>NC_135343.1:12946541-13561621 GCF_023851605.1 Tamandua tetradactyla | reverse complement strand
TCTGATGGGAACAGAGGCAGACAGGCTCCTAAGGCAGCTGGGGTGGTTAGGGGCCAGAGGGGCACTGGACATTGACCTTTGGACCTAAAGTTCTCTGTGGCTTTGTGCTTAACAGGGCACCTCTCATATGGAGGGTGTGGGAAGGAACTTTCTGGGCAATTGGCAGAGAGTGTTGTGTTTGTGAAATATATATATTTTTTACCAGCTTTATTTCTCTTCTTAGGTTGTAGGCTCCTAGAGAGCAGGGATGGTATTTCCCACAGTCCTAGCACACAGTATGCATTAAATAAAAGTCAGCCGAGGGAAAGGGTTAGGGTAGACACCACCTTGTGAGGAGAGGAAGTCTTTGGGTGAGACAGCATGCCACACATTTCCCTCCACCCTGACTCAACTGTGACTTCTCTTGAGTGTGACTGCAAAATCCCCCTCCCGTGGGGTTTTTATTGGTGCCCCAAATTTCTGTGCTTCTTTCCGTCCCCTAGCCGCCCCATCAGCAATTTCTCCCATGGGGCATATTGGCATTTCATCAGTTCATTCTACAAATATTGATTGAGTATCTTCGATGTACTAGGTCCTGTACCAGGTTTTGGATACTTAACAATGGAAATTTATAAACCCCAAGGCCTGGTAAAGTCTGAGATGCCAAGAGGCTGGAAACAGGGGCCTTTTCCTTGCTAGCTATGATGTTGTGGCGCCATCTGCTAGTCATATGTAGACACACGGAAGAATGCAAATGCGCACACAAAAGAAGCAGACTATCAAACACACACACACACACAAAGAGGGAGACAGTTATGTATCCACAGTGAAACACATACGTGTTCACAGGCACACACATGTGGGAGTACAGCCACACAATTACATTTAGGAAGTCAGGGTCCAGCATAGCCCCTCTTCTTGGCAGGAGCCTAATACTTGCTAGTCTACAGAATAAAATGCAAATTCTTCAGATCACCTTTCTTCTAGGTTTATTTTTTAGCACCTTTCTAGGCAGATTGGAATGCTTTGTCATCACCTGCCCCTGCTTACATCCTTTCCCCCACTTCTACTGATTTTTAAAAAACATTTATTTGGAAATAACTTCAAATTTACACGAAGTTGCAAAAATAGTATGAAAACAATACATAGAAATCCAGCATCCCCCCCACAGATACCCAGATTTACCAACTTATAGCATTTTGCCGTATTTGTCCTTTCTATCAACTGTTTATCTGTCATCACTCTATCACGTTGTATGATTTCAATCTTTTTAAATAGATTGAGACTTGTTCTGTGACAATGTCCAGCATTCAATAAAACTTTACTAAGCATACTAACAAGCAAGAAAATGTGACCAATAGCAGGAGAAAAATCAGTCATAAGAATCAGCTCTAGAAATGGTAAAGATTGTGGAATTAGCATACAAAGAGTTTAAAAGAGCTATTAAAAAGATGTTCAGGGGTTTAAGGGAAAACAAAAGAACTGGACTATCAGATTTTTCTAGAACTTAAAAATGAAAAATTCACTGGATGGGTTTAACTTCAGACTTATGAGGTATTGCAGAAGGAAATATCACTGAACATGCAGACATAGTAATAGAAACTCTCTAAATTGAAGCCCCTAGAAACTCAGTGACTTGTGGGAAAATATCAAGTAGCCTAACACACATGTAATTAGAGTTCCAGGAACAGAGAAGAGAATAAATATGACAGAAAAATATTGGAAAAATAATGGCAGGACAATTTCCACATATGATAGAAACTGATGAATACAAATTTCTAAGGAGCTCGACAAACCCTAAACTGTATAAACACAAATGAAAACACATCAGGACACATCATATCAAATTGCTAAAAACTAGTGAGGATGAGAAAAATCTTAAAAGCAGCCAGAAGGAAAAGATGCCTTACATGGAGGAACAAAGACAAGAATTAACCGTGACTTCTCATTAGAAACAATGAAAGAGAAGACAGTAGCATGGTGTCTTTAAGTAAAATATGAGAGAAAAAGCTCTCAACTCAGAATTCCATATCCAGAAAAAAATATTTCAAAATGAAAGTGAAATAAGTGATTTTTCTTTTCTTTTTTTTTTTTTTGGCACAGACAGATACTGGGAATCAAACCCAGGTCTCTAGCATGGCAGGCGAGAATTCTGCCACTGAGCCACTGTCACACCACCCCAAAATGAAAGTGAAATAAAGGTATTTTCAGGCAGACTAAAGCTGAGAGAATTCAACACTGGCAAAACTGCGCTACAAGCCATGATAAAGGGAATTCTTCAAGTTGAAGGAAAACAATACCAAATAAAAACCTGGATTAACACAAAGGGATTAATTAGCAAAACCAACAAAAGAACACATTAAAAATTTGAATATATAGGCACATAAATATGAATACGCATGTTTAAAGATGTTGCATTTATCATTTCAAGCTTTTCCACAGAGAAAACTCCAGGCCCAAATGCCTTTTCTGGTGAAATTTATCAAACATTTAAAGAAGAAATAATGCCAAGTTTAACATAGACGCTTTCAGGAAATAGGGAATGAAACACTTCTCCAATCATATATAAGATTAAATCAAGGTCAGTATTTTAGACTTTGTGAGCTACATACATACAGTTCTGTTATTGCTGCTGCACCTTCTCCTCTTCTACCTTTTCCTTCCCCTCTTCCTCCCCTTCCCTCCTCCTCTTTTCCTCTTCTTCCTCTCCCCCACCCCCTCCTCCTCCCTTCCTCTTCCTCTTTCCCTCCTTCGTCTTCTTTGCAATACTTTAAAACTGTGAAAACCATTCTTGTTTTTTCACTCTAAATTTATTTTAACATTTGTTCCCCCTATTATTCATCTTTATTCCATATGTTTTACTCATCTGTTGATAAGGTAGATAAAAGGAGCATCAGACACAAGGTTTTCACAATCACACAGTCACATTGTGAAAGCTCTATCATTATACAATCATCATCAAGAAACATGGCTACTGGAACACAGCTCTACACTTTCAGACAGTTCCCTCCGTGAATGTAGCCTCTCCACTACATCTTGAACAACAAGGTGATATCTACTTAATGCGTAAGAATAACCTCCAGGATAACCTCTCGACTCTGTTTGGAATCTCTCAGCCACTGACACTTATTTTGTCTCATTTCACTCTTCCCCCTTTTGGTCGAGGAGATTTTCTCAATCCCCTGATGCTGAGTCTCAGCTCATTCTAGGGGTTTTGTGAAAACCGTTCTTAGCTTGAGGGCCAGACAAAAACTGGTGGTGGCCAGATTGTCCCATGGCCATAGTTCGCTGACCCCAGAGCTGGCACGTTAGTAAGCCATACCTATTTTACTAAGAATTTTTTTCTGAGGAGTTATTTCTTACACCAAACAGCAGCAGACCTCCATCAGATATTTAATTTCCAAATATTTGGGGATTTTCCAGTTATCTCGTTGTTCGTGATAGTTTAACTCCATTTTGGTCAGATAACATATTTGGATGATTTCAATTCTTTTAAAATTGTTGAGGCTTAAATGATGTCGCAATATATGGTCTATCTCAGTGCGTGTCCTGTATGCACTGGACATGAGGGTGTATTCTGGGTGGAGTGGTCTATAAATTAAATTAGGTCAAGTTCATTGATAAGCGTTGTTCAGGTCTTCTATAGTTTTCCTGATTTCCTGTCTCCTTGCTCCATCACTTATTGAGGGAGGAGTGTTGATGTCACCAAGTATAATTCTGGATTTGTTTAGTTCTTCCTTCAATTCTGTTGGTTTTTGCTCCATGCATTTCTAAGTTCTGTTTTTAGAACTTACATATTTAGGGTTGTTATGTCTTCTTAGTGAATTGACTTCTTTATCATTATGTAACATCCTTCTTTATCTTTGGTAATATTTTTTTGTAGTAAAATGCCCGATATTTATATAACCACTACATTTAAAAACAGTATTTGTATGGTATATCTTTTTCCATCCTTTAGCTTTTTCTCCATCCCTTTACTTTTAACCTAGGTATGTCTTTATATTTAAAGTGGGTTTCATGCAGACAGGATATAATTGAATATTGCTATTTTTTCCACACCATTAATCTCCATTTTTAAATTTGAGTATTTAGACAATTTGCATGGATCAAAATCTAATACCTGGTTACTCATTTTCTATTTGTTCTATCTTTTCTTTGCTCATTTTTTCCTTTTTCTATCTGCTTTTGGATTAGTTGAGAATTTTTTATTACTCAATTTTTTCTCTTTTATTGGCTTATTATTTATACCTTAAATTTTTTTTAGTGGTTGCCCTATGGTTTAAAATGTATGAGTTTAATTAATCATCGTCTACCTCCAAATAATATTATACTGCTTCATGCATAGTGTAATAATCTTACGACAGTATACTACCAAATCTTCCCTCTCAACTTTAGGCTATTGTCATACATTTTACTTGTATATTATAAACTTACAATGCACTGATACTATTTTAGCTTTGAACAATCAATTATCTTTTAGAGTGATTAAAAATAAGAAATAAAATGTTTTATATTTGCTTTAATTTAACTTTTCCTGGAGATCCCAATTTTTGTCTGGGATCATATTCCTAATGCCTGAAAAACGGTTTAATATTTCTTATACTGTAGTTCGGCTGGTATTTGATTTTATCAGCTTTTGTTTGCCTGAAATTTTATTTCTCCTTTTGCTTTGAAAGATATTTCATTGTGTAGAGAATTCTGGGTTGACAGGCTTTTTCTTTCAACGTTTAAAGATGTTGCTTCTTTGTCTTCTGGCTTATACAGTTTATGACAAGGTGTCTGCTTAATTCTTATCTTTGTTCCTTTGCATATAAAATATTCTTTATCTCCAGCTGCCTTCCAGATTTTCTCTTTATCTTTGTTTTTCAGAAGGTTGAATATAATATGTGTGTGTGCTTTGGGTTCTCTGAGCTTCTTGGATCTGTGATTGATATCCTTTACCATTTTTTTGGAAAATTCTCATTCATTAGTTTACCTCTTTAGATGTTTCTTTTCCCTTGTTCTTCTTATCTTTTTCCTCTGGGATTCTAATCACATCTATTTAAAATATTTGCTATTGTCCCAAGCTCTTGGATCCTTTGTTCTTTTTAAACTGTTCAGTATTTTTTTCTCTTTGTGTTTAAGTTTGGGTAATTTCATCTGGCCTATCCTCAATTCACCAATTATTTCCTTGACCATGCCAAAGTTACTGATGAATCCATTGAATACATCCTTCATCTCCAGTACTGTGGTTGTATTTCTAACATTTCAATTTCACTATTTCTTATATTTTCCATCTCTCCACTGGAACACTCCATCTGTTCATACATGTTGTCCATCTTTTCCACTAGAGTACTTAATATATCAATCATCGTTATTTTACATTTCCTATTTGGTAATTCCAGTATCTGGGTTATCTCTGAGCCTGGTTCTGTCAGTTGCTTCATCTCTTAACATCTCCTTGTGTGTGTGTCTCACAATTTTTTATTGAATGCTGGACATCAACTACAGAACAGTGGAGACTGAGGTGAATAGTTTTTATGTCTTTTCATGGATACATTGTTCGGCTGCTTCACTTTCCTTAAGTGTTGCTTTATGCTTAGAGTGGGTGCTGAATTGTCAGAAAGTTTTTCCCAATATGCCAACTCCATCCTCAGCTCTCAGCCTTCCTAATTGGTCTGTGCTTCAGAAGGCATCTTTCTCAGCACCCTTGCCCTCCACCCATGGTGGACTTCTGTGGCTTCTTACTCTCTGGTGTCCTGGCTCAGCTGTAGCCTTGGGCAGGTCTTGTGACCCTGATTCTTGGGGGTGGCACTTTCTCAGTAATCCTGATCTCCTCTCAGCTGTGAAAGATCCCAGATGACCTGGGCCAGGGCTGAATTCCTACCCCCAGCCCAGGGGTAGACTTTTTTGTTTTTTATCATCCCCCTGGGAATAACAGGTTTTCTGCTCTGCCCTATACGGATAATCCCTCTAGGGATCCCATAGGGATAAAGGGCTTGGATAGGCTTTATGCCTTTCCTGTCGCACCAGCTGCTCCTCTCTTTCAGGCTTCCACCACCAAGGGAGGATTTATCAAGTCTTCTGTCCTACTCCCATCTTTCCTCTGAGTGTCTGAAGTCCATGGAGGAAGAGCCTGCAAAGGGGGTGCAAACTCCTCTTTTTGCACAGCTCCTGGAGATTCTCTACTCACACTATCTCACACTCGGTCTTTAGCAATTTGTTGAAAAATTGTAGTTGAATTTTTCTTGCCTGCTTGTATAGCTCTCAATGTCTCTCCCTCTGTAAGCCTGTGTTCATGCACCTCTCTATTTGGAGGCACCTGTCTTCCCTTAGATTTTGGGCTCTTTAGTTGTGCTGCAATTTAAGGACTCTGATGGGTTCAAGAAAAGCTAGGAATTTAGTAGATTATCCCTTTTTTTCCCCTTATTGTTAAAGAGGGAGCGATACTCTTTATGCAAGGATTTTAGCCTAGTTTATTATCTGCTGATTCACTAGTACCTAGAATAGAATCTGGCACTGAGTATGGGCTCAATGAACAATTGTTAAATGGATTAATTATAGTGACGTACTATAAAGCAGGTAATCCTTTTATATTGCAGGTGAAATTCCATTTTCTGTTTTGAATGTTGGACATAAAAAATATCTAGGCCCAGTTGAATTCTGAGCCAAAAGATATTCAGATTTAAGGAAAGGACAAAGGAGAGGAAGAGGAGGCTGAGGGGTAAGTATTGAGGAGTGGGTTCCTATGTCAATGAGAAGGTATGGAAACCAGTCCTGTTTCTCTAGCCCCTGAGCTCCAGATTGGGTCAATCCAGTTTCAGAATGGCCAGCAAGTGCTGATAAAATCAATCATCCTTTCACCTCTCATCTTTCTGTACATGCTTTGGCAAAGCCCCAAGTAAAACCTCAGATGATGAGAAATTTCTCAAGTGGAAGCCACTGAGTCCAAGCTCAGCACCCCTCACACCCTGCATTGGATTAGCTGCTTCTGGGGATGAAAGTTTGACCTCAAGGTCAAGTTGAGGAGGGGCTGAGCTCAGGAGGAGCAAGGCAGGGCTGGGTATCCCTGATGCTCCAGGACCCGACAGCTGCAGGGAGGGGTGGGTGAAGGGGCAGGCTGGAGGGGCCTGCACGACCGCCACCTTCTGGCCTCTTCCTGCTCTACTCCTGAAGGCAGTGGGGGAAGTTGAGGCTGATTTTGCATACCTTGGAGCTTACTGTTCACGGATGGCTCCTGGCCGGCCTCGCAGGCAGTGGAGGCTTCGATGGGAGCAGGATGGGACCTCCCCTCCATGTAGATCATCCATTTGGACACCAGATGGCAACATCTCCCTTTGCATAGAAGCGAAGTCAAGGGACTCTTCACAGCTGAAAACTGTCACTTGTTCTGAGGGCCTCCGAGCTGCCCCTATAGGATTTAGGTCTGGATTTAGGGAGTGCCTCGGCCACCCTGATTATCACACAGTTACACTAATTATAGATCCTATCCCTGTCCATCTGTCCAATCAATATTTATGGGAGGTTACTATGGGCATAGCCCTGGACTTGAGTTGGGGGATGGGAGTACTGCAGGTCCCTTGGATCTTATGGCCCAGTAAGGGAGACAGACATGCTTTAAACAAATAGTCGCAAAACAATGAACTCATATCTACTGTGATAAGTGCTAGTAAATGATAAATATAAAGCACCATGGGACCATAATAACAGGAGGGAGTTGATCTCATCTGGGCTGTCAGGGAAGGCTGCTCTGTCATGGAACCATCACACATCCCAATGACCACACCTCTCACAGACCCTATTACACTCCGTAATATCCCCATCATCTTTGCATTCCTGGTGCCTCCCCTAGTCCCCTGCAAGTAACAAGTTCTGGAAAATATTTGGTAAGCCAGTGACCGGACCAGTCAATATCTCACACCATCACAGAGATATGATATCTCCTCTATCACAGAGCTGTCAGGGGTCCTATCACAGAGCCAGGGTTACAGCCCCCAGATGCAGAGGCCTTCTTTCCTTTAAGAAAGAGCTGAAAAAGAAGTTGTTCCCCTCTGGATACTCCCCTTCTCCCATCAAGCTCGGTCAGCCCAGGCAGGCTCCCTGCTCTCCCTCCCTCCCAGGAAGCTGCGTAGTGCTGGGGAGCAGATCCAGTCCTGTGGGCTGTCCCTCACACATGCTCAGGGATCAGTAGCCACTGTTTTATTTCCTTTTCAGAGGCCACAAAATGGGCCCTTAGGCAGCACCTCCCCCTTCTCTCCTTCTCTGAAGGGCTGGAGGACACGGAACGGACATCTAGCCCAACACTCCTCTCCTTCTCCTTTCCGCACCCTCACCGTTATCTAGTTTTTATTTTGGAATGTAAACTCACAGCCAGAGGGAAACACAAAGACCAAGTGTCACTCGCTCAGGAAACAAAGGAGGAAACTGAGGTCCAAAGAGAGGAAGTCATTTGTTCACACTCAACAGCAGGGCAGGGCAGAGCTGGGTCTCCTGACTCTCTGAAGTGTGCTTCCGGAGACCACCCTTTAAGCAGCCTCTTTGTTCACATTAGCCAAGAAATACTACTTCCATTAGGAAGGCACGTCCAATGCAAACCACTCCAGATATTGCATTTCAAAGATTGATAGACATGGCTTTTGCATTATCTGCTGTTTCAGATTAGCTATGCTGTGGCTTCATTCTTTAGGGTTGATATTGGGGGTGGGGAGGATGGGGAGTGGGGGTGGGGAGCCATTTTCACATCCCTCAGCCAGGCCCGGGGCTCCCGCCTGCGAGACTGGGCCTGAGAGGGACAGGGTGATCCATCCTGTATTTTCAGTCAGTCAGGAGATTTCATTGTTTAAACAAACGTTTCAGCGAAGCCATCCAGCTGGGCAGTGATTTATGGCTCTGGCTGCAGTTTTTCCCCAACAAAGATAAACAATCCTGCAACTCTTGGGACTGGGGCTGGGACTCCTGGTTCTAATAACTTGGAGTCGACTGGACCTCGCCAGCCATCGCCTGGTCTGGGGTTTGGTTAGGAGTCTGTTCGCACTGGCCTTGTGGCGGAGCCACAAACCTTGGGGGTCTGTGTTGTGTTTGGAAGCTAGAGCCATTGCCTCTGGAGCAGGGGAGAGCGGTGAGCAGGAAAGAAATAGTTCAGGGTTGGGGTTTCAGACCCATGTCTCTCCTCCAGGAGGGCAGTGGCATCCCACATTCCATGCAGTGGATGCTTGGTGTTTTTGGTCAACCATCATCTGTTCTTCCTTCTTTTGGTAAAAGTACATCAATTTCCTTTTGTGGAACTATCCCAGATTGTATGCTGTGCACATGTGCTCGTAGAATCTGCTCAACCCCTGCTGCAGCCCTGACCAAGCACAGCAATACCTTCTTCTGGTCAGAGTGCTTGCTCAGGGCTAGGCACCCAATCCAATAAAAGGCAGTGAAAGGCTAGGAGAGCTTTGCTGGGCTGCAGGGAGAGGGGCAGGTACTGTTTCCCGGGGAGGGTTCTCCATCAGCCCCTTAATCCACTCAATAAGTCTTCTTTTTGTTTAAGAGCTGGGTATTCTTTCACTTGCAATTGAAACAAGGCAAACTAGTATTCACCATCTGACATGGCAGGAGAAGTCAACTAGGACAGAGCTCTTGCAGCATCCTGCCCAGTTGTCTGAATGGGATGACTTAGCCAGAGAGGGGTCACTCCCTCCCCATCTGCGGGGATGAGTTTTATGTATCAATTTGGCTAGGCAATATTACCTGGTTATTTGATTGAAGATGCTGTGATGGTATTTTGTAGATGTAATTAACATCTATAATTGGTTGACTTAAAGAAGATTACTCTTGATGATGCGGATTGGCTTTATTCAATCAGCCAATTTTGCTTTAAAAGCAAAAATGGGTTTTCTGGAGAGGAAGAAATTCTGCCCCAAGACTTCAGTATCTACAGACTCAAAGCAATTCCAATAAAAATTCCAGTAGCCTTCTTTGCAGAAATGGAAAAGCCAATCATCAAATTCATATGGAAGAGTAAGGGACCCCATATAAGAAACCATCTTGAGAAAGAAGAACAAAGTTGGAGGACTCACTCTTCCTGATTTCAAAACTTATTACAAAGCCATAGTAATCAAAAAAGTGTGGTATTGAGATGAGGACAGACATAGAAACCAATGGAATGGAATTGAGAGTTCAGAAATCAACCCTCACATCTATGACCAATTGTTTTTTGACAACATGTGAAGTTCACTCAGTGGGGAATGAATAGTCTCATCAACAAATTGTGTTAGGAAAACTGGATAAACAAGTGCAAAAGAATGAAAGTGGACCCTTACCTCACATCGTATACAAAATTAATTAAAAATGGATTGATGACCTAAATTAAGAGCCCAAACTATAGAAGTCTTAGGAACATGCACGTGCACACACACACACACACACACACACACACACACACACACACACACACAGACAGGAATATCTTCAGGACTTTGTATTAGAATATGGATTCTCAGACTTTATACCAAAAACATGAGTAACAAAGGGAAAAAAAAAGGGAAAAGAAACTTTCAAGAAAGTGAAAAGACATGTTAACCAAAAAAATGTTAGAAAATATTTGGAAACCATATACCTGTTAATGGTTTAATGTCAAGAATATATAAAGAACTCCTAACAGCTCAAAAATAGAAAGACAAACAACCCAATTAAAAAATAGGCCAAGGCTTAAAAAAAACATAGGCCAAGGATTTGAATAGAAATTTCTCCAAAGAAAATATACAAATGGCCAATAAGCACATGAAAAGATGTCCAACCTAATTAGCCATTAAGGAAATGCAAATTAAATCAATCATGAGATAACAGTTCATATGTACTAGAATGGCTATTATTTTAAAAATGGAAATTACAAGTGTTTGCAAGGATGCCAAAAAATAGGAACCCTGGTACATTGTTGGTGGGAAAGCAAAATGGTGCAGTCACTGTGGAAAGCAATAATCTTGAGCCCTGATTGGAGTTACTCTTAAAAGAAAGAAGCAGAAAGAGTCTGAAAATGGAAAAACCACTGAATGAGTATTAAGAGATAATCTTGGACTGGGAAAGAGTGAGGGGAGGAAAGGCAGAGAATGAAACAGAAAGTAGTTTTAGTTTCTTTTTATTAATACCCTGAGAAGTGTGAGGTTTTTGAAGCATAGCTTAAAATCCAAAGGTCATAAAAAAAGCTTGATATATTTGGCTACATAAAAATGAAAAATAACAAAAATGCCAGAAATAAAGTCAACAGACATGGACAAACTTGGGGAAACATTTTTGACACAAATGACAAAAGGTTAATATGTCTATATAAAGAGATTTTACAGCTCAGAGAGGAAAAAAATAACTAATGATAAATGGGCAAAGGACTTGAATGGACAGATCACAGAAAAAAATACAAATGGTTGTTAAATATATGAAAGATAACAATGATAATTAATACTCATATAACCTTTTATATGTCATTGAATTTTCACAGGAATCCTATGAAGCATATTATTATGATATCCATTTTTATTGATAAGGAGCCAAAAACATAGAGGCTAAGTGAGTTGCTCAGAGTTGCACAGTAATAGCAGTTTGGGTGGGACTTGAACCTAGGCCTTCCAGGTACCAGAGTTTGTCCCCTCAAGCACTGTGCTATACTCCCTGCTTAACCTTACTTATTCTAAAAACAAATTCAGACCGTAAAAAAAAAAAAAAAAAAAAGAAATTCAAATCGAAACTACACCAAAACATCCCTTTTCACATAGCAATTACATGGATGAATACACATATGGCTAATATATGAGTGGGGAAGCTGACACTTGTGCAGTATTTGTGCAGTATTAGAGTGAGCCGGAGTGACCATTTTGGAGGGCCATTTGGCAATATCTATCAACATTTTGAAAACATGTAGTCTTTGCCCTAGAAATTCCATTTCTGTCATTTCTCTAAAACGTCCAGAAGGGGAACACACAGAGATATTTATTGTAGCGTGCTTGTAATAGCAAAAGACTGGAAACAACCTTAGCAGCCATCAACGGGGGCAGGTTGTATGGCTTATGGCATAGTCATAAAGCTGATAAAAGGGTAAGGCAGGTTTACATGGTGGTTATAGGCCAATCTTTGAGATGTATTAAGTGAAAAAGGCACCGAGTGGCCCAGGATATGGGTTGCCACCACGTGGGCATGGCCTACATGCTGATGAGGGGGCAGTGTCCGCCTCCGGGGAAGGAACCTGGATTCTGGGATCAGGGCAAGTTTTTTCACTGTATGTGCTCTGTATTGTTGGAAAACACTTCAATCTGTTTGTGGATCACCTTTTCAAAATTAAAAACTTACAATAATATAAAATATAGTACTAGTCATATCAACAACCACAAAGAAATATGTGATTTCCATTATCCATCCGGCTTGTTCACCCATTTACCCCAGTGGGCAAGAGAAGAGGCCTCTGCAGTGAGGCTGCATGGAGAACTGAAGGGCAGGGAGCCAGGGCGTGGGGAGTTAGGGAACTTTACCTGGGAAGGTATAGGTGGCCAGGTGGTCATTGTTTTAAGATGGAAAACATGAAAACTCATTTGTTTCTATGGTTAGTGTTTTATACTTCAGAATTTACCCCCCCCCCTTTTTAAACTAAATTCCTTTTGAAAAATTCCAATCTGTTTTAGGTGATCTCATGCTTATGCAGAATGGTACAGTGAGGTGAGAGTGGGCGCCACGAAGACCCAGGCAAGGAGAGAATTCAAGAGCCCGGAGTCACGAGGCCTGCTCTCGCGGCTCTGTCCTTTTTCACCACGAGGCCTCCTTTCCCTCTCTTCCCGGCATCCTGTTTGCTGGTGTCCAGGTGCCTTAAGAAGGGGCTGAGTGAGATTGAAGAAATTGGATTGGGTTGAGAGTCAGGGGGAGAAGAGTCAACAAGATGTGGGGTTTTTGGGGATATTAGGGAAAAAGTCAGAAGAAAGAGAAAGTAAATTATGGCCAGGGTTAGCCGAAGCCCAGAAAGCAAAGATGATACTAGCTAGAAAAGTATGTGTTATGAGCAGCACTGTAAAGGGCATCTTTAGAGATTTCTTGGTGCACTTGGCCAATTCTTTTTCTTTTTGGGGGGGTGCATGGGCTGGGAATCAAACCTGGGTCTCCCACATGGCAGGTGAACATCAATTCTTTCTTTAAAACATTAATTTTAGAAGTTGAATGGCTAGGTCAAATGCAGTGCACTATTTTGAGTTTTGGTACATGTCACCAAATTGCTCCAATGAGATTTTATCAGAATGTACCCAGGTGGTATGGAAGGCTTTCCCTTTCCCCCATCCCTGCCAGTCATTTTCAGAGAGATTGTGAAGCAAAGGAAAGGGAGTTTGAGGGACCTCCTATCAGATGTTCTTATTCTTCTCCATAAAGTTAGGAGTGCGAGCCTGACCAGGGTTCAGAATGAAGGGCACGTGGATTGGGGCTGAAGAAGAAGGGAGTGAGGAGGTAAGAAGAATCCAGGTGACAAGGCCTAGAGCAAACGTGCTAGGGAAAACAAAGTAGCAATTAGGAACAGGTGAAACCTGATAATGTTTGTACCAAATAATTGCATTTTCTTTAATTGCTTTCTCTTTAGGACAATCTCCTTTGCTCTGCAGCTGATTTAATGAGGAATTCTGTTTTTAATTTTAAAACGTGCACTGGAAGGACAATTCAATTTAACTGTACAAACATTAATTCAGTGCCTATTATGTGCCAATTACAGGGGCATGCAAAAACGAGTAAAACTGGTCCTGCTCCCGAGATGCTCCAGTCTGATAACAGACATAGGCTGTTAGTAAACAATTACAACACAGAACAAGAAGTGGAACCATAGGAGTGGGACAAGTTTACAGACATAAACACTGAGGAAAGAGTAACTACCTCTACGAGGTTAGACAGTGCTATTAGGCAAGGCTGGACAGAGAGGCTAAGTCTGAGCCCAAGTTTTGAGGGTAGGAACTTGCATTATCATTAAGCCGCACTAGATGCCTTAATGCCACCTAGCAAACATTCAATTAGTGTTGTAACTGAGGTGTGTTTAACCCATTTGTGGGTGGGAAATGGGGTATGGAGCTACTCCACTGTGGGTGGAAGCGAGGTGGTGATGGTAATGGACACCGAGGACCCAACTTTCTTAAGTGCACAGGTGTCCCGGGGCATTGTGGATCGGGGGAGTTGGGGTAACTCGGATGGGGAGAGGGCAAAGCATGGCTTACCTGTCAGCTGCCATGAAGAGTCATTGGTGGCCCACCAGGACAGACAGCCACGGGGTCCCTGGCTGCTGATGGTGGTTGGTGTCTATGGACTCCCCAGAGATTCTGGCATGTTTCTCATCCAGTCTGCGTGGGTCCTTCAGCCTCTCTGCTCTCATCACCTTCCCTCCATCTCTTCTCCCAGCTTCAGAGGAATCTTTGCTGTTTATTTTTGGGGGATGTAGAGGCAGGGCAGGGAGAAACCCTGTTCCTACTCAGGATGTTTTTCCTAATTATTTTAATCTTGCTCAGACATTAAGCCTGCATTTTCCTTTCCCTCCCCATCACCCTCCACTGAAGATGTGACAGAGCGCACAGAATGGCCCAGCTACTGCAATGCGAATTGGGAAAGGAGTGGGAGCGAAGAGGACAGAGGAAAGTCCTGGGAGGAAAAAAATCTGCTATTATCTCAGAACTGTTTCCTGCTGTGTAGTGGCTGCCTCGAGACCACCACTCACCTGGCATCCGAACCTTCTACTTGCAAGTAAGGTAGTCAAGTGAAACCAGCGGAGGACCTATCCTGCAGCCCAGATCTCTAAAGGGGCAATTTATGCTCACAAAACGAGAAATAAGGCTACACAGACTAAGCATAGCTTGGGTCCCACCGCATCCTTTCTGTTGTCCCAAGAACAGAAAGGGCAGTTGGTAGGAGAAGCGGAGCTAGGATCCCCCTGTGGAAACACCTCCCAGTGTCTGTGCTTCTGCCTTGGGCCTCTGCTCACTTGATTTTGCCTGCACCCCCCAGCCTGCTTCAGGGAGGAGTGAATTTGGGTGAAGTCTGTATGATGAGAATTGGGGCCATGTGGCCAGGAGCATCACAGCGAGCGGGACGTCACGTTAACGTGGGCTGAGCCCTCTCTTTGTCCAGCTCAGCACCTGGGTGCCCCATCCCTGGCCAAGCTACATGTTTCTTGAGCCATGGGCCGAGTACAGACTCAGGGTCAGCACAGTCTCAGATTCTCCTCTAGCTTTTGCCCACATTGTGGGTCTCATGGGGGGGTGGGGGGGCTGAGAGTGCTGTGACCAGCGACTGGAAGAGGAATTCATAGGACAGAAGAGTACTTCTGAGAGGCAGAACGTGAGGAGGGGGGTGCAGACAGCTGCCTAGCACAAAGAGGGTTGAGCAAAGTTACCAGGTCTGATAATCTTCCTTCTCCAGAACTTTTCATTTGAAGCATGAAATTGAATCAGATGGCTAAAGATACTGGAGGAATAAATGAACAAACGCTGGAGCAGAGAACAGACCCTGGGGCAAGTGCAGCATCCGCATTATTCTGACGGTAAGGACAGACATTGAACCTGGCTGTGAGATTGGTTTTCGTATCCTGTTATGTTACTGGAGTAAACAGGCGCCGGGGAAAAATTGCCTTTCATTTCCTGAGATAGGAAGGGTAGGAACGGGCTGGGAGGAAGTGGTCATGAATCTCCGGAGACAGGAGTATCCGCATCTTCATTAACTGGGGTGATGTCAGGATGAAGCCAGACGGTGCATATTTCATCAGAAAGGCCATCTGGCAGAGGAAGGGCATGGCCTGGCTCAGGAGGCCCACGGGCCTGGCGTCAAAATACTAGTGGTCATGGCCAGTGGTCAGCCCTTATTGAGCGCCTACTGTGTGCTCAGCTAGTACTGTTGTTTATACAACCTAGGACATCCCATTGTATTCTAAGCGAGTGCCACTCCTTGGAGCATGTCCTGGGTATCTATTGCTGTACATCAGACCACCACAAATTTATCATTTTTCACAGCTCCAAAGGTTGACTGGACTCAATTGGCAATTTTTTTCTTTTCTTTCCTTTCTTCTTTTTTTTTTTTGTATTCTGTAGGCAGGGGTCACATTTCTTTTCTCCAAATGAGTATCCCGTTATTGCAGCACCATTTGTTGAATTTTTGTCTTGTTTTTTTGTTTGTTTGCTTTTTGGGAAGTGCATGGATTCTTTTTTTCTTTTTCTTTTTCATTTGATAGACTTTATTTTCTAGAGCAGTTGTAGGTTTCCAGAAAAATTACACAGAAAGGGTAGAGTTGCCATATAACCCCTCTCCCCCATGCGGCATCCCAGGGATTGGGACCCCCTCCCTTAGGGAGAAAAAGGAAGCCTTATGCACATCTGGGTTGTGTGACCAGAGTGCAAATATTACAGGTCAAAGCATTAAAATTCCCCTCTCGTCATCACTGTTGGTGATTAAGTCTCAAGAGACTCCATTGTAACCACATTTCACAAGACTCTGCAGAACTTTATAAGCTGCTCTCTTCGTCTTGTTTGGGTGGATCATTGACTTCCATTGCCCCACTTACTGCCATCGGGAGGAGTTTTCTCCTGTCAGTAAGTCCCTAATTAAACACTCATGGGTAGCTTACTGCTTGCATGTTTTTGAACTGGAGCTGTGCTGGGTTGCAACACCCCAGTTTTCCCTATTGACATTTTGCATTAGAGTGAAACATGTGTTACAACTGATGAACCAATATTACTATAATCATTATAATTATATTATTAACCAAAGACCATAGTTTACATTAAGGCTTGCTCTTTGTGTTGTATGGTCCTCTGATTTTGTTTGTTTGTTTGTTTTTTTATTATTTTGTTAACATAAATATGATAAAATTTCCCATTTTAACTACTTTTACTATATAATTCTGCATTAATTTCATTCACTATGTTGAGCTACCATCATCACCATCCTTTACCAAAACTTTTCCATTGCCCTAAACAGAAACTCTATATCATTAAGCATAAAAATCTTCATTCCCCAGCACTGCCTCTGGTAATTTGTAATTTACATTCTGTCTTAATCAATTTGCATATTCTAGTTATTTCATATAAGTGAAATCATACAATATTTGTCCTTTTGTGTTTGGCTTATTTTACTCAGCATGATATCTTCAGGATTCATTCATGTTACGGCATTTATCAGAACTTTATTCCTTTTCTGGCTGAATAATATTCCATTGAATATATACTCATACATTTTCAATCCATCCATCTGTTGATGGACACCTGGGTTGCTTCCACCTTTTGGCCACTGTGAATAATGTCGTTATGAATATTGGTGTACAAATACTTGTTTGAGTCTCTGCTGTCATTCTTTTGGATTTATCCCTAGAAGTGGGACTGCTGGACCACCTCTGTGAGGAATCGCCCAACCGTTTTCTATAGCATTTGCACCATTTTACATTCCAACCAACAATGTATGGGGATTCCTATTTTTCCACACTCTTGCCAACATTTGTTATTTTCCATTTTTAAAATAATAGCCAGTCGTGTAGATGTGAAGTAGTATCTCATTGTGGTTTTCATTTGCATTTCCCTAATGGCATTATTTCCCTAATTACTTCTTCACATTGTTCATTACTGTTGTATGGAAACAACATTGATTTTTGTGTGTTGATCTTGTATCCCACCACTTTGCTTAATCTGCTCATTAGCTCTAGTAGCTTTCTTCGGGATCTTCTCTATAGAGGATCATGTTGTCTGTAAATAGAGAAAGTTTTACTTCTTACTTTTCAATTTGGATGCTTTTCATTTCTTTTTCTTGTCTAAGTGCCATGGCTAGAACTTTCAGTACAAAGTTGCATAGCAGTGGTGAAAGTGGGCATCCTTGTCTTGTTCCTATACTTAGGGAAATGCTTTTAGTTTCTCACCATTGAGTATGATGTTAGCTGCTTTTTGTTGTTTGATTGTTTTTTTTTTTTGTAATTGTTTTTCCACAATTCATTTGACAACAGATTATGAGATATAGCTAGGAGAGAGGAGTTCTTGTTTTCCTTCAGAGGAGGCGATTGTGTCATGAATGCTTGTAAGTTTTCCAAAATGTTCATTTGCTTCTGTGCAAGCTGGGTCTAAAGCTGGAGAAAGGGCATGCATACATTATTTGAGGAGTCCAAAGCATTCTCTGGGCTCGTGGTCAATTCCTGAGAGCAGCTCTGTCTTCTCCATATTCAGGAAAGTGGTGTGTGGGGAATTTGCTTGCATATTAATATGGCTGGGGAGTATTTGGCTCAACAAAGAAGCACAGCCCTACCTTCCTCTTTGCCTTTTCTGGTAGTGGTGTGACTAGCGTGCTGCCTCATCTGAGCATCAGCAGGTGTGGTGCCTGCAGCCTTCATTGAAAGCCTCAATCCCAGTTCCCGCGCCAGTGGTGGCTCTAGTGTTGGTTTTTATTCCCTCATCATATTGAGGAAGAGTCCCAGATTTCTGAGTGTTTTTAACAAGAAGTGATGCTGGATTTTGTTAAATGCCTTTTCTACATCAATTGAAAGGATCGTGGGTTTTTCCCTTCATTCTATTAATGTGAGGTTAGGTCACTGATGCAAGATCTTTCTTCCTTTTTAGTATAAGCATTTAGAGCTATAAATTTCCCTTTCAGCACTGCCTTTGCTGCTTCCCGTAAGTTTTTGTGTGTTGTGTTTTCATTTTTATTCGTCTCAAGATGTATCTTTATTTCCCTTGTGATTTCTTCTTTGACCCATTCTCTGTTTGAGTGTATTTAATTTCCACATATTTGTAAATGTTCTAGCTCTCCCTCTGTTATTGGTTTCTAGTTTCGTTCCATTGAGGTTAGGAAAGATACTTCTTATGATTTCAATCCTTTTAAATTTATTGAGACTTGTTTTGTGACATAGCGTATATTCTGTCCTAGGAATCATCCATATACACTTGAGAAGAATGAATATTCTCTTGTTCTCGGATGAAGTGTTCTATATATGTGTGAGGTTTAGTTGGTTTATAGTTTCATTCAAGATTCCTATGGATCTTCTGTCAGAATGTTTTATCCATTATCGAAAGTGTGTATGGAAGTCAGCTCCTATTAACATAGAACCATTTATTTCTCTCTTCAAATATGTCAATATTTGCTTCACATATTTTGGGGACTCTGCTATCAGGTACATATCTATTTATAATTGTTATATCTTCTTTTTTTATTATAAAAATGTGCTGCATTTTATTTACTGACCGAATTGCTCCCAATTTTTTAGAAATTATCCACAACACTACAAGGTGGTTACATGTTTAAGTTGGTATTTTATTATTACCTTAGTATAAATTTGGAGGAATAAAAATGCTGGCCCAATAAGTGTGCATATCTTATGTGGGTTTTTAATTTTTTATGGGCTACCGCATTATTCTCAGCCCTCACCATCAGTGCAAGAGTGCCCAGGTCTTGAATTCCTGCCAACCTTGAATTCTGGCATTGAAAACAAAGTATGCAGGACAATCATTGCAAAGTCATTTTTGTTTTACTTGGGGAGGTTAAATTCCTTTTCATATGTTTATTGGTGCTTTTTCTCTTATGTAAAATGTGTCCTTGGCTTATTTTCCTACTGGGCAATTCAAATACTTTGTTTTGCTTTGGAGTTGTATCAATTTCCATGATCCTCCTGACTCAAGGGCATTTTTTTTCTAAACTTTTTTTTCCTTGTATAGTATAACATATATACAAAGCAAAGAAATAAAAAGGCAAGAGTTTTCAAAGTACTCTTCAACAAGTAGTTACAAGACAGATCCCAGAGTTTGTTATGAGCTACCATATGATCCTCTAATATTTTTCCTTTTAGGTGCTCCAGAATATAGGAGGCTAGAGGGCTTAAATATTTTTTTTATCATCACAATTGACTTTTTTCCCTTCTTTTTTGTGAAAAATAACATGTATACAAAAACTTTATAAAATCAAAGCACTGCATCCCAATTAGTTGTAGAACATATTTCAGACTTTAATGTGGGTTACAATTTCACAATTTTAGGTTTTTAATTCTAACTGCTCTAAAATACTGGAGACTAAAAGAGATACCATTTTAGTGATTCAGCATTCATATTCATTTGTTAAGGCCTATCTTCTATGTATAATTCCACCATCACCTTTGATCTTTCCATACCTCTCTTTGGAGTTGTTTGGGCTATGGCAATTCTAAATTTCTCATATTGGAAGGGTCTATCACTAATATGGGGTAGGGAGATGAAACTATCTGATGTCCTGGAGAGGCTGGGCTAAGTTTCAAGACTTATCTGGACCAGGGATCCATCTGGAGGTTGTAGGTTTCTGGAAAGTTACTCTAGTGCCTGGAACCCTTGTGGAATCTTATATATTAGTGCCCTAGGTATTCTTTAGGATTGGCTGGAATGGTCCTGAGGTTGGGGGTTGGCAGGTTATGATAGGTAGCAAGGTCTAACTGAAGCTTGTGTAAGAGCAACCTCCAGAGCAGCCTCTTGACTCTATTTGAACTCTATCTGCCACTGATACTTTATTAGTTATACTTCTTTCCCCCCTTTGGAATTGTTGGTACCACAGTGCCATCACCAGGGAGACTTTTACCACTGGATATCATGTCCCATGTAGCAGGGAGAGCAATGATTTCAATCGCAGAGTTGGGCTTAGAGAGACTGAGGCCACATCTGAGCAACATAAGAGATCCTCCAGAAGTAACTCTTAGCATGCCTATAGGTAGTGTAAGCTTCTCCGCTACCTACATAAGCTTCACAAGTGTAAGTCTCCTGATTGAGGGCATGGTCAAAGGCCATTTTGTAATGATAGATGTTATATGAGGTTTGTGCATGCGTGACTTGTATCTGTATGTCCTTGAGCAAGGCATTTATGAGTAGAAAAGGTTTTTCTGGGGGCTACTTTGAAAATTAAAATTAATGTCTGGTTTTCTTAAAGTTTTAATTAAAAATATTTTTCTTTATTATGTGTTCATTTTATAGATCATATTATTCTATTTATAAAATTTAGTAAATTTATAAATTTACTATAAAAATTTAGAAATAATTTATTATTTCTAAAGGGGAATTTGATATTTGATTCTGATAATTAAATTCCCGTGACCAATTTGAACTGCATTTTTACATTTAACATTTAAAATTTTCTTTTAAAGTACATCAATTCATTTAGATAAACCACTAAATGAATCTTATAAATAAAATAGCATGACATGTAAATATGACAAAGTTAAGTTGTCTTAAATTTTCTAATACTGTTTATGAATTTAGCACAATTTTATCTTAAAACCACAAATCTAATCAAATACTTATTATACATTTTAACATTGGATTTGTAAGGCTAATCTGTTGGATAGTCTTGTTAATCTTCTCGATGAATTGACTCTTTTATCAATATATAGTAATCGTCTTAGTCTTTTGTAACAGCTTTTGAATTAAAAGTCTGTTTTGTCTGATATTGGTATAACCATCCCAGCTCTCTTCTGGCTATTATTTGCATGGAATTTTTTTTCCCCATCCTTTCACTTTCAGCCAACTCATGTCTCTGAATCTAAGGTGAGTCTCTTGTAGATAGAACATAGTTGTGTCATGCGTTTTTATCCATTCTGTGAACCATTGCCTTCTGTCTGGAGAATTTAATCTAAATCATTTATATATAAGGTAACTATTGATAATGCACAACTTTCTTCTGCTATTTTGCTATTTGATGTAGTACATCTTTCACCTTTTTTGTTGTTCAATTGTTCCCTAACTGGCTACTTTTGTATTTAGTTATCTTTTGTGGTGAACCATCTAGAGTTCCTTATTTCCTTCTGGGTATATTTTTCAGATATTTTCTTTGTGGTTACCATGGGGTTTGACTTTTTATTTTTTAACATTTTTTATTGTGAAATAAACATATATACAAAAAAGCAATAAATTTCAAAGTACATCTTAACAAGTAGTAACAGAACAGATTTCAAAGTTTGGTATGAGTTGCAGTTCCACAATTTCAAGTGTTTCCTTCTAGCTGCTCCAAGACACTGGAGACTAAAAAAGGAATATCAATATAATGATTCAGTAGTCATACTCTTTGTTAAATCCTACCTTCTCTGTTATAACTCCTCCTTTTTCTTTGATCCTTTTCCCAATCTTTAGGGATATTTGGGTTATGCCCATCCTAACTTTTTTCATGTTGAAAAAAGGGTATCAACAATATGGAATGGGGGATGGAATTGGTTGATGTTTTTGGAGATACTGGCACCTCTGGGTTTCAGAACTTCTCTGGTATAGGAACCATCTGAAGATTTTAGGTTTCTGGAAAGTAAACTCAGTGTGGGCAACTTTTGTAGGATCTCAGAGCGCTGAGATCCTGCATCAATAGGGTTAATAGAAATGATGTTGGCTGGGGTTTGGCAAACTGTGGCAATTAGAAATATCTAGCTAAAGAGTATTGGAAAAGTCCCTTGAGGGACTAAAGAAAAAATGTTGAACTATTAAACTTTCCCACCTGGGAAAACTGTGATACTCTCTCAAGCACTATGGATTCCCAAATTAATCCGTAGCTTTAATAAGAATAAAATTCTTATTAAAGAATAAGAAGCTTTTCTAAGAATAGCCTCCAGAACAGCCTCTCAGCTTCATATGAACTGTCTTAGCCACTGATATCTTGTTTTGTTACATTTCTTTTCCTTCTATTGGACAGGAAACCATAAATAAAACAGTGCCAAGGCCAGGCTCATCCCTGGGAGTCATGTCCCACACTGCCAGGAGAGACTCACATCCTTGGACATCATGTCCCATGTCGTGGGGGAGGGTAATGATCTCACTTGCAGAGGTGGGCTTAAACAGAGTAACAACAGAGGGTCTCTGGAAGTTACCCTTAGGCATAATCATAAGTAGGCTTAGCTTCTCTGCTACAGAAATAAGTTTCATAAAAGCAAGCCTCAAGATGAGGGGCTTGGCCTATTAATTTGGGAATCCGTAGTGCTTGAGAGAGTATCACAGTTTTCCCAGCTGGGAAAGTTTAATAGTTCAGTATTTTTTCTTTAGTCCCTCAAGGGACTTTTCCAATACTATTTAATTATCTGTCCAACATACTCTGGGTTGTATCTAGATATTATATTAAGCTATACAGAATTACAAGCCCTCTTTCCCATTCTGGGCTCCGTGTGTTTGGGTGGTTTAAATGAGCTATCCACACAGGTTGAGTTAGATTGTGTGCTACAGAAAATTTAGGTTTTGCACAAAATAGAGCTCTCTTCCTTTGGTGTCATACAATAGGTGAAGTTCTAAAATATGGATACTGTCATCCTTACCCCTATATCCTGATTTACCTTAGTCCCAACCAGATCACCTTTGCTCTTATCTCTAATTGAAGCTGGATCTATTTTTCGGTTTCTTTTACTGTTGTTGATGTAGCAATGCTGATTTTCAGGGCTGCAGAACTCCAACTCTGAGTCTTAGGTGTCACACAGGTACATAAGGTTTAAATTTAACATCCTAAATAAATGACAGTCTTATTTTACTTGATACCAGCTTAACTTCAATAAAACATACAAGCTACGATCCAATGCCTCTTTGTCCCTTCACATTTATGTTGTCTTGTCAATGAATTCTTTTTATATTGCGGGCCCCAAACCATAGATTTATAATTATTTTTATGCATTTGCATTTTACAACTTTTATTTGTAAGAAATAAAAAGTGGATTTAGATGCATCCGAGTTATAGGTTTTTTTTGTTTGTTTGTCTGTTTGTTTGTGTCTTTTTTTTTTACTATTATTATTATTTTTATTTTTTTCTCTATATTAACATTCTATATCTTTTTCTGTTATTTTGCTAGTTCTTTTCCTAAATCGATGCAAATGTACTAAGAAATGATGATCATGCATCTATGTGATGATGTTAAGAATTACTGATTGCATATGTAGAATGGAATGATTTCTAAATGTTGTGTTAATTTCTTTTTTTCTTTAATTAATAAAAAAAAAGATTAAAAAAAAGTGGATTTAGAAACCAAAAGTACAATAGTACTAGCGTTTATAATTACCCATGTAGTTACCTTTATTGGAAATCTTAATTTTTTATGCAACTTTGATCTACTGTCTAGTTTTCTTTCCTTTTAGTCTGAAGAATTCCCTTTTGCATTGTTTATAGGGCAGATGTATCAGTGAGGAACTCCCTCAGTTTTTGTTTTTTTTGGAAATGTCTTAATCTCTACCTCAGCTTTCTTTTTTTTTTTTCATGGACAGGCACCGAGAATCGAATCCTGGTCTCCGGCATGGCAGGCGAGAACTCGACCACTGCACCACCATCGCATGCCCAATCTCTGTCTTATTTTTGAAAAGCAGTTTTGCTGGATATAATTCTTGCCTGGCAATTGTTTTCTTTCAGCATTTATTAAATGTGTCATCCCACTGCCTTCTTATCTTCGTGGTTTCTAATGAGAAATCAGCACTTACTGAGGCTCTCTTATATGACACGTTGCTTCTCTCTCGTGGCTTTCAGGATTCACTCTCTACCTTCGGCATTCAGCAGTTTGATTATGATGTGTCTGGATACTGACCTCTTGGCGTTCATCCTGTTTGGAGTTCATTGTGCTTCTTGGATGTGTTTACTCATGTCTTTCATTCTGTTTGGGAAGTTTTAGCCTTTCCTTCTTTAGACATTCTTTCTGCCCCTTCTTCTCTTTCTTCTTCTGGTTCTCCAGTGAAACACACATTGGTACGATGGCAGTGTCCAATAGGTCTCTTAGGTTTTGTCCACTGGATTCTTTTTTCTTTCTGCTCCTCAGACTGAATAACTTTAATGGCCTTGTCTTCAAGCTGTGATACTTTGTTGCATACTGGACATTTTAATATTTTAATGTGTTAACTCTGGAATTTATTCCCTGGGATGTCTTTTCCTTCAGTTTGTATCCAGATAGTGTTTTGAATACCAAGAGCTAACCACAAACAAACAAAACAAACAAAAATATGTTTCACAGTCTTTGCAGATTGTCTTTGTGTTGGCTGTTATTCTCCTTCAGTGCTTAGGCATGCTAAGAAAAGCCTGAGGCAAAGGTCCTCGCTGATCTTTTCTGAGCACGTGTCTTGTTCTGGCCATGTGCTTGTGGCCTTAGGAATTCTTCCATTTACATGGATCCAAATGCCCCTCATCTCCTTATGAAATAGTCTTTCTATCCCAGCCTGGGTGCTTGATTGCATGTCTCAATGCAGTAATCCTTTGCCCCAGGCTGCGGTTATTTCACTGTTTGTTACACTGATTTAACTGCTCACAAGCAGAGCATGCAAGTTTTGGGATGCCAAGCCAGAAGCAAGTGTCCCATTTCAGTCCTTCAAGCTGCCACCTTGATGGTCAGGTCCCTGTGTCAGCTTGGCCAGGTGATGGTGCCCAATTGTCCGTCAAGCAAGCACTGGCCTATTTGTTGCTGTGAGGACATTTCATGGACTTAAATCATGAGCATGTTGGGAATGACTATATGCCCTCTGTTATGTGAATAGGGTTATTCTACTCCCCAGGAACATGGACTGGGGGCATGCACTGAGCACTCAGACTGTCTCTGCACTGAGCTAGGTAGGGAGGGAAAGGCACCACAGGATTTTCCTACAGTTTTTAAGTTGCCTTTTTCTTCATTTAGCACTTTCCTGGTTACTCCAACCTTTGAACTGTTTTCTGGAGCTCTGAGAAAGATGGCTCTACCAGTTTTTTCTAGTTGTTTAAAGATTCTATGTGGAAATGGAACCCTGGAGTACTTTATTCTACCATCTAGTGACATCCCAGTCAACAGGGTCATTCTTGTTTGGAATTGCTCATGTGATTGCAGTCAAATGTCAGCTAGGGCTGTAGTCGTGTGAAGGTTCCATGGGGCTGGATGACCAATGTTGTTTACTTACATGACTGGCAGTTGTTGCTGGCAGTTATATGGGAGCTCAGCTGGAGTGCTTATATGTGGTCTCACAGCATGTTGGCTAGGTTCTGAGAGGGAATGGCCCAAGAGCAAGCATTCTAAGAGGCCTAGCCAGAATGTGCAGAGCTTCTTAAGACCTAGTCTTGGAGGTCCAGGAACATCACTTCCATTGGTCATCCACTTCTATTGGTAAAGTCCAGATTAAGGGGAAGGGAAATGAATTAGACTCTGCCTCTTGCCACGTGTGCTGGTTTGATGCTATTATGTATCCCAGAAAAGCCATATCCCTTAATCCTCATTCAATATTGCTGGGAGGGATCTTTTTTACTGTTCCCACCCAATTATGGGTGGAAACTTTTGATTAGATGGTTTCCACGGAGATGTGAGTCCAACCATTCAAGGTGGGGTTGCTTACTGGAGGCTTTTAAGAGGGAAACATTTTGGAAAAAGCTTTACAGTCACCAGAATTGATAGAACCACCAAACTGACAGAGCCAACAGAATGGACAGAGCCCCAGGGAAGCCATTGAAGAAGCCTGGAAAGAAAGATAGCTAATATCACTGTGTTAGTTAGATTCAGTTGTCAACTTGGCCAGGTGAGCATACCTAGTCTTGTTGCTGCAGACATAAGCCAATGGTACATGAACCTCATCTGTTGCTAATTACATCTGCAGTCAGCTAGGAGGTGTGTCTGCTGCAATGAGTGACGTTTGACTTAATTGGCTGGTGCTTAAATGAGAGAATGCAATGTAGCACAGCTAAGCAGCTCGGCATTCCTCATCTCAGCACTAGCAGCTCAGCCCAGGCCTTTGGAGATGCAGAAAGAAGTCACCCGGGGAAAGTTGTTGGAACCCAGGGGCCTGGAGAGAAGACCAGCAGAGACCATCCTGTGCCTTCCACATAAGAAAGAACCTCAGTGGAAAGTTAGCTGCCTTTCCTCTGAAGAACCAACAAAATAAATCCCCTTTTATTAAAAGCCAATCTGTCTTTGGTGTGTTGCATTCTGGCAGCTAGCAAACCAGAACAATCACCATATCCTTTTCCAGCTGAGAGAGAAACCCTGCATGTCACTGGCCTCCTTGAACCAAGGTATCTTTCCTTGGATGCCTTAGTTTGGACGTTTTCATGGCCTTAGAACTACAAACTTACAACTTAATAAATTCCCCTTTTTAAATGCTGTTCCAGTTCTGGCTTGTATTCTGGCAGCTTACAAACTAAAACAGAGTCACCCCATTAAGCAAAAGAACATGGCCAGTTAAGGTGCTTGCTGAGTGTAAAGGGAACATGGAATGGATAATGGAAGAAGGTAGTGATAAATATGAACTACAACCATGTGATCAGCTATAGAAATGAGAACTGTAATGGTATGAATATTTCTTCCTTGCTTTGTAATTAGCATCTATGTATTCATACATAAAGCCAATATCTTTGTTTTCCTTTCTATTTTATCCCCTTTATCATATGGCATAAGTTTTTGTGTTCATGTTATAGTATTTAAGTTGTAGGATATCAAATTTAAGAGTGAATATTACCCAAGGGCTTGCATCCTATTCTGGAGAGATTTAACACATTTCTGATTGTACATAGGACAGTTGAGTATTGATAGGCAAGGAAAAAATATGTCTGTTTTTGTTTTCTATTTAGAAATTGAATATGGTTTAAGGTGATATGTATAGCTGACAAATTGACAAGGAATAGGCTGTGATGGTCAGGTCCCTGTGTCAGCTTGGCCAGGTGATGGTGCCCAGTTGTCTGTCAAGCAAGCGCTGGCCTATTTGTTGCTGTGAGGACATTTCATGGACTTAAATCATGAGTACATTCGTCACGTCCATAGCTGATTACATCTGTAGTCAGCTAAGGGGAGTGTCTTCTGCAATGAGTGATGCTTAATCTAATCACCTGGAGGCTTTTAAGAAGAATTCAGAAGAGGCAATCTCTCTTTCCACTACAGCCAGCCAGTCTCTCCTGGGAGTTCATTGAGGACCTTCCTTGGAGATGCCATCTTGTGGCCTGCCCTACAGATTATGGACTCCTATGTCCCCCAGTTGCATGAGACACTTCTATAAATCTCATATTTACAGATATATCCTGTTGGTTCTGTTTCTCTAGAGAACCCTGACTTGTACACCATGGAAGTGGGCTGTAGACACAAGGGGTAAGGAACTGATGGTGGCATTTTTGGAGGCAAGCTACTACAGACTAACATATAGACCAGAGCTGACTTTATGGTCATGTGACCTGTGCAGTGGCACAGGATTCCACACTTAGAAGGATCTAGCCCTTGGTTTAATGTTCTGTTTTCATCATGTTGGAATTTTTAATAATTTTTGAACAAGGAGCCTTGCATTTTCATTTTGTACTGGACCCAACAAGTTATGCAACTGATCTTGCATTGGACTGAATATGAAAGTGCCTCTTGGATTTGTGTCTGTGGAGACCTTACAGACCAGCTGAGAGCATGAGGCTTACATCAAACACTGAAGCTAGTAAATGACAGTGTCTGAGCAGAAGTTAGGCAGTGAGTGCAGAAGGAGGGCTGAGATAGGGTGGGGTGGATCCTCCCATATTACATACTCTCTCTGGCTCAAATTCAGACTCTCAGCTCATGTGGGTAAAGCCTTCCTTCTTTGGGGCCAGAAAAGCTTCCAGGAATCTTAGAAATGTCCTTTTGCTCTCCCCACCCTATCTCCTCCCTTATTCTCATTCCAGGACCCTTGATCTGTAGGCCTTGAAGGGATGGGTTTCCCATATCAGGACTGGATCCTGGGGTGGGTGTGGTGGGTGGAGGGGGGCCTCAGAGGGCCTGGGAGGGCTGATCAGGGAAGACGTGGCACATGCCCCTGCTACCCAGCTCAGGCTGAAGAGCTCAGGCAAGCGACGTAAAGAGGCTGAAAGAAGCTGGGCCAAATGTGATCTAGGTTTGGTGGGGTGGGAGGTACAGGGTGGGGATGGGAGGAAAAGGCTCCTCTAAGGAGCAAGCTGAGAGTTCTGGTGCTCTGGACAATGCCTCCTTCCTAGCCCCCAGCCAGAAACCTCACCATTCCCCCAGACATAAGGCATGCCTTTTTCAGTGTAAGAAATAGCTCAAAAGACCATCCCCTAACTAGGGCACAGTCACAGATATCCCCTGAAGGAGAGCACTATTTCTTTACAGACCATGTCCTGTTTCCTTCAGGGGTATCATATTGCCTGAGGAACATACAAAATAGCCTGGTTGTGCACGTTAACAGTGCACACTTCAACATCGGAGGCTGCTGACCCATTTTCATACTTATGAGGCTGAGAGGGTTGAGGAGGATGCTGCTTCCGGAAGAGCTGGTTCTAGTCTCTCTTTGCAATGGGCTGCACCAAGGCCCAGCGAGTTATCATTCTTGTCTGGTGCTAGTCAATTCCCTGTTTGCTCTCAGATTGGTTCTAGGCTGCTTTGCAGGGGCTGCATTTCCCAGGCTTTTTGGCTTCTGGATAAATTCAACCAATGGGGGATGCTGACAGATGGTTAGAAGGTGTGAGGAGAGGGAAAGTCAGAGGATTCCTTTCTCTCTGCTTCCTATGGTAGAGGCTGGGTTTCTTCCATGGCTCCAGCTCACATCAGACAGTCCCCCTCTCTGTGGCTGCAATTCCCACTGGAGAGCCCTGGATTTTTGAGTCTCATAACCACTTCCTCTCTTTCTTTTCTTACTCCAGCCTTAGGGCAGAAGTAGCTTCCTGCTTTTGCTGATCTCTGGATTGGCTCATCATTCTCTGTGGCTGCTTAGCTTTTTCATCACTTGTATAATCAATCAGTTATCAGTATTCAATTCCCTCTCTTGGAAAGTTGTAGACAATCGAGTTGGTCATTCTGTCCTCCATGTGTTCAGGAAGCCCTAGAAGCTGGGAAGTTCCCATGATCCTGGTGTCTCCATCACCAGAGGCATCTCCATGGATACCATGGAGCTCAGCGGTAGGTGGATCCGTATGTTTGCACACCAGTAAGCATATTCCAAAGCTGAGAGCAAACTGAGAAGGCAGCCTGGTTTGCCCCCACCAAGTCCTGGTCACTTAGACTCCCAAACAAGGGAGGAAGAAGAGGCCCAGTCAGAGCCCGCGGGGACACAGAACAGCTGATGTGCCCAGATGCTGGAAGGGGGTTGCTCTGGTGACTACTTTCCTGCCCTTATGAGTTACCCTGATGTGGTTTCATTCTCATTGCATGTACACCTAAGTTTTGGAGGCCAGTGATTAAGAGCCTGTGCATGGTTTGAGAAACAGTATGGATGTGTACCTGTGTCCATTTGTGTGTGTGTGTGTGTGTGTGTGTGTGTGTGTGTGATGCTCACTGACAAATGTAGTTGTGGGTGTATGGTTCAGTGTCCTATGCAGATGAATATGTGTTAGGGTTTCACATCTGTGAGGATGCAGGTCTGGCATAATGAGCCTTGAACCCTGCTCCAAGTCACTTACGTTCTCCAAGATAAGGCCTTTTGGGGTCACTGGCAAGACATGGGACCCGAACAGAGTTTTGGGGGGAGTTGTTAGCTGAGCCTAAGAAAGGGACATGTGGGTGATGAGTCCAAAACAGGAGCTGTGGGATCCTCATCCTCCTTCTGTAACTGGGGGCCCAGCTCCCTGAACCACATTCACCACTGCAGACCCCTCCTTCCATTTGAGTACAGAGCAGAGGGCTAGTGACACATAAGTTGCCAGATGTTTTGGGATTTATTTAGGCCTGATAGACTGGGTTTTTCTTTTTTTTTTTTGAAAAGTAAAGTCTACCTATTTTGGTTCTTCCTTATCAGCAAGTATGATCCAGGGGATAGAAAACACACAAAAGGGCAAGAATCAGGAAAATTGGAGTGGTAACTGGAGAAAACTCCAGGTGTGTGTGTATTTGTGTGTGCATGTGTGTGTGTGGAAGAGAGAGAGAGAGAGAGAGAGAGAGAGAGGAGGTAACCCTACAATACCTGAAGCTTCCCTTTCCTTCACCCCTCCTTTTTGTGGGGACAGTATCATCTCGCACCAGCCTTCATTGCCCTGGTGATTGGCCTGGCCTGGGCCCAGGGTTGGAGTAGGGTTGGACCCCATGAGGACCTGTCACACTCCCAGCCCATGCAGTCCTCTCTCCCTGCAGGCTGGGTGACGTGATCTGCCATGTGACTGCTACCTTGTGTCCTGTGCCTGCAGCCTTGACTTGATAACTTGTCTAGTCCTTCTAGGCTTGAGGCCGTGCTTCGCTCTCACTGGTCTCCCCCCATCAGATGTAGCCCAGAGTTGGGTTCTGGGATCTGCCACCAGGTTTTTCTGATCCTGTCTGCCTGCTTGGATTCTGAAACACCCCATCCAGAATTGCCCATTGCTGTGATCCACCTGCTGGTAGGAACACCCCGTTCTCAAATGCTAGCTGATGTGCTGCTCCTCTCCCCAGGGCCAACTGTTGCTGGGCTGCCACCTGTTATCTGTCTCTACACGCTTGCATGCTGCACTCTGCCTGTCACCCTGGATAGCTGCCCAGCAGCTGCAGCTGAGGCCGTCCTGCCAGCACCTTCTCCAGCCCAATGGGTGGTCCCATCGGTTTCCAGCCCTCTCATCCTGCCTCATCTGCTGCACTTACTGAGCCACATCTGGCTGAATACAGAACTGGGGCAGCCAGGAAGGACCCACAATACACTGGTCTCTGGACTGAGATAGTCACACCCCCTCAGGACCTCTTAGAGAAGGCCAGATCTCAAATCCAATAATAAAATATAATAATGATGGTTATTATAGTAGCTAATATTTATTGAGGACTTAGGACAGGCTTAGTGCTTTAACAGCATTATTTTCCTTATGCCTCAGAACTACTCTAGGAAGTTAAGTACTATTATTTATATCCCCTTTTTATAGTTGAAGAAACCAAGGCTTAGTGGTATAAATGTATCTGCTTAAGGTCCTACAGTGAGTAATTTATGGAATTAGGGATGAGAATCAGGGTGCTTGATTTCAGAATTTGAGCTCATAACCACTAGATGAAAGTGCCTCCTTGGTACACCAATGCACGGGGATAGCGTTGAGGTTAAGGCTGTGCTCTCAGGCAAGCCTTTGTAAACTCCTGTTTCCTCAAGAGAAGAATATTGGAATAACCTCACTCCTGGCCACCTCCAGGAGTGGGCCTCCAGAGCTCCAAGGAGCCCAATCCTCCCCGTGTTTCCCAGACCCTTCTCCCCTTGTGTGCCTTCCCTTGGGCTCAATGTTTTCAGGGGGGTCATCATATTCCTTGTAAACAAAGCTGATATATGAACTGTGGGTGTACAGAAAAATCATTAATCGATGGATCTTAAATAGATCAGAGTGGGGAAGCAGGAAAGGAGAGGGTGCCCTGGGGATGACAAGAGTGTGAAGGAAGAGATGGAGGAGCTTCCTGAAGAAGGTGGTGGTAAAGATCACCTTGGCTTTAGTCCTGCCCCAGAGTAGCTCTGAGGAAAGGGAAAGAAAGGATGAGTCCTGGACTGGGGGTACTCCAAATTCAAACTGAATAATTATACACTGGATGGGACTACCCAATGGTCTGGAGAAGGTGCTGATAGGATGGCCTCAGCTGCAGGTGCCGGTTGGTGAAAGGGATGGAGATGGTAAAAAATGGTGGTTTGGAGGTGGGTGGATATAAGAATGACTGTAATCCTGGTCTCAAGTTGAGCCAGTGCTTTGTGATTTCTGCCTCCCATTTATTCTTGGGAAAACAAGTTCTCAAGAAAAAGCGGAGGCCTCTCCTGCTCCTACTAGCTCTCAATCATTGCTGAGTTTGAGATAGATGGCTCTGGAATGGGAGGGGTGTATTTCCTGGGAATTCGAAGAGGAAACAGCAGGTGGGCTGCAGCCAGGCTAGTCATAATGACCACGTGTGGCTCTGAACTTGGGTCTGTCTCCTCTGCAAAGCTCCTCCAGCTTGTCTGGGCTGCTGCTCACCCCTTGCTTCTCCCAAATCCATTTTTGTTTGGGGTGTGAGTTGGTTCTGAACTGATGCTTTTAGGTTCTGTTTCTTGAGCACTAGGAAACAAAAATAGGAAAAGAGAAGTTAATTTTAGTCTCTAGATTATTAATTAGAGTCTAAGAGGGCAGAAGGGAGGAAGAGGGCCATTGGAGAGAAGGACGATGGACTGAACAGGTGGATAAATAGACAAGGGTAGGTTATCCCTCCTTGTCCATCAGCTGAGATACTGGTGGCACAAGTGATGTGCAATTAGCAACTTTTCTTCAAAGGATACGGATTATAGGTCTGCCGTGTCTTTAGACCCTGGTGGGAAGAAATGGTATTTGCAGTGGGCTCTACCATTAGCCCCAGTTCCCTTTAGAAAATCTTACTGGATTCTGCAAGCTATGATGGGATCAGGGGTAGGGTTGTAACTGCAAAATGGGTGAGGCTTTGTGGGGTTCTGAGGTTAGTTTTGGGGTCCTTCATGGCCATAACTGCCCAAAGTTCATTTTCAGATAGTCTAAATAATTCAAAGGGGGGAATTCTGTCCTTTGTTCTTGTCAAGGAGAGAGCTGTTTCAAAGGGGAGCAAAGGTGAGAAGGCAGCTCTGTGGTGAGTGTTCCACTGCAAGGGCGCCTCTGAAGCTGGTGGAGTCCAGGCGTGACCTCAGAGTTACACACGTGCTCCCCACATGGTGGACCATGTGTGCTGCCCTGGCTCTGCGAGGGCCTCCAAGCTTGGAATAGTCTGGATCTGCTGACTTGGCAAAACTGATCTCGAGAGGCTTGGGGGCTGGGCTGCATCTGGAGGGGAGGGGAAAGGAGCCCCCAGTGACTGGGCTATGGAAGGGCTTTGCCAAACCCTGCAGCCCTGAGCTCTCCCTTCCTTTCCCCCAAACCACAAGAGCAGTGTAATTCTCTTCACGTTAAAAATAAACATCTGGCAGCATCTGCAATGCCCAAAATAAACCAAGATCTAATAGGAGACGTTTGTAACCACAAAAGGTCCTGGATGGGGAAGGGTAGGCGGTTGGCTACATAGAAGCCCAAACTGGCTAAATGGGGAGGCTCAACTCATTTGTTTATTGATCTATATGATAAATTAGTTGATCAACATACAAGTTCCTTGAAGCTTCTGCTCCTGCAGTTTGCCATGGCCGCAGGTTAGCATGATTGATTTGTGGGGTCAGATGGTCCGTGGTGTACCAAGGACTGGGAAGGGTGGTCAGTCCTGGGGAGTCAGCTGTGCCTTGCTAGAAGCCCAGAGTCAGACAGTCAAGGATCTGAGAACACCAGGAAAATCTGTGTGGCAAAGCCAGTGAGGCCATGCAGGGGAAAGGGTCATTTTCTAGAAGAGGAGTTTGCCTGGGTCTGTTCTTGGGGGACGCCTACACGGAAGCAGGTAGGACCCCTCACTGGCCATGGCACCAAAGGTCCTCCTAGGGGTGAGAAGGAGAGGGAGATGGAGAGTTGAGATGGAGCAGAAGAGGTGGCCACATCATGACATCGGTCCTCGGAAGCCAGTAAGCAGAGTCAGGCAGGAGAGTGGTGTTGGAATAAATAGCGATAAGCACGTTGACTGTTTCGGTCCGATTGACAACAAACTGGAAACAGAGCCTGGGACTGGCTGGCACCATCTGACAACTGTGAAGGAGCTCAAGTATGAAATTGGGCATATTTGAACAGCATCAAATCCATTCCTCCCAGCAACACTAAATGCAAGCGACAGACGGAGAAACGAATGAATATAAAAAGTGTTGCCAGCTTTCGCGTTCTGGCAAGAGAAGAGCTTCTAACTAGGAACAAATTCACAAGCCTTCATAATGCTGAGGACTAATATCCTTCATCACCCTCATCAAACAGTCGGAAGTGGTGTGGGACGCACTGACGACAAGTGAACGGAAAAACGGGGGAGGTTTGGGTTGCCCGAGTACTCGGAAGCCAGGCATTTGGCTGTAACGCTGGAGATGGGTTGACACTAGAGGTCACAAACTGGCCGCCAGCTGGCTGAATCCAGCTTGAAGACATGGTCCATTTGGCCCACAAATGTTTTTTTATTTTATTTTCTTTTTGTATTTGAATGAGTGGCCAAGATGTACAAATCAGGAGAGCGTTTACAAAAAATTCCGAGTCCCTTGAAAACTCAGAAGACCTGCATTCCCCAGTGATACTGATACGCTCAGACCTACATTCTCCAGACTGCTCCAGACACCCCCGCCCCCCATCATCTCTCCCCTCTCCCCACCCTACTCCCGTCCTCGCTGGTTCCTGTAGTCATTTGTGATTTCAATGCCATCAAATGCTTTTTATGGATTCGGGAGTTGGTGGGGCTGACTTTCCAAAAGTCCCATTTAAATAAAGATTATACAACACAATGGGAAAGAACTTTGGGTTTCTTAGGTAAAAAGGTTTAGCTACTCCTTTAATCCATGGAAACAATTATCTACTTAAAATCACTTTTTTGTTAATAAAGGAGCATTGCAACATTTATGAAACATTTAGAGAATAAAGAAAAATACCAATTAGTCTGTCATCCTTTCACACTTATTCCTTTTTTGTGTATTTTCTTCCAGTCTTTCTTCGCATACATTTTTACATAGTTGCATACATGAATTTGCATCTTGCCTTTTTCATTTAACACTATATTTTACACATTTTTTCATATTGCTATATAATCTTCTTTTTTTGCTTCTGCTAAATAAAGTTGGCAAAGAGCATCTATGTGCCTATGAATTCATATTTTGAATTATTTACTCAGAATATATTTTCAGAAGCAGCATTAATATACTATATAATGACTTGAACACTAAAGAGATAACCTGTAAATTCCTAATCTGAAAGTATCCTGCATAAATCTTTTCATCTCAGCAAATTGTTGGAGAGCCTGTAGGAAAAAAAAAAGTCATTTCAGCATATGTGATAGGATTGTATCACATAAAAAATTAAAAACATTTTCAGCGTGTGAAATCCATTCTGGAAATAGCACTATCTTGAGACCCAAGTCAAATAGTACCAAATGTGCTACGCAGAGGTCTATGTTTAAAGAAGAAACTCATTTACTCTTAATAATTGCAAAATGCTGCATAGCTCAACGATGGAGTCAGAAAACTCCACATAGCATCAAAGCCTGGCTCAAAAAGATACAGGAAGCCAGGATACAAGACAAACTGTCTTTCCCAATTAAAGCATTGTTGAGCCCTAAGTATAATAGTCATTTCTTAGAACAATGGCTGCCTTTACACTTTTTTTATCCACAGGGGAAAACAGATGACAAAACAAGACCAGAGCATTTCAAGGTCATCTATATCCTTTAAACAACCTAAAGAGTGGTATAAACAAGGTGATATGACATAAAATGAAATGCAATAACAGATAACTATTATTGTCTGTACAATTTTAGATGGATAGCAATGGCTTAAATCTCTACGCAATGGAGAGCAAAGCATACTATATATTTTTCATTTATTTCCTCCCTAAACAAAAAGATTGATATCATGGAAGGGTAGGACAAAAGGAGAGCGTTTCCTTGAGCTCCACCTCTGAGCTGAAGAACTGGGGGGCACCACAGGAGCCTCCGGGAGAGGGCTCATGAGTTTTGTCTCCCAGCCAGGCAAGTCAGCAGAACCTCTGAAGGCAGGATTATGGAGCACTTGAACAAGCCCGACGGCCTGTGGAAAGGCAGCTTGTCTTTGGTAAGGAGAAATCGCGCCTCCCTAATCTACTAGAGCTCTTTGAAGGGCCAAAGAAGTGTATGGATAAGGGGGAAACAGTAGACACAATCTATTTACACTTTTAAGAAGCCTCTGACAGCCCCCACACCAAAGCCTGTTGAGGAAGTTGAGTCTCCATGGGAATGGAGGGAATGTTTGGTGACAAAAAGGGAACTGGCTTAGAGATAAGAAATCAGAGCGTGAGGATAAATAAGCATTTCTCTGGAGGGAAAAGTGTTACCAGTGGGGCTCCTGGTGGAGTGTTGATGCTCCTGGGGGTCCAGGTTAACCATCCCTTAATGATTTGAGAGGTGACTGCCCTGAGATTGCATTCATAACCCCATTCCCTTATAGTCACATCTCATTGAGTGTCTTGTTAAATTTGCCTGTCTTTGTGACATCTGCAGTGGTGTTGGTGCACTCCCAGAAGGAAGGGGCGGGTCTGATATTTCTTTGTTAATTACAGTGACTAGCACCCAAGAAATATTTTGTGGCTTGATTAGTTAAGAGATGAGTGAGTGAACATTACATTCTCCTTGCTTGCGATTGCCTCTAAGGTCTCTGTGTAGGGAGATCGCCATAGAGAGCTGTAAGTTGCACGTAGCTGCAGGGGGCTTATGAGTGGCTGAAGTTCTTCAACATGGGCAAGGGGAGGTTGAGCGAATCACTTAAGGAAAAACAATTTGAATTATACTCTGGAGGGCTACAAACCATTGTAATATTGAAGCTTTTTCATCCAAGAACCAAGTTTCATCCCCTTGGGAATGATACCACCCTGTTGAAAACACATGCTGCAAGTGACCTTGGGAAGATTTGAGCCTTCTGTTGGTTCCAAACAGAACAATAAATAGCTGAATATCTAAGAATGAACCTGGGAACAAAAAAAGTCTCTCTTCTCCTTCCCTCAAAGCAAAGAAAGGCTCATACTCTGAGTGGGGAGGCAAGCTGGATGTATAGTTCGCCCGTTATGCTCTGCTCTCTACCCTTCCTCAGCCCGCTCTTTTCTTAGAAAGCTGCCCAGTATAGACCCCACATCCAGCTCCCTTGCCCCCTGGCTTTGGGTTGGGTTCGACCAGTGGAGAACTAGGCTACAGATTGGGGGAAGGAGAAAAGAGAGTGAGGTCAGGGTGTGTGTTCCCCTGGCTCCCTCCTTTTGGGTCCCCCTGGCTGCCTGTGTCCCTCAGTCACTTCTCTTCTCAAGGTGCCAGCTCTCCACACCTCTTTCCTCCTGGGCCGCTTGGGCAGGGGTGGCAGCAGCTCTGTGCTACTGGCCCTGGCTTACAGCACTCTCCCTTGAGGCTCCCTTGCACTTCCACATTTGCAAATATGTCTTATGTTGAGTGGGCTCTGTTTCCTGTTGGGACCCTGCCTGATACAGCCGGCGGGCTTGGGGTCTTTTCACTGTACCTCAGGCGAGACATTCCGGGATGCAGGTGTGTGTGCCTGGGGGTGGGGTGGGGGCGGGATGGGGCAGGAGGATGAGGGCTCACAGTTCTGGGGGAAGGAGGCTGAAAGTGGCTTTGATCCAGGCCTATGGAGTGGGGCGGGGGAATGAACTTTCCCCAAACACTGTTGGTCAGGGATCCTCTAGAGCTTGAGGGGTACTTTTAAGATAAACTGTTGTCAATCTTTACATAACTGGGACTGACGCAGGCACCTGATTCACCCAAGGAGGTAGTGTTGGCTGGGTTTCATGGAGAAGTGACCAGAGAAAAAGTAAAGTTATGCCCAACAGACATCGAAGGGGTCCTTCGAGAAGCCCAGGCTCCCTGGGGACAGCCTCACTCCTGCGGGATGATGCCGAGAGGAAGACCTGGTCTCCTCAAATTGTCCTTTGGGCTCCTCATCGAATGCAGGGTGTAAGCCTGGGAATCCTTTCCAAAAGAACTGGCAGGTGCGAGCGCATCATCGGTCCTCGGGCCCCGGGAGAAATGGTGCTTCTGTGCGAGACAGTGGGGTGGAGAGCAAAGGACTTTGGCTTTTGGGTGCAAAGGCCTAGGCTTGAGTCCAAGGTTCTGAGCTTTCTAGCTGCGAAACCTTGGGCGAGGTTCTTCACGTCCCTGGACCATCCGCCATCGCACAGGGTGGCCGTGAGGATGGAACGAGAAGCGCCGTGGTAGAGGCAGCCGGGCCCTTGCCGAGGCGGTCAGCGTGCTCTCAGCACCTGAGGGCACCGACTCTGCTCCTGGGAGCCGGGGGCAGCCCGCTCTTACATGTTGCCATGGGGTGAAAGCAAGAAATCCCTGTGAGGGAGGGGGCGGGTGGGCAGGTCATCCCGAGGCTTCCTAATCCCATTTTCTGTTTTCATGTTAATCCTTTTCCTCCTCCTGCCAGCCGCACACTCACCTCCCGGGACCCTGTCCACCAGGCCGGGCGGTGCCCCCTGTAGGGAGCTGGAGGCGGGTGTGAGGGCAGCCTGGATGCGCTTGGATGGATGAAGGTCGAGGGCTCAGCTCACTCATGCCAACGGTGAGAGCAGCAGCTAGTGCTGCCTCAGCACCTACCATTTGCAGACACTTCGGGTACAGCAAACCGTTTAATTCCCGGAGCACTCCTGTGATGCAGATATTCTCAAACTGAAATTTGTTGAGGAAACGGAGGCGCGGGGAAGCTGTCACGCCTAGATCACACAGCAGGCAGAGCGCAGAACCGGTCGGGGTGCCTGCCCAGCTCTGGCTGGCTCCAGAGCCTTTGGGGACCCGCCGGACACTGGCCCCTCTCTTGTTGCTGTTTGCACACCACCCCCTCTGCCACATATCACACCCACCTGAGACTTAAAATGTGGATGTATCTATTAAGTCCACTAGACCTGAGGGTCACAGGCTGTGCAATCAGGTGAAAGAACTCAGACTTTGGGGGAGGTGGGACATGGCCCTGGCTTCCACAGGATGGGGGACAAGGCACCCAGGGACTGACAAATCCTCCAGGAAGGCAGGTGTTCTATTTAAATGGCCATTTAAATGAGGTGTGGAGGAATAATTTGGCCCCAGGCTTCTGCTCACCACCCCCTCTTTTCTGGGTACCCTATCACCTCACCATTTCGTTTGCAATTGCACATGTCTCTGCTCTGCAGCACTGAGCCGGGCTGTATTTGTCCCTGAACTGGTTCTGAGGGGAGGCACACTCTCCATGGAAGAGGCTGCTTTCTACCCCAGCCACCTGTGGGCGAGCCATTCTCAAAGGACTTGATTCCATTTGGATCTCCATTTTAGTGTGTCACACATTCCTAAGGCTCATTTCTAAGAATTTTCTTTTAAAAGCCCCAATACTATGTTAGTATTGTGGGAAGTGAAAAATGAAACCACCTTAATAAAAATAAATCTTTAGGTTCCTTTGAAAAATAAGGATTAACAGTTATTAAATTAGGAAATAATTATAATTTAGTGAGGACTAAGACTTTTTTTAAATAGCATTTTCCTTTATAAGCTCACGTACTATGTCAGTATGGTGGGAAGCGAAAAATAAAACTCTAATTCTAATTTGGATTCTTCTTGCTGTAATTCTCCCCTCTGGGAGGCAGTGCCTGGGAGTGAACAGAATTCGGGCTTTGACAATAGGGCTGAATTTGAACATTCACTGAATTCCTTAGGAGCTGGGGCCCGGGCTTTGGTTTTTGGGTCTGTAAAATTGCGGTGACAATCGCACCTTGTAGAGGCCAGAGCTGGCACACGCTGTAGATGTCGGTCCCCTCTGCCCTCTCCATGGGTCAGGAAACTCCTCGTCTGGAAACTTCTGGGATCCCACAAGGCAGGCTCGGTTCTTCTTCAGCCTTCTCTATGTCCTGGCCCTGGACCTCTCTGTTTGTAATCTGGGCCTCTGGCCCCCATGCCACCGCACACCACACAGAGCTCCTTGCCTGGCCCCCCCACTTCAGTTCTCATCCATTCCTGCCCCTCCTTGGGCCCAGCTCAGGGACGCGGCTGCTCTTGCCCTCCAAGCCCCCGCTGACTCATCGACTTGGAGACTGGAGGAGGGAGTGTAAGATGGAATGCACTGGGACTGGGTGCCCCGGGGCAGGCTGTGCGTGTTGAGGGAGAGGGCTGGAGGCTGCGAAACCTCCGTCTGGGGCTCCCCAGAAATGGGCCCGAGGGTGGTGGGCACAGGCAGCAGGTGTCCCTGCCCTCCCTCCCCCCACAACCACCAGGCCTGGGCAGCCAGAGGCAGAACTGGGCAGTGTGTGGGAGGGGGGTGGTGTGAGCTGCCCCCTTGCCCTCCTCGGCCTCTGAGGATCTGAGTGACGTCTAGTGGGTCCAACATAAGGAATCTAGACTTAACACTGGTTCATCTCTTAGGACCGCAGGGACACCCGGCATGGGACAAATGGTACCAGCCACATCTATTGAGAAACCAGGTTCGGAGTTAAAGTTCGGTTAGGCTTTTTGAAACCTTCAGAAGTTTGTGCCCTTTGAGAAGGTTCTAGAAGCAGAATGGTATACAGGAGAGAGGGTGTGGGACTTCAAGTAAGAAGGGCTGCGTTTACACTGCCACCCTGTCCGGCCACCGTGATCTTGAACTCTTGTGTCTGTTTCCCTTTTGGGCCTCCCTGGCTGGAACCTTCTCTCCTAAAACCCAAGAGACTGGCCTTTCCATAGCCCCTCCTTTCTCCCCAACCTCTTTGTGTCTTTCCTGCTCAGGGCAAGATTCTGAAGATGAGAAGTGTGCCTTGTGATGGGCAGTGGTGATGATGGGACAGGGGCAAAGCTGGCTTGGTTGGATGTCCCTGATGACTCCTCCCTGAAAGTATTTCAGGGTTATTTCTCCACCAGTAGCCGAGAGAGCTGCCATCTCACCATCGGATGCTGCTCCTTTGGATTCAGGTTTGTATGTAAGAAACCCTGTGCTAAATGCACGCTCTCCTTGGGGGAAGTAGGAGCCGTTCTGTTGGGACATGGATCTGGAGGTCCGAGGAGGGAGGCAGGCATGGCAGGAGCAGGGCCTGAAGGTACTTTTACCAATTTCAGTGTTTGCCACTGAGATTTCAGTCCCCAAAGGCCACCTCCCTGCCCCCCATGACACATGCACAACTACAGACATATACCGGAGACATACTGAGGACCTGTCAAGTCAGAGCTCAGGAGACCGGGAAGAGACCTTGCCGTGAAACATCATTTTATTAACTGATTGATATTTTTCTTTTTTTTTTTTACAAAAATAAACAATTTACTGAACAAGAAGTACAAAAGCTTCTGGATATACAAACTCCAGGAGCGGAGAGAGCCTGGTCTTGGCTGCTTTGCTGCTTTCACTGAAAGCAAATGAGGCAGAAAGGCCCCGGCTCCACGCCCGCCCCAGGTCCTGGCTCAAATGCAACCTGCTCCTCAACCCCACATCTTGGCTCATACGGACGGGTGCTCCTCCGCCCCGGCCCTGGTGCTGGCCTGTGGGCGCCCCCTGTCGGGAGGCTAGAGTCACCCTGGAGCATCCCCTGGCCAAGTCTCCTGTCCGGAGCTCAGCTGAGGGACACTCGTGGCCGATTGTCCCCACGCAGCCCCCTGCCCAGCCCGAGCACATGCAGCGGCAGCAGGGCTTAGGCTACATTCTCACGCCACGAACACAGTGATAGGGCTGCCCACGGCACCGTCCCAGGGAGGGGGGCACAGCCTCCGAGGGGAGACCAGCCGGCGTCTGGCTTGTAGCCCAGAGGGCTGGGGAGGCAGTCAGTCAGCACCCCCCCTGTGACTCCTGGCCAGGAACCAGCAGTCCCCCTGGCCTTAGGCTGGGAAACTCACATTTTCATATTTTGCATTATTGCACGTTTGTCCTGGTCATGTCGGTCTGTCTGGGATGTCAGCCTTGTCTGCAGGGTTTCCAAGGGGACCCGCAGCGTTGCTGGTGTGGGTCACGCCCCCACAGGCCAGGCCGGCCGGCGGGGAAGGTCAGCTGGGCAGCCGAGCCCACAGGCAGCTCAGCCAGACGTCCTCACGTACGTAGTTTTGTTGAGATCAGGGACCACTTGATTCCATCCCGTCTTGAAAAAGACCAGCTGCCGACCTGGGGGCAGAGGTGAGGGATAACAGGTTTGGTCATTGGGAGAGAGGTGGGGCCACTCACCCTGATGGGACTGCCTTGGGGGCACACACCATCTCAGCCTCCCCTGGGGCTTCTGAAGGGCCCCCCCCATACCTCCTCCAGGTAGCCCCCCCCCACCCGGCTCACCTGTCCAGGTGGTCTGGTTGGTGACCACAAAAGCCCGGCACTGGGCATGGCTCTCACAGACGTTCACGGCCTCGGTCAGGCTGAAGACGGAGAGGAGGCAGCTTCCGTGGCGGTAGGAAGGCCAGCAGCGGTAGTTCTCCTGGGGGATGGTGCTGCCTGGGATGCGCTGGTACTCTGTGGGGGGGGGGGGTAGGGTGGAGCACAAATGAGAACGCTGTGGATCCAGACGGGAGGGCCGGGGCCGCTTCCCAAGACAGCTGCAAGGCTCCGTTCCTAGGCCAATGCTGAGGTCCAGCCCGGCGAGGAGGAGACGAAGGCTGTCCACACTGCCGAAGGTGGGCTGAGCACGTTTTGCTCAGTAAGGCAAAGTTCAGACTCGGCTGCTGGGAGGTACGCAGCTCCCAAATCTAAGGGCACCCGGGTGGCTCAGGCAGGTACGGGCCGGCGGGCGCGGCACACGGAGAACCACCCGCCAGCTCTCCGGGCTGGCAGCTGAGGTCAGGGCATGCTGGGCCTTGAGAACCAGGCTCCTCAAATTTCAGCGTGCATCAGGATTCCCCAGGGGAATCTGGTTGAAATGCAGACGTGGACCCAGTAGGTCTGGGTGGGGGCCTGAGAATTGGCATTTCTAACCAGCTTCCAGGCCATGTCAGGGGTGCAGCCTGCAGCCCACACTTTGAACAGCAAGGGTTCAGAGCACCCCCCGGGCCCGCCTCCTTCCTGGCCTTGGCGAGAGGGGCTGGCCAGCTCCTCACATAGGCCTGGACAGCAGTCAGGTGTTAAATAAATGTCAGAACACAAAAAAATTCCCATTTCGGCATCAACAGCTTGAGTGCCTGAGGTGGTGGCTAGGGGAAAATAATTCTATGATTTCTCCATAGAGCTCTTTCTGGAGAAGGAACTCCAGAAGCTTCAAAAACTCCTCAAATCAAGAAGCTGCTCACCTACAGCCCTCCAATTCCCTGAGCTGTCCCCGTTGGCTGCTGGCTGGAGAGCCCCAGCCCTGGACAGATAATGCAGAAGCCCTGGGCCTCTGGCCACCCCGCCCTACTGCCTCCTTCTCCTCCCAGGGACTAGACCAAAGTCCAGGGCTGGCTGTGATTTACAGCCCCATAAACAGCGTCCTCGGGGACAGAGCCAGCCATTGTTCACCTCGTTAAACTTTATTTACAGGGCTAACGAGGGCTCCTGCACCCCTAAGACTGGCCAGGGCTCACTGAATACAGGGGCTGCCCACCCCTCGCCCCCTGCCAACCACAGTCTCAGCGGAGGGACCACAGCCAGTGACCAGTGGCTCGAGTTCCCCCCACCCCGGGGCTCCTCTGCTGGTTTTGGCACGGAGCTCCCCCACCCCTCTACCCCTTTATCCCCCCACCCTCCCCACTTCCCCACCCCCCACCCCCAGCTCCAAGCCTGGGGGCACTCCTAGCCCTGGGAAGGCAGGAGGAAGGGAAGGGAGGAGAACGTATATTGCGCTCCAGCTGTGTAATAGGAACCGAGCTAATTGCTTTCACACACTTCACCTGGCATTTATTCCCCCCCAACAATTCTGTGAGGCAGGTAACATGGAACCCAATTCACAGATGAGGAAAGTAAGGCCCAAGGGGTAACTTGCTTAAAGTCACACTGACAGTAAATGGGGGTGAGGGTGGGGGTTGGAGCCACTCACAGGAGGGGTATCAATGCCTACCTCCCAGCCCCCTCCCCCATCAAGGCAGAATCATGATTGTTCTAGTTAGCCAGAGATGGGACTTCGAAGTAAAGGCTAATGGTCAGCAGTCTTTGCATCAATACCTTTAAGGTGACCTTCCAAGTGAGTCCTTAGAGGGGCCAGTTAGGGGGCTGCCTCCTCTCCCCACCTGCTTCCCACCTCCCCAGCCCCTGGCCCTTTGCTGGGGCCACTCACCGGCTCTGCTGCCTGCTGTGGAGTTCTGCAGATACTGCCCGCTCCGGTACAGGTGCAGCACTTTCTCCAGCTGGGCCAGGGTCTCGTCCACCCCCCAGGTGAGCTCTCCTGCAGAGCACATTGTGGTCGGAAGGGGCCTGGGCTCCCACTCCTTTTCAAAGGAGGCTCCGGCTGCTTGCCCTTGCTTCTGCTAACGTGTGGGCCCAGGTGTCCGGGGGACAGGGGATGGGTTTGCCCCAGAATGACAGCTTGGGAAATAATAGTTTCTGGGCCATGTGCTGTCCTGGGTCATCCTTGTCCCCACTCCTGCTGGGGAGGGGCAGGGTGATGGGAAGCAGATGGGCCGGGGTGGGGGGGCTCACCTGTAGCATTGACAATACTGTCCAGCAGAGGCCGCAGTGAGGGTGGGGCACTGTGAGGCAGGAGGTACGTGAAGAAAAACCTGCCGGAAAGAGAAATGGGGTGGGGGTGGGGGGCTCAGTGGGCCAGCTGTCCTCTACCCCAGCCTGGCCAGGGCATCTGACCCCTCAGGCCAACCGATGAGGTGTATCCCCAAGGTCCATCACGGTGTCTTCTTAGACTTGGGGTACAGATCTGGGCACTTGGTAAAGTCACAACTAACTGTATTCCCAGCTGAAAACTGAGGTCTGTTTCCCCCATCCCTCTCCAGGATTTCCCCACCCCCTCAACTGCACATCGTGCCCTTGACTGAACCCCATGTCAGAGCAGCCTGAGACTGGGGCCCAGGGAAAACTTATCAGAGGTCAAGGGCAATGCCAGGGCGGAAGGGGACGGTGCCAGCCCCAACAGCCTCCTAGGCTCCCAGTAGGAGACTATTTTAAGAAGCCTCCAGCTGCCACCCCCTCTCCCAGATTCTCCTTGGAACTATTTTTAGCCTCCCCATCCAGGAGCCTGAATGTTCCCTTCTTGACCAGTGGATGCCTTTCCCCGCCCTTGCTGGCTCCACTGGCCGAGGCCCCCTCTCGCCTCCCAGACCCCATATCGGCTCTCCCCACTCCCCACCCGCACTGGGCCTCCTCTCCCTGGCCCGAGCTCTGCGTGGGGCTGGGGGGGTCACCTGTAGGCATTGTAGAGGTTCCGCTTTTCATTCATGCCCTCGCACCAGCCCTGGGCTGAGCAGGGCAGGGAGAAGTTCCTGGCCGGAAACTCAAGCACGCAATCGGAGCTGCTTGCACATGGCGTCTCCTCCACACGCGCGTCGTCCAGGTCCGTCACCTTCAGCTCCCCACCCACCAGCACAAACTGCCGAGGACGGAAGTCCAGCAGCGTGACCGAGCCCAGCGGGGAGTGGGCCAGGTGGTGGAGGAGGCGGCCCAGGCTCAGGCAGATCTGCCAGGATGGACACCAGGGCTGCTCACTGCAGCTCTCTGGGGAGGTGGGGGTGGGGGGTAGGGAGGGGGGTGGGGGAGGGCAGCTCTGGACCCAAAGGAAGGCTCAGGGGTTGGCCTTTCTCTTCTGTGGGCTCCAGTGCCTTAGGAAGGGCTGGGGCCAGTAATTTTTTTTTTAATTAGCCCTTTACTGGTCCAACCCTGTAAGTGATATGGAGTGGGTGGGAAATGGGGGTGCGGGAGGGGGCAGGTGGAGGTGGATAATAAATGCCTTCCCCAGAGTTGCCTCTTGTGAGGTTCCAGGTCAGTGTGTGAAAACAGGGGGATGGTCAAGATGACCTTAAGGTCTTTTCTAGCCCCAGGACACTGGCCCTCCTGCAGCCAGGCTGAGTGTGTGTGCCTATGTGTGTTTATGTGGAAGGGGGGGGAGAGGGAGGGGGTGCTGGGGAGAGCAAGAGCTGGGAAGGTCAGGAGCCTCCAGGCTTGCTTCTTTTTTTAACCCTTTGGCCACTGGTCCAGTCAGCCTTTGCTCCTGCATCCCCCCCACCACTGCCCCCCAGCGGCGGAGCTGAGGCTACTCAGGAGGGCTGGCCTTCTGCGGGAGAAGCATCCCAGCAAGGAGCCCAGGGTCTGGGCCCCACCCCCGCCCTGCTCACTCGGAATCGATCCTCCCAGGAAGTCTGTAGCAGCTGGATCATTTCCACAGGGGCGCCCAGCTCCGTGATGGTGGTCAGCGTGTCAGGGATGTCCTCCATGTCCTGGTAGCAGTAGCCATAGAGCTGGGGGAAGCGGAGGGCAGGTCATTAGGTCACGGGATGGGGGTGGGGACCGACGGGGACCGGGTTGTCAGATCCCCCTCCCTCTGCCCCCACCCCGCCAGACCCAGGCCTCGGCTGGCCGCCCTTTCTCCGCTTCAGCCGCTGTTCCCACTGACCCTGCCAGCCCTCACCTCTCGCCGTGCAGGTAAACGGGCAGGCCTGGCCACCACATGTTAACCACAGGCCAGGTACCGCGTTAAAGGCCCTATTTACAAGTTAACTCAATTCCTCTCCCAACCCTAAAAGGGCAGAATAAGTACTGTTATCTCCAATTTACAGGTGAGGAAGTGGACTCAGAAAGGTTAAGTTGTTTGCATAAGGTCACACAGCTAATCAGTGCAGGAGCTAGGATTCAAATTTCCGCCGCTAGGCCTCCGCAGCCTGCTTCCTTTGAACGCTACTACTGGCTAATGGGCAAGCCGGCAGAAGGATTTAACTCCTCTCCTGCTCCAGTTCTTGTCTATTCCTCCTCCTGGCAGCTCCATGTTTTTCTCCGCTCGGGTCTGGTGGGAGGAAAAGTGGGCTCCCTCAGGAAGGTAACAAGCATGCACTCCTCGGGTGTGCCTGCATAAGCCTGGGGGTGGGGAGGGCTGGTTCCCAAGGAAGATCCACTCCTTGGAGGCATGGTGTCGCAGGGCACTGTCCACTCCTGTCATCTGGGGGAGGGGCAGCTGCTCAGGGGCTTCTGGGAAGACAACCCGACTTTGTCGCCAATACCGAACCCGCAGCCACGGAGGACCCTGCTCCTCCCGGCCTCGGCCTCTCCCAATATGCTCCACACCAGCTCGGGCTCAGCTCCAGGCTCAAAACCACCAGCACCCTGGTGGGGTATGGACACAAAGCCCCAGTCGGGAACAGGCCCGGAGAGGGGAGAGCAGGGGTGGGGGAGGGGGGGCTGAGCTGCACACAGTCACTCTCGCGGGCCGTCACCCCCCCCACCCCCCCACCCTGAGCTCTTCCCCAGGGCCCCCGTCTGTCCCAGGAGTGCCCTTTCTGTGCCCCTCCCTGAAACCATCTGTCCCCTGTTGTGCTGGCACGAGGGAAAGAACTACCCCATGTCCCACCACCAGGTCACCTGGGCTGCAGCTTGGGGCACGGGGCGGGGGGGGGGGGGGGGGGGGGCGGCGCTCTGAGCACGGTCCTATTCCCTATTCCCTCTCTCTCTACCTCCCCGTGTCAGCCCAGGGAGGCCCCAAACCCCAGGGGGCACGGGGTGGTGGGGGGAGGTTAAGGGGAGCAGCCCTGGGGCCTGGTTCTCATTTTCTTGCCCATCCTTTGGGCCTCTGCGGAAAACTTCTGAAGGTTATTAAACACCCGGAGGTCGTTAAATGCGCTGTTAACGAGGTATTAATCAACACCCCTTGAGAAAAAATAAAAAGACACCATTAACCGCCCCCCCCCCCCACCGCCAGGAAGCTTGAGACTAAGCATTTTAGCCACATCTTTTGTTCGTTTGGGAGGAAGAAATATACTCCAGCAGGCCCCGATTCTGGGTCGAGTAGGCCTGGGGCCCCAGGGATGATAGGGGGGTGGGAGGGAGGGAAGACCCTTATGCCCTCTGACCCTGGGCCACGGCAGCATGTGTCACGTGAGGGAGTGTGTGTTCGTGCATCAGGGGTGGCGTGGGGAGGGGGTCACAGAAGATAGAAAGTCAGACCTCGCCCAGGCAGCGCACAGTGGGGCTGGCCGGAGCATTTCTGATTAGAAGCCACAGCACCAGCTCTGGGGCTGCGCGGGGAGGGGGAGGGACCCTTGGGCAGCCGGGGAAGTGGGACTCAGGGGAGGAGGGAACTCAAAGGAAAGGTTCTTTGGCTCCTCCCCAGTTCAGCAAATAGTCAAACGGTTTTGAAATTTTAAATGAAGTATTAAAACAACATCATTTCTCGTTCTCTGCATACCCACACTGGAGCCTCCTGGGTAGGAGAGACCCCATCACAGGCCACCCTGGCAGCACAAGGGGTACAGAGGAGGAAGCCAGAGGGACACTGGCCTGGGGGTCAGGAGATGCATGGGGAGACCCACTCCACATTCCCTCCACCCACACCAAGGGACTTCCACCTCTCTCTACTTGGTAGTTTTCACCTCGCATGGGTGAAAAGGCCCTGGAACTCCTTCCATCTTACTAATTTATGCGCCCCAGGGCAGCCAAGCCTAGTCTCTGACCCTAGAAGGGTCACACAACCAACCCCAGATGGACCCAGTCTGGATCTAGAGAGGGAATAGGTGAAAACTATTCAGTTGTAATTTTCTTTTCGCCTTGACTTCTTCAGAATTGGGCTGGGGAACTGACTTGCCCTCTAACATGTAAGAGGAAGACAATTCTGCGAGATGTGTAATGTGGGGGATTCGCTGGATGCTTGTCAGGAACTTTGGGTGGGGTTAGTGAGGGAGAAGTTCCTTAAGAGACAGGAAAGCACATCAAACATCAAACCTGTCCAAGGGGGGGGGTTGGATCAATTAACTGACACGTCATGTCCTGCTAAGTCATTCAAGACCTCCCCTCCCCCTCAGGATCTGGCTGACACCCCAGGGTTTCCAAAAAGTTCCCAAGAGCCCCTGGGAAGTGAAGAGAACAAGATCCTCCCAGTTAGAATAGCCACGTAACCAGCCGCTCACTCCCTGCAGCTCCGGACACACTGCCAGCCTTGCAACCAGACGTGAGCACACAGGGCTGCTGGCTCTGCCCGACCTCCTGTGACCGCTGCAGGACTCTGGACCCTGTGGCAAGTGTCTGACCAGAGTTGGGGTGTCCTGGGGATACCGGGAACCAGCAGGAGTGTACCCAGCTTTCTGCTCTATTCATATGAGGTCACCAACTCGATCTCCACTGTCCTGCTATGCCCACCCACCCCTCCAGGATCCCATCTCCCTCCTGAGGGCTTGTGCTGGGTGCAGAAAGGTTCACTTGAGTGGGCTGGGAGGGGAGGTGGACGGTGCGGCCAGGACTTCTGCTGGGGAGTATGCACACACCCTGTGTTCACAGGGCCACGATCAGCCAGGGATTCCCCTCAGTCTGCTCAGACATGTGCAAAGAGAACAGTCTGTCTAATCCTAGGGCAGACTCAAGGACAGAGACCTGGGGGAGAGGAGGAAGGGGGGGTGTGTGTTAGGGCAGTGCTGGGAGGATGAGAGCCCCACTCTCCAGAGTCTGGCCTGGAGGAGAAAAAGTGGGGGATGCATCTCTTGGCTTTTTCTGCTCCCCATCCCCAGTGAACCACAGGGAAGAGAATCCTACTTATCGGAAACATGGGCATCCAACCTCAACCTTCCAGCCTCTTGGCCACCAACACTCAGTATGACTGTCAGCCCCTGAGACCCTCAGCGTGTCCCCTTCAGCACTGAGCTGAGGTCCCGTACTTTACCCAATGGTTCAAGGACCCAATTTAAGGCCTGGAGACTCCCAGAGTCACTTCTGGGAGGAGCTGTACATTTCTGGCCAGCTCCCCAACCCACTTGAGCCCTTCCAGTGGCTTCTAGGCAGGAAGGGAGAAACTCTCTGGGAATCAAGTCTGATACAGAGTCTCTTTTTAGCTCCACTGCTGTTCCACCACATCCTTAATGTCAGACAGGTCACTGGAAGTTAAGAGAAGGGGTTCAGATTCCATCAAGGAAGGGGGACCTTTTTGCTGGAGTTGGGATCTTGATTTAGAACCGACCTCTTCTTTTTGATGCCTTAACTGGAGGTCATTTCCCTTGTGCCCATTGCCCTAGCTCCAGTGGGAAGCAGAATTCTAACAGATGCCCCCACCCCTCCCGGGAGGGTATTGAGTCCCTCTGTCCTCCAAGGATGTGTGAAAGCTGCTCAGAAAACCAGGAGTCCCTCCGGAAAGGGCCACCCACCCAGGAGAGGCAGGGCGGTGCAATGGGAAGTACCAACGTACGGGGTCTGCCTCTAGCTTAACCTGGGTACGGTTCACGGGGACTGAGTGTCTTCATTTAGAAAACCATGGGGTTCTCTTCCAGCCAGTGACCGAGGCCTGGAGCCTCCCAGCCAGCACCCTCACCGCCCCACCCCCCCGCATTCCCACCCTCGTACCTGCAGCACGTTGGGGTGCCGCAGCCGCTCCAGCAGCACCATCTCCTTGAGCAGCTTGTGGGCCGCCAGACGATAGCAGCCCCTCCGTGCCCCGAACTCGCGCACGCAGCTGCCCAGATCGTGGCCACTGAAGTCCACCGCCTTGAGCGCCACCGCGGCGCCGCCGGGCAGGCGGACCCGGTACACGGCCTTGGTGTAGCCGGAGCCCACGTACTGCGCGCCGGACACGTTGCGGAGCGCGGCGCAGCCCAGGCGCGGGCCCGGCTCGGGGGAGCCCAGGCCGGGAGCCGGGGGCCAGCCCGGAGCGCCGTCGGGGAGGGGCCGGGCCCGCGGGGGCCGGGGGCGCTGCAGGCCCGGCCCGCCGGGAGCCAGGTCCATCAGGCGCCGCCGCTCTGGCCGGCCGGCCCCGGGCCCGGGCCCCCCGCGGGAATAGCGCTGCACCTCCTCGTAGCGCGCCCGGATCTGCCGGGCCAGCTCCCCGCGGCCCCCGCGACGGCCCGGGCCCGGGGCGGGCGAGGGCCCTGGGGACTGGCCTGGCCGCGGAGGCTCGGAGCCCGGTGCGAAGAGCACGTTGAGGACGGAGCCGAGCAGGAAGGAGGCGCAGAAACCCGCGGCCACCGCCGCCCGCCGGCGCCGCATCGCTCCCCTCCCCCCGGCCGGCCCCGCGCGGCGCCCCGGCCCCGGGCGGCTCAGGCTCCGAGGCGGCTCCGCTCGGCGCCCCGCCGGCCCCCTGCCCAGCCCGCGCGCATGGCCCCGGCGGCCCCGACCCCGGCCCCTCGCGGGCGGCACATCGACCTGACACTTGCCTCCGTCCCGCCCTGCCCCCGCCGCTTATACGGCCCGGAGCCGCCCCCGCCTCCGCCCCCTCCGCCCGCGCCTCCCAGCGCCCGGCCCGAGCCCGTCCTCGGCGCCGCCCCCTCCGGCCGCCCGGCCCGGCCTTCCGCGCTGACTGACAGCGGGACCTCCTCCCGACGCCGTCCCGGCCTGGGAAGCGGCGCGGAGGCGGCTCCGGCCCTGCCCAGCCGGCGGCCCCCAGAGCTCCGGCCCGGGAATCAGGCCCCAACGCGAGGGCGGATAACGGGGCCGGGGTGTCCGGATAACGGGACCCGGAGGCGCATAGCGGAGCTGGCCGGGCAGCGCCGGGGAGGAGAGAAGGGGGCGAGGCAGTCGGGTAGCGGGCTCGGGAGGGGACGAGCCGCTGGGCCCGGGGTGCGAGGGATCGCCGTGATTGCAAACCGCCCTTTCTGGAACCCCGCGCTCCTGGGTGTACTCGGCGCAGGAAGGGCGCGTGGGTCCCGCCTTCCGCGGGTGGGGCTGGGGGTGGCGGCGCCTCGCCCAGCCGCGGATTCCGGGGACGCGAGGGGCGGGGGTGGGGGGTGGGGGGCAGAAGCGGGAGCAGCGGGGCCAGCACCTGCAAGCGGACGGGGCGGGAACTGTGGGGCAGAGGAATAATCGTGGGGCTTTTGGAGATGCCCTGTGGAACCCCCTCTCCTGAGCCTGTCTGATTTTTCTCGTCCTCGAAGCCCAAAATCTGGCCGGGATGGGGTGAGGGGCAAGCCCTCTTCCCCACGGATCCGCGCAGTCTCACGGGGTCAGCAGCGGATCACGAACCATAGGCATGTTAGTAGTTTGTGCAAAGCGTGCATATGCGCCCACGGGCGTGCGTGGTCCAAACTGTCTGTGGAGCGTGTGCATCGGTGTGTCTGAAGGGGCCATTGTGTCCGAGCAAGGAAGTGTGTGTGCAAGTTGGCTCTGACTCTACCAGAATTTCTGGTCCCTCCTCCTCCCTCCCTGATTGCATCATTAGTGCTAATTGAGGGGCTTTCACACGCCAGTGCATTAGCTGTTTGGAGTGAGCTGCCCCCTCCTGGGAGAGATAAGCCGCTGCCCCTCCTCCTCCCCCTCCCAGCCCCCCCTTTCCCCACCGCCCTGGAACTGTCGACCTACAGCCTCTCACCTTCCTGGGCACCTTCCTGCCTCCCTCTGAGCCAGAACTGGTTAATCTCTCTGCACCCCGCAGGTGTAAGAGATCGGCTGGGGCTGGCGGGGGTGGGGGGTGACCAGAGAGGAGGAGGAGGAGGAGGGCCCAGGGCCTCCTTTCTTGCGGAGTGTCCAGGCAGGGGAAATTTTCTTGCAGGCGGGGGAAGAGGTCTAGCATTCCTGCACAATGCAGGGCCTCTGTGGTGAGAGAAGTGGTCAGGGACCTCTGCCTGGTTCTTTTGGGTATGGGAGGGTAAGAGGGAAGAACCCAGTTCTTGATTGCCAGCTTGTGATGGCCCTGACTTTTTGGGTTCCCTAAGACTTGGAGAGTTGGGACCCAGTTTAGGTTAGCAAGTGTGGGAAGGACAGGGCAAGGGAAACCATAATTCCCGGGAGAACTTTGGGTTTGGTGGAGTCCGGTCTTGTCCTTTGTAGCAGTTCTGCCCTGTGCTGGCTCATGGCTGCGGGGTGTGTGTGTGCGTGGGGTGGGGGGTGGGATGGGGGGGGATGCTCTGAGCAGATGCCCTCCCCAGCCTCACACCAGATGTCTTTGCTCTAATTAGCTGTGCTGGGAAAACCAACCTGGGTTTGTAAACAGAGCTACTGGCTAAAGTCAACAGGGAACAGCAGCACACAGCAAACATTCCCCTCACACTCAGCCTCAGTCCAATGCAGCCCCCTGGGGAATGGGGGGGGGGGGCGCTGGTGGATCAGGGGGCTTTCTGGCCCGCAGCTGAGTCAGGGGAAGCCTGGCTGCCTCCGACTCCTAAAAGGCTGTTGTATCCTTGCCAATTCCCGGGTCTCCTTGACTGGGGAGGAATAGGGGCATTTGGGGAGTACAGAGCTGCCATGCCAAGGTGGGCCGTGTCTCCCTTCCAGCAATTTCCCCATTTGTACCCTGCCAATACCTCGTATCTACCTGGTTCCTGAGGAAGCCATCGTGTGTGAGTGTACGTGTGTGAGAGAGACAGAGAAAGAGAGGGAGAGAGAGATATTCCTTGAAGAGCTTTCTTTGAGGCCTCTTGAGTCTTGGAGAAGCCTCCGAGGGTGGGGCTTGGCTTTGTGAGTCTACACCTCAGAGCTGGTGAATATAACGTGAACATTGTTAAGTTCATTACACATCATGTAGGTATTAAAATAACACGTTCCAAAATTAGATAATTATTCCTGTGATATCTTTGCCAAGCTTCAGTGTTTCTGTAATGGTTTGAAAGTTCAGCACACGGAGCACACACTCAGACGCAGGAACCAGTGTGCATATGACACACGCTGAAGCCTCAATCACAGATAGGAACAAAGACATTTCATTTCTCTCTTCCTCTCACACTCACTCTCCCTCCCTTGTCTGCTCTCAGACACAGGACGTAGACAATCAGAGATGGAAATAGGTTTCTGGGCCCTCAAAGAAAAGGATTGAACTTTTTGAACAGATTCTGCATTGGCAATTCTCGGGTTAGCCAACTTTTGTCCGTTGGCTTTATTTATTTATTTATTTTTCTTTTGTCCCACCCAGGTCGAGGAATCATTTCAAAGAATTGAGACTCGTAAGACACGAAACACTGCAGGGTGCTGAGGTACGGTCTGCAGCACATTTTCCCAGAGACCAGGGAGGGCCTGGGGCCTGACCTCCCAGCTCAGAGCCCGCCATTCTGTCCAGTGCAGAGCCCTCGGTGCTACCTTCCCGCCAGAGTCTCCAGACCAGTGCCCCCCTGCAGCTGTCACCAGGGCTCCCCTCCTACCCGAGTGTCTGTGTAAACACGAAGGCAGTGGTTCAGATACGCTGCGCTTTCCTATTTTCCCCGTGCCAGTTTGAAACTGTTGTGTACCCCAGAAAAACCAATTTCTTTAATCTTTGTCAATGTTGTTGGCTGGAATCTTTTTTACTCTTTCCTGGAGGTGTGACCCACCCAATCGTGGAACCACTTTTGATTAGGTGGTTCCCATGAAGATGTGTCTCCACCCATTCAAGGTGGGGTCGCTTCCTGGAGTTCTTTAAGAGGGGAAACATTTTGGAAAAAGCTTCAGTGCCGGCAGAGCCCACACAGCCCAGAGCCCTTTAGAGATGCAAAAGGAGAACACTCGTGGGGAAGCCTTAGGAAATGAGAAGCCAAGAGAAGAAGCTAGCAGACATTGCCTTGTGCCTTCCCAGCTGACACGGGTGCTCTGGTTGGCATCAGCAGTTCTTGAGTAAAGGTAACTTCTTGTTGGTGCCTTAGAACTATAAACTTGTAACTTAATAAATTCCCTTTTTAAAAAGCTGCCCCTTTCTAATATATTGCATTCTGGCAGCTTTAGCAAACCAAAACCTCGCCCCTCTTCTCATCACACCTTCCTACCCACAAAACACTAACTCGGATACCAGGCCTTGAGAAGGAGGCAGATAGTCCAGATTTCAAAATGCTATACTTTTTTGGGAAATGTCTCTCAGATACCCCCTGTTTCTGTCAGGTCATCTTAAGCTGCCCTGGATTTCAACACTAGACTCCTAACAGCCCTCTTTACTCCCGCTCAACTTTTTCCTTTTTTCCTCCAGCTCAGCTCAAACGATTCTTTCGGATAAGGTTAGCTGGGCCTTCGGGCCTCCACAGGCTGGTCCCAGCCTCCACCTGGCCTCCTCTTTCTCTCTTTCTCTCTTTTCATTCCTCTCCCAGAATCAGATTCCTTCCACTGCCCATGTCGGTGCTGGCTCCTGATTTGCAGCCGTTGTTTGCATTTTCCCAGTGTTGTTCACACGTTCTCCTGCCTGGAATGCCCTTTCCAAGCCTTTCCACCTTATCTTCGCGAGCTGGTTCTTCAAGGTCTCCCAGGAAGCCGTGAGTTATAGAGGATGCTTCTCAAATAGGACTCTATGGCTCCCTGGAATTTTGAGGATCTAGTCTCAGTTTTATTTCATTTAAAAGGAAGTGTACAAAATAGTTTTCTCAGGTCTTGGAAACATTGATGTAGAGTTAAGAGCTTGGGCCTTGGAATCAGAGTAACTTCAGTTCAGATCTCATTAGCTGGGCTACTTTGGGCAGGTTGGTTAACCTTTCTGGGTATTAGTTTTTCATTAAGAAAATGAGGGATAGCAATAGTACCCACTGCATAAAATTGTTGCATGAATGAAATGCAAAAAACATGCAAAGTGCCTGGCAGGCGATAAGCCCTCAGTACTTGTTATCTTCTTACTAGTATTGACGGTAACATTAAATGACTAAGTATTTGCACCAACGGCAGGTTAGATGACTCCGTCTGCTGTAATGCTGCCTAGAGGCAGAAATGTCCTTAAACCACTTTCCACCCTGGTTTTCACTGGTGAAAACTCGCAGCCTCTTGGGCTTTCTCTGTGCCTGGATTTTTCACTTTTTCCCAAATAAGCAAACCAGCGGTCAATCAGAGGAGGCCCCTACCCCCCAGCCCCCCTCCCCCGCCTGGTAGAGAGCTGCTGAGGGAAGACTAAGAACCAGAGGCTGGGCTGGGCCTCCTGATGCCACAGTGACCGAGAGCAGGGCCGGCCTCGGCTCTGTCCTCCCTGGGGCAAGGAGCAGGCGGAGGGGTTGGAGGGGGTGGGTTCAGCCGAGGAGAATGGGCAGAGCCCGGCAGCCTGCTCCCTACCCCCAGCTCCCCAGGTAGGAAGTGAAGCTGACGTTTCCAAAATATAAAAAACAGATGATGAAGGTCAGGTTTCCTACACACTGGAGAGCGGGAGCCCCAAGGCAGAGTCCCCAAGAAATTATCTGAGACAGAGAAACGTGGCGGGGTGGGGGGTGGAGCAGGGGGTGGGGGGAGAGCAAAGACAGAGATAGACGACGCTGCAGAAACATGGAGGCAGAGACACAAGCCCCCAAATCCTGAGAGGGATATTCAGACAAAGGGACAGAGAGCTGTGGTTCAGGAGAGATTCCACCCGTTTCTGGAAAAGCGCTTAGTTCCCCTCCGTGGGTATCAGGGTGGGAACCATAAAGCTGTTCCGACTCTGCGACACTGTCAGAGGGTGAGGCCCTCCCAGAACCCAGAAACCAAAAGGGTCTGTGGGCTCCCGGAGCTCTCACTAATTGGGTGGCCCCTGGGCCTGTGGGCCAGTGTGTCCTTTAGTGTCCTTTCCTGGGAGTAGCTGTCTCTTCGTCCCTCCGCCTTCTTGCTCAACCTCACCCACCACCCCAGAGTGATGCTCTGTGAGAGTGTCTCTGTCCTTGCCTTGTCTCTCTGAGAAATGTTCCCTTGCCCTTCATTTGTGAGGAGGCCCTCTTTGTGAGGAGGAGCCGGTGGGGAGTGTGGAACCGAGGACGGGAGCCTCAGAGAAGAGTGGGGGTCCCTATGTAGAGCCATCTTCTGGGCGAAAGGAGTGAGAGGCTCCACCAGGTCCACACCCCTGCACTGAATGGAGACTCAGGCCCTTTTAGGGGAGGGGGGACAGGACAGAGTCAGATAGACGGATGGAGAGTTGGGCAATGAATAGACAGATGACCATGGACTCTGGAGACAGGAGATGGTGGGGATGAAGTGTTGGCCTCTGGTCCAAAGACTTTGCATGGGAAAGTATCGGGGATGGGATTGCAGAGGCCAGGTGGTTTGGAGCTAACACATCACTCCTTCTCTGACCAAGCCAAATGCACCCTGAATAGATGGGGCAACTCCTCTTCTAGGCCGCATTCAGGTAAAAAGAAGCAGTTCTTTGCCCGCAGCCTCAGGGCTGCAGTTTGGAAAGTGTAGAGAAGAGAGGAAGAAAGGAGGGGTTCTGGAGTGTGTGCATCTGGTCCTCGCCCTCTCGAGGGCTGAGAACTCTCCCCTTCTTCTCTGGCTGCCCCAGGATGCTGGTCCAGGAGGAAGACCTTAGTATTTAAGGAGTCCTTGGCCCCTGCCTCTGCGCTCAGCAACTGCAGTGTAGCTGGGGAGATTGACATCAGGGAACAATATAAAGGAGAATGTGGAAGGTTGGGGCTGGGGTTGGCAGACCACATAGCTCTGGGAAAGAGCGGGCCCCTACCTGGAGACCAGAGAAGAACCAACCTGTACTGAGAACCTGCTGTGGGCGAGGGACTGTCTAACCTCTTGACATGCACTGTAAGGTTGTTATTAATAGACCCATTTTAGAGGTGAGAGAATTGAGGCCCAAGAGATTACGGAATCTGTCCAAGGTCACACTAATCATAAGTGGCATAGCGGAGTGCCATGAAATCAAAGACTCAGGGTTCTCTCTTAGCTCCTTGTTGATTTGGGGGACAAAATCCAGTCAAAGAGAGAGGCAGAGAGACAGCACATGTCACCAGGGGGAATCAAGATGGAAGCTCTTAAAGTAATTATTGACCCCAAGCAACAAAGTTTAGTTATATTTATTACTTTAATGTCCTTATTTATATTAATGATAGCGCACACTCATTCACTGCTTTCCCTTATAATTTAATTAATACCTCTAGGAGATAAATATTATTATTTTCTTCACATTTCAAGATGGGAAAATTGACACACAGAAAGGTTAGGTAACTTGCCCGAAGTAGTGATACTCATTTGTTAAATCTTAACTTCTCCATTAAAACACCTCCTTCTGTGATCCTCCTCCCAATCTTTAGTGACCTTTGCTGTTATGACCTCTGTCCTGTAGTTTATTAGTCCGTGGGCTGGGCTGGGCTGGGCTGGGCTGGGCTGGGTTGATTTCAGCTACAAGAATCCCAAGGTCAGTCTTTCCAAGCCCATATGGCAATCCTTGATTAAAGGATGGATATCAGATGAAGTTTGAGCCTTTAGAGGACAGAAGTGGACCCTGCTGGGGGGGGGGGGTGGAGGATAAAAGAAGGAACCCCAGAAAGGTGTACGTCGAAGGCTCCCCCAATATAGAAAACCTCAGACCTGGGAGCTAAGCCTAGACCCCCGTGAAGTGCTTTTCAGAGGACCCAGTGGAGCCGCTGAGCCTTGTTTTTATTCCTCCACCTGCTCCCTTCCCTGGAGGGAGGGGGGAAGAAATCAGAAATCATGGTCTGCAAAGGGTTAACTAGACTCTTGGAGTCTGCATGGAATTAAAATAATTATTTAAAAAAACCCAAAAGCACAAAAAGGAAGTAAAAATTACACAAAATCCCTTCATTAAAAGAGATTATATATAGTCAGATGTGAAAGTCACTTCGCCTACCCTTCCAAATCTGTCTGCAGAGATAACCCCTGTGAACGAAATAGTATAGAGAGGCTCCTTGAGACTCCCCTGTCGTTTGTCATCTCCTTCTCCCCTATCAGCTCTCCTTGGCAACTGTCTCATTTTTGTACCACCAAGTTCCAAGGCTCGACACCTTACAGTCTCTTTGATGCTTCTAAACTCAAATTCTTATCAAGTCCTATGCTTTTAAAAAGCATCTCTAGGATTTACTTCTTTATTTCTTCACTGCTGTCCTCCCTAGTTTAGGCTCTTCACCTCTCCTTCGCTGTCTTTCGGATCTTCTAACTGTTCTCCTCTTACCTCCAAGTGTGTATGGGCACCAGAAGTATCTGCCAAGAACACCCATTTCCAACACATCATTTTCCTGTTTTAAAATCGTTAATGATTCCCCATCATTTCGAGGAAAATTTACCCTGGCATATAGAGTTCGTTGCCACCTACTTCTTCTATTCTTAGCCACAAGTAGTTTCTGATGTGCACTGTTGCCACCTGGCTGGTTGTGGCACCAGCCTTAGAGTGCATGACACTGCTTCTCCTTGACAACACCCCTTCCCTTCCTATTCAAAGCTCACCCATCCCTCAAGGCCCATTTCGATGTTTTCTTTTTCCTAAAAGCTTTCCCTGACTGCTCTTTTCTTTTTCCTAAAAGCTTAGCCCACATACACTGCTCCCTTCCCCAAATGCCTGAACACAAGGAGGCTGGATTTTGTGGTTCCAGAGAGCCCTCCGGTTGGAAGACACCTTAAGTATGACCACAGGATAGAAGTTCCCTGCCTGGAGAGAATGTATCGGGAGGCAGAGTGGCCATGGGCTATTATCAATATTTCAGAAATCTTACAGGAAATTATATACCTTTCATGGTAAACTTGTCCAGTCAGTGGAAACATTGCCTTTTCTTTGCTTGTGGCCAGAATTATATCATGCATTGGACATCTCATGCTGGTATATTACCATGGTTATTCATTAAGAAAAGTGGGGCTATAAATCAGATGTTATGCAAATGTCCTCTGATAGGCATCCTCCTTCAAAATCTGGGGTTTGCTGGGGAGCAGGATGAATAAAAGGGATCCTTGATGGTGAAAGCGTTGAAGTCATTGGTCCTGCCCAATCTCCTGACCAAAGCGAGCCTCCTTCCTACCACATCCCTGAGGGATGAATAGCCAAAGTCCTTCCTCATGACAGGCAAGCTCAAGTCTTTCAGGGAGTCGAGACCATTATTCGACCACTGAAATTATTAGGATGTTCTCTTGTCTCTCTTTAACTTTTTGCAGTTGATTCTCACTTGGCCACTGGAGAACTATGCAGTAAACCTAAACCATCTTCCTTAGATCAGTCCTTCAAGTGTTTGAAGATGGCTCAAAACCTCATCAGTTGCCATGGCCCATAGCCCTAAGACAGACCCTCCTCTTGGTCTCTGAGGCCCCACACAATGCAGTCTTGCCTACCTCTTCCACCTGCCTCTTAACCATGCCTCACCTCCTATCTGCTCTAGACTCTTCTGACCTTCTGCTCCTCCTCATTCGCACTTTGCTCCTTTCCCCACTCGCTGTCCCCTCTGTCCAGAACACTTTGGCCTCTCCTCTTGACCTAGTTCCTCCCCTCATTCTTAGATCTCAGTTCCCAAGACACGTCCCTAAGGAAGCCTTCCCGGATCACCCCTAGGGTGGGTTCTTGAAGCCCCATGTACCTCTCTACTGAAGCACTCATTGTGGTTGCAATTTCTCTTGTTTTGTGTCATTTGAAGTCTGTCTCCTCCTCTGGACTGTGAACCCCATGAGGGCAGGGGTCTGTGTGATTTTGCTCACCATGCATTCCCATCATCTAGTGTGGTGCCGAGGACTACAGGCAACCAGTAAACGTTTGTTATTTTCTATCTCGCGGTGGAGTTGGAAAGAATAAATGTAGGCAAAAGCATTTCGTAAGCTTGAAGTCGGGACCTGTAAAAATTTTAGGAGGGCTTACTATTACTATTTCTTTAATTAAATTTTCATCTCCTGGATGGGCCCAGTTGTCTATCATCTCCTGTGCCCTCTCTAGTTTTGTAACAAAACTTTTTTTTTCCTTTAGGTTTCTGTTTTTTTGTTTGTTGAATTAAAAAATAATTTGATTAAATGAACCAAGTTTCCCCCAATTGTTGGCTCTTCCCCTCCCTCTCATTCTCTTCTCCCGACTCAATCCTACATCTGTTGATCACCTACTGTGTGGTGGACACCAAGCCAACAACCAAGGATACAAGGATGAATAATGACAGTCTTTGTCCTGGGACATTTCTCGAAATATTCTTGGTGAAAGAGGTTTCTGAGGACCCTCTCCTTCCATTAAGCTCCTTGGATTACTCAGTAGTTTGGTAGTGCTCCTCTTACTATGGGGCCCCAGGGCATTTGCACTTGCCATTCTCTCAACCTGGAAAGCTCCTTCCTCAGAGCCTCCCGTGGCTGACTCCTTCACCATATTCAAGTCTTGACTTGAATATCATCTCATCAGATTGGCTTCCTCTGACCACTTTCTACCAGTTATTCTGTTTTATATCCTTAGAAAACTTAACATTTTTCTGAAATTATCTTGATATGTCTGCCATAGTTTTTACTTTTTTTTTTTTTATTGTTAGTCTCCTTTCATAAATTCATGGAAGCAGCATGAGAGCAGGGTCTTTGTTTTGTTAACCACTATATCCCGAAAGCCTAAAATGGTGCCAGCACATAGTAGGTGCTCATAATTGTGGAACGACTGAACAGGACATTCTGGAGATCTTCTGCCAGCTCCAGCTGAGCCCTTGCCCTCTTCTGGCTTGAACATCTTCCATCTAATGATCACTCATCCTCTGATCCCCCATCCCCCCACCTCAAGGACTTGTGTCGGAGGCTAAATGGCAAGTTTTCTCCTAATCAGCAAGTAAACAAAAACCTCTTCTTCTATTTTAACGGAACAACACAGCCTCTCTATCATGAACCCTCCTAGCATGAGTTTCCTGCTGCTGTGCCCTCTCCTTCTCCCCAGAACCTACCTGCCCTGCTTCTCATTCCCTCAGGGCTCTACTTGGTGACTTTTAAGGTGACAATCAGTTAATCCAATAACAGAATCCTGCTAATGTGCTAACGGGAGAAGGTGAAAAAAGGCTCCCAGCTTCCTCCCTTTTGACTCAGGTAACATCTGTGCATTTTAACAGAGCCCTTCTGGAGACAATTAAATAAATGCTTTATTGAAACAATAAAATTAATAGGGGTCTCATGGAACTCAATGAAAGGTTTTTAAAAATTAACTTCATTGTGTTTTAAAGCTTCGAACCAAGCTTTGCTAGGCAAGGGAGCAGGGTGGGGCCAAATTTTCTGTGAAAGCCAGCCCCTGCCCACAGGGCCACCTTTGGGGGGGTTCAGACCCCAAACCTGTGCTTCTCGTGAGGAAGGGCCTCCCTGCTGCTGTGCTGGGGAACTGCATCCTGTGGGTGCTCCCAGGAAGGCACATTTTGTCTACACCATAGGTGTGGCTCTGATCCTGGGACTCTGACCTCAGGGATTTATTAATTCCCAGCTTCATGGGCTCTGGGTGCCCAGGGCCAGGTGTCCCATCAAATGAAATGTCACGCTGACATTTGTCGTGTTGAACTCAGAAACAATGAGCGTTGGTGGAGATCATTCTGCCAGGAAATGGGTGGGACGTTTGTCTGGACCCAGGCTGACCCACCCCACCTTGTCCGCTTTCTCCCCTATTAACCTGAAATCACCCATTTCTCCTCAAGAACCGTTTCCAGCTCCAGGGAAAACCCCAGAAGTTCCGAGTTTGTAAATCAGAACCCAAGGCCAGGGTGGGTTTTCGGATTCTGCTGGTGAGGGCTGGGGAGCAGGTATGATGTGGGACCAGGGAGTTTCCTCGTGAAGGATTTGCCCACCCAGGAGGGTGGTGAGACCCTGGACGGGGACCCTCTCCTGGAAGAGGTGGTTCTCTGTCCAGACAGCTGGAGCTGGCAGGAGACTGTCTTCAGGACGCCTCATTATTCCTATCAAGGTAGCAAGTTGATTCAAACCATCTGTGGGCTTGTGAGGTCTGATTAGACTTGGCGTTTCCAACCCTGGGCTCCCGACTTACGCCCTGTTCGAGTGTGAGCAACAGACTGGGGGTGCGGTTGGAGTGGGGGAGTGGACCTTCTCTCTGAGCGCCAGACTCTGTGTCCCAGGTGGCTCAGGGATCACACGGTTCCCGGCACCTCCCTTCCCTGGGCTGCCAGCAGGCATGGGAGGGGCTCCCAGCTGGAAGTCAGACTGCATCTGCTTCAGTCCCTGCCGTTAACTAGTTGTGTGACTTTGAACCAGTCATTTAACCTTTCTGGACCTCAGTTTCTTCATCTGAAAAATGGGGATAACGATACCTGCTGGGGTTGTTTTGAGGATTAAATGAGGCACAGGCATGGGACACCGTAAAGCACATAAAGAAAATACTATCTAAAGGTGGTGATTTTATTAATGTTCTCCCCATCTTAGGGGACAGGGCCTTCCTCCCTGGAGTTCCTGTCCCCTGGGTATCTGGGTTCAGGGTATCTTTTGGCTCTGGGTGGGAGAATGAAGCTGGTTGAGGAGGGTTGTTGTTTTGATCTCCTCTAAACTCCACTGTTTTGGGAAGCCTGGCATCCCTGGCTCGTTCCTCCCAGCCGTTCGAGATGCTGGGTCTCATTTTACCCTCCACACATACTGTCCCTATCGCACCGCTCGTGTCTGCTATGTCCACTCCTTTTCTAGGATGTCCCTTAGCTCCTTCTCTTGTGTGAGCCCACGCCCACCTCCTCGTTCTCTAAAGACTTAGCACAGTTAGGTCTGTGAGCCTCAAGGTTTGCTGCTTGATTCTTATTTGCATTTAACTACCTAGTTATTTATCTGTGCCTTCTCTCTTTAGCCAGAGAATTTTTTGAAGCCAGGGATCAAAACTCATCTTCTCATCCTCTACAATGTCAAAAGAGAAAGCAATACGTAATTTTTAAACGCCCACTATTGTGCCAGGCGCTGTACATTCCTAACTGCATTTGATCCTTACAACTGGCTTTTTTAAAAAAACATTTTTATTGTGAAACATATATACAAAAAAGCAATAAATTTCAAAGAACATTTTAACAGTTAGTTATAGAACGGATTTCAAAGTTTAGTATGTGTTACATCCATGATTTCAGGTTTCTAGCTGCTCCAAGACATTGGAGACTGAAAAGAAATAGCATGATGATTCAGTAGTCAGACTCATTTGTTAAATCCTGCCTTCTCTGTTATAACTCCTCCTTCTCCTTTGATCCTTCTTCCAATCTTTAGGGGTATTGGGGCTATGCCCATTCTAACATGTTTCATGTTGGAAGGGGTGTTGGCAATACGAGATAGGGGGATGGAACTGCTTGATATTCTTGAAGAGACTGGCCCCTCTGGTTTCAGGAGTTAGTGGGCCTAGCAACCATCTGAAGGTTTAGGTGTCTGAAGAGTAAACTCAGTGCATGCAACTTTTGTAGGATTTCAGATAGAGCCCTGGGCGTTCTTTAGGGTTAACAGGAGTGACGGTGGTTGGGGTTTGGCTAACCTTGGCAATTACCAATATCTAGCTGAAGCTTGCATAAGGCTAGTCTCCAAAAAGCCTCTCAATTCTATTTGAAATCTCAGCCACTGACACCTTATTTTGTTACATTTCTTACCCCCCTTTTGGTCTGGAAGATATTGTTGATCTCAGGGTGCTGGACAAGGCTCATCCCTGGGAGAGTCCCGCCCTATGCTTACAACTAGCCTTTTTTTTTTTTTCTTGCGTGCTGTTTGGTAGGGGTCACATTTATTTCTTTCCCATATGAATATCCTGTTGTCGCTTATTATTATTATTTTCGAGGTACATGGGCTGGGAATCAAATCCGGATCTCGCGCATGGTATGTGTGAATTCTATCATTGATCTACCAGTGCACTCCCATGACGGGTTTTGATAGAGGTATTATTATTTTTCTCAACCTGACTGAAGCTCTGAGAGATTAAGTGTCTTATCTAAAGTTGTAGGGTGAGTCAGAACACTTGCCATGCTTTTTTAGTTTATTTAGTGAACCAACCATGTGCAAGACTCTAATGCTAAATACTGTCTCCTTGCATATAACGGAGTCAGTTTTCCTCCTAATAAGTGAATATTTAAATAATGTTTACTAAGTGCTAGGCTCTGTTTTAACTAATTTAATTCTTTTACAGATGGGAAAACTGTAGTGGTTAAGACTTAAAGTAACATGTCCAAAGCCTTGCTCCTTCTATTTGATATAATTTAGCAGACTTTGGAGTCAAGAGATATCCAGACCTGAAACCTTCCTCTGCACGCAGTAGCTGTGTGACTTTGGACAAGTCAGTTGATGTCTCTGAGCCTCATCTTAGAATTTCGAGATCCTCTTTATGCAACTTGCTCAAGGTCACACAGCTAGGGAGTGGCTGTTGGACTCACACCCAGGCAGTGGGCTCCAGAAGCCACCCTCCGGACCAGGTCTCATCGCCTCCCTGCAGATGAGACCTACATATATATCCCAGACTGATGACTGCTTGGGTTTCTGCCAGGCTTTTCCTACCTTCTGTGGATATTTCCACTTGGCTCTTTCCTGTGACTCAGTGTTTCCAAATTCAGGCTCATCGGGGCAACATCTATCCTCCTTTTCCTTCTCCCCCACTCGTCTCCACCATACTTCTGCCCTTCCAGTCTAGAGATCTTGGAGGTGTCTTTGCCTCTTCCCACTCCCTCACCCCTTGTATCCTCTCTGTCAACATACCTTGTTCCTTCCTTTGAAATCAATCCCACATTCACCTTTTCTTTCCTGGCCTCACTGCCATCACGTTCGTCTAAACCATCATTGTTTCCCTCTTCCTTACTTCCTCTGTGCCCTCCTGCATGGGGCTGCCAGGGTCATCTTCCCAAGGGCTAGTTTTTATCAGATCACTCTACTACTGCTCAAGAAAGTCCGATAGGTACCCAAATGTCGCATCAAGGCCATTCTCCTCTACATGCTTTCAAGGTCTCCATTCCCCTGGTTCAGACACATCAGCCAACCTGATTTCCCAGAGTTCCCCTCTACACACTTTTCTCCACAACCTGACCTGTCTCCTTAGTGTGCTCTGGAGAAGTGTGTCCATTCCGACATCTGTGCCTTTGTACCGAACATTTTCCCTGCTTGGAATGCCTTCCCCCATTCTCTCTGCGGATTCACCCTAGTTTTCAGCATCCAGCTTAAGTCCCCTCACCACCACTCTCCAGTTTTCTTAGGAGGTTATCTTATGGGATTATCTCCCACTCTATTTATCCCGAATTATTCTTGCTTACATTGACAGTACTGAGTTAATATCAATTATCTTTCACTTTTCATCCCCTATGCACTACCTTTCTTTCTTTCTTTTTTTTTTTTTTTATTTTTTAACATGGGCAGGCACTGGGAATCGAACCCGGGTCCTCGGGCATGGCAGGCAAGCATTCTTGCCTGCTGAGCCACCGTGGCCCGCCCTGCACTACCTTTCTTAACTAAATCATACAATTGTTGAAGACTGGGGGCGTGTCTTCTATCTTTGCTCTAGCATCCACTCACAGGCTGGATGCCCTGTAAAATCTTTTGTCGACTGAGTGGACAAAGGGGCCTGGTTTGGGCACATGGAGACTGAGTGAGGATTCTCTATTCTATATACAGTAGAGATTTCTTGTCCCTCCACCGCTTCCCGGCTCCTCCAAATCACCCTCCCACCCACCCCATTTCTTCATCCATCAGTAATAAAGCAGGAACAATAGGGGGTTTCTTTCTAATTAAAGGGAGCAGTTAGTGTTTCCACTTCAAAGCCCTGAGAGAGAAGACTTTTGTTCCTGGGGCCTGGGAGCTCCGGGGAGCACAGGCTGAGTCGGGAAGCGGGGCTCCAGGCCCAGCCAAGCATTAAGCTCGTGAACCTGAGATCCCCCGTTTGCAGGCGGAGAAGCTCAAATTTAAAACAACAACGTAATTTGGTAACTGCGGCTCTGATAAAACAGTTGAGGGAATTTCTTCTCTCCTGGCGTCTGAAGCTAATGTTATTTCAGGTGTGCGCTTGTCTCTCGCACACCCCTCGGGCCCCTGTCGCCCCGACACACACACACATGCCACGCCACACACTCACAGGCATGTGGGACCCACAGAAAGCACACCGTGCACACGTAGTGCCCCCCTGCCCCCACTCCTAGGGCACTCGTCCCGAACTATCCCACACACCCAGTTACTCCCACACATATCATCTCTCTACCCGTAAGGGCCCAGGAATGAGGGACTCTGGCTGAAGGACGGTCCGTGCTCTACTCAGCTGCAGGTCAGCTTGGCAGAGATGGATTCTCTTCCTCCAATGTCCACTGGCCACAGGCGGCTCCTCTAACCTGTCCACACTGATCCCACCCGGGTTGGACACTGGCTCCTCCTGCTGACTACAGGCCGTCCCAAAGCAGTGACAGACAGAAGTCCCAGGATGGTTCCAAACTGAAGCTCCAAAGTGGCCGAGCCTGGCTTCTAACAGTATCATAGCCTGAGACCCAACGAAGAGTATAGAATGGGTTTTCAGCCTAGCAAATCATCTTAAAAATTTGACCTATTGATCCTAAGGGAGGTGGGAAACAAGGGATTTTTTCACCCTGTTACAATGCTGTATAGGCCACGTCATCCATCCAGGATCTATTCTTTGGCATTAGTCATGAATAAGGCTAGGTACAGACCTGTCCTCAAGCGTCTTAGAGTTAGGTTAATAGTGTGGGTTTTGGCATTTTACAGTCAAGTTCCCCTTCCTTGCTTTACTAGCTGGGTCACGTTGGACAAATTGCTAAGTCTCATCTTCTCATGAGTAAATTGGAGATGATAATACTGATTTCTGGGGGATGTTAAAAGGATTCAATGAGGTCATCTAGTAAGGGCTGACCTAGGGCCTGGCTCATGGTACTGCTCAACAGATGACAATAATCATTCATTTAGTTATTGTTCATTGTGGTGGAGATACAGACAAACACATCTGCGTTTACCAAACGGCACAATAAGAGCTGTGCTGTTGGCAGGTACCAGGTGCAGAGGAGCCCGGGGGGAGACACGGCCCTACCAGGGGTGTCGGGGAAGCTTCTGGATGGAGGCTGCCCTGGAACAGGGGCTCAAGGGAGAAGCAGTGTGCTTGGCTGGCCACGCCTGTTGGGTTCAGAAGTGGAGGAGGAGATAACACCCGTATTCCACCCAGTGATGTGTTCCAAGAATGGCATCTCCCTGCAGGCTGAGGATGGTGTATTTTGAAAAGGTTACCCAGAGAGGGATGATTTCCACGCCGCGATCACCCACATGCCACCAGCTCACCAAGGGCTGTAAAGCTCTAAGCATCTGGGGGTGTCTCCAAAGGCATTTGTTGAAGACGATGGTGATGACGGCGAAGGTGAGACAAGGCTGCGTCAGGGGTGAGGTAGCCCCATGGCCAGGGAAAGGATGGCTGCAGCCTGCACACTCTCTACTTGATGTTTGTTACCTTCTCACCTCCTTTGCTTTCCTGGTCCCCGCCCCCACTCCACCCCCATCCCCCTATTCTCCTTGGTCTCTGGACAGCAGAGGCACCCCTGTCCTCCTCGCTGGTCTTCCTCACCGCCCAAGGGCCCTCTCTGGTCTGGCCTGGCCCAGCGGAGCCAGGCTGTTTCCGCACATGTGATCCTGGCAGCGTCGTCGGGCATGGCTCCCCTGCTTGCCACTCCCCCCACCCCCCATTATTTCTCCTTGATTGAGCGTAAAGAATGCGAGGAATGCGGAGGAGATGCAGAGGAGGGTGGCCATAGCCCCCTCTGGGGTCTGGGATGCAGCTCTGGGATGGAGCTGCAGGTGGCTGACCCCCACAGGGTGGCGTCCGTTCCTGCCCCCCCCCCCCCCCCCGGGTGGGCCCCCTTCTCCAGCCCTCCATCCCGCCCCTCGCTGCCCTCCCTCCTTTCGACCCCAAAGAATTTCACTTGGCGAAACTGGCCACCATCTCCAAGCTTCCTGGGAGTCTGCCTCAGTTTAAGCCCACCTGACATGAATGCAGCCTGAGTTCTAAAAGCGATTCATTCTCCTCTTTCGGAGGAGGGGGCGTGGGTGTTTCTGGCCACTCCTCAGGCTTCCTGACTGCGGGGAGTCCTGTGCCGGGACCTGCGAAGTGTGAGCCCAGGTGTGAAGTCCGGGTGCCATCTGGGCAGGAGGGCAGCGGGGTGGGGGGAGTCCCGGCCAGAAGTGTCAGTGAGGCCCAGAGGGGAGGGGGTGCCGCCTGCGTCTCCACTGCCCCTTTCTTCTGCCCTCAATGGACCTCAGGGTGCCAGCGTTCCCAGGTGGGCGTGTGCCCTGGAGGCGAAGGCACGGGGTTCGAGTCCTGGCCCTGCCGTCCTTTAGCTGTGGGTCCTCAGGCAAATTATTTATTCTCTTTGGGGCTGTTTCCTCATGTGTAAGACGGTGGAGATATTTCCACGCTTGTGGGGCTGTAAAGATGCAACCAGGTGCAAAAAAGCGCATTAAATACATAGTATTAATTTGGCTCTTTAGAGGAGACTGGAAGAAGAGTGTCGGTTTTTCTAAAAGAGGATTTGTTTCCCGTGGACCACGCAGGAGGCCATCCCAAGAGGTCACCCCTAGAGGTGGCACAGGAGGTGCCCAGACCCCTAGCCCACTCTGCAAACCCACGGCGGTCTGCAGATGGGCGGGTCTCTGCAGCCTGTCCCAGAGAGGCGCAGTGGCTGGGGGGCCCACGGGTGGCTGCTCTGGAGCACCCGTGGGGGACATGGAGGACGGTGACATCTGTCTTTCTCCTTCTCCACTCTCTTGAGACCTGACCAAAGGAAATGGCTGATTCTGCAATGGGAGAGGTTCAGGCTATATTTAAAGAAACACTTCCTGCCCAGGAGAGATGTTCTGTGTGGAGATCCTAACCCTTCTGGAATAGCAGGGCGTGGGCTGGTCTCCAGACAGGACCGCGGTGGGGGCCGGGCGAGGTGCAGGCCAAGCCCACCCGGAGGTGGGGGCTGGGTGAGCTGGTCCTCCAGGGCTCCTTCCGCCTCCCGAGGAGCTTTCTCTGAGAGTGACAGAGGCTGGAAAATGCCCTGATTATGTTCCCAAACTTCTGGGAAGTTCCTGCTGTTAGGGATTTGAAAACTTCTCCCAAGATGAAAATTCCAAACAAAGTGGCAAGTGAATGGGAGTGAGTGATGGCACGGGGAGTGTTATCTTTGGGGGGTGTTTATGTGCAGGGGCTTTCTGAGCAGGCCCGGGGCCCCCTTCATTTTTATGGTGCCCCGAGTGGTGGGTATTAGCAGGACTTAGGACAGAGGCTGACCTGCCGGGCCGTAACAGGCTTTTCCCTCTCCGTTTCCTGGAGGCAGCGGCAGCTGTTGCTACCCACCCCTCCTGCCAGGAGGTGCCCAAGGAACCGCTTGGCCACCAACAGAAAAGAGTTCTGATGAAGCTGATTCTCTACCCGGAGGCTGAGGTCCGGAAGGGCGGCAGGAAGTGGGGAAGAGTGTAGGATGGGGGTTGTAAAGTATGGGATGTATGGAGGAGAGTATTTTTCTGCAAGAATCCATTTTTTCCCAGGAACAGGCTGAGGCTTTTCCTGAAGTCGGACACCAAACCTCCCTCCTCCCCAGGGCTGTGCCCCCTCCGGAGCCCAGGAGCAGCTCTGCACCTGCCCCCCTCTCTCAGGCCCGTCCCCATCTCCATCTGGGTCCATTCCTGTCTGCAGCCACAGCAATCGCGGCCGCCATGGCTGAACCAGGCTTGGCCACATCTGGGGCTGTGACAGCCACATCTGCATCCCCCTTCACAGAGCCAGTTATTTCGGTTCTGACTTTTATCTGCATCTGTGGAATCTGGAGGGGATCTGTGGATGGGGCGTTCCCAGCTCCAGGAGCTGTCAGTTTTCAGGGGAGGGCTCGGGAGGATTCCGTGTCACCAGGCCCCCAAGGAGCTGCCCAGATGAGCTTTGGTTTAGGGCCTCGATGCCCACCTCTCTGCACTGAGTCCCGGGCCCTTCAGTGCCAGGCAGAGCCAGTAGCGATGGAATTGGTCAAAGCCCTCCCGCCCTCCCCAGGCCCTCTCCCTCCCTCCGGTCCCACTCTGCTTATGCCACCATCTTTGCTCCCCAGGAGCTAATTCTACTTCTTGTTGCTGTTACTGACTCCACGTGATGGCTTCCAAATGACAACTGGGGACAGTAACAGAAGAGAAAAAAAACTCGGGTTATATGGGAGAGGGAGACAAACATGGGACGTTGGAGAAGGAGGAACGAGATGGGAGTGGGCACAGGTGGGGCTCACACCTGGGCTGCCGCAGGGGTCCCCAGGCCATATGGGTAAAGTGACCATGTAATGCAAGAGGCAAGGGTTGCGGTGGCCAAGGTATTTTGTGCTTACAGGCCAGGAGCACCCATGAGAGGGCTTCTGCTGGCTTCTAAGCCAGAGCATCTTGGCCGATGGACTCAGCCCCTAGTGGGCCTCTGAGCTGGCTTCTTTGTGCCTGGGGTTCCCTGACTGCAGTTCCCAGGCAGGGGTGGGTGGCACTCTGAACGTGCCCTCAAGCGGTCTCACATGGTTGGACCGACACCCTGGCGATGAAAACCCTGACAAAAGCATGACCCGGGAGAAAGTGGAGGACTTCAGAGTGGGTGGCTCTTCTGGTCTGATCCAGTCCTGCCCATGCCAAGGAACGCTGCAGGCCAGAGGCCCCTGAATGAGGTTCTCGAGGGTGAGGGAGGTTGCCCCCCTATTGTCTTGCTTTACTGGACTAGAAGAACCATAAGAATTGAGGCAAAGACACTGGAGAGGTCTGAATGGAAAGTATTGAGTGTGGGAGCAAACCGCCTCTGTGAGCGCGTGCTGGGACAAACCACTATGCTCACGAGATCGTCATCCCTGTCTTGGTTGCTGACTCCCCTTGTTATGTCCGGCAGGCTATAGGACCTTGTGGCCTAGAATGGCCTTTGGCCTGGCGTGTTTCCCAGGTTGGATCAGGGTACCAGCTGAGCCTGAGTTGGGGTTGGCTGATCAGGAAGAGCATCCCGAAGTAGTGAGGCCTTTGGTAGTTTTGCAGAGTTGGGAGCTAACCAGCTTTGGGGTGTTTTCCTGGATTAGGTCCTTCCCACCTGGCCTGGGATTCTTGTGTCACTCTGTAGCGTGGTTCCAGGCTGAGGCCTCAGGGCCAACTCTCACCTGATATCTGAGCCGAGCTGCCTTGTGGAGCTCATCTGCTAGGGGGCTAGCATTCCCTAAGTAGACAAAAAATGTCCCAGCCAAGGCCCCAGGCTCACCCAGTGAGATACAGCAGGTGGCAGCCATGGATTCCAGGCTGGGATCCGCTATGGGGGTAACTAGCCTAATTTTGGGGAGCCTGGGTTTTCTCCTCTGTTAAGTAGTGATAACAGTAACGCCTGCCTTATTGGGTTGGTGTTTATCAAATCCGGCAATACATGGAAAAAACCTATTACGATATCCAGCACCTCAGAAATGCTCAGTGTGTGCTAACAATTAGTTTCTGTTAATTCCTGGCCCACGTGGCATCAGGTTTGCGAGTTACCTAGATCGGGGTGAGAGTCTAGAGTTGGGGTTACAGTAAAGTTTAGGGTTTTAATGAAGATAAAGGTGTGGGGTTAAACGCAAGGGTTTTGTGTGGTGCTTGGGATGAGACTGCTTTGGGTTCCTGTGAGGGGTGATGGTAGGATTGAGTTAGGGTTAGGGTGACATTCGGAGTGGAAATTGCTGGGAGATTTAGGGGTCCGGAGAGAGTTGCCTTTAAGGAAGGCAGTTCTGTTAGGAGTAAAATGACCTCTCCTTGCTGGAGACACATGCTGGGGCTGGGAGGGGCCGGTTTCCTCAGTGGGATGCCCAAGGCTAGGACTCTTCTCCAGGAAGACCCACCTAGCTCTGTTCTGGTGGACATCAGACCCCTCACCCCCTAGGCACGGGACACCAGGTCAAGGCCTCCCTTCAGCAGGAAGTAGAATCGTTTTGGGGGGAACCCTAAGGAGGTCCAAGGCTGGAGAGAATGCAGGGACTCAAGGTATTCAGGGTGTTCTCATCCTGGTTTTGGGCTAGTCCATCCCTCACCCACCTAACTCACCCTCCTCCCAGACTCCCCTCCTCCCTCTTCTCCCCCATTCTCACTGGACTGCCCTCTGATTTCAGAACTCCGGGCCTCCTGTCCACATGTCAGAGGGAGCAGCAAGCCTGGGTGGCCCCCAGCCCCGCCACCCTCCTCCAACCTCCATCCCCTGGGGGAGGGCAGGACACAAAGGCCGGATCTTCCCGTCAGCCCCCTCCTCCTCCCTCCGGCCTCTCTCCCTCTCTCTCCCCGAGTTCCCTCCGGGGGCTGGAGGAGGCCAAAGAAAACAGAGCGCTTCCCCGGCTCGCTCGCTCGCTCGCTCGCTCTCTCACTCACTTCCTGCTCCGGGAAGATGGTTTACTCCTCCCCCGCCCTGGCTCGGGACCTGGCCTTGGTGTCAAGTTTCTCGAGAGCTTCCCAAATCAGAGGCCCTGCCTGGGCCCAGGCTGGACCCCTCACCTTTCTCCTAGTCACCTCTTTTGTGCCTTTGCTTCCTCAACCCAAGGCCCTGTACCCTGATCCCCCCTTCCACAAGTACAACTTTGTTCTGAAAGTGGTGGGAAAGTCCAAGGGCAGGAGGGCCTTCTGGGAAAGGGCAGGGGGTGGGTAGTGTGGGATGAGGGTGGGTGGGGAAGGGGGCTCCATGGAACAGATACGAGAGTCCTGTGGAAACAGGGACCAAATATACTCCCTTTCAGGCCTTCTGACTCAGGGGCAGAAAACTCTGAGAATGGTGTCCCTGGAGCTGTGCCACACTGGGGCCTCGGCTGGGGCCACCAGAGGGCCACACCCATGGGTGGCCAACTCGGGACACTTGATTGCGGAGACCTGCTCAATACACTTCCGAGTCCAGCCACCCTTCCCGAATCCCCTAAGATTCTCAGCCTCATTTTCTCTACTTTGAAGAGCTTTGGGGAAGCACTCCTGAGCTCCTGCCTGGAGGAAGTTTATTTGCAGGGCTAGCTCCCTTCTTCTTCAAGTCTTTACTTAATTGCTGCTTTCTCGGTGAGGTCTTTCCTGATCATTCCATTTTGAATTGCAGCCTGCCCCTGCCACCACAGCTCTGTCCTCCCATCCTTCATCTTGCTTTCTTTTTTTCCATAGCACTTACTGTCATCTAGTATTTTTTTTTTTTTTTTACTGTTTGTCTCCTACTACTAGAATATAAGATCCATGAAGATGGGGATTTTTTTTTTTTTTTATCCAGAAACTACTGGATTCCTGGTGCCTAAACAATGCTTGGCACGCAATGTGGCTTAATAGGTATTTATCAAATGGGTACTCATTCCTTGATGCGTGCAGGAAACACACTTTGGCCCTCTTTAAAATGGGCCAGATGTGGAGCTGGTGAACTGTAGCCAATGGCCCCCCAAACGCTAATCCACAGACTAGCTGCATCAGAATCATTTTAGGATGCTCATTAAGTATACAGATTATGGAATCCTACTCAAAACTCAGTGAGTTAGAATCTCCACAGAGGAATGCTGCACTTTAGCACACATGCCTGGTGATTTGATGTGTAATGAGGTTTGGAAGCCGTAGCTCAAGGATTTGGAAACAGAACATGCTCTCTTAGTCAATAATGGTCAATAAGAGAATGGAGAAGCAGAAAGAATGCAAGGAGGAATAGTCATAAGGTTATGTTAGAGTCTAGCTCAGAAACAAAGGTGTCTCTGACAATGATTGAGGCATTGGGGATGGAGAGAGGGGAAATGGATTCAGGACATGCTCAGAAGCAAACATCTTGGAGATGGGTTGCATATGGCAGGCGAGGGAGAGAATGACCTCTAATTTCCGACTTGTCCAGATGCACAGATGGAAGCTTCATCACTCGAATGAGGGACCCTGGAAGAAGACCTAGTTTAGGAGGGTAAGTTATGAATTTAGCCTTAGACACATTGAACATAAATTCAAATATTCCAATTTTGGAAATCAGAGGAGAAATGGCAAGTCAGAAGTCACATGTCCAGGCCAGGATTTTCAAAGCCAGTCATCCAAAAACATGATGCTCAGAATGGAAATAATCTTAAGCTAAGCAAGGAAACTGAGATTGAAGGAGTTAACATGGGCTACCTCTGCACGCTTGTCTGTCATGTTAAAAAATAAGCAAACCCATATATAGATCCCATTGTGAGACGTGAATAAAATAATGGAACCTAAAATAAAATTACTCATGCCCGAAATGTAATTGTGCTAAAAAAATGAGTTGGGCCTCTATAACTGCAAAGTGCATGTGCAGTTCTAATGGAAAGACTTAAATCTCACTGGATATTAATATGAAATACGGGTTGTGAGTCATAGGGAAGGTATTGTGATTTGTGCACATAGGCTCTGATGTTGATTCTAATTGAATCAACCCCAGGCTGGGTAGGGGTGGGGTGGAGATAAATGTCTACAAGAACTGTGGGATGCCCAACCTCACTGCATTTGAAGCAGAAAGAAAAGATGGGTCATCAGACTAGAGGTGGTTCTCATGGAAAATGGAGTTCAGAGAACCAACATATGTCAAACTTCTCCAGCCTGGCCCCCGGGGAGGGGAGTGGAGCAGCCTGCTGACCAGGGGTACCCAGTAGTCAGGGAGGAGGGATATTTCACTGACATCTCCCAGAGCCAAGGGGAACGGGCTCTTTAGCTGCCCTTTGTTCTGATTCTGGAGTCACCAAACAGACTTCTGATGAATAATCCTACTTAACAATATTAGGGCACACTCTTCTAAGCACTTTCTATGCATTTTCTCATTTAATCTCTATAGTGAGGTTACTACTATTATCCCAGTTTTACAGGTGATAGAACTGAGACTCAGAGAGGTTAATGAATTTGCTCAAGGTCACATAGAGGGTGAGAGAGCTGGGATTTGAACCCAGGCAGTCTGGCTCTTGGGTCCAACTCTTGCACTTGTGTACCGGATGGCTGTTGGGGCCGGGAATTTAAGCATCCTGGTCTTTAGTGAAGGATTGAGGGGTCAGTCCCATATCAATTTCATAAATTGGAACTCTTGTTTCCATGGCTGCTTCTGTGAATCTTGATAAGCTGAGTCTGGTGCTGAGAGAGAGTTTGAAGAACATCTGATTTCTGTTGTGGAGGGCCTGGGCCAAGCCCTGGGACATGGTGCTACAACCTAGGGGCCACTCCCTGTGCCCAGCGCATGGACAGTGCTCGAGAACCTTTTTTGGAGGGACTGAATGGAGTGGTGGCATCTCTAAGGGGCCTGAAGATCTCCAGGCACACCCCCACTGGTGGCCCCCAATCCAAAATATGGCACTGATTTCAATAATTTTAACAAGTTTTCAATATTAAGAGATTTTTTTTCCCATGTGACTACCAACTCAGATTGCCTAAATGAAAATTTGTTAGCACAACTCCATACTTGTTTTTTAAATGGAGTTATGGAAGAAAAAAAAATCTACTTCCAGGCACATATAAGTAGAACCAAGAATATGCACAAAATGTTGAGCAAGGCCAGAACTTTCAGTGCAATCACCGTTTGGAAAAAAAGTTTCCCAAAAAGCTTTTTTTTTTTTTTTAAATTCCACAAAAGGTTCTAAATGAAGAAAGTAGATTTTTTTTTTTGCAAACGCTAAGTCTTGACTGGCTGCAAAGGTCTGTGTTCTAGTTTGCTAGCTGCTGGAATGCAACACACCAGAGACAGATTGGTTTTTAATAAAAAGGGATTTATTTCATTAGTTCTTCAGAGGAAAGGCAGCCAACTTTCATCTGAGGTTCTTTCTTATGTGGGAAGTTGCAGGACAATCTCTGCTGGCCTTCTCTCCAGGCCTCTGGGTTCCAACAACTTTCCCTGGGGTGATTTCTTTCTGCATCTCCAAAGGCCTGGGCTGAGCTGCAAGTGCTGAGATGAGGTATGCTGAGTTGCTTGGGCTATGCTACCTTGAACTCTCTCATTTAAGCACCAGCCAATTAAATTAAGCATCATTCATTGCAGCAGGCACACCTCCTAGCCGACTGCAGATGTAATGATCAACAGATGAGGCACACATATCATTGGCTCCTGTCCACAGCAACAGAACTAGGTACCTTCACCTGGCCAAGTTGACAACTGAATCTAACTACTACAGTCTGTAATTTTGAATCACTTTTTTGGAGGCTGTATTTCTATATTACCCTCTCAAATGTTAACAAACTTGTGAAAGGAAAGAATTTCCAGCTTCAGTGTCTTCTAAATGCCACCTGATTATTCATATGAAGCTAGAAATTGGGTTAAACGACTCAAACTCCAAGCCAACAGGTCTATCGACTGCTTTAATGTTACTATTATTATTATTTTAAGCAATCATAGACACAGGAAGTTGCCGAAAAATATACAGAATGAGGGTTTATGTATCTTTCACCCGATTTCCCTCAAAGGCAACAGATTGGGTATTATTATTTTCAACTAAACAGAGAAGATTAAAAGATGGCCCAGTCCTTCTGTAACAAGATTTCAAGGCTTGTATAAGTTTACACTTGATAGAACACATTGATTTTAACAAGGAGAGAAGAATGTATTTTTGCCTAACAGAAGTTTAGAACATATTTGGAAATTTATCTCTTTTAAAAATTTTATTTCTGGGCGAGTCACGGTGGCTCAGTGGCAGAGTTCTTACCTGCCATGCCAGAGACCCGGGTTCGATTCCCGGTGCCTGCCCATGCAAAATAATAATAATAATAATAATAATAAAATAAATTTTATTTCTTTTCTATCTCCACGTGGAAGTGAACATCCAAGCTCCTTACCCTGTGTGCAAGACCCTTCCTCCTGATCACCACGCAGACTCCTCTCCTCCATCTCAGCGTCCCAGCCACTCTGGCCTCCTTTAAATCTTTCACAACCGCGATTCCATCTGCTGGGGACACTTTCTCTACACTCTGTACTTGGCTGGTTCCTCTCAACCTTTTCATTTCATCTTCAATGAGATTTTCTTGGCCGCTTCATGAAAAAGTTCCTTCTCCCATTCTCAGGACCCGACTACCTCCCCTACCGAACCGATCACGATTTGCAGTCAGATTTACTGCCTGTTTTCTTTCTACCCAACTAGGTGGAGAATAAGGACCATTTTGGATGTTCAGGAAATATTGGTTGAATGAATGTTTGGGTCCTCAGAAAGTAAAGCGATAAACCAAAATAGCAGTCCTTTCTTTTCTAAATCAATTTTATTTTTCCTGGAAGGATTTGTGGGACTCCTTGGGATTGCCTGTCCTTATTGGAATCTCATTAACATGGCAGATGGCAAGTACGATGACCTAGCCGTGATATTTGATTAACTTTCATTTAACGTATTGCTTTAGAAATGAATCAACCTCCTTTCCCCCTACTCCAGCTATCTGTATTTATTGTGGAGTGAACATCTTTCACGGGCAGGCTCTGGGCTAATGGATTTAGGCGTGTCTTCGCTCCTGTAATCTATACAAAACTCTGGCAGGTGGTCTTTATTGTCCCCGATTTACTGGTGAAAAATCAGAGCTCAAAGAAGCAAAGTAACTTGAGCACAGAAAATAGCTAATGTGTGATCGGCGGAGCAACACGCATCATCATTTTTCTCTCCCTTGTTAGAACAGCGGAAGGACAGCTTTTTCCTCAAGAGGCTGTATTGACGCTTTTGACCATAGTTTTCAGTATTTTCAACACATCCCTTTGTAGTGAAAGTTAGCGAATGCTTAAAAAAGAAAAAAAAAACCCTGGAGTAACTTCTAAAACTTCAGTCTTACTTTTGTGCCAACATGAGTCCTCAGGCATTTTCAGTAATAGAAGTATTGTCATTTATGGCAGCCAAGAAATTCGTGGTGAGGGCAATTACTAATTTACTGTGTAATATGTGTGTCATAGGCTTTCTCACTGTCTCCTTTCATGACTTGCAATATAAGAGAAGAAAATTGCTCTAGTTATTTTGCTCACGTTCGCGTCACCAATATTTTTAGGAAAAAAAAATGACAAGAACTTGCCAGCTGAAAGGGTCTTCTTAGCCCTTCGTTTGTAGGAGGAACATTTATGCAAATCTTTTTTGGTATCATACTTTTTTGTTCTGCCTTCCTGTTAAGTAATTTGCTTACATGAAAGCTCTAACACTTTCTTGACAGTGTAATTGCTTCCAAGAGAAGATTCAGTGGCCTGGCTGTGGAATTTACCCTATATTTGTTCCAAAGGTAATTTTTAAAGTGCTGTATCTCTAGGACCCGTATTGATTGTGATGCCTTAGGCTCAGAGAAAAGAAACCTTCACAATCCGTGTTTTAAACAAAACAGTTAGTCATGAAACATCACCTAACTTTTTACAAAAAGTGCTTTGCAGAGCTGGTCCTTTAGCTACTGAAAATCACAAGACTTAAACCAGCAAGTGATTGGAAACTACTAAACATCCCGAATAGGTAAATTGTGGCATAGTCATGCAAAGGAATACTAGATAGCAATTCGGATGAATGAACTGCAACTGTGGGCAAGGAATAATTTAGATGAATCTCACAAACATAATATTGAGCAAAAAAAGCCAGATGCAAAACGTACGTATTATTTGATTTCATTTATATAAAGTTTTGAAACAGGTAAAACTAATCTATGGTGTTGGGAGTCAGGACAACCATTACCCTTAGGGGGCGGGGAGGTGGGGTGTTACTAGAAAGGAGCCACAGAGGGGACTTTTGGGGTGCTGGGAATTTTTTGTTTCTGGATGCTGGTTACATGGGTGTATGTGATTCAAGAAAATTCATCATTCCTCAAGTTGTAAACTTAACAGTTTGTGCGCTTACAGTGTGTAAATTATATTTCCATAAAACATTAGGAAAAAGGGCAAATAAGCGCTGTGGGTTTGTAGTAGAGCCAGTGGCTGCAGAAGTGATGGTGGCCTGTCCAATCTGTCAGTCGGTGTGGTGGACAGTGGGCGGGCAGGCTCCGTGGAGACATGACAGATGGTCTCTAATCATACCTTTACTTTAAGGAAAAAGATTTTTGTTTTCAAGAGAGACTTTAAATGATGGCTCCTGGAAGCACTTCCTTGATGCCATCTACTCTTGGAGTCCTTTTGCACCAACAAATCGTCACAGCCTGAGTGGCTGTACCTGCACACGCATGCACACTCAGCATCCCACTGCCTGGTGGGGACGCCGGGGTCACCCGAAGGCTTGTAATAACCAGCACGACTGCACCCCCTGCTCTGGGACCTCGCGGCAGGGTCCGCGCTCTGAGCCTCACCGTCCCCCTCCTTAGGTCGATTCTGAGAATTAAACGAGGACTCCCGTGTGATGTGCGTCTAGCACAGTGCCTGACACTCCACAGGCCTCTGAGAAACTCTTCTTTACTGACATTATGTCTAATCTTTGCAACTCTCCTGCATGGCAGGTAGTATTTTTATTTTGCAAACGAGGAATCCAAGCTTGCATGCAGCAAGATGACATCTGTTGGGTGGGAGAGGAGGATTTGAAGTCTGATCTTCAAATGCCTGACCCCTCCGATGTCTGTTTCGGGCTCTGTCCCTGTGGCTGGCCCTGACACCATGGTTCCAGGGGACACGGGGGAATTAGCTGAGTTGGGGGACATGTTCTCTCCTGGACCCCACACTGTATCCTTTTCCCTGCTCCCCTGTGAGGGTGAACCCTGGCTATAGCTGCTGGATGCCCTTCTCTCCCCTCTTCCACCCTCTTCCCTGAAGCACAACCTTTCTCTCCCCTCTGCCCCAAGAGTCCCAAATGCCAGGAATCCCAAGAGCAGTTGAGTTAGGTTCTTACTGGGTAACCCTGACTTGGGCTCTGGGCTGGCGATGTCCTGTCCACAGCAGAACTCCTAGATCTGGAATCGACCTGGGGGACCCAAAAGGTGGGTTCAGCCATAGGAACACCCAGTGCTGTTGGGCAGGACCAGCTACATCATTTGCAGGGTCCGCTGAAAAATAAAAATGCTGTGTCCCCTGTTTAAGAAAATGTATATAAGAAATTCAGCATGGCAACAACAGATCACTGAGTCAGGCCTGGGCCCTGCTGAGCTGAGGCCCCTGAGCCTCCCCCAGTCCTACCCTATGATTCCTCTAAGTGGCATTCAGGATTTGTGGCCCTGAGCCCGAACTTGCTTGATCCCGGTCTCCTCTGAAGGCCAGATCGTCACGGAGGTCAGGTGGCCTGTGTGTGTGTGCCAGCCCCGGGCAGGCGGCCTGTGGGGACCTGGGTCTTGCAGCCCCAGTGATCTAAGGCTCTGAGGTCTCACCACCCTCAGGGGTTAGGCCTCTGCTGTGTGACCTCAGGCTCCAAGGCTGGGACCTGGCGATGGGGTCAGTGTGTGCCCTGGCAGGGGGTCGGGGGTAGTCGGGAGGGTGGAATCGGGGAGGGATGGGAGACAGGCAAAGTGCCTTGGGGGTAGCTTAGAAGGTCGGTGGCCAGGCTCAGGGAATGCTGGGGATATGGGCTTTAGAAGAAAGAGGGAGGACCCCCCCACCCCAGGGTGAGAAGGCCACAGGAGGCTGGAGGTGGTGCCCCAGGGAGTCTCAGCTTGGAATGGCCAGTGGCTTCCAGAGCTCTGGAGTGCATGCCCTCTCTCTTCTTCAGGAAGGTCCAGGGCAAACCTTTATTGTGTGTGCCACCCCTTCCAGCCACCTTCAGTGCCCCCTGTTCCCCTTCCCCACCACACGCACACACACACACACACACACACACACACACACACACGCTCACACACAACTGTGGCTACTCAGTCCTCCAGACCCTCCTAAGTACAGACTCATTCAGGAAGAAAACAGGCTTTGGTGCTAGAGAGATTTGGGCGCCAATTCTGGTTTAGCCATTTACCAGCTGTGTGACCCCCGCCAAGTAACTTAGCCTCTTTGAGTCTTGGATTCTCCACTTCTAAAAGGGAATAATCAAAGTACCTGCCTCCTGAGGCAGCTGCCTCCTAAAGACGTGAGGAGAGCCTGGCATACAGTGGGTCCTCAGTCCAATTATAACTTAGCAGCAGTAGTAGCGGTAGAAGAAGAGGAACAAAATAATTGATGTGGTCGGGCAATGCAGTATATGGGGATAATAATTTATATCCTGAAGTGTGGGTATGAGAATCAAAATAAAACTGTGTCTGTGGTGCAGAAGTTCCAAGCAGAGTGCCTGGACAAAAATTACGTCAGTTTATTCATTCTTCTCTCCAGCTGTCCCCTGAGCCCCCCAGGCAACCTCTATCCCTTAGCTCTGTTTGGCACAGCAAGCAGTCCTCACTAGAGGGCCTGAGTTTAGATGAATGGTGGGGATGGTGTGCTGTGAGGAGAGCTCTGGAGACCTGGCAGAGACCCGGTGAGAGGCGCCCTCCAGTTGACTCCCCTTTCCCTGGTCAGACACTCCAATGCCTCTCTCTGCCACTTACCCCAGGCCAGCTCTAAACCAACTCTCCTCCTGGCCCCCAACTCTCCACTCCCTGCCCAACAATTCAGGCCCAAGTAGTCAGCCCCACTGCCATAAGCTCATCCCCTTGTCTCCTCAGCTGGACCCTAACGCTCCCCTCTCTTCCAGCTTTCATCTTTTGCCACCCCTATTTAGCCCCCAAACCACCCTCATCTCACCATCCAAGGTTCTAACGCAAAATCCACCTGCACCTCATGCTTCCCCTTTCTCCCTTCCCTGCTCTGCCTCCGAGCCCCCACCTCCCCGCCTCCTGCTTCCCTTTCCCCAGGGCTCCAGCCAGAGTCCCCTGTATCCTTCTGAGCTCTCTAGAATGCTCTGCAGCCTTTCCATCCGGGTAAGAGCAGATGCCCAGCTGGACTTCAGGCTCTTCCTCACCATGGGGCTCAGGGATGCCCCCGCAGTGCCCTCCTGCCTGCTGCCTCCACACCACGCCTCCCCGTGAGGGGCCGCAGGGCTCCTGGGCACAGGGAGTCAGGCCGCTGTCCCGTCGTTGTTTATGTAATCCTTCCCTGCAGTAACAAGGTGTTTACTGTTGCACAAACACATTTTGGTTTAACGGCTGACAGTAAAACTGTCTGATAAAGTTTGATTTAGCGAAAGAAAGCAAAATAAATCTGAGGGCACAGAGAGCTGTTGGGAGGAGAGACTCCTAGAGCCTTCTAGAAGGGGCAAAAGAGCCAGGGCATGGGGGAGCCAACTCCTGGGCTATCTGCTCTCTTCCGAGGACACCTCTTCTGCTGCAAGCTGAGCTCCGCAGAACTGGGCAGCGCCTGGCCCTGGCATTTTCTTCCCGCACCACGTGGCCTGGCTTCCTCCATTGTTTGCTCTCAAGAATCCTGTCCATCCTTCAAGATCTATTTGGTGGTGGCATCCCGCCACGGAGGGGAGGCCGGGAGAGAGCCGCAGCGTGGCGTGAGGGAAGCGCGCTGATCTAGGAGACCCGGAGACTGGACCTGGCTTTGGGATTTCCTAGCAGCCTGGCCTTAGGCAGATCACTTTGCCCTTTGGGATCTGGGTTTACTCAGCTGCAAAAGGGCATGAGAGGGAGAAAGTACAGCTAAGTACTTGCTTCCTGATAAAGTCCTACACACGTATAAGACTCTCCCTCTTGTTCTCCTCTGAACTCCTGGCCACTCTGCGGACTCCCCTGGTCCCACTGATGGAGCCCCACGGGGTGAGCGCTTCTTCTCACATGTGTGCGACTCCTCTGTCCGCTGCCAGTCCCCTCCCCCCAGGGGCTGTCTCCCACCCCTCACTTGCCAGCACGGGGCTGGGACCAGACAGGAGGCTCCCCCGAAATAGTCTTTCAACTTTTAATAGGACTACAACGTATTTACCGAAAGCGGCGCAAATCATGAGACTCTAGCAGAACGAGGGCTCACAGGGTGAACACGCCCACGCAACCAGCATCCTGACCAAGGAACAGAAGTTTCCTCTATTCCAGAAGCTTCTGCCCCGTACCTCTCCTAGTGGGGACCCCCTCAAAGGTAGGCACTGTCTTGACTTTACCATAGATCAACTGTTTTGGTACTTTGTAAATAAATATTGTAGGCTGCCTTTTGTATCTGGCTACTTTCTGCTCAACATCACATTTGTGCAATTCATCTATATCGTGCGATGCAGTAGTTCTTTCCTTTTCACCCCCGTATGGCTTTCCATTACGGAATATGCCACAGTGATTTATCTGTTCTACTATTGATGGGGTCCCTGGGTAGTTTCCAGATTTTGTATGTTATGAACAATCCTGCTACGAACATTCTTGCCTATGTATTGGGGTGAACATAAGTACACATTTCTGTGGGATGTATACCTAGGGATGGGATTATTGGGTAAAAGGGTATGCCTTTCAGCCACTTTAGAAGATACCGCCCGACAGTTTTCCAAAGAGGATGTGCCAAATTCTTGACACCCAGCATTCGGTTTTGTTAATCTTTGTCATTTTAGCTATTCTGGTGGTATCTCACTAATGTTTCAGCTTGTGTTTCTGATTATCAAAGAAGTTGAACTCATTTTCAAGTGGTTATTGGCCATTTGTATGTCCTCTTTTACAGGGCGATTGTTCAAGTCTTTTGCCCATATTTCTATTGAGTAGTTTGCCTTTTTCTCATGGATTTGTAGAAGTTCTTTTTCTCTTTTGGATGTGAGTTGCAGAATGTATATCTTCTGCAAATATCTTCTCCCTCATTGTGGGTTGCCATCCTACTTTTTAAATGGTGTCTTTTGAAGAAGTGAAATTCTTCCTCTTCATATGATTACATTTATTTAAGTTTCCAGGAAATATGGTTTGACTGGTTGAATCCAGTTCCTCTCTTCCTAGTTCACTCTCTTCTCCCTTTCTGAGTTGTCTTTTTTTCCCATGTTCTGTCCTGCATTTTTGTGGAAATAAATCACCCTTCTAGATGGTTATCTATGAAAACCCCACTTCAGGCCCAAGCTCTTCACCTTGAAGTCTTTTCTTTTTCATCTGGAAGGGCTCTTGAGCGTCCCTGGTTCCTATGCCTCGCCCCCTTTCCAGGAATCCTGGTGAGTTGAATGGATGAATCTCCCCTTTTCCATTTTCAATCTGATCATCTTGCTCAAAAAAAAAATCTGAAAGGTCAACAAGAATATGAACAGAAGCTCCAACTCATTAATAATCGGAGAAATGCAAATTAAAGCAACAGTGAGATATTATCTGATGACTATTGGACTGGCAGGAAGTAGACAGCTGGATGACCCCAAGTGCTGGCAGGGCTCTGAGGGTCTAGGAATGGCCAAGCCGCGCTGGTAGGAGTGTGTCAGAAGAACCGGCAGACACTGCTGGGTCAAGGTTATTTCTCCCCCATGAACCAGCCACTCCATGCACACAGGCCCGGAAGGGAACGGCGCAGATGTGCATCCCCGCCTTGCAGCGGTTGGGGGGAGCTTCTGGGCATCACCCTTGGGGAGTGGGCATGTAGGATGTGCTACCTGCACACCATGGAGTATTATGTAACAGAAGCATAGATTAGGTGTACATGCAGTGAAATGGACGGATCTTTGAAACACAGTGTTGGGTGGAAAAGTTAAAAACAAAAAGGAAATAGACAACATAATACCATTTGCATAAATTAAAAATACTTATGCACAAAAGAACAACAAACCCTTTGCAGAAGCACAAATAGAAAGATACCTGTTAAATGCATTAAGACTGCTGCCTGCAGGGGTGGGAGGTGGGAGTGAGGATTGAAGATGAAAGGGAATTTAAAGAAAGCTCTGATACCTCAAGCTTCTGTTGCTTAATGCCTCTTCTGGTTCCATCTGTAAAAATTTCTCCCTTCTATCATCAGTTCTTGTTTCCCTTCCCCATGATCTCAGCCCTCACTTGTCAGTGTCTCTCCAGATCGGCCCCTCTTGGTCCACGTCTGGACAACCCAAGGGAACATTTACAAGCATTCACATTGACCTTGAACAAGTACTCAGTAGCCTGCAGTGGCCACAGTACTGCCGAACAGGAGTGGGGCAGAGTGGAGAACCAGAGGACGGGGTGGGGAACCCGTTGCGCACAGAGTTGGCATTGGGGAGCTGCTCAGTAAATGTCTTCTGAATGAACAGAAGAAATCCCTGCTCTGCTCTTCCCCGGCTTGGGCAGCCGGGCAAATGCTTTCACCTCTCTGAGCTTTTATTTCCTTTTCTGTCAAGTGGAGATCATTATTATAATTCCTCTTTCACAGGGTTATTGTGAAGGTTAGATGGGCTCATTGCCTGAGGAAGAGCTTGGTCAACTGTGAAGAGTTACCTAATGCAATGGGAAAAGGGTACAGAAAGGAATGGAGGGGGCTCAAATCCCAGCACACCTACCCAGCAGCTGTGGGGCCCTGAGCAGCATAGCATCCCCTAGTCTCAGGTTTTAAATTTTGTAAAGTGAGAAACAATAATCTCAACCTTGTAGAGTTGTTATGAGAATTAATGACAATGCAGGTAACACTGGTATATAACAGTCTGTTCAGACTACAGAATCTTCATCATCATTCATTAATTTATTCAAGGAGTGTTTGTTGAATGTCTACAACTTGTGTGGTAGGGTTCTAGGTACTTGGAATACAGCAGTGAACAGAACAGACGGATATCCAAAAATCCCTGCCCTTTGGTGGGAGTGGGGAAGATAGACATAAGCAAAATGAATGTGATATGTATATGCAAGATGATGATAAAGGTCATGGCAAAAACTAAGTAGGAATGGGGAAGGGGGGTTACTAAGGGTAGAATAGAAAGAATCTCCTTTTTTGAATAGAGTGGCCTGGGAAAGCCTTGCCGAGAAGGTGGTGTTTGAGCAAAGACCTGGGACAAGGGGGAGCCAGCCCTGAGGCAGTGCAAAGGCCCGGAGGTTGGCACATACCTGGTGTGTTCCAGACACAGCAAGGAGCCCAGGGTGGCTGAGACAAGTTCTGCTCACAGAGGTGAGGGCAGCAATGGGGCTGACGATATAAAGATTGCCGGAAATCATACCTGACTTTGCAGTGATATCTCAGAGGAGGAGGAGAGACCGAGGGAACTGTGATTTGTTAGATGTAGATGAGATAGCAAGGTGAGTGCATTAGTTATCTATTGCTGCATAGCATAATAGGTTATTCCAAAATTTAGTGGCCTTGCACAAGAAACATCTACGATCCCACGGTTTCTGTGGATCAGGAATTTGGGCACGGCTTAGATCTCTCATGGGCCGCAGCCGAGGTGTTGCTTGGGGTGGCACGTATCTCAAGGCTTGACAGGGGAGGGTCTGCTTCTAAACTCACTCTTGTGGCTGTTGGCAGGATTTATTGATGCACAGGCTGTTGGCGGGAGGTCTCTCTCCGTCCTTGTAGGTCTCTCTCCATTCTTGGCCATGGGGGCTTCCCCATCCTTCATCTCGACGTGACAGCTGGCCTCCTTCAGAGCGAGAGCATGTGCAGGGGACAGAAATCAGAAGTGACATCTCATCAACTCTTATTCTTTTCACCGGGAGCAAGCATGAAGTCTAGTCCTCGCTCACGTGGAGGGGGTCACGCATCAATAGCTGGGGGCAGGCGTCATTTGGGGGCCAATTTAGAGGCCGAGCTGCTCACCACAAAGTAGCTCTGATTTTCAGATGCGCTGCAGGTGCCAAAGACTACAGATGGGTGAGAAGTTATTTACTCAGACACAGCCAGGCCCTGTGGGCTTTGCTTTGCAATGGCCATGCAGTTGTCCTTTCCACAAGGACTCAGAGTAATCGAATAACTAGGAATTTGTGCTACGTGATCCTAGCTGAGCTGGCTGATCAGGCCCGCTGTTCCTGCTGGGGCCAAGTTTGAACTGGCAGGAACCAGGCCCGGTCTCTGTGTGTGTGCACATGTGTGCGTGTGCGTGCATATTTTCTGTGGGTCCCTGCATCTCGGGTCCTTTCCTCTTCCCTGGGCCTGGAGAGCCCTGGGTTCACCTTCCCTCTGCTTCCCCCTCTGCACTTTGTGGGGAGGTCACGTGCGAGGAAACGCACCCCACGTGGTTTTAATCATTTTGCTATAAAAGCTGAAGGGCTCTGTGCTTTGATCCAAGCTGAGCTGCTGGAGGAAGGGCTGGGGGGCCGGGCTGGCCTGTCCATGGAGCCCTCCGCACGGCTCCCACATCAGACGGCAGCCGTAAAATGGAGCACAGCTCATTAATCCTCCTTCTTAACCAGGGCACCTGACAAGAAGTGACTTTGAAAACCCGGAGGACGGATGGACGGGCGGGTGGGTGGCTCTATGAGCTTTGTGAGGAACATCTGTTTCCAGGTCCCTGGCTGTTAAATTGACATCTTTTTATTTGAAAAGTTTCTTTTATTTCCCAACTTCCTGAAATTGGCAAGGCCTCTCTGCTGGGGAGTAAACTGTCATAGCTTTGCAGGCCAAACAAGCTGAGCGGCCTTGTCCTGTAGGACAGGTCTACAAGTGCCAAAGTGGGCAGCCTGGCGCTCTGTCAATTATTAAACTATGTTTGTGCAGAGAACATCAAACCCCATAAGAAACCAAAATGGTCTTGAAATTGAAAACCCTGTGAAGGCCCATGAACCTCCATATGAGAAATATTAGCGTTTCAGAGTTAGAAAATTCACCCGGAGCCTAGCATATTCCGTCAAGACTCTTCCTGAGACCTAGTGATTGGGTTTCCTTACCAATAACGACCCAAACCCCTGCTGCCTGCTGCCTTCCCTGCGGCCTTCTTCCTGGATACTGAGAGAGCTGTTTGTCACCAAAGACCCAGGGTTGACCTTTGACCTCACACTTGCAACGTCACTAGCTGAAGGCTGGGTTGACCCTTCTCAAGGTGAGAGCTCAGGATCTTCGAAGGGAGACTGGAAATAAAGGGTAGATGATCATAGAATAATCTACTTTTCCCTGGGGGCCTTTGGGTCAGTTGATGCCCCTAGCCATCTGATCTACAAGCTCCATCCTTCAGCCACCAGGACCACCCGTTGATCAGATCATTGTGAGCAGGGCAGGTGGCAGTCAACAAGGGCATGCCTGGGGCTCAGGGAATCATCAAGCAATAAGGACATCTGGTATACCCGGTGGCATGCAGAAGTGTGAATGTGTGTAGGTGTGTGTGTGTGTGTGTGGTGCCGGATGATGTGAGTCTGAATGCTGGGGCACCTGCATGAAAGCATTCATGCCATGGTGTGTGTCTCTAAGGCATATCTCTGTGAAGTGAATAGAGGAGTGCATAAAATGCCTTTGCGGGGATGTGTGTCTGTGTGTGAAGGTGTATGAGGAACTGCTGAGATGAAGTAGCAGTGGGCATTTGTAGAGAGGAGCCAATGAAGAGGAATTTCTTCATTCTCTTGTTTCCTGAAAGTGATGGAGCTTTCCTTGTTGGTTCTCCTACACCGGTGACTCTAACACTGTCCCCTTAAATCTTCCTAGTCCTTGGGTACTACCATCTGTACACATTTGGAGTCCCTGTTAAGACTGTGGGCTCTCAGGTTTGAATCCTGGTTCCATCTCTTGACCCTGGGTAGGTTGCTTCATCTCTACATACCTCAATTTCCTTATCTGTAAAAGGAGAGGAAAAGAACAACCAACTGGAGAATCCATGAAATAGTCCATGTAAAGCAACTTGAAATTGCCTGGCACAGAGTACGCATTTGGTTAGGCATCATCAGCATCGACCCCTTTGCTGCTTCCATCACTCCCACCTCTCATCTCAAATTCCACACTCCCATTTTGCCTTGACAGTCTTCCATTCTCTCCCACCAGCTTTCATCACTTTATCAGCCCCCATCAAGTCACTTACCACAGGCTTATCGCCGCTTCTGAGCACCATCCTTCCACTCCAGGCCACCAAACTGGGGATCTTGTAGAAGGGAAAAATTCACAGGACTGTGGCCCAGCCAGGGGGCTGGAGGCCAGGAGGCTCACTCACTTGAGCGGCAGAGCCAGAGTGTATATATTTCCTAATTTTTCTGCTACTCAGATGGAGAACAAGAGCAGGTGAGGGAAGACAGAGAGGGGGCCACCTAAATGGGCTGTTGCAGTATGCATCCACCTCCCTCCCTGTGGAAGGAGGAGAGGACGGAGGCCCAGGGGTACGGCTGCCCCTGCTGTCTGCTCACCCCCAGCGTGGGGACATCCGGGAAAGAAAGTCAGTGTCCAGTTCACTTTTGCTTTTCCATTCCAATTTGAATATATTAAGATGCAACATTCCAGCTGTGCAAATCCCCAGGCCATTGAACGGAAAGGTTTTTAACTTTAACCATTAAAGATTTAACTAGCCAATAAATCTAAGTATGTGAAGGGTTGTTACCAAACATTTATTACATTGCTATTGCTTTTAACTTAAGGGCAAACGCCAAGTGTGGACTTCCACGAACAAGACATTCCCTTCCAGTCAAAACTGATGTCAGCCCCTGACCAAAAAAAAAGGCAAGAGATTGCTGCCTCCGGAATGGTCCACTCAACTTTCCTCTCAACTCTCTTTAGAAGCGAAAATGGCTATATCAATTTTATGAACCAACAGCTTGTTGCAAAAAGACCTATAATAGCCTCTCGTTGCCATAGTCAGAAGATGATTAAATTGATCTAAAATTCTACTTTCCATTTGACCATCTTGGCGCCGACTTTCCCAGTACCAGATTTTATAAAGGCTCTTTATAAAAGCTCAAGGTAGGAAAATCACAAGATCTCTCTGTTTTAGTATCTTCCGGGTGACTCGGATAATCAATGTCTTGGATCTCAGTGTTTATTTTGCCATTTTTTTTAAAGGCAAACAAGCATTTTCAATTTAAATCCCTTTTTAAAAATGCAACTTCTTATCAATTTCATTCATCTCCTAGTTGGATGTGAAAAATACTCCAGAGGGAGGTTCACCAACGGTGAAATAAGGCTTTTAATTTACACACATGTAAAAGCATAGGACTCAACACTCATATTCACCATGAACTTAAAAATGAAGAAAAGCCAAATAAATCTTGGCTATTAAAAAAAAAAAAAAAAAAAAAAACTCGACCAAAGACTTGAGTTATACCAGCCAACCTGGGGACAGAGTCACATTCCAGATGTGCTATTTTCCTGCCCATTGGCAGCTCTCTAAACCACCCCAGCAGTAAAAAAGTCCTGAAGTGGATTTTAAATCTGGTTTAGACTCTTTTTTTTTGTCCACAAGGCCCCTTGGGTGGGTCTTCTGGGTTTCATTTCTTACAGAATAAACCAGTAAACCCTATTGGTGGGAAATGCACAGTAAATCTTGGCCTTGGCTTAGGGAACCTCCCTCTGGAGTATTTTCCACAGCCAACTAGGAGATGAATAAAATTGATAAGAAGCTGCATTTTTAAAAAGGGATTTTACCTGGAGTTTGAAAACTTTTAGCTCAAAGAGTTTTAGATCATGAGGCTTTCTCCTCTGCTCCTTAAATTGTAAGGCGGAATATAATGACAGTACTAAAGCACATACTTTTGCCCAGTCGGTTCAAATTGCAGGGGACATTTGCATTTGCTTTTGACCGGGAACCCATCCGCATATCTCCCTGGCTTCAAATGAAGCAGAGTGGGGGCAGGTACTGGCTGATTTGAGAGTCCTCTGTTTCTGTTCTCCATTCCACTGCAATTGCCTAGGAGAAGACGGGAACCCCAGGGATCTTCTGTACAGAAGTATTCCCCCTACTGAGTCCTAGTGGCATCCTTTGGATGTTGATGTGGCCGGTGTGGTGATTTAGAGCTGGATGTACCCCAGAAACATGCCCTTAAAATGAATCCATTCCTGTGGGTGTGAATCCATTAGAAGTAGGACCTTCTGTTGATGTTACTTTGGTTAAGGCGTGGCCCGCTCATTCAGGATGGGTCTTAATCCTATTACTGGAGTCCTTTATAAGCAGAATGAAATTCAGACAGAGAGAAAGCCATGAGAAGCAAGAAGCCAAAATTCAACAGGCCCTGAAAGAAAACAGAGAGGCTAGAAGAGGCTACCACATGGCGTACCATGTGGCAGAGGGGCCAAGGGCCAAGGATCACCAGCAGCCAGTCTCAGAACACCACTCTTCAGGAAGAAAGCATTACCGGATGACGCCTTGATTTGGACTCTTTTTTAGTTTCAAAACTTTGAGCTAAGAAATTCCCATTGCTTAAGCTGACCCATTGCATAGTATTTGCTTGAACAGCCAAAGAAACGAAAACAGTAAAATCGGGCTAATCTTCCTAAGTTTTAAAGCCTCCTTAATGGATTGGGAGGTGGGAGACACCGAAGAAATTATTTTCAAGCCAGACTGGAGTAGAGAGGAAGCTCTGGCTGATGTGCTGGGAATTTCTCTTACGTCTAGGAGGCAAATCCAGAAATTCCAAAGACCTTACATATTACAAGAATTGGTACCATCTATGGGGGGACTGGAGTGACCTGTTTACCCTCTGAGGCTTCTAGATAGCAAGGATTATCCACACAGGTGGGGATCACAGGGCATCTCACATCAATCAGAGTCTCTCTGGAGCACTTCCAGATGGGCTTTGCCACCCCTTCTGCCTTCTCTAGCCACCCCTTCTGCCTTCTCTAACTTTCACGTCCTACCTCTTGAACCCAGAAGAGACAGAAAAAGCAAGCACAAGGCTTCTTAATTGTTCTTATAAAGTTCTGGTGTTTGGATGACAAGCTGCTTTAGAAGGCAATTTCAAAATTTGGAGCCCTGATATCTGTGCGACGGTACACGGCAGCCTTCATTTTTCGGGTATAATCTTGGTGATCTTGGAAAAGGGGCACACATACTTCCTCTCAGAAGGATTATAGCTGCTTAGAAGATGTTCATTCCATTCATTCACTCACCCATTCATGCATGAGCTCATCCATTCACTCAGCAATTACTGCTGGGTGCCTTGTATGTGTCTGTTGTCTCTGCCAGGTGTTTGGCTCAGGTAGACAGAAAAGGACCTGAAACCTGAGTAGTAGACAGAGTTAGTCAGAGCCCTGTGGGAAGGGGACCGTGACCCTCGACTCTATCCCTAGAGATTACCAAGTGGGACCCTCCTGGGTGTGTTGACAAACAGGAGAGTTTCCTCCTTGCACACATTAAGGTCGGATCCGTCCTTATTCGTGTCTTTCCTTGTCTCCCTAGAGTGGCTCACAGAATGATTGCACATCTTCCCTCCTTCCATACTCCCCCTTCCCCATTCCAAGCTCTCCTCCATATTCGATTCCTGTTTTTAGAAAAGGCAGTGCCCTGGCTCTGCTTCCCGGGAACTTCCTCCCCCTCTGCTCTGACTGCCACGACCCACACAGCTAATCTGCCCGCCGGAGATGAGACGGATCCCTTCTTTCTCTCTCTCGATCCCGCTGCTCCCACCTGCTCTAGAACCCCCCATACCAGGAAATTCCTCTCTCTTCCCTGCATGAGGCTCTGAGGCTCATCCTCGCTGTGTGACCCTCTCCCTCCTGCGCCCACGGTGGCCGGTCTCCCAGGCCCCAACCTCTGCCCCGGGGAAGGGACCGGTTTCCATCCGCACAGGCTGGGAGCGTCCCCGGCCTGCCAGTGACATCTTGCCCCGAACACTTCTCCCCGCTGCTCCTTTTTCCATTTCCCATCTGCAAATGGCCACGTAAAAAGAGGTTGAAATGGGCTTCATGAAGTTTAAGGGGTTTATTAGTTTTTAAAAACATACTCCCTGTTTGGAGGGAGGGCAAACAGCCGCCTTCTTTGCACATGACGTCAATCCACAGGCGTCTGTAATTTACATTTTCAAACTCAAGTGTTCAAAAGTAATGGAAAGGCTGCTTAAAAAAAAAAAAAACAAAAAAACCGACGAAGCAAAAACTGGGGGAGACGTGTGCGATACAAAAACCAGACCTGCGGGCCCGCTGGCCCAGGGAGCTGATTGATGAGGCAAACCGAAGGCAGTCCAGGGGAGCGCCGAAGTCCACGCGCTGCCCTTCCATCCCCGGCGGGAGCCTGCGTGGTGGCGGCCCATTCGGAAACATTAGAGACGCTGCTGTTTCCGCCCCAGGAGAAAAGAATCCCGGGTTCTGGGAGTTGGACAGGCGGAGGAGTGCAGAGCACGGGACTTGGAGGCGGGGAAGATGGCTCTTTTTCCAGCCTCAGTTTCCTCTGGATCCTCAAAATCACTCTTTACTGATGGGTCTCATCCTGAATAGTCTTTTTTTTTTTTTTGCTCTTCTTCCTCCTTTTCCTCCTCCTCATTCGCTGAGAAAAAGGAGATGAGGGTCAGAGGGTTGGCCCGAGGTAAGGTGTATTAAGAGTTTTATCTGCTGAGTAGTGAATCCCCCGGGGAGTCATTAAAATAAGGAAACCCAGCTCTTAGTTACTCACCAAATAGCTGGTTCAAAGCAACTTATTCTATTTTCTGTGTAGAGTTGTTTTCTATGCATTATGTCTCTAATGCTTTGGTGTTGAACATTCCCTTGACCAATATTTGAAAGACATAGCACGCGCCAAGGACAGCGTTAGGCTCTGGAGACCCAAGGAGACCCAAAGAGACCGGCTCTGCGCCATCCACTCTGGGGAGGGTGAGCTCGTGTGTCTGGGCTGGAGGCACGGGGGTCGTGAGGGTGCGTTCTCCCGAGTGGCGAGTGGCGGGACAGAGGGTGCCAGGAGGTGAGCTGCAGAGGCAGGCCGGGACCCAAACCGGAGGGCCCTCTCCAAAGAGTTCAGGCTTTACTCTGTCGGCAATGGGAAGCTTCTCGAAGGTTTCAGCAGGGGAGTGCACGTCTCTGAATCACGTCCAAAGAGTGATGAAATGCTGTTTGAAATCACGTAGTCCAGCCTCCTCTTTCTGCAGATGATAAAGGTGAGGTCCAGAGAAGTAAGTACTGCGGTCGCTCTTACTCCCATTGCAAACCAGTAAACGCAACTGTGCTCGACGGGCTCCGTGCGCCAGCTCGCTCATCCTCACAGTGAACTCTGGGGTAAGTACTATTAACATGCCCACTTTATAGATGAGCAAACTGAGGCCCAGGAAGACAAAGTAACTTAACTTGCTCAAGGTTACCCTGTTAGTAAACGTTGAAATCGGTGTTTGCACGAGGTCTCCCTGACTTCATAGTCTTAACTGCTACACTCTCCTGTCCCCCTCCTCCCAAGCGACCACACTAAGTCATCGAGTTGAGTTTAAGTCCAGATTTCCTTGACACTGGTCTCCAGGAGTGCACTTGCTGCTGCATCGTGTATACCATGCCCATCTGCTTTCTGAAAAGGTGGGCTACGCTCCTGAACCATGCACCGCCCCCTCCCCCCCAAAAAAGGTGGGCAGCACACCTAATGTTATACTCTGCCTCTGTTGACCATGTCTCCACAGATGCCACGTCCTCCGGTGGCACAGCGGATGCCTCTGAAGGCGCCACTTTAATATCCTGTTCTTCATGCATCTCCTTGTATGTATTTCAAGGAGATTATAGTGGAGACAGTGAGAGTCAGTGTTCTCAGCAGGACACGAGCAGAACTCCAGAAGTGCTGGAGCTGGGAAGAAGTTCTGAACGGTGGGTTAAATAAGCTTAGTGGGATTTCCCCAATCTGTTGGTCCAAGGATGTTGGCTGTGGTGTCAGAACCAGCACCTCGCTCAGTGGCAGTTTTTGAACTGGCCTTTCCCTCTGGAGCTCAGCAGCCCTGTGGCCTCGGACTTCCCAGGGCTGGCTGCTGTAGGACCAGCTGTCTGCTCTGGGACCTGTCACCCTCAGGTTCTGTGGGTCTCATGACTGCCAGGCCTGGTGAAGCCCCAACCACTTGTCATTGCTTCCTAGTTAATGACCTTCTGGCCTGGCCACATCTCAGCTAATTTCTGCAATTAGAGAGGCTTGTTTTCAGAGGCTGAAACAGGAACTTTTCTGAATTAGCTTTTATGGTTCAGAGGCTTTAATTTGAGATTTAAAAAACATCATAGCTCGCCAAAACCAAATAAACTGCAGCTAATGAAATTCACAGAAGTTCTCAGAGAATGCTTCTCACTGGTGCTCCTGGATGATTTATTGACAGCCGGTTGTAAAAACAATCTTATTAAAGGTCATAATGTTGGTTTTAAAAAAAGGCCTTTAATTTATAGCATAATTAGGCTTCCTCCAATAGCTCTGCTGCCAGGGCTGTCACTTAGGGCTCCAAGTAAGCGCTTGGTGTTTTTCATTATATCACAGCAAAGGGGCTCCAAGCTCCTAGAGGGCCCACTGACTTTCTCTTTATGGCCCTTTTATTGCTGCTAAAATAGTCAAAACAGGGGGTTGATTAGAGACGACTGATGCCTACTGATTATGGGAACACCTCTTGTGGTTGGAGGGAGGAAAGGACTTCAGGACAGAAAGGGACAGACAGTGGAACACGCCTGGGAAAAGGGACCAGGCTTCCGTCTCTTCCCCAGACACTTGTAGATTGAAGGTTGACCCCAGCCAGGTGGGGCTGGGGGCTGGATAAAAAGCATGTGGAAGGCGCTAATGCCTCAAGGAAGGGGACAATCCCAGGGTAGGATGTGCAGGGAAGTAAGAACTTTAAAAATGCTTACGGGTCTCTAGGTGAAACGCAGGCTAGCAGCCTGGTGATGGGAGAACGTGGCTGCTCTGCTCAGCCTAAGAGGAAAAGACTGGACTTTGTGTCTTTGCATATCTGTGTCTTATGGCATGGGTGGAGGCGTAGGCAGGTCCTGGTTTCTCCAAACTGAGTTTGGGGACAGTGTTCCTGGGGCTGGTGTTGGCATGTCATTTGGGGCATCCTGGAAACTCTCCCACTTCCATGAGCCCCAGGCATTGCTCTTTGGAGTCAGTTGTGCAGGGCTGTGCTTGTGCAGTGACAAGGGCTGAGAGGGGTTGAGGGGTGGGGGGTGGGGCCATAAACCAGCCCCTCCCATCTCAAGCCTTTTTTCCCTCACCAGACCTGAGATTCTTGTTAGGGGCTGGAGCTCAGAGCTGGAGGTCTGACCCACAGAGGTCGGGGTTCCCAGGGCACTCAGTCCCACCCCAACCCCACCCCAGCCTGCTCTCAGCTCTGCTGGCTGTGTACCCACGGAGGGCTGGCTCACCCTCAGCCAGCAGATGGTGAGGTCACTGTATCAGAGAAAAGGGGTGGGAGACTGAAGTTCTGCTGGCATTTGATCTGGGCCCTGGCCATAGCCTGGAGCTGGCCTACCACCCCGAGAAAGTTTGTGGGGACTGTGAGGGGGCTTTAGCAGCCCTTGGGATTGGTCTGAGTGAGACCTCCTGCCCCTTCTTTGGAGTCTCCTTGCCTGTGTACCCTACCAAATGCACCCAGTGTTTATTCTGGGTTTTGCTTTTCTTTGCCTCCTCCCTCCCCGCCTCGTTCTTCCCCTCCCTTCCCTTCCCCTCCTCTCTCCTCTCTTCTCATCCACTTTCCTCCCTTCCCCTCCTCCTCTCTTCTTCTCCCTTTCCCTTCTTTCTCCTCCTCTCCTGTCCTCTCCTCTCCCCTCCCTTCCCTCCTCTCCCTCTTCTCCTCTCCTCATCTCTTTTTCTCCCCTAGACGATCTCCTCCTGTCTCATAGCTTCGAATCATCTAAAGATCTATGACACCCCCCCCATGTATATATTCAAGCTTCACGACTTCCCTTCCAGACTTGTCTACTCAACTTGACATCTCCATCTGGATGCCCAACAGGCACCTCAAACTTAATGTTTCCCAGAAGGAAGCTTTGATGCCCCTGTCCCTCTCCTGGTTAACTGCGGTCTTCCTCAGGTCGATGTGTTGCTTAAACCACTGAAGGAGCTTCCTCGATTTCTTTCTTTTGCTCACCCTCTCCCTCCCTCTGAGCCAGAAGCCAGCCCTTTAGCCTCTGCCCCCAAATATATCTTTCCACTTTCATTGCTGCCACCTTAATGCAAGTCATCCCCATCTCTTGTCTGGACCACTGCTCCAACTTCCTAACTCTTTACCCTGTTCCCACTCTTGTCTTCCCATAATTTATTTTCACAGTGGCCAGAGTGACTCAATAAATATAAATCCGATTTAACCATTCCCTGTTTAAAAGCCTTCGGAACTTTCCATTGTCTTTAGAATAAAATCCAATCTCCTTGCCAGACCCACAGGGACTCGCATTGTCTGTTCTCTCATTGGCCTCGGTGCCAGGATGCTGGCTTTCTGGATGATTCCTGGAATCGCAGCTCTGGTCTGCATTGGGGCCTTTGTCTTACAGGGGACTCTGACTTTGATCTCTCACAGGCTTTTCCTGAAACACCTTCTTTCTTATCCTTCAGTCTCGGTGTGAATTTCAACTCCACAGAGTTCTCCTGACTTCCCACCAAAAATAGTGCCGCTCCCTCTAGTTACCCTATCACGTTCTGTATAGCACTTACCACGATTTATAATTCTTTTATTTTCTCACTGTCCAGCGCAGGTTTTGCATATGGTATAATAGACTTGAACTTGCTCTGATCTGTGGGAGGTGTTAGGACTTTGTTTTAGTTTGTAAATGGCCAGAATGCGATGCACCAGAAGAGAAATAGCTTTTCAAAAGGGGGAATTATTAAGTTGTAAGTTTACAGTTCTAAGGCCATGATAATGTCCCAAGTAAGGCAAGGCTATAAAAATGTCCAAATTAAGACATCCAGGGAAATATACCTTTGTTCGAGAAGGCCGATGATGTTGAGGGTTTCTCTCTTTCAGCTGGAAAGGCACATGGTGATGTCTGCTAGCTTTCTCTCCTGGCTTCTTATTTAATGAAAGCTTCTCCCGGGGTAAAATTTTCCTTTTTCATCTCCAAAAGTCTCTGGCTGCGTAGGCTTTGTTGGTTCTGGTGGTGCTAAAGCTTTTTCCAAAATGGTTCCCTCTAAAGGGCTCCAGTAAGCAACCCCACCTTGAATGGGTGGAGACACATCTCCATGGAAACCAACTAATCAAAAGTTACCACCCACAATTGGGTGGGTCACATCTCCATGGAAGCAATCAAAAAGATTCCACGCAGCAGTATTGAATGAGGGTTAAAGGACATGGCTTTTTGGGAGTACGTAATAGCTTCAAACCAGCACAGACTCCATTGTTCAGATAAGTATACCAACCCACTCCTCCCTGACTATGTAGACCCCTAGCTCTGCCTCTGCAGGAGGCAGATGGAGGCAGGACTTCCTCAGGCAGGATTTCCTCTTAGGAAGCCCTCACTGCAGGTTAGCAGGAACTAACATTTGCTACATACTAACCGAGTGTTAGCCTCTGCATTAGGTGCTTCATGGCTGCTAGTTAATTCTAGTGTCCTAAAAATTCATTCAGATCCATAAAAGAGAAACTAAAGCATGGGGAGGTTGAGTCTCTCGCTCAGGGTTTCTTTCATAGTAAGTGGGTTCTGATCTATGTGGCTATCAAATGTCTGACACCGAGGCTGCTGCTCAGATTTATCTTACCTCCCTGCCACATCTCAGTCCCTGGCTTTTGCTCACCGTTTGGGGGGCTGAGGAATCTGGCTTCTGTTCCTGGAAGCTGAGGCTCAAACCTCAGCCTGTGGTGAGCTTACCAACGGGCATACGCTTTGGAGCTGCAGCCATTTTGCTCTCTCTCCTTCTTCTCTTGTCCTCCTTCCTCTTCTTTATTTTTGGAATTAGGTATGCAAAAGGGTCTTTGGGGAGTAACACGGTGAAAGGAAAAGGAGAGAAGGTAGGATTAGGCAGGGGTCCCCCTTCACACTGCCATGCAGACCTGATGAAAGCTCTGCCAGCCCCTTCCCAGGTTGCTCGTGTCCCATGCCCGCGCGGGTGAGCCGGGGAGGGTGACTGGGTGCTGTCTCTCTGCGTTCACCCAGCAGGGGCCGAGTCTAGAGCTGAGCTGGGAGAACTCTGGCACGGCATCTGGCATTTTTTTCTGAGCGGGTCCCTTCGATTTGTTTTTTCCAACTCCAACTCCAGCCTAAGACAGAAAGGTCCAGTGGGAGAAGATGAGACTTGCTCCTTAGGTCGAAATCCTTAGACATGACGTTTGCAGTTCCAGATCATCTGTTCAGAGCGTGAGTGTTACAGAGCACCTACTGTGTGTTGGGCACTGTGCAGGAAGGTGGGCTTCATGGCAGTGAACCCAGGAAGTTCCCAGAGCTGGGGAGAGACACTGATAATAAACTACGTTACAACACAGCAAATGCCAGAACAAGCTGGGGGAGTTCAAAAGAAGGAGAGACTTGTGAGTGTATGCTTATCAAGGGCTGTTGTATGTGACAGTGTAGTATGTGAGTGTGTGTGTGTGTGTATACATGTGTTGGTGTGTGAGTGTGTGACTGGGTGTGTTGGTATGAGTGCAGGTATGTGTGTGTGGTGTGTGTGTGCACTTGTGTGTCTGTGATACGTTGTGGGGCTGGCCTGGGGGCCAATGGCAGCCTTTGCACTGAGTGTAAGTGCCCCGAGGGAAGGGGTGCTGTGACCTTGCTGTGGCCCGGTGGCCAGCACAGTCCTAGGCACACAGGAGGTCAGTAAGATCTTCTGAATGAACAGCTGTCCCCTCTCAGCAGTGCGTGGAGTATGGTCCCTTAGTATCAGCTGAGGCCTTGTTTCCTTTGCAGCAGGCTTTGGTTTCCTTGACAAAGAAAGGAAGCAGGAATTTTCCTTTGCTCTATTTCTTTTAGACGTTAGTAATGCACGTAGAGTATAGAATAATACCTTCATGAAATAATTGTTGATAATGCCCTGCTCCTGTAAATGAGAATGACCCTGGCTCTGGTTTAAGGGGTTGTAGTTAATTTTAATTTGCTTCTACAAACGTTTTATAGTTTTTCAACTTTCTTCAATGAGCATGCATTATTTATAGAATTGGATAAAAGATGATTAAGAAAGGAACCTGGTTTTTCCGTGAGAACTTGTGCTGGGAGAGTGGACAAGCTGCTTGGGGTACGGCTGGCATCCGGGCCATTTTGCTGTCCGGCCCCCTCCCCAGTTTTCATGCCCCAACCCGCTTCTCATCTCTGCCTTTGGGCTTTGTGTCTGAGTGTCTGTTATTTGTCTTGTTGCCCCTGATTGACGGCTCATTTTTGGAGTCACATTTCCAGGCTGACCTCCGCCTTCTCCAACTGAGCACAACTCTGGGACTTCCCTCGGGGCCTCGTGGTCTGAGCCAGGCTTAGGAAACCCCACTTGCCCTGCCTCCCTTCCGCCCTGAGTGCTGCGGGCGCCCCTAACCCTCTTTCCAGACCAGGAGGAAAGTTAAATAAGAATGAAACATGCTGGTGTCTCCTTAAAAAAAATCTAGCCTCTCCCCTTGTATTCTCCTACCTGTGCCAAAGTACCCCCTTCCTCTGGTCTTAAAAGCTGACAATTATTCATCATTTATAAATTGAAGATAATTTCATTTCCGGATGACTGCTGGCAGAATAGGGGTTGGAGGAAGAGAAGAGTTTCTTAAGAACTTTCTTCCCACTTTGCTGCTCACAGAAGAAGTAGCTAAAATGCCTCCATTTCTCAGCTGTGGACTTCCAAGGTCTGGTTCTCCCCAAATTTGATTTCTGTGTCTTAAATCCTTTAATAATGGTAATAGTCCCCTATCAGATTTTAGACCCAAAGGACAATTGTTCAAATTGTAGACAGCTGTCAGCCGGGGCCACCGGGTTATGCAGCAGCGGTTATTTTTCTCCCCAAAGATCATTCCTGCCTGTACTTCCTTTCAGCTAGGGTGAGGCTGAGGCTGGAGTTAGAGTTAGGGCTGAGGGCAGGATGGATTTATTGCAGGTGAAGCTGGTGTTTCAAGTTATTTTACTGTGTTATTTAGCGTTGGTGTTGAGTTAGATGAGGCCTGGGTTTGGGTTCAGATTACTGTAATAAGGTAAGGGTCAGGTGCGGTTCAGGTGTAGGTTAGATTAGGGTTTAGGCAGGTCAAGGTCAGTGTGAGGCTGCTGGTGGCGTCTGCATTACGGCTGACGCTGTCACGGGGCTGAGCACCACCCCTTCCATTTTTGCACTTGCCAAGTCCAGTGCACCCTGCATTATAGTGACACCCATACCGCCCTAAACACCAACCCCGACATGCCTCTGTGTTTTTGCTCGTTCAGCCCATATGCCTGGAGAGTCCGCTCGTCTTCCAAGATTCAACCTTCATGACGTCTCATTGCACTTAGTAGTTTATGGATTAAATGCAGCCACAGTGTCTTATTCATATCCGTGTCCAGGCCCCCGGGCTCATGGAGTCATTCCTGAGGCTGGGGTGGGTAAGTGGGTGTCTCCACTCCTGACTCAGAGGCTCCCTGCGAGCCACCCCTCTATCTGAGGTCCAGCTGACCTCTGTGCTCCCCCTTAGAGCACTCTGGAAGGAAGCTGGGAATGACAATAAATGGAGCTAATTACTGCCTCTGCCCCTGCAAGAAGATAGGCAGGCAGCACTTCAGGGCTTCCCTGGGTTGTCTCTGTGAGAAGACACAAGGGCAGACTCAGATGCCGTCTGTCCACTCCCGAGTGCAGCTGGGAAGCCACCATGACTCCGATAATTCCAGGCTGGCCCGGCTGCCTCCAGGGAAGGTGTGGCTGTGGGAGCAGGGAGAGCTGGAGGCCAAACCCCAAGACACCCGCAGATGAGCCCAGTTTCCTGAGGGGACACATGACCTGGCAGGGCTTGGTCTCCATAACCTTATCCATGTCTCATCTACTCATGCCTTAATTGATAGGACTCTTTGCTCATCTGAGATGTTCATCAGATGGCCTCTGCCATGACCTTTGAAAGTTCTTTCAAAGGCATGCAGTAGGCGTGGTCCCTGCCATTTTATTTATTTATTTATTTTGCATGGGCAGGCACAGGGAATTGAACCCGGTCTCTGGCATGGCAGGTGAGAACTCTGCCACTGAGCCACCATTGCCTGCCCCCTGCCATTTTAATATCATTTTGGAGATACGAGGTCAAGAGCTAGTTAAAGTACAGACAGTTTCAAAAGTGATGATGTGGGCCCATCTGCCTTGCTGGCTCTCATTACTTTAAAAAATCCTCTGTTTACTCCTTGTTTGTTCCCTCTCCCCTTTCCCACTATTCCAGACCATTTATCACTCATCTTGAACCCTACTCTTACCTCCTTCTCTCTCAGGAGATAACTGGTTCTAAATCTACAGAAGTGAAAACAAGCTGGTATGGATAAGGGAAGAACAAATTGTTGAGTGGATCAGGGGTAGACAGCTCAGGGAGGTGTATATATATATATATATATATATATATATATATATGAATTTAATTCATGATGAAAACTAAAGGAAACATTAAAGTCATTGGAGAGTCTATTCAACAAGTGTTATTGGTATGATTATCCATTGGAAAAAAATAAAATTGGATTTCTACCTGTATCTTTCATAAAAATAAATCTTGGTGATATTAGAAAGCTAAATTTGAAGCACAAAACTATAAAAGTATTAGATGGAAATATTGAAGGATAATGGCTGTGGAAAGATGGAAAAGTCAAGGTCTTTTATTTTTATTTTTATTTTTTTTTACATAAACAACAGGAATTTATTATCTCACAGTTTTGGCAACTAGAAGTGCAAAATCAGTATCCATGGGCCACATTTTCTTTGAAGTCTGTAGGATTCTGGTGGTGTCATGCTGGTAATAAAGTGAGATCTTACGCTATTTGTGCTTTTGTACTTGGCTTATTTTGCTCAATTGATATCTTCACAGTTCATCCATGCTGACACATATATCAGAACTTCATTCCTTCTTACGTATTGTGTTTTTTAAATGCAGTTTTGGGATATATTCACCCACCATATAAATGGAGTCAAGGTCTTTTAAAGCAGAACATAAAACACAAGCATCCTAAAGAAAAATATTGATAGACTTAACCATATCAGTGTAGAATAAAAGAGAGTTAAAAGAAAAGTGACAGTTGGGAGAAAATATTTTTGCCATATACACCCACACACCAATAGACAAAGGATTAACAGTTTGATTATATAAATAACTCTTACAGACAACGAGGAAAAGAAAAAATATGATGAAAAAATAGGGCAGTGGGTGTGAATAAGCAGTTCATAGATGTGAAAATATAAATATTAAAAAACTTATGAAAAGATGCATAACTTTACAGTAATCAGGGAAAGTTAAGTTAAAACAATTTTTTATGATCATTTCATTCTACATATATAATCAGTAATTCACAATATCATCACATAGTTGCATATTCATCATCATGGTCATTTCTTAGAACATTTGCATCAATTCAGAAAAAAAAAAGACAAGAGAAAAACTCATATATACCATACCCCTTACCTTTCCCTTTCATTGATCACTAGCATTTCAATCTAAATTTATTTTAACATTTGTTCCCCCAGTATTTATTTTTATTCCACATGTTTTACTCGTCTGTTGATAAGGTAGATAAAAGGAGCATCAGACACAAGGTTTTCACAATCACACATCACATTGTGAAAGCTGTATCATTATACAGTCATCTTCAAGAAACATGGCTACTGGAACACAGCTCTACATTTTCAGGCAGTTCCTTCCAGCCTCTCCATTACATCTTGACTAACAAGGTAATATTTATTTAATGCGTAAGAGTAACCTCCAGGATAACCTCTCGACTCTGTTTGGAATCTCTCAGTCATTGACACTTTATTTTGTCTCATTTCACTCTTCCCCCTTTTGGTCGAGAAGGTTTTCTCAATCTCTTGATGCTGAGTCTCAGCTCATTCTAGGGTATTTCTCAATCCCTTGATGCTAAATCTCAGCTCATTCTAGGATTTCTGTCCCACGTTGCCAGGAAGGTCCACACCCCTGGGAGTCATGTCCCATGTAGGCAGGGGGAGGGCAGTGAGTTTTCTTGTTGTGTTGGCTGGAGAGAGAGGCCACATCTGAGCAACAAAATAGGTTCTCTTGGGAGTGACTCTTAGGGCTAATTTTAAGTAGGCTTGACCTATCCTTTGTGGGGATAAGTTTCATATGAACAAACCCCAAGATTAGAGGCTCAGCTTATTGCTTTGGTTGTCTGCACTGCTTGTGAGAATATCAAGAATTTGACTTGGGGAAGTTGTATTTTCCCCTGTTCTCACCATTCCCCAAAGGGGACTTTGCAAATACTTTTTGTTCACTGTTCAAATCACTCTGGGATTTATCGGGGCATCACTCTGGACAAACCAACAAAATCTCATTTCCTACTAAGGTCCATGTACTTATGGTGTTCAATTAAGCTGTCTACATAAGTTATATTAGGAAATGCACTAGTCAAAATATAAATTTTGTACCAAATAAACATTTTTTGCTTTAGTCTTACACATAAGTTAAAATTTTAAAATATTAATTACAGTCTATTTTCATCACCCTGTAGTAATGACATTCCTTTGTTCTTCCTCATGCAAAAACATTTTTTAAATTTGTACATTTAGTCACTATCATTATACACTCTAAGCATTCCTAGATTTATACCATCTCAGTCTTTATCATCTATCTTTCTTTCTCACTGCATTTGTGCCCCAGCCTTCCTCCCTCTATCATTTTCACATTCAGCTTCATTCAGTGTTTTAACATAATTGTATTACAGTTAGGTAGTATTGTGCTATCCATTTCTGAGTTTTTACAATCAGTCCCATAAAACAAATTTTAAATGCCATTTTCCACGAACTATATAAATAAAAATTAAAGGGATCAATACTATTAAGTATTGGTGAAGGAGAGAAGAAAGGCATACTGAGAGAATAAAGAGATATATCAATACCCAGTTTTTGGAAGGCAGTTTGGTGGTATCAATGTACATATTTTTTGATACTGAGATTCTGTTTCTAATCATCCATCCCAGGGAATTACCAACACATGTACATAAAGGAAGATGCACTGGGAGTTGACTGAAGCATTGCTTGATACTGTGAAAATTTGGAAATGACATAAATTCCCATCAAGAGAGACTGGTACATTAAATCATGTTACGTCCTGTTTTGGTTTGTTAAAACTGCTGGAATGCAATACACCAGGAATGGATTTTTTTTTTTTAGAAGGGGATTTATTAGGCTACAGATTTACAATTCTAAAGCCATGAAAATGTCCATATTAAGGCATCAAGAGGAAGATAATTTGACTCTAAAGAAAGGCTGCTGGCACCTGGGGTTTCTCTGTTACCTGGGAAGGCACATGGCCATGTCTCCCAGTCCCGTGCTCCTGGGTTCCATTGCTCTCAGCTTCTGATTCCAGTGGCTTTCTCTCTGAGCATCTGTGGGTCCTTGCTTGCTTCTCCTGGGACACCCCTTGAGCTCTCTGTGTCCTGTGGGTCTCCTCTCAGCTCTCCGAGGGGTCTCTTTCCCTCTGTGTTCTTCACTTGGTTTCATCTCTCTGTTCTCTTTATCAGCTCTGGGCTCTCTCTCTGTTTTATTTTATTCTCTTCACAGAGGACTCCAATAAAAAGATTAAGACCCACCATGAATTGGGTGGGTCATATCTCCAAGGAAAAAATTTAATCAAAAGGTCCCACTCAGCAATAGGTCTGCACCATAAGAATGGATTAGAAGAACATGGCTTTTTTGAGGTACATAACAGTTTCAAACCTGCAGTGGACCATACCACAGAACACTATTCATCAGTTTTAAAAGACGTGGTAGATTCATATATCAGTATTTCCAAAACCCATTGTTTCATAAAAAGGTAGGTTGCAGAATATGTACAGTAAGATCTCATTTTTACAAAAGTACAGTATGATCCCATTCATTAAAAAAACACATCAAAGCAAGTACTTCTTATAAATAACTTCATATAACAACAATAAGAAAGGTCTGGAATACATCAAACTGACCATAGTGGACCCTTCTAGGTTGGCAGGGGTCATAAGAGACATTATCTTTCTCTAATGTGTTTGAGTTTATAGTGACACTTTATTCATACATTACCCATTGTATTAGTTTGTTAAGCTGCCAGAATGCAATATGTCAGAATTGGAAAGGCTTTTATAAAGGGAGTTTAATAAATTACAAGTTTACAGTTCTAAGCCTATGAAAATGTCCAAACTAAGGCATCCAGAAAAAAGATACCTTAATTCAGGAAAAGCCAATGGGTCAGGAACACCTCTGTCAGCTGGGAAGGCATGGGGCTGGCATCTGCTGGTCTCTTACTCCTGGACTCCATTGCTTTCAGCCTCTGATCCTGTGGGAATTCCTTACCTTGCTTCTCTGGGGCTGGCTTTCATCTTGTACCTACCCTTGGCCTTCTCCAGGTTCTGACTTGGTTAACATCTCATGGGAAGTTGCACAGCAATGTCTGCTGGGCTCCAAGCATCCCCAAACATCTATGTCTGTTTTCTGAAGCAATTGTTCTCCAAGTGTCTACATCTGCTCTCTCTGTGGGCTCTCCTGTGTCAGCTCTGAGTGCTCTCCAAAATATCTCCCCTTTTAAAGGACTCCAGTAAACTAATCAAGACCCACCTGGATTGGGTGGAGTCACATTTCCATCTAATCAAAAAGTCACATCCACAATTGAGCATGTCACATCCCCATGGAGATAATCTAATCAAGAGTTTCTGCCCTATGGTATTGAATTAGGATTAAAAGAAATGGCTGTCCCCACAAGATTGGATCAGGATTAAAGCATGGCTTTTCTTGGGGACATACTATTTTCAAACTGGCACACCCTTGTAATTAAAAATAAAAAGTATGGTTATAAAGTGTTTACAAAGATTGACCTCACCACTTATTTAAAGGCCATTTTATAGAAGTACCCTCAATTCCTCTATACTTTAAAAAATTTCTGTCTTATCATGCATCTATGTGATGATGTTAAGAATTACTGATTGCATATGTAGAATGGTATGATTTCTAAATGTTGGGTTAATTTCTTTTTTTCCGTTAATTAATAAAAAATAAAAAAAATAAAAAAAAATTTCTGTCTTATTTACTCCCTTCTCCATCACTTGAATTGAGCTGAATTCAATAAAACCTCACACATAACCCTGCCTAGGTGTTATAATACTTAAAATATAGTATCCCCCGAGTTGGAAGCTTGAAACACCTCTGCAACCTCACTACCAAATAGAGCACATAGATGAAGAGGGGGTATTTCCTATCTCCCCTGGTGGAACACTTGGTTTTCAGAATAAAAATAATGCCATTGTTTTTTTCGTGGCATACCATTGAATTTTTTTTTTGGGGGGGGTTTGCTCATTTCTCTATTTATTAGAATAACCCACATTTGCAGAGGCACAGAGCGCTTAAGTTTTGCATGACTGCAAAGTTATCACAAATCCCAATTTGTTTTAGCCACAGATATTTCACTTACTCCATTTAAAGAAAAAGCTTCCAAAACATCTGAGTTAGCTTGATGCACCGAGACCCTGAATATATGGGAACTACATATTTTTCAGTACTTGTATTTCCTGCTCTAATAATGTATCCTTCCGATGGAATCTAGCATAAAAGGGATTGAAAGGTGTACAATCATGATGCAAATGCTTTGAAGACGTAGTGAAATTAATCTGTACAATATGGAAAAAGATGTACTGTGCACAGAGGTTTTGTGAGGCTTCCAGTGAGCCATTCGGGCTTCCATGGCTTGTGCTGTTCATTCTGGTGCTGACTCATTTTTAGAAACAAAGCGATTGGATCTGTTTACCCCATGTGGGCAGGGCTTCTCGTGTTTCAAAATGGGCTATTCCATCAATCTGATCAATAAATCCATTCATACGTCCTTGTGTTATCATTTGAGATATCATTGCTATCTTTTCTGCCTTAGCTACAGGAATCTCTAAAAGAGCTCCATGTTCTTCAGAAGTAACGCTATATAATTTGCTTGCAGACAACAAATTGTGTTCAATAACAGCTCTGTCCAAGATGCTGGAACCATCAGCTGTAGTTGCTTATTGGTGGGGCATCAGCATAGCAGCAAATTCCTGAGGTTGATTTCCTCTGATGATTCTATCTAGGTACATTTTCTCTAAATTCCCATAGGCAGCAAGTTGCTGACATCTTTCATCCTTGAAAAGGGTAGCTAGCAGCCCAGAACGCTGCTGTTCTGCTGATGCTAAGACGGTCCAGTGCAAAGCATGTTTAAAGACTTCTAGTCTTTCACTTTAACGGACGATTGTCTTGTAAGAGAGCTCATTGAACCTTCGCGGAGCTTCAACGAGTTTTCGTCTATAATCAAGAGCACGAGCAAAGCACACCTTATAATTTATCTGTAACTGTTCATTGGTTGATTCATTCCGAAGCAATGATGCTCGATTTATGTAAGCCTCTGCCTGGACTGGATCATCAGCCTCCAGATACAGTCTAGCAGCCTTCAGGTAGGTCTCCAGTTTATAATCTACATTGTACTGTCAAAACCGGTGGCACCTCCACCTTCTCCTCACGCCGCGCTTCCTGGGCTTCCAGCAACGGCGCCTCCCAGACACAGACCCGGGTTTGTTCAAAATCACGCGCCCAGCTCCATTCCACCGCTGCATCCCATAATATGTTGGGTCCTCCCCACCCCCCTGCGCGCCCCTCTCCGCCCACCCCTCCACCCATGTAGTTGATTTTAATAGCTAATATTTCTTGTGCCCTTATTACATCTAGACACTGTTGAAGGCATTTTGCCCGCATTAACACATTCAATCTTCTCAACAACCCTTGGAGGTAAGGACAACTGTTCTCTACTTTTTACAGATGACGAAACTGAGTTCCAGAGAAGGGCAGGTAATTTTCCAAAGTTCTCACAGTTGATATGTGATGAAGGATTCAAAACTGGATTGTGTGCTCACTGTTATTCTCTATTGCTTCTTAAAATAGCACCCAAATCCATGCCTTCTTGTTCCTTCCAGTTGCTACTACCATCATTTAATCGTTTCTCTCTCTCTCTCCCTCCCTCCCTCTCTCTTTCTCTTTCCATTGTGTTGGATTACAGATGCCTGCAAATTCTTTGACACTGGTGGGGTCTATCCGTCCCCTTGAATCTGGGCTGGCCTCAGTAACTTTCTTGGACAATAGAATGCAACTGAAGTCAACATTCTGGGACTTGCAAAGTAGAGCATAAGTTGCTTTGAAGCTTCTACCTGGCTATCTTGGAGCAGTCTCTGGGCCACCAGATAAAAAATCCCATGACCCTTAAAACAACATTCTAGAGAAGCCACTTGGGGTGGTAGGTCCTAACTGAGTCCAGCTTTCCAGCCATCCATGAGCAGACACCAGAAATGTGAGGGAAGCCATCTTGGACCTCCAAACTAGAGCATTTGTCAGCTCAATACCATCGAATGACTGCCATGGATACCATATGGGAGAGATGACTCACCCTTCTCAAATTACCAACCCACAAAATTTGGGAATAAAATAAAGTGGTATTGGGCAGGCCACGGTGGCTCAGTGGCAGAATTCTCACCTGCCGTGCTGGAGACCCGGTTTCAATTCCTGGTGCCTGCCCATGGAAAAAATAATAAAAATAAAAATAAAATGGTATTATAAGCAACTAAGTGTTGGGATAGTGTGTTACACAGGAATAGATAATCAGAACACCTATTCTGCTTTCATTTCTCCTTCTTCTTTACCAACATGATACAAGTTTGTGATACAATCACAGGGGATACAGTCATGAAGAAAACAGATTCAATGCTCCGGGGCTCATAGTTTAGAGGAACAGGTGGTACTAAATAAAAAACACAAATATATAAATTGTAGACAGTGCTATCAAAGTAAAGTAAAGTGCTATGAGAAACATTAATGGGGAGTCAAGGTGCACGTCTCCATGGAAGTAATATTGGCTTTAGCTTGGATATAGTATTGGGACAGGGATAGGAAAGCCGTCTAGGCTGGGAGAAGAGCTAATGTGAAGGTCTATGATGCTGTGCTTGTCTGAAGTTATTATGTATCCCAGAAAAGCCATGTTTTAATCCTGATACAATCTTATGGGGGCAGTGTTTCTTTTAATATTGAGCCAACACTGTAAGGCAGAAACTTTCGACTGGATTATCTCCACAGAGATGTGGCGCTGCCCATTCAGGGCAGTTCTTGATTAGTTTCCTGGAGTCCTTTGAAAGAAGAAACATTTTGGAGAAAGCTCAGAGCAAATGCAGACACTTGGAGAACATTGTTTCAGAGCTGACAGAGTTAACTTGAGACCCATATATATGGTCGGAGATGCAAGGCCCAGCAGACAACACTATGTGCCTTCCCATGAGATACTAAGCAGCGGGAACTCAAAGCTGTGTCCTAGAGAAGCTAAGTGAAGGCCTACAGATAACAAGTAGGGGAACCCCACAGGAAACAGAGGCTGAAAGCAGTGGAGCAAGGGACCAGCAGATGCCAGTCATGTGCCTTCTCAGCAGACAGAGGTGTTCTGGACAGCATTCAGCCTTCTGAACTGAAGGTAACCTCTTGTTGGTGCCTTAGTTTGGACATTTTCTCAATGTTAGAAGTGTAAACTTATAACTTATTAAGTTCCCTTTTTAAAAGTTGTTCCATTTCTGGTATATTGCTTTCCATCAGCATTAGCAAACTAATACAGATGGGAAATTACCCAATGCTGTGGGAAGACCAGAAGGATGCCTATGTGACTGGAGTAGAGTGAGGAGGGGATGAGGCCAAAGATGAGGCTGGAGGGCCATTGGGCTGGACCCTGTGGGTCCTGTGTGGCTGACCCTAGTCCACCAGTCACCATCATGCATAGAACGAGCTCCTTGTGTGTGTTCCTGCTCAAGTGAGTTCCTTGAGGCCTTGTCCCCAGTTTTTAAATGATATGTCATTCCAGAAAAAGAAATCCACAATTTTGAGTAATGCTAGTTAGTTCCTTCTTGATCTGCCCCTTGTCTATTCCTACAGCCTCTTTCCTGGGCTCTACTGCTGTCCAGAACCCCATTAGGCTCCCTGAACAAACCAGTGCCCACCTACATCTGGTACTTTGCACGTCTCTTCCCTCCAGTGGTTGTCCCCCTCTCAGCTCTGCTTGGCTAACCTCTGCCCGGTTCACAAGACTCCTCAGCTGTCCCCTCCCCCTGGGCAATTACAGTCTTGCTGGAAGCCCATCTGCTGGGTTTCCATAACCCCTATACATTTTTCTCCACAGTAGCACAAGTCATAATGCATTGTGATTGTGTATTGGTCTATTTTGCTTCTGAACTGTGAGCTACTGTGAGTAAGAAATATCCTTCATCCCCTTGGCTACTTCATTTGGAAACTTGCAATGGAGTTTTATTGATGGAAAGATCAAAGCTCTCAGCTTGATATTGTATGCAAATTTGATAAGCGTGGCATCACTATTCTTATCTGTGGCATTAATAAGATGTTTGAACAAAGTAGGACAAGAGTGAACCCTGAAATATGAGACTAGAGGCCCACCTCCAAGGAAAATATCAAGCCATTAATCTGAATTCTTTGGGTGTAGTCAGCTAGTGAAAGATCTGTTTTAGCTTAATTTTAGACAACCCACATCATTTCTCCTTGCCTATTACTTGCAATTTCACCAAGTGCTTACAGAAATCCAGATAAACCATGTTCCCTCCTTCCCCCGAGCCTAGCAATATAGAGGGTCTATGAAAAAGAGAATGAAATTAACTTGGAAGGAATGAGAGGCTTTAGTGAAACTACTCTGCTCTCAGAGATCCTGGCCTTCCTTTCTAAGAACCCTCATATGATCTCTAAAAGACATTCCATCCTGAGTCAGTTGCCTCCCATGGCTTTCCCATGTAACCAAGCTCTTTTCCTCATTTCCCAAGGACCAGTATCTGAGGATTTCCAAATACTAAGGGATTTCTTTCAGTCTGAGTATGACACCCAGTATCTGTCAGCTCTTCTCAGGAATGGGACAGTTGTGCATCAAAAGCTCCAAAACCATACCCTGGCCCCATAGCTGAGTTCTGGGTTACTCTTGATACCTACTGACACACAGAGAAAAGCATTTTGAAAGAAAATAATGATGGTCTATACGTAAAGGAAAGATGGTGTGATTGGAGGCAGTGAGAAGTCACAGAAAGAACAAACCTTGGACTGGAAATTAGAAGACCAGGCATACACACAGATACGCATATGCTCAAAATCTGTTCCAGAGTCTTGTCTGGGATTGATCATCTATAGTTACCCGTTTTGAAAAAAGTCGTAGCTATGCCTTCCGAGCTACAGAACTCCAGGACTTCTCCCAGCTTCCACGATGCAGTGAACTTACTGGCCTATCTCTTCCACCAGGTCTTGTGGGTCCCTGAGATGCAGAGCGTGAGCCAAGAGACTGGGATTTGTTTAGAGAAGACTAACACTTGCAGAACCTCTTCACATGACTTCAGCTTCTAAGCCGACTTAGAACAAATATTTGTTCTTTCTGATTTGAAACTCTTGCCTAAACTGTAGAAGCAAATTGGATTGGACTTATTTGCCTGCCTTCCCTGAATATTAGCATCACTCCTCTGCTCCAAGTGTATCTTGAAGAGTGAATCTATACCTCCCACATCCCTTCTTCCCCTCTTCTTCCTTCTCCTGCTTCTGCTTCTAAATGTAACTAATGGGCCCTTTGTGCTTTCTTAATTTTTTTTTTTTTTTTACTTGTTTCAATCCTTTCTGGGCTTGTGCCTTCCTGGAGGAAGTGTCTCTAGGGCAGTGTCAATAGGTCAGTGCCACTTTCTTTCTAAAACTCGAGTCCAGTGGGGAACATTCTGGCTGGCCATGTGTTTTTCATTCTGTATTTTTTTTATTACTGTTTTTCTTTGTTTGTTTGTTTGTTTTTGGCCATGTGTTTTTAGATCTCAGAGGAAGATGTCTTTCTTGGTGGTAGCCAACCCAGAGGCGATGACCATGCGCCAAGAAGGCTTAAGATCAGATTCCTCACCTGTTGGGTTCCTTCCAAAGTCCTGGAGGTAGGAACCCTCTTATTGTATCTACGGGATCGTAGATTTTGGTAAAATTCCAAAAGTCAGATATTTTAACCACGATTGCCAAGATGTCTGTTTCCTTCCACTCTGCTTTCCTGGCCTTCACATTTCTGCTTATGCCGAGTGGCTTTGGGTGGTGCTGAGGGATTGATTGGGGTCCAGCTGAGGGGAAGCTGGGGTCAGGATACAGTCAGTCTGGATTTAGTGAGGTGTATTTGTGTGGCTTGCAGCCATTTTTGTGCAATGGTTGTTGCCAGCCATCACGATGGGAATGGCTTCCTGGGTTCCCCTGTGGCTCTCTGTGCAACCTACTTGGTCTACGAGGTACAAAGCTGGAGGAGGGACCTTCACGTTGTGAACGCATCTTACGGCAACCACAAAAGAAATATTTGGGAATGGAAAAGAAATGTCTGAAATGTACAGAACCCGTATTATGCTTTTAGGGCTCTCGTAAGAAATTACCACAAATTGGGGGCCTTCAAACAAGAGAAATGTATTCTCCGACACTTCTGGAGGCCAGAAGGTTGAAATCAAGGAGTTGACAGGGTTAGGCTCCCTGTGAAGTCTTAAGGGGAGAACGCTTCCTTGCCCTTTCTGGCTGTCATGGCTCTGGTGGCTGCTTGGCTTGGGGCGACACCACTCCAATCTCCGCCTCCATTTTCTCATTGGCCTTCTTCTCTGTGTCTCCTCCTCTTTTGTTCTCTTATAAGGACACTTGTCATTGGATTTAGGATCCACTTTTGAATTATCCCAGATGATCTCATGTCAGGATGCATAATGTAATTACATCTGTAAAGACCTTTTCCAAATAAAGTCCCATTCACAGCCTCCAGGGGTTAAGGACATATTTTTGGGGTGAGGTGGGGGGTAACACTATTCAACCAACTACTGTTTGCAACTTCTATTTGCTTCAACCACAAGCAAATCTAGGATATTTTCTTTCAACCAAAAGAAGTAAACCTATTAGCAAGAATTTGGTCCTCATGAGCACCAAGTCAAAATAGGAAATCTCTCTTGCCACACTCAGTTATAAATACACTATATATTTCTCCCATTCTGATGTAAAATATGATTATCAGAATTCTTGTGTTTTTAAAGGCACACATCTGTGGCAATGCTACAGATAGCTAGAACACTTGTCTGTAAACTCATGTAGTTTATAATTCTCAACTTATCACTGAATCATACGAACACGTTGAAAAAGTATTTAAATGTCTTGTTCATTTGACAGGAATGCTGATATCACTGAGATAATAAAAAGCTCATGATAAGCTTCTACAACGGGAACACCAACAACAAACTGGCTAATGTGTATTGTCAATTCAAAGAATATTTAAGATGAGTCACTGTGCAAGAAAACTTGACATGCTCTGATATCCTGCAGCTCTATAGAAATGGATTTTGACAGTGGTTTTCCCAAACATGACAACAATCCTAAAAATTTGTCAACTTTACCAATATTGAGTTGTGAAGCTGAAAGAATTTTTTTTCTGAATGATCAATAATAATAAATAAATTTTGATTAACCATGCTAAAGGAAGGACTGGATTATTTTTCTATATTCTCTTTAGAAAATATCGCAAAACCTTTGCCATAAGAGAAAACCAAAAAGATTACACAGCAAAACAAAAACAAAAACAAACCACTGTTTTACTAAAAATATTTTAGTGGAATAATAAGCAGTTAATATACATGGTACTTTTTGGGTTTTGTGATATTTTTGGTATTTATGAGCTTACAATTTAAAAATAAGTTTGTTGTATATTGTGTCAAACATTAGGGACACCCAAATCAATAGGCCCAACCCTTGATCTTGAGGCTTACTCTTGTGGAGCTTACATAGGTAGGGGAGAAGTTTAGCCTATCTATAGATATGCCCAAGATTTACTTCTGGAGGACCTCTTGTTGCTCAGATGTGGCCTCTCTCTCTCTCTAAGCCCAACTTTGTAAGTGAAATGATTGCTACATGTCACTACATGGGACATGACATCCAGGGGTGAAAGTCTCCCTGCCGACGTGGGAGATGACGCCCAGGGATGAGTCCAGCCTTGGCACCGTAGATCAGCAATTCTATCCTGACCAAAAGGGGGAAAAGAAGTGTAACTAATAAAGTATCAGTGGCAGGGAGAGTCCAAATAGAGTCGAGAGGCTACTCTGGAGGTCACTCTTACACAAGCTTCAGTTAGACGTTGCTACCTATCATAATTTGCCAAACCCTAACAAAACCATTCCAGCCAATCCTAAAGAACACCTAAGAACACAATATATAAGCATCTACAAAGATTCCACGCACTAGGGTAACTTTCCAGAAACCTACAATCTCCAGATGGGTCCCTGGACCAGATAAGTTCTGAAACCTAGAGGGCCCAGCCTCTCCAGAATATTAGCTAGTTCCATCTCCCTACTCCATATTATTGGAGAGCCCCTTCCAACATGAAAAAGCTAGAATGGCCATAGCCCAAATACCACTGAAGAGTGGGATAGAAAGATCAAAGGTGATGGTGGAGTTATGCAGAGAAGGTTGGGTGTTCTAGTTTGCTAGCTGCTGGAATGCAATGAAACTGAATGGCCTTTAAAAGGAGAATTTAATAAATTGCTAGTTTACAGTTCTAAGGCTGATAATATGTCCCAATTAAGACAAGTCTATAGAAACATCCAATCAAAGGCATCCATCCAGGGAAAGATACCTTGATTCAAGAAGGCTGATGAAATTCAGGCTTTCTCTCTCAAGTGGAAGGGCACATGGCGAAAGCAGTTCGAGTTTCTCTCTCATCTGGAAAGACACATGGTGAATACAGTCAGGGTTCCTCTCTCATCTGGAAGGGCACATGGCAAACACGGCGTCATCTGCTGTCTTCTTCTCCTGGCTTCCTGTTTCATGAAGCTCCCTGGGAGGCATTTTCCTTCTTCACCTCCAAAGGTCGCTGGCTGGTGGACTCTGCTTCTTGTGGCTATGTCGTTCTGCTCTGCTCTCTCTGAATCTCCTTCATTCTCCAAAATGTTTCCTTTTTCATAGGACTCCAGAAACTAATCAAGACCCACCTGAATGGGTTGAGACATGCCGTCACCTAATCCAGCATAACAACCACTCTTGATTAAATCACATCTCCAGGGAGATGATCTAATTACAGTCTTAAACATACAGCATTGAATAGTGATTAGAAGAAATGGCTGCCTTTACAAAATGGGATTAGGATTAAAACATGGCTTTTCTAGGGGACATACTTCATTTCAAACCAGCACACTGAGCTTAACAAATGAATGTGATTGCTGAATCATGTTGATATTTCTTTTAGTCTCCCGTATCTTAGAGCAGCTAGAAGAAAAAACCTTAAATTGTGGATTTATAAACCCATTCCAAACTCTGAAATGTTTTCTACACTAATTGTTGTGCTGTGCTTTGAAATTTATTGTTTTTTTGTATATATATTATTCATCACACAAAAAAGGTGATTGTGATGACAAAAAAATGCTTTGTATATATGTTATGTTATACAATTATACAATATATATTACACAATAAAAATTACACAATATATATTATACAATAAAAATAAGTTTGTTGTGAATTATTTTCTTATTTTAAATAAGTGTATACTTATTATATATTATGTATGGTATCTAACTTTGTATTCATAAATACGCATTCTTTTTCTTCAAGAGGCGCCCCAACTAAGTAGCCACATCAGATCCAAGTCATGCAGCCTGGAATCACCACTGGGTTTCTGCCCTTCACTGATTTTCTTGATTCTATTTCACTGCCTCTTTGAGTGTTTTCCTCCATCAAAGAGCCCCTTTCTTTTTTGCAGCCTCTGACTTGCCTCTGCTCTGCTCCTTTGCCCACATATATTATCAGGTTGCTCCCAATCCAAGGACATTTCTGTCTTTGCAGTTTTTCCTTCACTGGCAATTCTGTCTCCTTCCTTTTGCTGCCTCTGCTCTTACATTGCATCTGCCCCCGTACTATTAAAGCAGCTGTTTGCAGGATCGCCAACACCTCTGTCCTAATGGAAGCAACCTGGAACAGCTCTATGGGCCTTAGTGGCTTGACCAGAATGCAATGGCTTCCAACATTCCACGCCACATCCCAAAGCACTCTTAGATTTCTTCCACTCCATCATATCATATGTAGTACTGGTTCAGCATTGTTTCCCTCACTTGCCAGATCCCAGCACTGTGTCTGGTGCACAGCTGGGGAGAGAATAGGAATCTGTAAGAACCAAGTGCCTGCTATATTGCAGTCTCTGTGCTGGACATTTTTACATTCCATTTCTTTTCATATACCTTCAATTAATCCTCACAGCAACCTGGGATATAGGTTATATTACACACACACACCCTTTTATAACCAATTGGAAAACAGAAGATCTAACTAATCATGAACCAAAAGTTTAAGTAACTTGCTCAAGATTTCACTAGTAAATGGCATTAGGGTTGTGTGTGGGACCAAGACCTGCCTGTTTCTCTTTCAAGTCTACGTGTCTCTACTAAGCTTCTCTGTCTTTGGATTACGTGCAGAGTGGGGAGACAACACTACTTCTCAAATAGAACTGAATTGAGAGCCCTTCCTCTTCAAGCTCTGTCTTCCATTGACTGCTGATACTCCACTTTCCTGATTTTTCTCTCTCCCATTTTCCGCTGCATACCTCTAGCTTCTTGTCCTTGACTCTGTCCTTGATCCTCTTCTCTCCATTCTCTCTCTTACCTATATCCTCTAGTCATAGAGCCTCGGCAGTCACTTCTCATAGGAAGACTTCACATGCTAAGATTACTAGCTGGCATCTCTGGTCCAAGCCCCATTCTTGCATCAGTGACTGTGTACTGGATCTCTCCAGCTGGGTGTTCTGCTAGTATTTCATTCTCAGCATTCACGATGAGCTTCTCCACTCCCCAGACCACTTTCACCTTCTTTTCTTTTCAGCCACTCAAATTTTAAACAAGGCAAGAAGGGGGTCATCTTAGTTTCTTTCCTGTTCTTCATCCCTTTTAGTACATTCAACAAATGTTGTATATTTACTATGTGCCAGGCACTCTGCTGGGCACCAGAAAGTCACTTAGGAACAAGAGAGATAGAGTCCCTGTCCTCAGGGAGCATATATTCTGATCTCAGTCTGTTAATCCCAATTCTACTGTGTCCCAACCTTTGCCTTGTCACTGCCATTTTCTTAGGTCAGGTCCTGGTTGGCCCACGCCTGGACAATTGCCACAGCCTCTAGCTTGGTCTCGTTACCTTTGACCATCACCTGCAGTTTCCATTTTCCTTGTTCTTTTAGGATAACAACAAATAGCTATATTTTATCCTCCACGCCGAGAAGCGTTGAGCACATTTGTCTCTTTCATGGTTCCTTGGGAATCCTCTGCTCCCATGATGAGATCTGGAAATCATCCTGGTCTTATCAGTAGCTTACCTACTCTACTTCTTGGGAGTGATATTTTCTATTTTATGTTGAGCCTGGTGAGCTTCAATTCTAAAGTTTTACATTAGATCTATGCATCGGCCAATTTAAATAACATTTATAAAGGATCCTGAACAAATGTTTCCTCCAATTATTTCACCCCAGCAGAATCCTATCTGTTCCTCAAGGCCCCGTTCAGGTTAAACCTTTTCAGAAGAATTCCATGTCTGCCTGAAAGCCATCTTCTACTTGCAGATAATTCTGTTGATGTCTCTTATTTTTGGCACTTAATATAGCATCACTTTTAAAGTAGAACTTTATCTTCTACAAGAATGTAAATTACTTGAGCACAGGGGCTACACTTTATATAGTGCTTTGCCCTTGACAGGTCCTAAAGAAATGCTGGTTGAATTAAATGTATTTTCTGGATGTCTCTCTAGTCCCATTTTCTAGACCTACTCTCTGCTTCTTCTTCCTGCTTTCACCCTAGTCCTATTCTATTTCTTCTCACATTCACAGAGTGTTAGCTTGAAGACAATTTTGATCTCTAAGACGAATATTTGCTATAATAAATAGGCCAATCATCAGAAAGACCTGTCGTTTTAAAAAATTACTTTTATTTCAAATTTTTATTGAGCTATGTTATTCAAACAGTAAATACAAATATTGAGTGGATTTGTGAATTTTTACATGTACTTTTATAACTGCTACCTATATCAAAATATAGAACATTTACAATATGCAGAAAGCACCCTCATGCTTCTAGGGAGTAGAATGCCTATTTATTGAATCCTTGTGTGCCAGACCCTGTGGTGGGCACTTAACCTATATGGTTTTACTTAATTCTCCCACAGCTCTCTGGTGTACGTATTATTGCTCCCATTTTATAGACCAGGAAACTGTGTCTCACTGAGGTCCAGTGACTTGCCCAAGGTCCCAAAGCTGTGTCGTGGTGGAGCTGAGGCTGTGATCCCAACTGTGTCTCTATGTATGTCCTCTAGGCCAAGGAGCCTGCACTTGTTACGGTCTGTTTGGGGGCTGCCATAGATGGTGGGGGCGCTTAATGCACAAAGGCTGATGTAAATCTGAGCCCAAGTCCTGAGATCACCTCTGGGCAGTGTGTCTGGAGAGCACCCCATGGCTGGTGTACCCTTAACAGATCAGTCAACAGCACCCCCAGAGGCAACAATTAAGTTCCCCAAAGAGACTCTTGAGTGTCAGACTGTCCCAACCTGGCCTCTGTAGCCTCCTGCCACCTGCTTAGGGCTCCTGACTGAGCCTTGATGCTCCCAGCTCTGGACTGGGGAAGGACTGGCTTGGCTTTGCACTCGACTGTTCAGTAACCTGTGAAAAAATCAGCGCATAGCCATCTCTTCCCCTGGATCCAACTGGGACTGTCCAGTCTCAGTTATACTCACATCCTCGTGATTTGTCTGCGCTCGGCTGAGGGGTGGGGGCAGGAGGTGAGCCTCAAGTTAAACTTTCCTAGACTAATAATCTGTTGCTCCCATTACAACTGCCCTCTCCTCCCATGCAGCTCCAGCTCCCCCGTTTTTATTCCAGCTCTTTCATGGGGGCTGACGTCACACTCATATTTTCCCAAAATTCCCCAAATTACCCACAATCTCCGTAGCTCCTGCTGTCGTCTGGAATTACACATCCCAGACCCTGCCCTCCCTGTCATTCCCTCCTGCCCTCACCCCTGAACGCCATGACTCCCTCGTTCTGGTCCAGCGAGTTCCCTGCAGTGAAGGAATAAAATGGGGTCTGACCCACTGAAGACATTTCCCCCCACCAGACCCTGTGGGGAAAAGGGACTGCTAAAAGAAGTCAAGCAGCGTGTGTGTGTGTGTGTGTGTGTGTGTGTGCACAGTGGGTATTGGCTCTGAAAGGCCCTGTGGTATGGGAAGGGGCTGGGTCTTTCTAAAGCCCACACTGTAGATGAGATCGGATGGCACATGGTACAGGGGAAAATGTACAGGGTTCGGAGTCAGAAGCCCTGGGTTTGTCTATTCCAGGGAAACACTGAGAACTCAACTATGTGCGTCTTCCATGGACCGTAACTTCCCCCTTCCCTGATCCAGCCCAGGCAGGACTGAATGGGTTGCTTTGAGGATTCAGTGAAATTGGTATTGGTATTTCCTCCATTTCACAGATGGGAAAAGAGAGAAGCGTTAGTTTAAATTCAACTAGAACATAAATTTAAATCTGGGTCTGGTTTGCTGCCAAGTTTATACTCCTCCTTCTCCAGGAGTTAGGGCTGGAGCTGTGCCAAAAGAAAATGGTTTGACGAGGATGTCTCAGCAAGTCCTGGCCTGGGAAAATCCTTCTGCCTGCATTATTTAATCTTATTTTCTTTGCAACTGGTGTGTATTGAGCCCCTATAGTGAGACAGCATTAAGTAGGTCCTGGGTGCGTAAGGCATGGCCCCTTCCTTAAGGGGCTCAGAGTCTGGGGGAGACAGGTACTTCCTAGCCATGCTGCCATCTCGGGCAAGCTACTAACCATTTCTAAGCCTCAGTTTTGTCATCTGTAACATGGGGATAATTATAGTACCACCTCATAGGATTGTCGTGAGACTGACATTCTACTTAAAGCAATATGTGCATAGAAAGTATGCAATAAATATTTGTTTTTATAGGTATAGAAACGAAGATATGTAATATAATGAGCTACATGCCGAAATAGAGATGGACCAAAAAAGCAAAAAAAAAAAAAAAACAAAAAACAACGTTATGGGAGGAGACAGGAGTAAGTAATTAATTCTTCCCAGGGGAGGGGTGGGGTGGCAGAATGGAGGTGACTTTTGTCCTGGGACTTCAAAGGCAAGTAGCGGTGGCAGATGGTCAAGGGAGGACAGTGTTCAGTGGGTCTGGGGAACAGAGAGCAGCCCCAGGAGGCTGGAACGCTGGGTCCCGGGGAAGGGGAGGCTGAAGGCGGAAGGGATGAGGTCGGTGGGGTCCCGGCAGGGAGGGCCTGTGTGCCCGGCTGACGTGGGGTGCCTGCCAATGCTCCACGGACCCTGAACTCTCCGGATCCAGGTTTCGAGATGAGGCTTTAATTTGCAAATGTTGGCGGGGAGGACCCCGGGTTTCCAGGCATGCCTGCGCGGTATTGGAGCTGTCCCACGTTTTGGTGGAGGAATGGGCTGGGGAGAGAAGCCCAAAGTCTGGGGGGTTTAACCCTGGAGCAGAGGGCAGAGGGCTCAGCGGGGGATTCGAAGAGATATTTTCACTCATCTCCTAAATCTGCTCATGGGGGCCCTACCAAATTTCAGCTAACCTAGATCAATCCACTCTGCTCTTGCCAACAAACCACTCAGCCCCCTTGTCTAGAAATGTCACCCCTGATCAAGGAACGGTGCCTTAGGGAGGTTCACTCCAGGAGGCCGAAGGCCCGAGGGCAACAACCAGCTCCCAGCTGGTAACTCTGGCCCTAAGGAAGCATCTCCACTGGACCCTTGGGTGGGCTCTAGGCTGCATGTGTTCAAAGAACAGCTGCTTTGGTTTAAATATTAATAATGCAAAATGAAATGTGTGGGGTGCCAGCACGCCAGAGCCCAGCTGGGGCGCACTGCACCTCATGTCCTCTGCACTTTGGGTTTGGAAAAATGTGGTCAGTGAAATTACTATGCTTTTTGGCAAAGGGAAGATAACAGTTCACTTCTTTCCTAAGCCTTAATAAAGTAGGTTTTTGCCCTGCAAAGCAAACGAGGGAGAGTGGGGTCTCCCAGTGTACCCAGCAGTCCTGCGACCTGAATTCTGCTCACCTCGACACTCACAGGGGGCTCTGGGAGTCACAGAACTTCCCAGAGAGAGCTGGCCTTGTTTGAGATTCAGCAGGGCCTGAGGTGGGCCTCAAAGCCTACGTCTTCCTGGCGAGAGCTCCTCCCGCAGGATTGGGTTCTCTCCCCGGGTTCATGGTCCCATCCTGGATCCCTCCCCAATGCTGCTGTTCATCAGGGAAGTCAAGGTGAGAATGTTGGCGTTCCCCAGCCCCGTGGGCTCCCTGATACTGAATTACGGGTCCAAAGTTGAGGTCTCCAAGCATCTGATGTCAGCCCCTAAAATCTCCTTCCCTCAACCCCAGGATTTGTTAATCCTGGCAGCCTCTGACAGAGCTGCTGTAAAGAAGGGTTTCCCCCCTCTACAGCCGACGTGAACCAACTATCGCCAGAAGCTCTGTGAGCCTGTTCCTTCTTCTCCAACATCCCAGGCCCTGCTTGTCTCTTGCCAAATGCTGCCTCTCTCAATTGGCTTCTTGAGAAGTTAACAGATGCTTCAGGACCGGGAGCAGGAGCGCGGCGGAGGCGGGAGTTTCTGAGCCTACCCAGGGTTGGCCCAACAAAGGTGCCCTGTGCTGGGCGGTCACGGCAAAGCCGCAGGCCTGGGGACAGAGCTGGCCGGGGTCTCCCCTGAGTCTGTCTCTGGTTTTCTACAACCTGATAATGTTCCCAGTTAGAGGCCTGAGCAAATCATCAGGCAGTGAAAGGCAGGCGGCCCTTGCTGGAGGCTCAGCCGGGGCCCGCCCTGGGGGCCCTCCCAGGCTGCTGGGGAAAATGGTCACCCCTCCTGGGTCTGGGACGAGGCCTGGACCCCAGGTGGGGGGAGAAGCGGGGCTGCCTGGGGGAGAGTGGGAGCTGCAGTCACCCTGGTTCTGGGGCTCCAGCTGTGCTCCAGGCTCCAGCTCCCCCAACACCCCCCGCCCCCCCCCCCCCCACTTGGCGTCAGGCCCTTGGGGAAGCTGAGAGAAAGTCTCGCCTGTTCTGGATGCCGCGGGCGGGACCGGCCACAGTGACCCCCTTCATGTGTCACCGCTGGCTGTAAGCGCTGTGTTTGGTTTGGCAAAACGGCTATTTAAATAGCAGCGAAATGTGTCACTGGAAAAAAATTAGCTCATGTTTCCTGTGCCATTTCTTCATGATTTCCATTAAAAGTGTAACCACGGGTAATAAATTAACAAGATCTGTAAAAGAGACCATAGGAAACCATGGAACCAGAATTCCTATAAACTTCTAACCCACGGAGCTGAGCAGCAGGGCTACCTGGGGGAAGGGAGGTTGGCTCACCCATTCCTCACTTCGTTTTCTGTCTGTTTCCCACCCCGTTGGCCTGAAAATGCAAAAGGAAGCACCCCCCCCCCCACTTCTTTCAGGGGGTATTATGGTTATCAGAGTGACATTCTTCACTTGGAAAATGCTGAGACTTGTGGCATGGCCTGGCACTTCCTGTTTCCCCCCAAAAAGGGCAAGAAAAACAAAACTAAAAAATTACCTCCCTGCCGAAGCCTAATCCCCTCCTTCCCCTAAACCATGCCTCCCCTGGCCCTGGCCACCCTTAAGTTCTTGGCCTCTCCATTCCCTGTGGAAATCAGACCCTTTCACCTGGGTCCTGCATGGCTTGAGGCCGAGGTGCGGCTCAGTCTCGCAGATAGGAAGCCTGAGCGCAAAAGAAAATATTTGCCTTCAGGACAAAACCCACTAATCAATCAGGGGACAGAGGAGGGAGCCCTGAACACAATCCTCTCACTGCCACCAAACCCAACACACACACACACACAAGGTACACACGCGTGCGCACACACAGACACACCCACACACCAACCACAGTGCTTGTTTGTGCTGGGCTGGGGGCAGATGGTCTCTGTAGCATCATGAGTCTCTCTGGGGATCGCAGACCCAAAAAGCTGCTCCCAAGGAAGGCAGCCAAGGACTGTGTTTGGTGTGACACCGACGAGCCATGGGGGTGCCGAGGAAGTGTGTGTGCAGTGCCTCACCCAAGGACTGGAGGGCTATGCTGGTGTCACCTCCTGGACTGGGGAAGGGAAGAGTGTGTTTCATTATCGCCAGGGCTAGAGGAGTGGGGTGGAAGACTAGGGCGGAGTGTTTAGGGCTACACTCAGCGCTGGGGAAGCGGGGGATGTGTTTGGTGTCACACACAGGGCTGGGGGAGTGGGAGGATGTGTTTGGTGTCACACACAGGGCTGGGGGAGTGGGAGGATGTGTTTGGTGTCACACACAGGGCTGGGGGAGTGGGAGGATGTGTTTGGTGTCACACACAGGGCTGGGGGAGTGGGAGGATGTGTTTGGTGTCACACACAGGGCTGGGGGGGGTGGGAGGATGTGTTTGGTGTCACACACAGGGCTGGGGGGGTGGGAGGATGTGTTTGGTGTCACACACAGGGCTGGGGGAGTGGGGGGAATATGTTTAGTGTCACACAGTGGGCTGGGGGAGTGGGGGGAATATGTTTAGTGTCACACACTGGGCTGGGGGAGTGGGGGAATATGTTTGGTGTCACACACTGGGCTGGGGGAGTGGGGGAATATGTTTGGTGTCACACACTGGGCTGGGGGACTGGGTGGATGTGTTTAGTGTCACACACTGGGCTGGTGGACTGGGTGGATGTGTTTATGTCACACACTGGGATGGGGGAGTGGGGGGAATATGTTTAGTGTCACACACTGGGCTGGGGAAGTGGGGAGATGTGTTTAGTGTCACACACAGGGCTGGGGGAGTGGGGGGAATATGTTTGTTGTCACACACTGGGCTGGGGGAGTGGGGGGAATATGTTTAGTGTCACACACTGGGCTGGGGGAGTGGGAGTGAGGCCTGGGGGGTGTATTTAGTGTTACACCCAGGGGCTGAGGAAGCAGGGAGAGGATGAAGCGTGTGTTGTGTTATACACAGGGGCTGGGGAATGGGGAATAGATCTGGAGGCAGCGTGTTAATGGGACACAGGATGAGCATGGGGAGGATGGAAGTAGTAAAGGGAAGGCATCAAGTGATGATACCCAGTGAGTCTCTGTTTGTCGTGGCTCCTGCCTCTCCTGCTCCTCGCAGTCCCCTGTCCCGGTTTCCTCTTCAGTGATCCCTCTCACAAATACCTCAACACACCTCTATCATCTTGTGAGTTGAATGTGATGTACCCATTGTTCCCGGTCGGTAGAAGCTGGGATGGAGGAGGGGGATGGGACATTTTGTGCTACTTTCTATGTCCCAGGACATCCTCTGTCCCTCCAGCCCTTCTCCGTTTGCATATTAGACCTGGGGGTAAGAAGGAGAGTCCGGTAGCCCATTTCTTGTTTCTTCAGGACGGTGCCTTTCCCTGGAAGGCAGTGGGATAGAATGCGCAGGCTCAGAAAACTCTTTGTCACACTAAAATCATAGAGGGATTTGGCAGCAACTCTTTTTCCCACTGATTTGCATCAGGACATCTCCCTCGCCACTTGCATCTCTTCAACTCCCAAACTTTTCAACCCATCTCTGCAGACGCCCGCCTGCGGGGCCAGTTTCCCCAGCACCTTTCTTCTAGAGGTCTGTGTCTTCCTTTGCCCGTTCCTCTCGGTGAGGCCCACGTGCCCGGCTTCTGGCTAAGGGAATGGTGCGCAGCCCTCCCAAACCCCTCCTGGGACCCGGACCCCCGAGGGGGCCCTTTTCTGATGGCGGGAGACTGAGCACGCTGCAGAGGCACCTGCTGTCAGGAAGGGAAACATCTGCTTGTTTTGTTTACATTTCATCCAGATGTCTGGGTGCCATGCAGACACAGCCTGTGGGTCTGAAGGCTGTGGCTGGAAACCGAGCTTCCTTGTGCTGGGACCTGGGTGGAGGGAGGGAGGGACTTCGGACAGAGAAGGGAATGGGGCCGGGCGAGGCGGGAAGGCGAGCTGGGGAGCCCGGGGTGGGGTGGGGGGAGGCTCACAGCTGTGGCAACGTGACTCCTAATAAACACTGACCTGTTTACAAAGCCATCGCTGCACACAAGCATTTGCTAAATCTTGATTTGTAAAAAAATCGTCCCTAACGGTGCTTCGCGCTACTTAGCAGATGCAGAGCAGGGGCCTACTGTGCGCGCGCCCGCCCCGCCCCCGGGCCCGCCCCGCCCACCCCGTCTGCCCCGCCCCCGGACCCGCCTCCGGGCCCGCCCCGCCCCCCGCCAGCCCCGCCCGGACGCAAAGCAAAGCAGCCTCCCGAGACCCCTGGCCGAGGCGGCCAGTTAACAATGCCCGGCAGTGAGCATAAATCACCCCCGTGCCCCTTTTTCCTTGGGTTCAGGGCTGGAAAGTATCAGAACTGTGAAAATAGTTGGGATGTTTCGCTTTATTAGTGATAAAATATTGGTCGTCAGCGTGCGCAGTTTCACGCACTGCCTCCGACAGTTGGAGCAGTAATTGTGATGAATAGGGGTGCAGGGGCAGGGCTGCAGGCGGACAGGAAGGCTCGGTGGATTGAAAATATTAGGATTGATTAAAGGCCAAAGACTTTATAAATTTATCAGTACTGGATATATCCTCCTGGGGCTGGGGCGGGGGAGGGCTGCTACCCACTCAGCCAGTCGGAAAAAGAACTATGGTCGAATGCTTTCTTCGCTCTTCCCTTCATGCCCCAAACACGTTTAACCTACAGTTGATTAAACGAGCAGAAATTGGCCTGTTATTTGTGCTCTTTCCCTTCTGCCTGGAGGTGAGGTCTGTGCAGACGTGGATGTGGGCAGGAGCCGTCCCATCTCTCCCTGGAGAGGAAAGAGGCCCTTTCCCTGGGATTGAGCCGGCCACCCTACGCCCAGCGCTCAGCCACGGGGCTGCTGGGCCATCAGGGCAGAGCCTGCGTGGACTGTGATCAGGAACAACTCTGCTGCCGGGCCAAGGAGCCCTCGGGGCACAAAGGGTCATCTGGTTGATTCTGGTCTTCGCAGGAGGAGTGTCTGGCTTCCTGCTATTAAAGAGATCTTTGTAACTCTTAGGCTGCCAGAAAAGCTCAGAGTTAAACTTTCTGTTGAATCACAGTAACAGCATCACCTGCCTGTCACAATAGGTTTGTTTATGGCACAAACATGTATCCAGGCAGGAAACTTTATAGGGCTGGAGGTAAAACAGGTGACACAATAGATGAAAAACTCTAATGGAGATTATATTCTAGGGGGGAGTGAGAAAAAAACCATAAAATATCATAAATTATATAGTATATTATATTGTAATAAGTCCTAAGGAGAATAATAAAGGAGAGAAGGAGGAGAGGGAGGAGCCAGGGATGGGGGCAGTGGGAAAGGGTGACAGTTCTGGTAAGAAGGGAATTGCGAAGAAGACCTGGAGAAGGTGAGGGAATGTGCGTGGTTATTGGAAGGAAGTGCACTCACCTATGAAGTTGTTTTAATTGCACTAGATGTGAGTATTTTAGTATTGGCTGTCCACTTCCCTTTTGGAATTACGTGTGGAGATAAAAACATAGATAGAAAATGAATAAGGTAGACCAAAACTTTCTCAGAGAAAGGGATTTCCAAAACCCTAGACTGATGGCTTGCAAAGATTACCTGGGCCCTACCCCCAGAGTTTCTAAATCAGCAGTCTGAAGTGGATTCTGAGGATTTGCCTTTCTAACAAGTTTCTGGGGCTGCTGCTGCTACTGATCCAGGGGCCACACTTTGAGAATGACAGCGTTGTCTCTGTTCAGGTGAGACTTCCAGGAGGAGATAAACTCCTGAATAAAATTTGGGAAGATGGACAAATAGCAATTTTTTAATCTCATGCTTTAAAACAAGGCACAGTAAAAATTCTATTAGCCAGTGAGTGCAGACTGCGGGCCAAACTGCAGATAGCTGAGGGAATGGTTTGGTTGGCTGAAGGTGAAGCTGACTCTCCTTCCTTTCTCCAGAATTCTGGGCTGGAGCAGAGAAGGGGAGAGTCAGCAAGCAGAGGGGGAAAAATCTGCATTGGGCCAGTGTGTTGGCCAGATCGAGAGCTGTGGAGTAGAAGTCAGGGAGGGGAAGCTGGAGTAGAGTTGCCTCTCCTAGACCAAGGTAAACCTCATGAGGCTGGGGAATGAGGGTGGACACAAACTTTAAAGGTGGGTTTTCCCAAAATATGCTCCACCCATAACACTCCTCCCAAGGGATGTTTGTAGAAATCACCAAAAAAGAAAGCCATCTTTTGTGCAATATGTTTACAGCAGACCCATGTTAAACAAATTTCTTTTTTGTAGGAGTTCTTAGGGTCTCTAATATGTAAATGTGCATTGTGAACCAATCCAAGAAGATGTAATATTCGATATTTCTTAAACTTTTTGGCCACAGAACCACCCTTTTTTCACGGAGAAGCTTGTAAGACTAGTGTACAGAGGGACATACTTTAGAAAAGACTGCTTTAAGGACTAAATGGTTGCCTCTAGCACTGAAGGGTGAGGTGTCTAAACCCTCCCCCAGCCAGGAATTCAGGACACACCTCCACAGATAGGCAATCTATCTTTTGTTCCCTGAAAGACCTCTAGGTGGGCTTAGAAAGGCCTGCAGATCTGCCCAGGTCCTAAGCCTCTCCTGGATCCCAAGACCCCACAGTTCTTTGAGGAGAAAGCCTTTAGCCTTGGCCTCTTGAACTTACGCATGGCTTGGGCAGGATGGGAAGACATATTCCCACTCAGATCTGCATCTTGCTCAAACACACTCCCACCACATGAAGTGTGTGAAAGGAGCACATGCTGGGCTGGTCTGATTGGGCAGATGGGGTGTGGTCTACACTGGATCAGAGACCGTGGCTGATGCCTGTAAGCAGGGCTGACGAGGCTTGCAGAGCTCAGGAGGAAGGAGGGGCCGGGAGGCCCAGATGTGTGTGGAAACCAGCAGCCCTGATATTTACGACTATGATGGTCTTTCTCTAGTGGACCCACTTTGGAACATAAATAAACATAATGGGCTTCAAATAATTGTGACAACAGTGTTTAAACCCCAGACTGTGGTCCAGGGCAATGGATGTCTCTCTCCCTAGAAAGCCCCAGGTAGTCAGTGTTGGCTCAGTCCTAATCTTAGAGCACCCATGTCTCAGTGGGTTTTCAGTTAAAGAGATTGGGGTGGAGAGTGGTTGGGGAGTGAACCAGAAGAGAGAGCTCTGTTTTTGTAGAATGTGCCAGGCTGAAACGTATTACTTATCTCATCCAACTCCCAGCTGGGGCAGATTTCAGGTTTTGCCTCCATGCTGTCCCCTGCCCAGCCATTCCCAGAAGTTGTTGCTGAGACACACAAAGTCATAAATTTGATTCAAGGCCCAGGCACGTGTTAAAAAGAGTTCGTAAGGGTGAGACGTCCTGACATCCTGTAGGAAAGAAGGACACAAACCTGCAAAGTGTGGCAAAAAGAAATAAAGGGCTGTCACGTAACATTCTGAAGTAAGAGAAGAAAATGACAGTTGAGACTAGTTTCTGCTGAGTGGAAACGGGACTTTCCATGGAAGGGAAGACCTAAAGAGAGGCGCGGAGATGGGGAGCACAAGGAATGATCAGAGAATCGTGGAGTGGAGTGAGAAAAAGCAGGAAAAACATGTTGGAGTTGGAACTTGGGTTGATTTACCTTTCATAGTAAGGGATGTAGACTCTATCAAATAAACACTAGGAAGCCAGGTTTCATTTTATTTTGTATTTTTAAGTAATACATGCCCCAAAGTGGATTCATTTGCTTGAGAGAAATCATTTGGTTTGCCTGACTTTAGGTAAGAGTAAAACCTCCAAACAATGCAAAAGTATATTAAGTGAAAAGTAAGCCTCTCTCCCATCCCCAGGCTGTATGTGCTGCGATAGTCCCACTTATAACATACATAACCTATAGAATAATTCTCGTTCCTTTCCCAGTTTCTTGTGTATTCTTTCAGAGATAATCCAGTCTATGCAAGAATACATGTGACTCTATCTCTCTGACATGTGTAAGTCACAATTATTCGTCTGTGATGGATCTGTCCCTTGGAGCCCCTTTAGATGGAGTGTGTTGTGTCCCACAGTTTATTTAATAAGACATTTCGTGTTTCCAGTCTTTTTCAACTTCAAGCGATGATGCAGTGAATATCTGTGCTGGTTTGAAAGAAAATATGCCCCCTAGAAAAGCCATGTTTTTTTTTTTAATTAATTAAAAAAAATTAACTAACACAACATTTAGAAATCATTCCATTCTACATATGCAATCAGTAATTCTTAATAACATCACATAGATGTATGATCATCATTTCTTAGTACATTTGCATCGATTTAGAAAAAGAAATAGCAAGACAACAGAAAAAGAAATAAAACGATAATATAGAGAAAAAAATAAAAACAAAAAATACAAAAAAATATATAAAAACAAATAAACAAAAAAACTATAGCTCAGATGCAGCTTCATTCAGTGTTTTAACATAATTACATTACAATTAGGTAGTATTGTGCTGTCCATTTTTGAGTTTTTGTATCTAGTCCTGTTGCACAATCTGTAGCCCTTCAGCTCCAATTACCCATTATCTTACCCTGTTTCTAACTCCTGATGGTCTCTGTTACCAATGATATATTCCAAGTTTATTCTCGAATGTCGGTTCACATCAGTGGGACCATACAGTATTTGTCCTTTAGTTTTTGGCTAGTCTCACTCAGCATAATGTTCTCTAGGTCCATCCATGTTATTACATGCTTCATAAGTTTATTCTGTCTTAAAGCTGCATAATATTCCATCGTATGTATATACCACAGTTTGTTTAGCCACTGGTCTGTTGATGGACATTTTGGCTGTTTCCATCTCTTTGCAATTGTAAATAATGCTGCTATAAACATTGGTGTGCAAATGTCCGTTTGTGTCTTTGCCCTTAAGTCCTCTGAGTAGATACCTAGCAGTGGTATTGCTGGGTCGTATGGCAATTCTATATTCAGTTGAAAAGCCATGTTTTAGTCAAACTCCTATTTCATAAAGGTAGAATAATCCCTTTTCCATACTGTATGTTTGAAACAGTAATCAGATCATCTCCCTGGATGATGTGATTTAGTCAAGAGTGGTTGTTAAACTGGATTAGGTGACGATATGTCTCCACCCATTTGGGTGGGTCTTGATTGGTTTATTGAAGTCCTATAAAAGAGGAAATGTTTTGGAGAATGGGAGATTCAGAGAGAGCAGAGAATGCTGCAGCACCATGAAGCAGAGAGTCCACGAGCTAGTAACTTTTGAAGATGAAGAAGGAAAATGCCTCCCTGGAGCTTCATGAAACTGGAAGCCAGGAGAGAAAGCTAGCAGATGATGCCATATTTGCCATGTGCCCTTCTCACTTGAGAGAGAAACTCTGAACTTCATTGGCCTTCTTGAACCAAGGTATCTTTCCCTGGATGCCTTAGATTGGACATTTCTGTAGATTTGTTTTAACTGGGACATTTTCTTGGCCTTAGAACTGTAAGCTAGCAACTCATTAAATTCCTCTTTTTAAAAGCCATTCCATTTCTGGTATATTGCATTCCGGCAGCTGGCAGGCTAGAACAATATCCTTGGATGTAAATTCATAGAAGTGGAATTGCTTAATCAAAGGGTATTTGCATTTTTAATTTTGATAGATTCACGTGAGAAATTTTTAAGCAAGAGATGGTAGGCCCAGATCTATTTTTGGAAGATCCTTTTGGAGGCAATGAGATGATGGGCAAAGGGGAAGGGACAAAGTTGGAGGGGGCTCTCATTCAACCGAGACTAGAGACAGTTACTAGAGACACTAGTAACTGATTAGATGTCTACTTGAAGAAAAGGAAAGACAACACTGAGGTCCAGAGCCTCAAGATGGGGATGGATTAACCAAGAGATATGAGGAGTGGCTTTTACTAGATTCTCAAACAAGAATGTGTTTGCATTGGTGGGAAAGTGGAAAGCTAAGATATGACTATGACCTTCAGGCCCTGTAGAGCAGGAAGAAGGGTGAGGCCTGAAAAAGAGTTAGAGGGTCCTCATGTCCCCTACAGTGCACTGACCGAACATGCCATATAGGTACAGACAAGGAGGAAATCAAGAGCAGGGACTGTGGAGTCCATGAGTTGGCAAACGGCTTATGAACTGTGTTGGCTTATGCTTATGGCTGGAACCAACACTCACCATATTTCAATGGCTCAACACAATAGAAGATTATTTCTAGCTCACATCATCATCCAATGAAGTTTGGTGAGGGAGGGGCTCTGCTCCACGTACTCATTCAGTATCCTAGATTCTTCCATCTTCAGGCTCTTACCTCTTCTAGGTCCTCAGGGTCCTCTCCATTCAGCCATCAGATGGGAAAAGACAGGTTTATGGACCAGAACTGAAAATGACTAATGACACTTCTACCCACTCTCTGTTGGCCAGAATCCAGTCATATGGCTGCGTCTAATTGCAAGGGAGCCTGGGAAATGGCATTTGGCTGTATGCCCAGGAGGAAAAGGGAAATGCTTTAGTGAACAGCTAGCTGGCTTCTATCCCCAATACAGTGTGTCCTCAGAGGTTTAGGTCTTACATTTGTAAAATGAGAATAATGATACTTTCTATCTCATATTGTTGTTGTGAGGATTAAATGAGATGTTGTATGCCAACCATTTGGTCTGGCACACGTAGATGGATAATATTAATTGCGGTGAATATTGATGCACATCCACAGTGTATACTCACTGGCCCTGACCCCAACAGCAGTTGTGATTCTCCCTGTCTTTCTCTGCCCACTCCAGGTCTATACAGATAGAGGAAAGCTCGGTCTGTTTACGAGTGACCTGGATCATTCTGGCCCCAAAGTAGGTTGACTTTCTTGAAATAAATCATTTGGTTTGGCTGACTCCACGGATCAAATTCATGAGCTCACTCCAAATCTCACCCTGCTTGGTCCGTGTAGACACAGCTGCAACCTGTGCCAGAGCGCCCAGCTCACAGCGTCACAAAACATACAGGCCGCCGGACGATTCTTGTTCGTTCTTTCATGTTATTCCCACACTTATGAAGTCTGGAGGGAAGCTGAATGTTTGCTGTTCTGGGATCATTTGAAGCCGGGCATGCAAAGAGTTCCGAGTCGCTTTCAAGTCTGCCTGTAGGAAATCTATCTTGGCAACCAGACAACTAGAATTAGTTATTAAAGGCATGTCAAATGAATAAAGACACCTCTGTGAGGAAAACCGCAAGAGCAGTTACTTTTTCTAATATGAATGGGAGGCTAATATCAAATCACCTTTAATTTTCCACTCTTTCTTTGCAGTTTGGATGGTAGGTCAAATCTAATAATACAGATACAACGGAGAACCATTTCTGTTTTCATCCATCATAGTACATATGCCCACTGCAGATGTGTGTCTTAAAAGTCAGAGTCTGGAATTTAAACGAGTACCTGGATACTGGCAAGGCTGGATGCCAAGTCTGTGTTGCCCTCCCGGGCTGTGAGAAACCGACCCCTTCCCCGCCCCCCAACACACACACACACACACACACACACACAAAGAATAAAGCACGGCCTTGTCCATGGAACCACGTATCCCGCAGAGGATGGGTCACGATACGTGACAAAAGGCAAGAGTGACCAAAGAGGCACTCCCAGCTTAGGGCTGGGGAGCAGAGGGGTGTGAAGGTATTTTGAGCATGCTAGCCGCTGTACAGATATGACTCACCAAGGGTGCAGCAAACCCTTTTGTCCATGAGGGCTATTATTCAGGGTCACAGCAGAGAGATCTGCAGACAGGGAAAGTGGTGACAAACAAAGGGAGGATGTGCATTATGGTGGCTAAGAGGCTCCAGTGTTTGACACGTGGTCTGGGTTCAAACCCAAGTCTTGTTATAAAGGACAAATTACTCAGTTTCTCAGCTTCCTCTTCTAATAATACCCACCTCACATAGTTGTTGTGAGGATTAAATGAGCTAAATTCTCATAAAGGGCTGAGAGCAAATGTTGGTGCAGAGTAAGCGCTCACTGAATGTTGACTATTATTACTACTGTGATTGTTTTTCCGTCATTATCAATAGCAGTTGAGGGCCAAGTGGTCATTTATGGCATTTGCCCCAGGATCGAGCCCTCAGCCAATACTGTGACCTTTGTCCTTACTTTCAGGTAGGGAGCATCTGGTCAGGGCTTGGCACCCCCGCCTCCTTTCCACTGACACTAAAGGCCACAGAGCTGGGCTGGGGTTTCTGGGTTTTGTCTGCGAGAGCCACGGTTGACCGTGGGTCACACTGTCTCAACTTACAGGCACACCTGGTGGAATGAGCAGGAGATCTCTCCGGGGCCATTTAGTCAAGAGAGATCAGGGGTCATGGCCACGGAGTCCTAGAGAGTTCTTAACCTTTTCTGCCCTAGTTCTCTCCATGCTTGATATTTTTCGATGCAATCATGATTTAATTAACTGACCAATAACAGTGTGGCCTCAATTACGTGCATAATTTCTTTGATCAGGATTCAAATGAAACAAAAGTGACTTACTTTTGGCATGTTTGTGCTTCCTCCTGGTTTCTAAAAAGGATTTCAGGTGGCTAATTAGTCTATGCAGAACCCAATGTGAAGATGGAGATGGAAAACTTCACCCAGATACTGGGTTATGGCCATCTTTTGAATGTTTGCCTTTGTGAATGAAAGCAAGCAGATAATTGATGAGATTTTATTTTTCCTGACTAGTTGTGGTGGGGTAGAAACACAGTCTTGGCCTACTGCAATGGACGGGGCCTCTCTGTGTGTGTGTGTGTGTGTGTGTGCCTGTGTCTGCTCGTCACAGAGGCTTAATTTCATTTAGTCCTTGTGACAAACCAATGAAGCAGGTATTATAATTATTACACATGAGAAAACTGAATTTAAGAAAGGCAGCATCATATTGGAGTCACTAGAGGGAAATTCCCGAAACTGCTGAACTGTGTTCCAGTAGCCTTGATTCTTGAAGACGAAACTTTTACAATGTGACTGTGTGATTGTGAAAACCTTGTGGCTGATGCTCCCTTCATCCAGGCTGTGGACAGATGAGTGAAAAATAAGGGCAATAAATAAGTAAATAATGGGGGCTGGGGGGGGTAAGGGGCAAAAAAGAAATTGGGGTAGATTGCAATCCTAGTGGTCAAAGAGAGGGAGGGGTATGGGGTATGGGATGGATGAGTTTTTTCTTTTTATTTCTTTTTCTGGAGTGATGCAAATGTTCTAAAAGTGATCATGGTGATGAATGCACAATTATGAGCCATTGATTGTATACTTTGGCTGTTCTGTATGATGTGTGAAGATATCTCAATACAAAATATACATATATAGAGAGAGTTTACCCAAGCTCCAGTACCAAAGCAGAGAAGAAGGGTGCATCCAATCTAGTCCAATTGACTCCAGAGACTGAGCTCTGTTGGCTTTGTAAAGGGAAGAGGAGGAATGAGTGGATGAGAGTGGGATGAGAGTGGGAATACAGAGGGAAAGACAGAAAACATCCCAGGGACAGGATAAAACATACATGGTGAAGTTTGAGCCATCCTGCTCACTCTGTTCTGGGGACCCCGAACTCTCAGAACCTGGATCTGTGACCTGCTCCCCCCACCCCCACCCTCTCTCTCCCCCTCCCTCCTTTTCTCTTCGTACCTGCGGGAGCCCTGACCTGCCACGATGACCGATGAACTCGTGTCCCGATGCTGGAATCTGGGAATCCTGTGGCCGTGGGGAGAAGGTCAGGACCCTGCTTCGGGGCCACTGCCTGGGGCAGGGGCAGGTCCCAGGTGCTCCTCAGCGGCTGGCCTGAGCTGGCTCACCTGTGGGAGGGTGCCCGGGGCAAGGGGGCGCAGCAGGGCCAGAGGGAGTGGGTCCCGCGGCCACCCTGCACCCATCTGCTCACGTCCTGCGCTTCCTGGGAGGGAGCGCAGAGAGTGAGAAGCCGGCAGTGTAGACGCTTCGCTGCAGGCGTTTCTCTCCTTCACTTGTCACCCGGGCTCAGCGCGCGAGTCATCCAGAAGTGGCCGTGACACTGTGGCTTTCATCGCCATCAGAGGGGACCCCGCGGGAGGGAAGCGCCTTTCTCTCGCTCCGGCCAGCGCCCCTCTCCCCTGGGCGGCACGCTGCCTGCCACCCGGGAGCGGCGGCTGTGAGCCTTGTCCCTGCCCACCTCCTTCCTTGACTCGGCACCTCTGCGGCGCCACTGCCTGAGCTCTCCTGAGCCGAGCCAAGCCAGGGGAAGCCCTGCATATAAGGCCTCAATTTCAGATTAGAGTCACAAATTTAATTTCCTATTCCTTAATTTAATTCTGCATTTTAGTTTTGTTTTTATTATTTACATGGGTTCCCTTTAATGATTCCAAATTGCTGCTGCCCTCTAGCAGTATTTTGTCTTAGGTTAACTTCTTGAAAACTGATCAGCGTTGGAGTTTACTCCGCGCTGGGTTTAGTTATTTTCTGAAACGAAGCACAATTAAATTAGAATAATGAACATGCTCTTTAGAGGATTAATTCATAATAAGCAGGCCATGTGCTACAGCTCACAGAAGAAAGGGCACGAGGATCGAAAGCTGTTTTTTCTCCCTAAATATGAAAAGTACATTCTGCAGAGCAGAACAAATCAGCTAATGACATCCAGAGCGCTGGCCGGCCCCAGAGCGGCACAGAGCTGGCATCTCGAGTCCGGCCGATCCCTGCCAACGCTGCTGCCTACCTTTCCCTCCCCGAGAAGGCTGGTGGTGGGACTCTGCCTGTGGCAGCTTTCTCCACAGTACAGCGGATAGAAGGCACCGTGGGCTGCCTCGATTCAGCCCCGGGAAGCCCAAACCCCACAACCTGCCATGCCACAAGCTTTACTTCCCAGAGCCCATTCATTCATTCATTCGCTCATTCATTCATTCTCTCATTCATTCATTCTCTCTTCCAGCAAATGTTTCATTGAGCTCCTGTTACATTCCCAGCACTGTTCTATGCCTTTGGGGTATATGCAGGGAAGAAAACAAAGACTTCTGCTCTCCTGGCAATTACATTCTGGTGAGGAGAGACAGACAACCAACAATAGGGATCGTAAGTAAATTGTATGGTCTGTTAGAAGGCGATGAGCTGGGAGGAAGGAGGAAGCGTGTGGGGGGTGGAGTGGAATGGGGGCACAGTCTGTGGGTGAACTTGTGATGGGTCATGGTAGGCTTGGTAGGCTTGGTTGAGGAGGTGTCATTTCAGCCAAGACGGTGAAGAGGTGAGAAACTGAGCCACAGAGATATCTGGGTCAAAGGGTGATCAGGGAAGAGGAAATGGCGGCCAAAGAGTGGAGGGAGGAGTGTGGCTGGCGAGTCCGAGGAAGGAGGAGGCCAGTGGGGCCTGGAAGTGGGGCGTGGGTAGGGGTTGAGGGGTCCAGGTCATGGACGGGGGTTTTGAGCAGAGGCAGGTGGTGATCTGATTTACACCAAAGTCTCACTCTGCTTGCTGGCTGCTGATAGCCTTAACGGGGTGAGAGCGGGTGGAAGCTGAGAGAGAGAAAGACACCCTCTCAGCCAGCTACCCTGCAAGGTAAGTCAGAAGAAGGCTTCTGCTGCGCAGCTGCCCCAGAAACAGGGGCAGATCAAAGCAGCAGAGGACCAACTTCTGCGGCAACCAAAGCGGGGAAGAGGTACAAACAAACAGAATGAATAAATAAGCAGATGAATGATTGATGAGCGGATGGGTGAATGATTAATAAATAAATGAATGATTGATGAATGAACGAACATATGGCCTGGAGTCAGCTTCTCTGTGCTTTGGGTATATTCTCTTCTGGGAACCGAGAAACAAAAATCCTCCAATGGCCCTCACCTCCAGAAATCCCCGCTGGAGTTGGGATTTGCATCCTAGGGGCAGAGAGGGCTTTGGTTTAGGAGCAGGGGCCCAAGACTTCTGGGTGGGGGGGGCTGGAGCAATTGGGGCCGGGATGGAGGGTGCTTGGTGTAGCCTGTTGGTCCCAAGGGAGGACAGCTCTGAGGCTGCAGGAGGAGGGGAGGGTGTTGGAGGAAGAAGGAAAGAAGAGAGATTTGTGCTTTGCTTTCCCAGTCCCACACTAGACGTTCTGCAGATGCTGGGCCTCTGATTCGTCTCATACTAGGCCCTGTTAAGACAGAGAGTCCCATCTCCACTGAGAGTGTGACTATATTATCCCAACAGGAGGGAAGTTCTCTGCGACTGAAGTTGTCCCAAAGTCCCCCGACAGGCAGGCTGGTGATGACTCCAGCTCAGGTCCACACGACCCTTCCCTGCTGAGTGTGTCTCTCTGCACTGGCCCCACCCAGATACTTCTAGAAGCTCTTGCCTCCCAGCAGCCCCATAGCCTGACTCAGTTTTGGTGGAGGGTCCTGCCTGGGCTTCCCATGGAATCTGGCCTGCAAGTTTGCAGTCCGAGTCTACCCAGGAGAATACATGTGTAAGTTCCATTTTATTTTCTGAACTCTAACAAACAGTCATTATCAAACTGGCTCCTACTCATTGTGAGCTTACTCAGGGCTAGATATTGGGCTAAGAGCTTTACATTCTTACATTCTCTCACTAACCCCGGGATGTAGATATTTTTACCCTCATTTTACAGATGAAAACGAGGCACAGGGAGGCCGAGTAACTTGCTGGTAACTGCAGGAGCCAGAATTGAACCCAGATGGATCATGGCTATCTGGCATTGAAAACTGAAGGGATTTTCCTGGAGACCTCATCTAAGCACCCCGCTGATTTTTCACTTCTCTAACATGATGTTCTTAACCCTTTGGGGGCCGGAGACCCTTTGAACATGGGATAAAAGTGTGGAGCCTCCTCCTAGAAAATGTACATTACGCACAAGTATGTTTTAAAGGCAATTTCGGGGGCCCTCAGGCCTCTTGAAGCTCAAGAACCCTGATTTAGGCAGTCACTTTCTGCAGTGGCTGTTTTTTCTTCTTATAACCCCAGGGCGCAGGGCAACCCTCAGGGTCCCCATATCAGCCCAGTGGGGAATGGAATCACACAGGACAGGTTAATCAATGGAGGCTCACTGCATGCTCCTTCCATAATTACATTCCTGCCTTTTCATCCTAACAGCCAGCACTTAGGGTAATTGCATTCCAATAAGGCTCCCAGTTCTGGGCCTCTGGGGCCTGCCCTGGAACCTGTTTACATGCCATCTGCTGTCAGAGGGGTTTGGAGACCAAGACAAGCCTTTTAAAATTCTCTGTTGTCTTTGCTGTAAGAAAGACAAAGGACACAGTAACAGATCTTGTTCAAAATCCCATTTCTTGACCCATTCCACATCAGCCCTGGAGCCACTGGTCCCAGGCTGTCTTTCTGAGGTCAAAACGCCAGCGTCTGTCCCTTAGGGTGGGTGACTGTTGCAACACCTGGCTTTGGAGCAGGGCGGTCACCTCTGGGCCTGGCTGGGCAGAATCAGCCCAGGGCCAGGGAATCAAAGGTTTGGACGCTCCCTCAGGAGGCTGAGTGTTGTGTTGCCCCAAACACCCCAAGTGTTACTTATTTATTCACAAGATTTACAATCCCTCTAAAGGGCTCCTACTCCTTGCAAAGAAAACCCTTGAGCCAAGGAAGAAGGGAATCCCCAAGAAATGAGGATATCTTCTCTAAAGAAGTCCGCACAATTAGAAAAAGGGCAGGGTTGATGGGGGGTTGGGTTGCATTGGTTTCCCACACAGACCTGGCTCATCTGCTCACCTCCACCAAGAGTTATAAAGTGGGGAGGACTGGGGTTTCTTATATGACTCGCTGTTCACGGATGCTCCCCTCCAACCCCCAGGTCTGCACGCTTCCTTCCCACGGGGAGCAGTTTCCTCTGGGACTCTTGGTCTTGTGGGGGGGAGCAGCGCCCACCGCCCAGCTCCCCGGTGCCCCTCCCTCAGCGCTGAGGGCAGACTCTCTCCCCTCTGCGGAGTCCCCTCTGCTCGTGCTCAGAGGAAATGGATTGTTTCAGGATGGAAATGTGCTTGGTGCAGTAGGGGAGGAGAGTTGGAGTTTGGCCTCTGATGAATATTAGTCCCTCCCTCCAACCTGACAATGTCGTGGCTGATTGGCAGCTTAGCAGACAGAGCTCCAAATTCTCAGTAAGGCAGGTCTGGGTTGGAACCCCAGCTCTGCCAGCTTACAAACTGTATGACACTGCGCAGTCAATTTATCTCCCCATGCTTCAGTTTTCTCCTGTGGGGAGAAAAATAGGGAATGACATTTATTTTACAAGTTTCAAAGTAAAGAGAAAATATATGCCATAGTACCTGGCGTGTGATGCATGAAGCTTTCCTTTGCTCTTTCCCTCCATGTAGGCACAGACCTCTAAAGCATGTGGCAGGAGTCCGAGGGTACCACTGGGCTGTGTTGTCTCAGCGCTCTTGGGCCCTCCCCACTCCGTTTTTCCTTCATCCTCTCTCTCCCTCTTCCCACAGTGGATGGATAGCCTTGACTCCAAACCACCCCTTCTGGCTTTTCTGAGAGGGCTCAGTTCTCACCAACAGGCTTCGCTCCCCTCCCGGAATTTACAGCAGCGGCCAAGGCAGCCTCACAGATGTTTGGCCCAGGGAGAGGTCAGTTTGTCCATCCCTGCCTCTTCTGGCTTATCACCAGTGTCCCAGGTCCAAGTCTGCTAGGGCTGCTAAAAACTTTCTGTGGATGGTGGAACTGCAGACTTTGCAAGGGGGTCAGACCCCTGGGGGCAGGGCTGGGCCACGCACGTGCCTTCCAGCCCGCAGCCACCTCGCCCGCGCATTTACCACCCAGCACCCGACTGGCAGGGTCCGAGCTTTGGGGAACTTAACCCCCTGAAACAATCATTAGACTCTCACAGGACCCCAGACCCACCATTTTTTCCTTTTTTTGATGTGTTTTATATGTTCCCAGGTTAAGTGTTTTAAATGTAACCTTGAAGTACCCAAGTCGGCGCGGACGCGTTGGGTGAGGGGAGTGGGGGAGATGGGGGGAGTTTGGGTGAGGGCTGTTAGGCGCAAAGCTGCTTCGCATGATAATGGCAGTTTATCTGAATTCCATTCTACTGAAGGAAGCTTCTTCTACCCTTAATCACTGTGGCTTTTTCTTAGTGTCCCCCCACCCCCCACCCCACCTGGGTAGGCAGGAGAGTTTCTCTCCCTGCTGCAGCCCTGCTGGTCGTGGCTGAGGCAGAAACCCAGTTCTCCTGTCCTTGTACGAGGCCTGTCCACCTACCAGGCAATACCTAGCAGGTGAGGGGCCTGTAGGATGGCTCAGCAAGACCAGGTCTGGCTTGGGGGTGACCCCTGAAGGTCCCAGCATGGGGCTCCACAGAAAGCCAGGGCTGCAAGAGTGGCTCTGGTCTTAAGCTTCTGAGGCTGGGTCTGAGGTCTCCGCTCCTAGAAACCACAAACACCAAACAGGATCAACATTCCCCTGGGAAGCTCCTGCTGCCAAGGGCCCAGCATGGTCACTAAGTGTGCTTGGGGGTGTCAGGACCAGCAGGAGATGCCCTGGCTGACCTCTCTTGTTGGAGCCTGAGGCTGGCGGGTGTGTGTGTGTGTGTGTGTGTGTGTGGCCGTCTTAGCATTTGAGGGTCAGGAGGTAGCATTTTTCAGGTGGAAGGACAGCATTCAGTGACCCATCAGGACAAAGGGAGGTGTAGACAGAAAAAGAGCCCTGGGGGAGGATGAGGGGTTGGGATAGAGAGCCGGGGAGGTTAGGAAAGGAAGTCACAGGGAGATGGGCTGCAGCATTTGGAGATTCCAGCAGCAGGGGTAGGGCAGGAAAGGGTTAAAGGGTTTGGGAGCTCCTGTTTCCAATCACTTGTCAGCCAGCTTCGCTCTCATCCTTATCAGCAAGGGTAGGGCAAGGGCTGGGGGAGGCTCGCGGAGCTTTCATTTCCAGACTCTTCCCGGGCTGCAGGCTCTGGGCGGCAGCGGCGTCCTCTTTACCTTCTAAGGGCTCCCAGGCTCAGTATGGGGGGGAGGGCCCCGGGTAGGGGCTGGGAACCCAAACAAATTTAATGGAGCAGAGTCTGAGTTGCTAAATACAGCTCTGGGGTGGCAGTGGGGCTGCAGAATCTCAACCGTAAACTTTCAGAGTCAGGCTGTCCTTCCTCCCTTATCCCTCTTTTAACGTTAATGCCAGATCAGTGCAGCCTGTGTCTTCCCGCCCGTTTAATGCCCCTGGCGAAAACCTTCTCTCCCCTTTTACAGTTACTGCTGAGTCAGTCCTCTCCATTGTACATTTGTGCAGTTACATTTCAGGCGAAATTCATTCATTCTGCCATCCTATGTATTCACTCACCTCCCCTGTTTGAGTCAGCAGGAAATCTGATAAACCTGCTTTCTGTGTCTTCATTCTGGTTGTCGCTCTTTAAAAAATGTGGCTGGGAGAGGCAGAGGGCATAGCCACTTGTCATGTGAATACAGATTGTCCTCTAGAGCGCGACATCAATCCATGGCTAGTAATCTTCGGGTGTGGCTATAAATCAATTACTAATCCCCATATTGTGCATCCCCAATTTATAATCCGCCCAAGTATCCAGAAGGCTCCCGTGAGAAAAGATGAGCACCCTTCTGAAACCGAATACTTTGGGTTCCCTGAATCTCTTTGATTCGCCAGTCTTATGACTACTAAAGAGGGAAGGTTCATGTAATAGTTCGCAGTGGATAAAAGCTATGTTATGAATGCAAATGTAAATATCATACCTACAATTTCATAAGGAGCAAGAGTTGCCTGCCAGGAAGAATAGTGGGGGGTGTGAGTCAGATCCTCCAGGGAGCAGGGTCCGTAAAAAAGTGAACTGACTGAGAGAAGAAATGGGAGACCTAAAAGGGATTTGTTACTGAAGAGCAGGGCGTGGGGCAGCAGTTTGTGGAAGAGACGCTGGTTCCAACGGATCTGAGGGTCTTGTGACTGCGAGAGTGAGTCTTGGGCTAGAAACAAGATTTCCCCCTGGAGAACCAGCCCCAAGGTCTTGCATCTTCCAATTCTAGAAACCCCAGGCAGTTTTGGGGCACCCCAGCCTGCATGCTGCCTCAACATTTCTGCTAAAGTTGTTCCCCCTGAAATCCTACTTCCTGCCCACCCGGTGGATATCGGCTCATCCTTCTTTGTGAGCGCCAAGTCTTACATCCTCTAACATGTCTTTCCTGTCTGCCATCCTCACCCCAGTTCCAGTCTTGCCAGGCAGAATTTATTAGTTCTCTTACTTTGACCTTAGGTTCCCTGGATAGACTTCTATATTTGCATTGAGAACATTTCATTACATAGAGGTTAAGGACACAGGCTTTAAAGTCTGGTAGACTTAGATTTCAGCTCAGTGTAAACTCTCTAAACCCCATTCTCCTCATCTGTAAAATTGGAATGATAATACATACCCAGTAGGACCGGCAGAGGGATTCAATAGGTAATGAGCTCAAAGCACCGTAGTCACCTTTTGCTGGACAACAAATCATACCAAAACGTAATGGCTTAAAACAATAACATCTCACAGTTTATGTGGGTCATAGGGGTGGCTAAGTTGGGTGGTTCTAGGTTGAGGTTCCTCATGAAGTTGCAGGCAAGATGTCAGCTGGGGCTGCAGCCATCTGATGGCTTGTCCGAGGCCAAAGGCTCTGTTTCTAATATGGCTCAGTCACATGGCTCTTGGCAGAAGGTCTCAGTTTCTCTTCATGTGGTCTGCTCCAAAGGCTGCTTGATGAGTGTCTTCAAGAAATGGCAGCTGGATTCTCCTAGAGTGATCCAAGAGACAGCAAGGTAGAAGAAGCTGCAATGCCATTTATGACCTAGCCTGGGAAGTCCCACACCCTTATTTTCACAAGTCCTAGTAGTTACTCATGTCACCCCTAATCAATGCAGTGGGAACATTACATGAACCCCAGGAGATGACAATCCCAGGGTGGGGGTCATCATGGAGGCTGGCTACCACAAGTACTTAGCACAATGCTTGCCAAAAGCATATCATGGGTGGGCCACGCTGGCTCAGTGGCAGAGTTCTTACCTGCCATGCCAGAGACCTGGGTTGGATTCCCGGTGCCTGTCCATGCCAAAAAATATAAAGCTTATCATAAGGACTCAATAAACAGTAGCTGCTGTTAATTCACAGCTAATTAATCTGTATTGTCTACTAGAAAATAACCCCCTGAGGGCAAAGGCCATGTCCTCAGGGACTGTTTGTATCTGAAATGCCCAGGGTAATGTCAAGCATATTGGTAGGTCCCTCCTAAACGCTGGTGGAGGAGAATGAATGAATGTCGAGGTGGCTGGGAGAGGGTTAGCCTGGTGGAAGGCTCAGAGTGAATGGGGAGGGAATTCACACTCAGCTCTTAAGTAGGATTCTGTGACTCAGTTGTATATCCTGAATTACCAACCTGCCCAGAGTCAAGACACGGAGGTCCCTTAACTCTGATGCTTGAGTACCTAAGATATTTGAGTGCTAAAACAGCAGGCAAGGGCAGGCAAAGTTCTTATGATTGTCTTTGGAAAAGGCGGGCCCGGAGCAAGAATTTGGTGTGACGCAATGGTCTCAATTCCACGATTTAAAGAACAATCCTACCGCTGTTTACTCCTCTGGGCCAAGGTAGACATGGGACCCTCTTGATATTTTTGTCATACTCAAATTCTTATCTTGATGACTCCTTTGTCCTTCTACCAGGCAGAACAATCTTCCTTTCCAGTAGAGTCTGATGCACACTTCTTAGAGTTAATTAAAAGGTGCACAGAGCATTTCACGCCAGAGGTCTGAGTTCTCCATCACCCATGCCTGCTGACCACTCCAGCCCACCCAGCAGGAGGGGTTCTGAGTCTGTGAGGTAATCCATACTCTGGGAACTACTGTGTTTTCAGATGTCTAGTTCCAATTGTTAAGACTTGTTCCCATCAGACAAAGCCCCCTGTTTGTGCTGGTGCTGCTCTTCCACTTTGCAACAAGAAGCCACTCCCGTGGGGCTGCACCTTCAGCAGACTCAGGGACAAAGACCTAATGGGAAGGCAGTTCCACCAGAGATTTCCTAGTAGATTACATTGCCACTTGCCTGAGGTTCCGTCTCCCCCCAGGTCCTTGAAATCCCAAACAAGTAGCTTTAATTGGCTCTTTCTCCCCTTGTTATATTCTAGGGGGTGAGTAAGGCAAGAAGAAGGCTAAGTTTTTTCTGTTTGGGTGGTAAGAGCTTTGTTGCATTGAACAATATTTTGCTTGTGGATAATAAAAAGGAGATTGAACCATGAAAATTATGGGTGGGATGAAATCATGGGAGATGGACAATATTTGAAATGCATCGAAGTCAAATTAGGTCACCATATAAGACCATGAAAAGAAAATAAAACTGTTTACTGATCAAAATAAAAATACCGTAAATTGATCTGAAGAAAGCAATACCGTAATTTAGGAACCACTGTAATCCAAGGCAAATGGACTCTGGAACCCCCATTTCGAACAAGCTTCTTTATGGTATTTATTTCACTTCCCTGGTATTTAATCAGAAAGAAATTTTTTTTTTTTTTATAGAGTCAGCATTGAGAAATAGGGCCAGTGGGAGAGTTGGGGGAATTGTGCACATGAGGAATTCTTTTGGTGGAGGATCAAGGTGAGGGAGCTGGGCGAATGGGACTCCACTGGTTTCCAAATTCCCCTTCTGTATAGCTGTGGAAGGAATGTGTTATCCCAGCCAACATGTTCCCATTGAGATAAAGACACTGAACAAGAGTCCTAAAAAACTGTTTTTGAGGGCGGGCCGCGGTGGCTCAGCGGGCAAAGTGCTTGCCTGCTATGCCGGAGGACCTCGGTTCGATTCCCGGCCCCAGCCCATGTAACGAAAACGGAGAAACAAAATACAATAAAAAACAAGAAAATGTTTAAAAGATGTTTCCCTTTCTTCCTCTCTTCCTTCCTTCTATCCTTCCTTCCTTCTCTCTGTCTTTCCTTTAGAAAAAAAAAAAAAAAAAAAAAAAAAAACTGTTTTTGAGGGGTCAAAAAAATGTTAATGAAACAGTTTATTTAGGTGTTAAAAATTAAAGGAATATTTATGGTCAGTGGAAATACTTAAGAAGATGCAGAAAGAAAATGTTGAGCTTCCAGATGGGGGTCAGAGTGGGGCAGAAAGAAGTCAATTCCTGCAAAGGTTAGGCTAAGCCTACTTAAAATTAGGCCTACGAGTCACCCCCAAGAGAATATCTTTTGTTGCTCAGATGTGGCCTCTCTCTCTCAGCCAACACAACAAGCAAACTCACTACCCTCCCCCGTCTATGTGGGACATGACTCCCAGGGGTGTGGACCTTCCTGGCAACGTGGGACACAAATCCTAGAATGAGCTGAGACTCAGCACCAAGGGATTGAGAAAACCTTCTCTACCAAAAGGGGGAAGAGTGAAATGAGACAAAATGTCAATGGCTGAGAGATTCCAAACAAAGCCGAGAGGTTATCCTGGAGGTTATTCTTATGCATTAAGTAGATATCACCTTGTTATTCAAGATGTAATAGAGAGGCTGGAGGGAACTGCCTGAAAATGTAGCGCTGTGTTCCAGTAGCCATGTTTCTTTAGGATGATTGAATAATGATAGAGCTTTCACAATGTGACTGTGTGATTGTGAAAACCTTGTGTCTGATGCTCCTTTTATCTACTTCATCAACAGATGAGTAGAACATATGGAATAAAAGTAAATGATAGGGGGAACAAATGTTAAAATAAGTTTAGTTTGAAATGCTAGTGATCAATGAAAGGGAGGGGTAGGGGGAATGGTATGTACAATTTTTTTTCTGTTTTCATTTTATTTCTTTTTCTGAATAGATGCAAATGTTCTGAGAAATGATTATGATGATGAATATGCAACTATGTGATGATATTATGAATTACTGATTATATATGTAGAACGGAATGATCATAAGTTAAGAATGTTTGTGTTTATTTGTTGTTAGATTTTTTAAAAAATTAAAAATTTTAATAAAAATATTTACTGATCACTACATATTAAATATTTTACAAGAATTATAATCTGCTATGAGAGCAGAGACTATGTTTTTGGTCACATTTGTTTCTCCATTTTAAAAATCCTTACAACTACATGAGTAGCACAATTGTTAATCCCATTTTACAGATGAGGAGCTGGAGGTCCAAAGACGTTGAGCACTTGCTTGGTGTTCAGAAGAGGCAGAGCACAGATTTGAACCCCGGAAATGCCATGACTGAATGCCACCCTGTTGAAAAGTACATGAGAAACCAAAAGGTAAGCAGAAAGTGACAAGCACTCCATGGGTGGTGATTCAAACAAACTGCAGTTGGAGTTCTAACCTTTGGCCAAAGAAAGGTAGGGTAGGCACAGCAGGATCCTTAGAAGGGATGGCATTTGAGTTCGGTCTTAAAAATGTGGATGGAAAAAAAAGGGGGGGGGGCGGCGGGCCCCGGTGGCTCAGTGGCAGAGTTCTCGCCTGCCATGCCAGAGACCTGGGTTTGATTCCGGGTGCCTGACCTTGCAAAAAAAAAAAAAAAAAGAGTGGGTGGAATTTTCCTAATGAGCCAGCTCTCAGAGTTGGAAAAGTAAAAGGTGCATTTGGAGAATTTTAGAGCTCCAGTTTGCTGGGGAAGCAGCAGATGAGTGGCGCGGGCGGGAGGCAGTCTGGAAAGGGCTTCTGCCACTGTCACGTGCACAGGAGCCACCCGCAGTTCTTGTGAAGCTGCGGCTTCTGATTCAGCAGGTTTGTGGTGCCAGCCCCTAGTGAGGTCAGGGCTGCTGGCCTGGGACCACACTTGGAGCAGCAGGTTCTAGAAGGCCTTGCTTTCCTGGCTTGGGGAAATACAGCTTTAGAAAGGTGGTTTGGTGGTTGTGGATGTAGGGCGTGCTGGAGGAAGTTTGGGTTTTGGTTCCTGTAGCTCCTAACTTGTAAACCCTCAGAGCTGGCATTCTGATGCTGACGGGTCCAGACAGAAAAACAGACACCACCTTAGTTATTTTAGCAGAGGTAATTCAGCCACTGGCTTCAGACCCTCACTTAGTCACAAGAGCTGCCTAGAAACTGTTGCTCTTCCTCCTCCAGAACTGGCCAGAAGCAGAATTGGTTGGCACTGTCTAGGGGGCACGGAAAGGAGGTGAAACTTTGGCTTGATTTGAGCCATTCCTGGGGGCCTGTCCAGGCACAGGCTGGGCCCTGCCACCCAGCTCACTCTGGAGCACTTGCCCACAACGGGCACATCTTCTGGGGAAATGAAAATCACTGCTGATAGCCCGAAGACGCAGCATTAGGAAATTAAATCTGCGGCTTTAAAAAATCCCACACTGCATTCTGGGGCTGGCCTGTCTCCCTACCTGAGAGCTCTCCCTCAGCCTGGGGGGCTCCTCCTGGCCTCCTCCCCTCGTCGTCCCCTCCTTCTCTGGTCCTCCCACCCTCTCTCCCCTCCACCACCCTCCTCTCCTCCCTCTTCCTTTCTCTCCCGGGGCTCTACCCTTGGGGCTTAGGCCTTCCTTCCTGTCTCCAGGCCTCCAATGCCCAGCTCCAGGGAAGCATCTGTCTGTCTCCCTTTCACTTTCCTTCGGGGAATCCTAAATGCTGAATAGGCCCTTCTGACCAGGCCTTGAAGGGGGCTTGGCTGGGGCCAGGGAGGCGCTGGGGACCTGCTGAGGCCACACAGAAGCCCATTGATGGGGCAACCCTTCCACACAGACAGCCGGGTCCCAGCCACCACGGCTCCGGGCCGGGAGAGGCGTCCCTTCAGGCGGTGGCCAACATCCCAGCCACTGTGAATGACCTCAGTGTCTCTGGCTGGTGGGGGACCTTCGCTCTGCGGCCTCCAAGTCCTTCAGGCCTATCGGCCCGACCCCTGGTGTGAATATGCTCGTCTTGAAAACAGCTTGTCGGTACATCTCCATCAGCAGTGCTGATTTCATTAATTGGAAGAATTAGTTCTTTGTAGCCAATGGAAGAATATGGAGCCAAAACACATGGAGCGTTTTTCCCCAGTGACCCAGAGACCCTTGGACGAACTCCTGGGTGCCATGAAAATGGATCGTTTTGCAGAAAGAATATCATTGGCTGTTTATTTAACATCACTCCCCATCTCCCCCCCAAAAAAGGCCTTCGAATTGCTCTCCCATCTGGCTGCCTTTCTTCCCTCACTTTTTCATGCAAAGCCAGAGCAGGCAGGAAACTTCATCAAGTCTGAAAACATCCAGCAGCAAAGTGTAAATTAGATGTGTAGGAAAGCCAGAGGAGGGGGAGAACATCCTGGGACGGGAGTTGTCGGGAGACGGTGTCTTGACCCCACTCGGTGGAGGCAGAGCCGACTCTGGACTCGCATTTACCCCTAGGAGCTGTGGGACCTCGGGTGAGCCCCTTAACCCTTCTGAGCCTCAGTTTCCTTTGCTGGTGAAGTGGGGAAGTAACACGAACTCATAAGGTCGCTGGAGGATTAAGATACGAGGACTGTAGGGCAGGCAGAAGACACTCGATTGATGGAAGCTCCTATTACTATTGCTGGGACCCAAACCTGGGCAGGATCCTGATGGCCACAGAGCCCAAGTCCTCACCCCTCCGCGACCCACCACTGCTGGCCCCATTCAGAGAGACAGATGGGCAAAAGGATGGTCCGGTGGGGGAAGACGGAAGGACAAAGAAGGGTGACCAAAGGGATCAGATGGTATGTGGAGTGCTGGACAGATGGACAATTTCATGAAGAAGGCAGATCGATGACAATGCAAAGGGGGCACTGAGAGGTGGTTGCCCTCGGGAAGGGAAAGATGGATGAAAGGACAGATGGAGAGCAATCTCAGAGTGGGGTGGGTGGAGGGGTGGGGAAGGCAGTGCTATGACTGGGGAGAACAGATGGACAGCAGGCTGCTGACAGGGCTGGGCTTCCTTTTAGCCTCTATTCCTCCTCCAGGAATATCCCTCAATTCATAGGAGCCCCAGGGGCTCTGTAGGCATTTGATTGAGAGAGAAAGAGAGAGAGGTGGGGGGGGGGTCGAGGGGGGCTTCACCTGGCTGCTTTTCGTCTCCCCCTCCCACAGCCCCTCCCTGGGTGGCCACACAGATAAGGGCTCAGCGGCGATGTGAAGCAGGGGTGGCGGTGGTGGAGCTTTTTGAAAGAAGGGGAAAGAAAAACTGGCTAAAAGTTTTATTTATTTAAAATAAAGGTTCAGTTATGCCTGACTGTAAACACGCAGGCCCACCCCTCCTCCCTGGCTCTTCTCGTGGCAGAGGGCTCGGACCACACAGCAAGCTGGGGGCGGGAGGCGGGGGTGGGGGGTGCGGGCCGCAGAAGGCCACGGGGCAGGGCGGGCCTGGGGTGCCCCGGGTGTGGGGCGGGGAGAGGTGCTGGGGCACTCAGCGACCCGCAGAGCAGCAGGCTGGCGGGCCCCGGGACACAGGCCGCAGCCCCAGCGCACCCAGCACGGGGGACGTACGGAGGGGCCCCCACCCCCACCCCCACCCCTAGACCTGGGCAGGCAGGCTCGGAGCAGGTGTCCCGGGAGCACACCCAGATGCTCGGTTTCCCCCCTGTTCCTCTCTTTGTCAGAGACAGCACGCGGGCTCCCGGAGGAGGTGGGCTGAACCCCAGCTGTGAGTCACATTTTCTATTTGAGCAAAAAATCCTTACCTGCTTTTTGGCCTGTGTTTTCCCCATTCCACCTGACTCTCTTTTCGTCGTCTTCTTCTTTTTCTGGGACTTGAGCTGCTTGGGTGGCCTGTGATGAGATCCTGTGGGCTCCCTGGAGGAGGGGCACAGGGGGAGGGATAAGAAGCTGCAGGTCTGGGGAACTCGGCCTCGTGGGTCTTATGTGGTGAAGTTGCTGGGGCTGCCGTCAGTGGCCCTGCTAGCCAGGAAGGGCTGTGGTGCGAGGGGTCCGGGGGGAACAGGCAGGAAATGTTTGTGATAAGAGTCTTCCCCTCTTGGAAACTGCCCCCGGTTCCAGGCCCAGCTGGAAGGGCCCCGGGGCCAGGGCCCCAGAGCCAGCAGGCAGCAGCGGGGGTGGTTGCTGGGAGAGGCAGTTTTCCGGCCCGCAGATGGGGGTGGGGGGTGGGGGCCCTGCGATCCTCGGGGCCCCCGGGTCTTGAAGAAAGGCTCTACTTTGGGATCAAAATGACCCTGGGAACCCAGCCAGGGCTGCCTTCCTTTGGGATCAGGAATTTCCATCAGACTTCATGAGGCCAAATCAATCCCTTAAGAAAAACAAAACCAAACCAAACAAAAAGCCCTGGGCTCTGTTACTCCAAGTTGTCGAGAGGGCAGAGCAGGCGGCAACTACAGCCTGGCCCCAGGGGATTTCATGCTCTGGGCTGGTCCCCGATGGAGCCGTTCATTAATTTTAAGCAGGAAAAATGGAAAATGGGATGTTCTGTGAGGGATAGAGTCCTCGAGGAACATGTGTCCTGCAGCCATTTGCAAAGCTCAGGGCTCGGTGGCTCCCACTGTCTCCCCTTCGCTCAGGGCCCGGCAGCTCCACCATCTGTGGCTGACTTGGACAGCTCACAAAGGAGCTGGAAGTGCCGCACAGGGGCACCCCCGGGTGGGGGTCGGGGCGGGGGGAGGCTGCGGGTCTCCCGCTATTGTACTAGGACCCTTTCTTAAGGATTAGCAGCTTCCATCTTATCCCTTGGGGCTGCACTGTAAATGCCTGTGTCATGCTAATTTGTGGTTGGCAGGAGATTGATTGGGAAGAAGCCGAACAACCGTAAGAAAAGTCTGAGCGCCCTCTCCCCTGCAGCGGTTCGCGTGTGTCTTCTAGGAGGAATGTAGCGACAAGGCTGCAGAAAGGACGGTTGCGAGAGAATGAGGGTCGGATCACGGGATGGCCAGGATCCGAAAGAGGCAAATTTGGAGCGGTGGGAGTCTGCGAAGCACAAATTCAGGGACACAACCCCCTAGGACTGCTTAAAGCGTATTTCAGCTTGAACTGGAGAGGAAGCCTTAGAGAATATGGGTGGTAAAGACTTTGCTTTCTTCTGTCTCCAGGATGGCTGGGAATTCTGCAGAAGAATTTGGGGGTCAGAAAGGTGGGAGTTCTGCTCAGGGATGGATTTGGACTCTGCTATAATCGTAGTTCCAGCTAGATATCCACGACTGCACATGAAACTGATTGCAAGGTCCTCATTCTACATTGGTTCTCTAATGCTTCTTATAACCATATGAGGTGGTTATAAGAAGCTTTTACACCACTCCTGCTTTACAGAGGAGGAAGCTGAGTCTTGGAGGAATTAAATAGCTGGACAATGGTCACAGAGCTATTAAGAAACAGACCTTGAGCCTCTCTGGCACAGAATTCCATTTTCTCAAGGCACATATTGCATCTTCTGTCACTTGTGCTGAGAGATCCCTCCTTCTAGAGTAGTGCATCACCCTCTGAACAAGTGGACGGGTGCTCCGTGCTTGGATTGCAGGTCTCAGGCAAGAACTAAAAGGACACCCAAAGCCTCTAGAAGCAAAGGGGAGTGAGCACCAGTCACTTGTATATGATGTCATCTAGACTTCAGTTCAAGGATGAATAAAGCACAGGTTCTCTGCCACCCCTACACCTCGGAGAACTGCCGTGTGACCTCTGTGAGGCTGTTGGAATGCTTAAAAGGAGCCTCACAGATCTACACAATCAGAAGGCCTGCAGCTTGAGTGGGTAAAGATTAGGGTGAACGCTGAGAAATGAAGTCCCAGGAAGCTAAGAGATGGGAATCCCAGGGAGCAGAGAAGACAGTAGTCACACTAGGGCTTGCCTTGGAAATGGTCCCATCCAGCATCATAAAGTTCTTAGTGGGTTGACTGATTAGAAGTAGAAAATATGACCATAGAACTCTTGCAATGGCCCTGTAAGACAGGCCTTGAAGTTGCTCTGCCTCTCTAGGTTGGGCTTCCTGCCCACCCACACTGAGCAAGGCCCACAGGTCTCAGGCAAAGTGCACACACCTCGTCCTAGGACTGGTGGTTTTAAGCTGCAAAATGTCGGACATGTGAGCCCAACTGCTGTTCTGAGCTTCAGGGTCTAAAACCCATATTATCTACTTTGGTCTCATGACCTGTTCCTCTGGCTTTATTAATGCCAGTTTGCTTTGGCTGAACTGGATGTCTCCACAGGAATCTCTGCCTTTCCTTCAGAAGTTGCATGATGCCCTGGATTCCAGGCCAGATTGCAAAAAACATTTATTTTGTTTGCCATCATGTCTCCAGGGCCTGAGACTTGGTAGGGGCTCCATGACTATTTGTTGAATCAATGAGTTGAAGAGACTGACCTTCCTAGAAAGAGAAGATGGTTCTTGGGGCAAGAATGGCTCTATTCCCCAACGAGAACCTCTAGACAAATGTTGCTTTCTGTTCTTCACCTCTGGTAGTAGGGAGCTATCTTTCAGTGAGGTTGCCCTGGCTTTGTGGATGAATTTCCTGCATTTTTTACTCACTTATACCGATTGGATTTGTGATACAGTGTAAATTCACTTTCTTTCTGCCCTTGACCTGTTCTACATATCATATCTATTATTATTATTATTATTATCCTGTCTATTTGGCATTTCTGATTGATTAGAGTCTATTTCCCCCTCTTCCCCCTCCCCAAGACTTCCTTCATTTTGTGGTCACCTAAGTCCCCAGATGTGGGTGGTTGCGCAATTTGCATAATTTTCTTAAGTCTTAATGTCTTCTGTGAAATGCAGATAATGATAGCTACCTTAGGGAGTTGTGATGAGAGGGTTCTATTAGCTAAAGTTTATTATGTTAGTCATCTAATGCCATGTAACAAATTATCCCAAAATTTACTGGTCTAAAACAACAACATTTATTGTCTCACAGTTTCTTGGTTCAGGAATCTGAGAAGAGTTTAGCTGGATCTTTTGACTCAGGGTCTCTCAATAGTCTTACACTCAAGGTATTGGCCAGAGTTGTGGTTCTCTCAAGCTTAACCTGGGAAGGATCCACTTCAAGTCCACTCATGTAATTGTTAGCCAGATTCAGTTCTCTGAGGTTGTTGCACCTCACTTCCTCTGAGGGTATCAGTTCTTTTCTGGCTGTTGACTGGAGGTTCCTCAACACTTGGGCCTCCACAGGGCAGCTCACAATGTGGCAGCTTCATCAGAGCAAGCAAGCAAGAAGACAGAAACAGAGTGAGCAAGATGGGAGTTATTTTTTTGAAACCTAATCTTGTAATTAACATCCCATCAATTTTGCCAACTTCAATTTGTTAGAAGACAGTAGGTGGGTCTAGGCAATACTCAGAAGAAAGGATAACACAGGGTATAAATACCAGGAGGTAAGATCATCGAGGTCCATTTCAGAAACAACCTACCACGTTTATAAAGATCCCAGCAAAATGCCTGGTAGATACTAAGTGCTCAAGAGTAGATATCATTGTTACCTGGGCTGGTGACATGGTCTACGATGTGTTTCTCTCCAGTGGCCTGGGTCTCTGCTGTCACATTTGCACTCCTGTTGGTATTGCTGGGTTTTCTCCAAAGACTTTCCCTTCTGGCATCAGGAGGTTTGTGACTGCTCTCCGGGTGCAGGCTGGCAGGCAGATGATCGATGCTAACTTATACTCCCACTGTCTTCCCAACAGCTTCTCTATGATTGTGTGTGGTCTTGCATTGTGATCAGTGTACAGATATTTTAATTTCCTGCTCACCTGCTCGCTAGAGGATTAGATTTCTTTTTGCCTTTATTTTTATGTCCAGCCGCCTATGGACAGGTATTTTCTGTCTGACCATCTGGTAGCCATTCACCTTTATGGTAACTTGAGAAACAAATTAATTTCACTTGTTTCTTTAGCAATATCTGCCTCCTTTGACAGCAAGTTACCCTTATCACCTCTTAAAGTTCTTACTACACTGGTCTTTCTGATACCTTGGGGACTTTTTAGATTCCCTAGCTTTTTTTTTGCAACCACGTCTCCTTCTTTGGTTTAGCTTCTTAAGTCTTTTCTTCTGCACCAAGGTTTTAGACATCCTATACATACTTCTAAGACTGCTGTATCTCTCTCCTCCCACTGTCCCACTGAGAGTGATGGATTCAGCCTGACAAGACCAAGGCCTAAAGTAATCAGAAAACAATCAAATGAAAGAAAAAATTTGACCCCTACCTTGATCCTGTCCTTTGGCAGACTCCTAGGCCTTTGGCTAGGTCTGGTGGGTAATTTGGGGAGGGAGAGAATGGAAGACAGGGGAAATTCCTGGGCAAAAATGAGGTGGGTGGAGCCTCTTCACTCTGCTCTGGTTTTTCATCCTGAGATTCTCAAGGCCCCCAGTGCTCCTAGAAAAAAGGTGGAGACACCAGGGATTGGTATTCCATTAACAAACAGATGGGAACTCAAGGGCCTCTGTAAGGAGTTTCAGCTTAGCCCACCATACTCTGTTGCATTTTTGTTGGAAGAAGTGTCGGAAAAGGCAGTGGTTAGGCATCAGCCTATCTGCCCAGAGACTACAAACACATGATGAATGTCACGATGTACCTTTGTTGCAAATGGTGCTGGACATAGGGGATGATTAATTCCCAGGTCAGAATGAGGGCAAAGACTGTCCTTTGGGATAATACAGTTCCTCCCAACACCCTCTCCATACTAGCCTCTTTTCGGTTAATGGGTATGATAAGCTTTCTAGGTCTGGTTGCTCTAGCACAGTGGTCAAGAGTGGACACTCTGGTCATACAGGCCTTGGTTTGAATCCCGGTTCCTTTACATTCTAGCTAAGTGACTCTACCTGGCCTCTCAAAGCCTCAGGTTCCTTATCTGTAAAATGGGCATAATGATGGTTTCCATTCCCATAGCATTGTTCTTAGGATTATGTGAAAGAATAAAAGTTGCAGTACATTTAGCACAGAGGGCCTGGGATATAGTAAGCACTCAAAATCTATTTTTTTGTTTTATTCTCTCTGCCTCCAGGACCTTCTAGCAGCTGAAGCCTCGGTTTGTGAAGCTAACCAATTCTGCTGTGTCTCTTAGCTGATGCAGATGGCCCCTTTCCTCCCTATTCCCTTGAATGTTGTGTTGGGCTAAGGTCAGTAATTGCATCTGATGACCCCTTACATCAGTCTCCTTTCTGGACATTTTGTCCCTGGGATCTTGGCTTTCGTCCCTGCACTTCTGTTCCATGCTTCCCAGGGCATGGAGGAGTCTCCAAGTTCTGTCTTCTTATCTTTGTGGAGTGTCCTCTCAGGACTGAGGGACAGTCCAGCTGGGAGGTCTCACTCTTTATCATTGATGACCTCATCATGAACTTACTGAGGCAGTGGAAAGAAATGTAAAGCATTCAGACAAGTTGTTATTTGTCATCCCTCTCAGCCACCCCCCCCCCCAAAGTTAATGGAATTTAACTCACGCTCTAAAACACAGAATTCAGTCAAAACCCTTTTTGTCTATAGACATAGAGTGAAAGTTTAATTTGGCTCTGGAGCTGGGCTGAAGGAACCACTCAGGAGGCCAGCTGCCATGTCTGTGGTGGGTCAGATCTCAGTGTGAGAGGAGTGAGACTCTGGAGACAGGGGAGGACACTTGTGGTCTGAGGTGCCTCCTTGATCTTCAGCCTTTCCAGGCCAGTGGCTTCCTCCATTCCTCCAGGACCCCTGGCAGAGCGGCGCCCCAACAACAGCTAGTCTTCCTTCTCATTTGGAAAGTGGTGTGCCGGTTTCCGCAGTAACAGGATCCCCCACCCAGTGGTCTCTGAGCCCCATCTCAGATGCCTTTTGGCAAGGACATCAAGGCCAGGGGTGTGCAGTCTTTCCGGAGAGGGTGAATCATCTGCATACTTTCTCCAAAGGGAATTAGGCTTTCTAAACTCAAATCTCTCATGCGGTGTAAACAGTGGAGCTGAAGGCTAGTGTGTTAGGTATTGTGGGGTGGCGGGAGGTGGGGGGCAGGTGTTGGCTATGCTCGGAGGGGAGGGATGCTGAGTCAGTTGATAGAGGCAGACTCTGAGGAGTGTTGGGAATTAGTGGTGTGGCACGGAACACAAAATGACCTTGTACCTAATCATTGGGAGATAAAAAGGGCTGGCACCAGCAGAGACCCTGACTGGGTTAGGCAGAGTGATGGTGGCTGTGAGCTTCTTCTCAGAGACCTGACGAGCTTGTGGATGTCACAATATTCTCCCCAGGAGGGTGAAACTAAACCTGTACCCTAACATGGCGAGAAGATCATTTTGCTGTCTCAGTTACTAGTGTCCTATCATCAGGGATGGATAAAGCGTGTTTCTCAGAACGGGGTTGGCTAGCTTTGGAAGAGGCTTAGTTGTTGTAGGCGCTGAAAGTTGACCTTAGCAAGCTGACCATTGTCATGGGTCCTGCTTCTACCTCAGTTATTTCCCTGTTACTTTTTAAAATGTATTTATTACCAAAAAAAAAAGAAAACCCTAGAACAAAACAAAAACTAGAGGGAAAAGGTTGAGCAGATCTCTGCAGTTACTAAGCATTTAGATTAGAAGACCCTGCTAACACCCTTGTGATTTAACCTGGTGGTTTGGGTTTGACTTTAGCCTGAAAGTGTTAGCCTGGAAACTTGGAATCAAGAATCAAGTCAGAGAACTTTTGTGACAACAAGAATTGCTGAGTGGGTGGATGGGATTCTTGATTTCCATGATTGTGGAGGTTTGCACAGGAGAGGATCATTGGTGTAGACTTGAAAATTGGTGCCCGTGAGTGGGGAACCCATGAGGGAGCACTCCAGGGGTCATGGAAGCCCTATGGGTCCATTGGAGGAAGAATTTCCTTCTTCTGGTAGCTGGAGGCAGCCTTCTCTGTGAAGTGTGGGGCCATAAGCCCTTTGATCTTGGCTTTGGTTTACTTAGTTGCCTCTTTACCAGTGCTGTTCCTGACTGCAGGTGATGTCAGACTTTGTAAAGAGGGGGCTGAGAATCAACCGAGGTCCTTGTCATCCCTGGCCTGTGTGCTGGACCTTCTTAGTACCATGAAGCCTGTACCCTATTGTAGCTCATTGTCCTGGAAGTGGGAGATAAGGTTTTGTGTTCATTCCTGGTAAAAGTCCAGGGAAGACTTTCTTCCAAATCTCAAAAAAGAAGCCACAATGGGAAACCCGGGAGTGTCGATGGGCACAGGGGATGGAGATGACCAAAGGGTATTTGTCACTGCCTTGGAAAATTGTCCTATACATCGGCAAGTCACAGGAAATTAGCAGAGTAGAAACAGCTGGATTCTTTTCGTCACCTTAACCCACATATTGTCTTGTGATAACACACTCCACTTTGGGAGAGTGTAGATATGTGGGAGTGCGCTAGTGGGAGGCAGTACAGCAGGACTTTAGATGGCTGTGTCACTCTGGGGGAGCTGCTTTGGCTCTCTGGGTTTCTCCAGCTTTCTCCTCTGTTGGTGGGGGTGGTGGGAAGGGGGTGGACAGGGATTAGGTGGTCTCTATTCCATGACTCACTGGCCACCGCATGACCACATCTCTCACACACACGGAGCCAGAGATGTTGATTGCTCTCAGGAGCAGCGTGCTCTCCCCTCCCCCGCCTCCCCAGCGGGTTATCATGCTGACTCAACTAACGCAAAGCTCTGTCTGGACGCAGTCCAAACGCCAGATGTGCCCACGATTAGCGTCGGTCTGGGGAATGTTTCCATGACTGAAAGGTCAGTGTCGGCTGGAAGTGCCCAGAGTGGGAGTCTGCCCTCCGCCCCGTGTCAGCTGCCAGAGCTGAACCTTCCATTATCTCACTGGCCCCAGTTTGGGGCTCGTCCCCATCCCCCACTCTTCCCCACCTCCCAGGGAACTTAGCTGGGGCGGGGGCTGACCAAGTTCAGCAGGACGTCCTCTTTTTACTTGCCTTCCCTCTTTGCTTTCAGGCCGAAGGACAGAGTGTGATTTTCCACCTGGTAAAAACTCCAGGGGTGTGCAAAAAAGGAAGTCCTGCTGGTGTGTAAGTGAAAACACTTTGTTCCCTTTTAGATCTGCAATGTGCTCATGTCTCTTCTGATTTTCTTATGGGGCCATCGCCTCCATTATGTAAAGCGAAATGAGCGACAAGATTGCGATGGGCTGGGCTGCCATGTTCTACCCTATTTACAGGCCATTTTAAGTATCGCCTCTACACTTCAGACGAGCTTTCATGTTTAATTTCCATTCGTGTAGGGCTGTGCTAGGCTTTCCTCTAGGTAGCAATGAAAATTAAATACAATTGAGTTTGATGTGTACCTTATTGATTCCAGATCCATTTCAGTAGACTGTGACACTTCAGCGACCTGCAAATTTTACACATTACAGTCCATACTTTACACAAAGGCGACACACCCGAGATGTGCATTCACGTTTCCACCAGCAGCATCCAACTTCCGACAGATGATACAGGCCCTGACAGAAGATGAAGGCTCCTAATGAAGATGCATTACAGATGATATTTACGGTCATCCCCTAGGACACACACAAAAAATGATTCATGAATAATCTCATGGAAGTTACACCACACAGAAGGAATAATATCCTCACTTCTACCTTCTCCCATTGGTTCTCTGCAGGCCACATCTTGTTGCATAAGTCACCATCACTCTCTTTCAAAGGGATGAAGTAGTAGAGGGGAGAGGTTGTCTGTCATCCAGGATTGGGAACTACCAAATAATGAAAACTCTCAGCACCTTTGATTGATAGCATCTCATCAAAGCCCAGAGCTTCACTTCTTTGTGTATGACTGTAAGGGTGAAGGCCATTTTTCTGTGGCCTCTGGTTCCTCTGACAGAGGCAGCATTACAGAAGGCCACGTGACCAAGGGGAACCATTGGTAACAAGAGCAAGGCAAGGATGGGGCGGGTGTGGGACAGTCATCGGTCCCAGGTTGTTCAGTCAGTCATCTGTCTTCTGCAACTGAGTTGGCAGTCAGAGGCTTTTTTTTTTTTCCCCCAGCCTGAAGTGGGAGAAAGGGAATTTTTACTAGAGGGCATGGCCTTCTTGCGTCAGGGAGTGAAAGTATCTTCTGCCAGCTGGGGCAGGGAACAGAGGTGAGTCAGAAGGGCTCACGGAGAGTGGCGTTCCCCATGGCAGATCATGTTGTATAATGAAGCTTAGGTGTTGGTCTACAGCCAAGGTTCTCAACGCTGGCTGCACATTAGAATCACCTGGGGAGCTTTTAAATTCCTGATGTCCAGGTTGCACCTCAGACCAATTAAATCAGAATCTCTGGGGTGGGACCCGGGCTGCAGTAGTTTTTAAGGTTCCCCAGGTGATTCCAATATGTGCACAGGTTTGCGACCCACTCGTTAGGACCTCACCAATCAAAGTGTGGGCTGAGGACCAGTAGCACCAGCGTTGCCTGAGACTTGTTAGAAATACATCTTGGGTCCCACCCCCAGTTCTACTGAATCAGCATCTGCAGTTTAGCAAGATCCCTGGGAGACTTAAAGTATATTAAAGTATGAGGAGTGGTGGTTCTCAAACTTTGTTGCTCATTAAAATCATCTGGGGGGCTCTTAAAATTCCCAATGCCCAGGTTGTACTTCAGACCAATTAAGTCAGAATTTCAGAGGGTGGGACCAAAGGGACCAAAGCATCAGTATTTAAAAAAAAAAAAGTTTCTTAGGTGATTCTGATGTGTAGGGGTTTTTAACCCTGGCTACATATTAGAATCACCTGGGGAGCTTTAAAATACCCTGATACCTGAGCTACACTCCCAGAAATTCTGATTTAATTGGTCTGGGTTAGGCAACAAAAAGCTTCCCAAATGATTCTACTGTGCAGCCAGCGGGAGAACCTCTGCTCAGGAATTTGGTTCAGCTTCATGGAAGGGACAGTCACCTTAACAATCCTGCTACAAAGTCAATGGATCCAAGAACAACTGAAGGTAAAGAATGGCTGCAACGTGGCTAGACTTACCTGGTCTCAGGCTTTGACGTGATTTCCTTAACTGTGACAACTACTCTACATTTTTATGAATTCAAGTATATGTTTGCTCCTGTAGTTTTCTCATGAAGTTCCTTTGGAAAATTTCAGCCTCAATTCCACTGAGTCAAGAGGCAAAAGGACTGGTCTAGGACTGGGCCACAGGACCTCAGAGCAGCTGAGGGTCAGGTGGGAGGCAAGGGCGCGCAAGGGAGAAAGCTTGGGTGAGCCAGGGCTGAGATGAAGAAAAACTCTGATAGGAGAAAAGGAGCTGATTGCAGTTTTTTTTGTACCTGTTGCCCCGTGGTTCTCTCTCACCATTTCCAAATGACTGTGGAGTCAGGCAGTTCTATAGTAGGTTGGCCCGATTCAGTAAATAATAATACAGGATGTCCAGTCAAATTTGAGTATCAGATAAACGATGAGGTTCTCTTACGTAAGTATGTCCCAAATATTGCCTTGGACATACTTATACTAAAAAAATTATTTGTAATTTTTACAGGGCTTGCTCAGCATGCTGGCAGGTGCGTGTGTGTGGGGATGGCGCTGCAGCAATGGACAATGCCCTTGAACTTCAATTCTGTGGGAGCACTGGAGTCCTTGGTGGTCAGGTGGCTCCTGGGAGTTCTGCAGGGGGGCTCTCTTGACCAGTTTAGCTGCATCTCTCCAAGAAGGGAGCTGAGAGGATCCAATGGACTGGAGGCAACGGTGTTGAGCGATGGTGATGCAGACATCCGGAGGGAAAGGGAGGTTGAAAAGGAAAGCGTGGTTCATATAAGGCACAGCCATAGCCTCTCCCTGAAGCGGCTGTTCAATGTCTGAGCCCGGAGTGTCTGGCTTTTGGCAGAGGTTGGTCCACTGAAACATGTTCAGAGTCAAAAGTGCAGTTTCCTGTTCTATCAGTGCAGAACAGCTCATCGCCTGCTAGCTGCAGGGTGTGGGACTTAAGCGGAAGGGAAGAGGGAGTCAGGGTGGGAAAAAGCCAGCCAGAGACACACACACATGGCCAGAGAGATGCGCAGGGTGAGAAAGGAGAGGGAGGAGATGGACGGATCTAGAGAGGCGGAGAGGATGTGAGAGTCACAAAAAGAGAGCTGGTTAATTGCTGGGGGTGTGCAGGGTGGGCACGGAGGGCACCTGTTGCTTGTCCCGCAAGTCTGCCCCTAAGCTAGTGCCCACCTGTTTCCTGAAGTGCGATCTCTCAACCGATTAGCCTTAAGGAAAGCCCAAGAGGGCAAGTTCTGAAACCTCAGCTCAGTTTCTGATGCTTCAGAGGGCGAGTGCTCCACCTGTGAGGAGTATCTTGTGTTCAGACCCTGCAGGTATTGCGGGGAGCAGGCGTGCCTCTTGGAGGAGTTCTCACTTAGACTGTCTGGCGTTGGAAGTTCTCCACAGACCTCCAGACACCCTGGGGACACCACCATCTTCTCGGAATAACAGATCACTGAGGTTCAAATGAAGCTCACAGACTTGACTTAGTGTTGCTTCTGGGATTCAAGGCTCAGGAAATCCCCACTCTGCTCCTCTTTCTCCATCTCTGTTTTCTGTTCTTCTTGTCTCCTTCCTGACGGGCTGTGGGGTGGAGAGCAGGGCTTCCAGGACATCTTCCACAGGAACCCTAGGTGTGGCATGGGGAAGATTCTCAAGAGAAACCTCAGTATCTGGTGGCAAATTAAAATGAGAATTTTCTTTCTTTCGTTCGTTCTTTCCTTCTTTCTCTCTTTCGTTCTTTCTTTCTTTGTTTCGTTCTTTCTTTTTTGCCTCCCTGACCACTTAGGTGAGGGCAGAACAGTCAGAAACTTTACTGAAGTTGGGAGAGAAGCCAGGGTGAGGAGGGACGTGGGAGGCAGCAACCTTCAGAACAGGGTGGGACTCCATAGTTCACACTTGTGGGGACCCTAGTCTCATAAGATTGGCCCAGCTCAGATTTTGTTGAGGACTGGGCACCTGAGCGAGAGCTGGGTTTCCAACTGAATTTCACTGACAGGTAGATGGAGCTGGTCTTGGGCCTTGCTGACTAATTGGGGTTTGACTTATCAGATGTTGGCCAGGGTCTGGCCTCTAGCTCCAAGCTTACTCTCTGGGGTCAGGGTATATTTCCCTTAGAGATCGAGAGGCCTGGCAACTGGAGGACGAGCTGGCCTGGGAGGGGACTGCAAGCTTGGCTTAGATTCTAACCTACAGACAAGGCCCATTGGTCAGTAGACTTTGTGGATAGTTAGAGCATGTGTCAGATGACCCTGGGAGCCTCCTGCATTGCTATCCTGCCCAAGGCTTTCCCCTGGCACTCTCGCTACTCCTCCAGGCTAGCACACATATACCCACCGGGGAAAGGCTGGTGAGCTCCTCACTTGGCCCAAGGCTCCAAGTCTCTGCCTGGTATAGGCACCAGTGTGGAAAGAGCCAGGACCCAGGAGAGACACATGAGTTGATACACACGAGATTGTGATGTGCATTTTTTTTTTTTCCTATGGAGCTGAGAGTTTGACACCCTGGCTATTGTGTGTGTTGGGGACTGAGGAAGAAGAGCTTGGAGGCAGGGGCATGGCTGAGAGGACTGCTAAAGGAGAAAGGTTCCAGCTCCCTGCCAGCCCCTGTTCTCCGTCATCTCCTTGCCAGGAGCTCCTGGCCCCTTTCCTCTCCCCCTGGCATTTCTCACGCTCTGGGCAAAGTCTAAATTGGGTACTTGGATGGGACATTCCCTGGGAACTGCCAACATTCCAGGTCCAGGGTGGTCACAGGGCTCGCTGGCTCCATGTCTTCTCCTCTTAGTTTGGCCTTCGCCCTAATCCCCACTGGTGCATTATGCCAAGACCTCCTTGCCTGCTGCCCGCTCTTATTGGGCCCATTCCAGTCGCCGTCAGGGACTGGTGAGGTGGGCCTATGCATACGTACATGTGTGCATGCGTGCGTGTGTGCATGTGTATATGTCTGTGTCTTTACATCCTCCTTGAGCATTTGACTAAAAGTTTATGGGCCCTGACTGAGGCATAAATTCCACTATCATTTCCAACCCTGGACCTAATTGTCAGAGAAAGTGCCTGAGTATAATTTATTAAATAAGTAGAATTCTCCTAGCTTTCACGCTGTCTCTCGTTTGGGAAATCTTCTCTGGGACCCCAACCGTATGTCTCTTCTTCTTTAGGCTCCTGTGGTCCAGGAGGTTATGCCTCGTACCACCCCACTATGAACTCTTCTGCCTTGTACCATTTTTGAGTGATTAGTCCATTAGCACCTAGAATGAAAGAACCCAGGTTTTTGGGGTTGGCCAGATCTGGATCCAAATTCTTAACAAGGTTATGAGCTGATCACCTTGAACTAGTTCATTTCTCTGAGCCTCAGTTTCTTCATTCACCAAGGGAGGGGCAATGATGTCTCAGGATCTTTGTGAGGCTTGGTGGAGTGCCTGAGAAGGAAGCACCTGGCCGGAGTCCAGGCACACAGCAGGCACTGGACCTGTCCGAGCTCCTGCTCTCCGTTCTTCTCTCCTCCCAGTTGCTGGGACAGGGCTGGGCTTGTGGTTGGCACCCAGAAAAGTCCTGGTGACTGATTGATGATTATGGAGCCTGCAGTTATTGGGATGAAGTCCCTAAACAGGGAAACGCTCTAAGCAAACCGTGAATTAGGGGCCTGTTTGCAGCTCTTTTGTGCCGGCACATCATGAGGAGGGCTTTGTGTGGCAACCCCCCCCCCCCAATACCTCCCCCCAAAGGTCATTCTAAGAAAATAATAACCAGGCAGAGGCTCTGGCCCGAGGTGTGCAATTCCCACCTACTTGTGACCTTCACGCCCAGCCTCCCCCCACCACCAGGGCAGGGGCAATAAACGCGTTAGCAGGTGACAAACGCAGGCCTAATAAAGAAGACGGGCTTTAGGATGCCATTAAGCCCAAGCTAATGGGTTTTGCCCCCGGGCCTGGACTCCCTGAGGTGCAGGAGGGCTTCTGACCTGGACTGACCTCCTAGGCCGGGGCAGGTCCTGACTAGCTCCCGTTTCTTTATTTTTTGTTTCTCAGTCTATTACAAAATAAATGAAAAGACAAAAATGCCCAAACCAGACCTTTAAAAAAATTGTGTTATAGCTTACGTTTTTACATTCATCCGATTGACAAGTTTACACCTCAAATGCAATTAACTGTGTTGTTTTACTAAAATTTCAGCGACCATTAAAAATTATGGGTTGTGCACTACAGGCAGGGTGATAAGATAACGGGTATAAGTTTATAGGGGTATGATGGGCATCCTCTGTCCTGGCTCTACCCGTGCCCCCCACTTCATGGGGAGGGTCCTCATGGGGCAGCTCAGAGTCCAGGGTCTTGACTTCTGCTGGTCACTGAGGACCTCACTGTCGAGCAGGGCCCTAATGACAGAGACCTGAAGATGGCCTCACCCAACTGGGAACCAGGCCTAATCATTAGCCACAGACAGGAAACCCAGAGGCCGGCCTCCTCCACAGGCGGTGTGGCCCTCAGTGGTGGGTGCCCACGCCCTGTGTGAAGCGGGTGCTGGGCAAATACTCCCCATCACCGTCAGCATGCTTTCGTTCATTTATTTGATGGGAAGTGCCAGAAAAGCAGGAGCCATGTCTGACTTTCTCCCTCCTGCCTCCTGGTAGCATGTGATACATGCTCCATAAATAGACGCTGAAATGCAATAGACCCAGATCTCCTCTGAGAAGCATCCTGATTCCCACACAGACCCAGGCAGGCCTCTTCTGGACTCTTCCTTCCTTCTTCCATTTCAGAGCAAAATGCATCGTGTTGTGATTATTTTTTTCCCTTTCCTCTGTCCCACACATGCTATGAGTGTCTACCAGATATCCCAGGTACCTGGCCCGGCATGTGGCACAAAGAAAGCACTCACTAGAATACCTGCACATGACTTGAGTGAGTGGTTGGATGGATGAGTTTGCCAGGTGGAGGAAGATGCAGGCTGCCTCCCACCCAACCCCACACCCAGCATGGTTGGAAGTTATGTTTCCTGATGAGTGTTTTCCTGTTTTATGAATCTCTGTCTGTCCCTAGAAGCCGATGTTCTTTTCTCCCGGTATCAGGGCACATCTGGTTGTTGGTACATGTTGCTTAGTTAGAAACTCTTAAAACAGCATGAAATTGTTAGCACGTTGCTCTTGCCTGCCAAGCTGTTCCTGAGACTCAGGCTTTGGTGGATTTGGTTTTCTGTTTGTTTTCTATTTTCATGCAGTTTAGAAATTGGTTTGTGACAACCTGGGAGGAAATAAGCCCGCCTTGAGCTCCACCAAGGAGGGGGCAAGTCTGGGATAAAGACTCGGGGGAGAGCAAAAGCAAATTCAGGGGTGGAGAGACTCTGGGATTCCTCCTTTTATTTTCTTTCCATGCATTTTGGATTGAAGTTCAGGCTGATTTGATGTGTAGGGAGAAGGGGTGCCCAAAGGAGGGAGGGTTGGGTGGAGGAGAGGCTGGTCTCTGTATGAATCCTTCCAGGAGAGCAGCAGGGACCGGTACAATATCTTTGGGTTCCAGAGTAGACAGATATCCTTTGTCCGACAAATGTCCATGGATGGGGGCTGTGAAGGAAGATGCTCCTTCCTCATGTATTTGCTTCTTCTGCTATCTGTGAGGGGGGGGGGCAGTGCCAGAAATCAACTTTCCCCACATGGCCCCAATATGCCATCTCCCTTCCCCACTCTCGGTAGCTCTTGTCTCTTGGCAGATTTCTTTTCTGGAAATAATCTCATATGGGGAAAATTCTAGGCTGGTCTATTTCACCTTGGGTGGCAATGCTAGCCTTGATGGGTGTGTAGACCCAGACGCCTCTGATTTTGAATGGTTGCACTGGGAAAGGGGAAAGGGAGCTCAGAGTGCTTCCCTTTGTCTTCTAACAGTGGAGATGGTACTCAGAAATGGTTCATTGGTCAAAATGTCAAAAACAGTACCCCCTCTCCCCCAATTCCTGTTAGTTGCTCTCTGCTCCATTTTTGATAGCTACTTTAAAATCGTTCTTTTCTAGCCTTTTCCACAATAGCGTGGCCTCCATTTCAACCCTTAATTTCTCCTCAGAGAATGATTCTGGACTGCACTGCTGTGTTGTGGGTCTTTAGTGAACACATCTGAGACTTCCCTTTTGGCCCCCGGCAGCCTGAATGAATCTCAGAACACAACCTCGAGGTCCCCAAGTCAGGGTACCCTACTTCCTTGTTGACCTTGAACACTGAGCGAATTGCTCCCCTAATCCTCTAAGTTCTCTGAGGGACCCCATGGTTATTTGGTGTCCATAAGGTATCATATACTGACACATGGCTTCAATGTAATGGCTTCTCCAAGCCAAATAGGCAGCAAGTGACATAGTGACAAAGCAATTAAACGAATGTCTATCTGAAGTGAAACCTTTCCTCATGTCACTACACTAGAGGTTCAGAAATTCAGCAAGGAATAGAGTATTTCAGTTTTGTCTTCATCACTCAGCTTCCATCCCAGTACTTCTACTCTCACTTTCATGCTTCTCCTACCCAAACTCTAAGCCTGCAGGAATGCCTTTGCTCTATAGAACAATTCCCTTTTTTTTCATACCCCTTAGTTTTCTCTTTTGGCTTAAAACAATGAACATATATTACCTCGCAATTCTTGGGGTTTAGAAATACAGGTGAGGCTTAGCTGATGATTCTGCTTGGTTTCTCCCAAAGCCACAGTCATGCCCTCTGGAGTTATAGTCAACTCAGGGGTCGACTGGGAAGGAGATCCAGTTCCAAGCTCATCAGGTCTTACTGATTCATTCAGGTCTCACTGGCTCTTGCTGTGTTGGCCTCTCCAAAAGACAGTTCATAATGTGGCATGTAGCTTGACAACATGGAAGCTAGTTGCACTGAGAACAAATGACAGAGCAGGTACCTAAGATAGAAGCTAGAGTGCCTTTATAACTTAATTGTGGAAATGATTTCCCATCATTCTTCTCTTATCCTATTGTCAGAAGTAAACATCTAGGCCCAGCCCACACCCAAGAGGAAATAATTACACAAGGGTGTAAATACCAGGAGGTAGGGGCCATTGGGAGCCTTCTTAGAAACTGCCTACCACAGATATGCTCTGTGTAAACACCTGTTTATGTCATCTCACTTTTTTCATATTTTCTTTTGCTTTTAACTGGTTTATAAGAACTACTCTATAAACAAGCCCTTTGTCATTTGTTTGTGTGCGTATATCTTCTCACATGTAATCAGTATTTCTTTATGATTTATGCTTTTGATGTTAATACAGTCTTTTCAGCCCCAATGACATGGGATATTTTCCTTATTTATCTCTCAAAAATACTACTGTCTTAAAATTTATCTTTCACAAGATCCACAATCATTCTGGAATGTATTTTTTATGTATGAGATCAAATAGAGACCATGTCAAATATATATACATATATGTTTGGGTTGTTTTTCTTCTGCCTGAAAAAAAAACACAACAACTTTTGAGTAATTTCTTAGTGCAGGGGTTCTGGTCACAAATTGTGACCATTTTCTATTTTTTTCTTCAATTTCAGCATCATTCTTAAAATACATTTTCACTTGGAATAGAATACTAGGTTTGTAAGCATTTCCTTTCAGGTTTGCTGAAGCCATGCCATTGTTTCTTGACCTCTAATTTTTTTTTTTTTTGAAACATCAGCTGTCCTTTGACAACAATCTGTCTTCTTTCTCTGAATACTTTTAAGGTTGTCATAATCTTTTGGTTTTAGTGGTATTAAGATGTGATTATATGTGGTTTTCTTTGTTTATCTTACTCGTGGTTCACAGTACTTCTTCTATTTTGACTCACGTCTTTGTAAATTTGAGAAATCCTTAGCTATTATATCTTCAAATATTGCCTCTTCACTATTCTCTCTCTCGTTCATGCTAGGATTCTACTACAAAAGCTCTTCTTGCACTGACTGTCTTTACTCTTCTAGTTTATATTTTACATTTTATTTTCTTCTTTTCAGGCTTCATATTTGTTGGATTTTCTTTTGCTTCTAGAAGGATACTAGGTGTATTTGTAATCCCATATCAACTTGATCTAATAAGGAATTTCAAAACTAGCTCTCAGTCCCTATGAGGGTCAGTCTATTTTAGGTAAATCTTATTTATGGTGTGTCCTTCTTGTTCTCAATCTGTTTTAGTTTGTCAATGCTGCAGGGATGCAATACACCAGAGATGGACTGGCTTTTATAAAGGGGATTTATTTAGTTACAAATGTACTGTTCTTCTGAGGAAAGGCAGCTAGCTTTCTTCTGGCTTCCTGTCACATGGGAAGACACACAGCACATCTGCTGGCCTTCCTCCTGGGTTCAAAGGGTTTTCCCTGGGGTGATTTCTTTCTGTATCTCCAAACATCTGTGTCTGTGTTGGCTCTGAGCTGAGTTGTGCTGTGCTGTGCTGTGCTGAGCTCTCTTCTGACCTCCCTCTTTTAAGCCTTCAGCTATTTAAATTAAACGTCATTCATTGTGAAAGGCACTTCCCTTAGCTGACTGCAGATATTATCAGCCATGGATGAATTTCACATGCTGATGATTTAAGTCCACAGCAACAGAACAAGTGGGGTCCATCACCTGGCCAAGTTGACATTGAGCCTAACTACTACACAATCTAAAGACTATAGGGTGGCTAAGCCCTTCCCTGAAATGATGTGTTTTGGACTCCAAGCCTGCTCAGCTTTTCACCTTCTAAGCTTCTTGAATCAGCAGGTGCCCTCTTTTGGGAAAGTGGTTCTAAAGGCCCAGCCCTTTTTCCTTTCAGTTGTTCTCAGAGATCTTATGGTCTGGGAAGGCTCATGGCTGGTGTCTGCTGGTTCTTGTTCCCAGATCCATTGCTTCCAGCTTCTGATGCCAGTGGTTTCCTTTCTAAGTATCTGTGGGCCTTCACTTAGCTCCTCCAGGACACAACTCTGGGATCTGGCTTGCTTAGCATCTCACAGGAAGGGATATGGCAACATCAGCTGGGCTCTGCCTGTGTCTAGGTACCTTCTCTCTCTGTTGGCACTCCAAGCATCTCCAAACATCCATGTCTCTGTCCGCTCTGAAGCAACTGTTCTGTAAGCATCTGCATCTCACCTCTTAGTTTTAAATACATTAAAATAGGTTTTTAATTTTAAAATTCCAGGAATATAGAGAGATCTAAAAAGAGAACCTAATGAAAGAGGTTATGAATTTTAAGTTCTGAATGTTAGATAAGTTATATCCAGCCATATCTACAGGATCCTTGCCAGTGCAGCTTCTTATGAGTCCTTAGGAAATCTTCCCTCTCACCTCCTCCTCTGCCACTCTTTTTACCTGGGAAGGATTTAAGGCAAGAGTCCCTGTCACACCCACAATCTCAACTAGGCTTATTAACAAGGAGGTCCATGAATGGACTTCTGGAGTCTGTGAATTTCCAGAAGTTGAATGAAAAATGTAATGGATCATTCTATGTGCCTTTTTCTGGAGAGTGTGTTCACAAATTTAATCAGATTCACAGTGAAGTCCATAACCCCCCAAAATCTGAGAACCATTGGACAAGCTAGCATTAAGTTGTGCTGCTTCTGAGGAATGGATATATTTTCTCCTCTTGTAATTAGTTTTCTATACGTGACATACTAAACTATTTCTAATTTACTCCATTTTCATTTTACTGAAATTATTTCTACCTGAATCAATTCAATTTTGTGTAAATATTATAGGAAGCTTTGATTCATCAGTCACTTCCTTTTATTTCATTGTCAAATATTCTAGCCAGTTATTGTTTTTGTGATAGGAAGTTTTCTATAGTATCTATGATTCTTATCAACATAGTGAGAAAATTTCATGGGGTAGAAGGAATGTAGAGTGACAGGGAAAGGGAAAATATATTAAAGGTGGCTCTACCAATAATAAATTCAAGTGTCCTCAGGGGAGAAATGGCCCATAAAGATAGTGGGGTCAAATGATGAGGTGAAAACATCTTGTTTTAGTGCATCTCTATCTCTGTTAGGAGAAGATCTTGGAATAGAATACCCTTACAGAGTAAAATGTTAGAGAAGTGGGCACTGTCCTGTGGGATGTTGTGCCTTCCCATTTAATGGGAAAATGCAGAGAGCAAATTGGAAAGATCTGTATGGATAGTTTCTCCCTCTTCTTATCACTCAACTGAGGCCTAAGTGTGACTCATCATGAGGTCATCCTTGTCTGTTAGACCCTCTAGTTCTCCCTACATCACCCAGTGATTCAGAACACTTACTCTAATTGCAGTACCAGGGTGGCTCCTGGCTCGCTGGGACCCTCAGAGCATTATCCAACTTTAGAAACATCTGTGCCACTTAAACTCATATTCTCCATTTGTTTATTTGAATAAATATTGGGGGGATAATGTTGGTTAAAAAAAAAAAAAGAGAGAGAAAGACTTCCAGTCAATCACAATGTTAGTGTAAGATGCTCCAGGGTGCCATTTCTCCACAGAACCTTTGAACAACTAGAAAAAACTGGCAGAGCCAACTTCTTCAAAACTCCAGAAAATAGTTAAAGGATTGCAGTAACTTGGAAAGTGTGGAATCAAGAAAATGCATCTTGAAAAATGGTAGGAGAAGCTCAGAGCACCCTTGTGGTCCCTCCTTTGTTCTCTCCCTGGTGTGTTATGGGGCAAGTCTGAGCTTCCATTGTGGGTCTTTGGCCCCATTCCAAAGGAAAGAAAGTAGCTTCTGAGTGCATTCTAGGGTACCTGTATGTGGGTGCCAATCTATCAGGTGGCAGTCTGAAACACTGTACTAGGAAATTCCTTTCTGGCTTTTCCTCCAAGAACTTGCCCTGCAGGTAGAGGCAGCTTCAGATAGCAGAAGTAATATGAGAAATAAATAATTAAGTCAAAACAGTCTTGGGCAAAAAAAAAAAAAAGAAGTTACCGGTGGGGTGGAGAGAATTTCTCTATCCATAGTGGGGACTGTGTGTGAAGCAGTGAGGATATACTATCTTGATCCCTAGTGACTTCAAAGATTTTTACGTGAGAGTTAATATGTCTAACACTGTTTAAGTTAATGTGAGTCCTATCATCAATAAAATTTAATTGTAAATTTCTAAAAAACACAAAAAAGCAAACAGTCTTGGACAAAGGATTACCTGCTTTAAGTCATACTGGGGAGAGGGAGAGTAGACTGAGGGGAGCATTCAAATTCCTATAAATGGGGGAATTCGTAAGGCCATGAACAAGTGGAAACCCAGGACAAGACCTGGGCTCAGAAAAAAAGGAGAGGACCCTGCACTTCACATTTGACTCAGGCTGATCTTCTTGATAGGAGCATTAAACTCGGAAGGAGAGCACCAGCTAATGTAGAGTCAATTTGCAAAGATTGTAAAAGGTGTTTTTTTGCATTGGTTTGTTTGCTTTTGTTAGTTCCTGGTATTCAAGGAAACCTCTGACATATCAATAGTGGGATACAAAATTTAAGGAACAAATTGCTCAGTGGGTACATCCCTGATTTAATTTATTTAAAAATATTAAAATGAGCAGTGTGCATCAAGAGATTACAAGACAAACAAAGAAAAAATGAAAAAAAATGATGGCCCATCCAAAGTAACAAGGTAAAAATTGAGTAACCATCAGAGAAAAAGAATTTGGACATTCTGAACAAAGACTCTAAAAAAATTTTCTTTTCCGTGTTCAAGGAGATTAAGCAAAACACAGAAAAAGAACTAAAGGATATCAATCAGAAAAATGATGAGGGAACAATATGGAAGTCTCAATGAAGACATGGAAATTTCAAAAAGGAACCAAACAGAAATAATGAAACAAAAATTCCTTAGTGGGCTTTAACAACAGATTGGAGTTGGCAGAAGAAAGAGTCCATGAACTTGAAGACAAGACAACAGAAGTGATTCAGATAGAAACAGAAAGAAAAAAGTAACAAAGGTGAACAGCACCTAAGAAGCCTGTAGTACATCATTGAGCATGTCAAAATAAGCATTATGGGAGGCGCAGAAGGTGAAGAAAGAGGAAAAGTGGTGGAAGAAATGTTCAAAGAAACAATGGTAGATAACTTCTCAAATTTAAGGAAAGACATGAATATGCACATTCAAGAATCCTGAAGAATCCCGGTCAGGGTAAACAAGAAAAGAACTACACCCGGACACATGGTAGTCAACTGTCAAATGCCAAGAACAAGGATAGAGCTCTGAAGCTGCAAGAGAAAAGCAATGTGTTAGGTACAAGGGAGTCCCAATAAGATTAAGTGCTGATTTTTCATTGGAAACTGCAGAGGCAAGAGGGCAGTGGGATTAACTATTTAAAGTGCTAAGAGAAACAATTGCCATCCAAGAATTTTATATCCAGGGGGCTCTTTTAAAAATGGGGGAGAAATAAACTGTCACCACTAGATCTGCCATACAGATAATGCTTAAGGAACTACTTCAGATTGAAAGGAAAAGACACTAGGCAGTGAATCAAAGTGGTATAAGGAAATAAAGACTGCCAGTAAAGGTAACCATATGGGCAATTTATAAATGACAGTACTATTGCAATGCATTTTTGGGTATGTAACTCTGCTTTTTACTTCTTAGATGTTTTAAAATGCAAATGCATAAAATGCAGTGATAAATCAGTGGTCTTGGACATATGTAAAGATATAAGTTGTAGCAAGTACAAACAAAAAGGTAGGGTATAGGAACAGTGTATATGTATGCTATTGAAGTTAAGTTGGTATCAAATCAAATGTGATTTATATCAAGTTGGATATTAAATTTAAGCCCCATGGTAACGACAAAGAAAATATATGAAAAAATATGTTAAGAAGTGAGAAGGGGCACAGAATTGTACAATATAAACAATGAAATTGGCATTAATGGGAGAACTGAGAGACAAAAAAGATATAAGATTTGCAAAGGTCTAGCAGCAAAATGGTAAAATTAAGTCCTGTATTATCAATAGTTACTTTAAATGTTAATGGATTATGTGAGGCATGCAACTCGGTGAATGGAGCTTAAGGACTGTATGTTGAATGAAATGTCAGGAACAAAAAGACAAATATTATCATGCCTCACTCATATGGACTAACTATAATGTAAAAACTTGGTGAACTAAAGTCGCCAACAATCAGGTTGGAGCCTGTTGTGAAGGGTCCTAGATTGTAAGCTCTCACAGCAGTCACATATATTCAGGAGGTGTAACTGTTAATTCTAAATTCTGAGATATTGAGCTGTATGTATATAACATGGTTGTTCCCAGAAACTCCAGGTATTTATGCGACACCTGAGACTCAGAGTTAGAGCTCTGAAGCTATGAAAGTCAGCAGTACCCCATACAGAAACCATTTAAAAAGTTGAAAAAGCAGTCAGACATGGAGTAGAAATATGAATGAAGCTGATCTGGATAGGACTAAGGTGTATCAGAAGACTGGGTAAAGGATGATATCCATATTTTGAAAACTTCAACTTCTGTGTGAGACTAAACGGAGGGATGTTTATTGAGTGCAAAATTTATATTTTGGGTAGTGCATTTCCTAATTTAACTTGTATGGTCAGTTTAGTTGAATACCATAAGTACATGGAATCTTGAATAAGGAGTGATATTTTGTTGGTTTGTCCAGGTTAGTGTGCTGCCTTGATAAATCCCAGAGTAACTTGGGCAGTGAATAAACAAGCATTTGCAAATGGACAAAGGAGGAAATATTCAACTTCCCAATTTGGAAAATTTCTGATATTCTCGCCAGCAGCTGTGATAACCAAATCAATAGGCTGAGCCCTTGATCTTGGGGCTCGCTCTTATGGAAATTATATCAGCATAGGACAGGCTAAGCCTACTTAAAATAAGGCCTAAGAGTCCCCCCCCCAAACATCTTTTGTTGCTTAGATGTGGCTTCTCCCTAAGCCAACTCAGCAGGTGAACTCACTGCCTTCCCCCTACATGGGACATGACTCCCAGGGGTGTAAATTTCCTTGATAATGTGGGACATAAATCTCAGAATGAGCCAGGATCCAGCATCGAGGGATCGAGAAAGCCTTTTTGACCAAAAGGGGGAAGAGAGAAATGAAACAAAATAGTTTCAGTGGCTGAGAAATTTCAAACAGAGTTGAGGTTGTTATACATTATATAGATATCCCTTTCTACTTCATAGTGTATTAGAGTGGATGGAAGTACCTGAAACTGTTGAGCTCTGTTCCAGTAGCCTTGATTCTTGAAGATGATTGTATAAAGATAATAACGTTTACCATGTGACTGTGTGATTGTGAAAATCTTGCAGCTGATGCGACTTTTATCCAAGGTATGGACAGATGAGTAAAAAAATATGGATAAAAAATAAATTATATGGGGAAAAGAGTAAAATAAATTGGGTAGCTGGAAATACTAGTGGCCAATGAGAGGGAGGGGTCAGGTGTATGGTATGTACGAGTTTTTTCTTTTTTCTAGAGTGAGAAAATGTTTTAAATATGATCATAGTTATGAACACACAACTATGTGATGATATTGTGAACCACTGATTGTATACCATGTATGGAATGCATGTGTGTGAAGATTTCTCAATAAAAACATTAAAAAAATGTAGGTGGATTAAACTCTCCAGTAAAGAGGCACAGATTGACAGAATGGATAAAAAAACATGATCCAACTATATACTTTTTACAAGAGACTCATATTAAATTAAAAGACACAAAAAGGTTGAAAGTTAAAGACTGAAAAAAATATATACTGTGCAAACAGTAACCAAAAGAGAGCTGGGGTAGTTATATGATATCAGAAAAAATGGGCTTTAAGGCAAACTATTATGAGGAACAAAGAAGATCACTATAAACTGATAAAGGAGTCAATTCAAGCAGAAGATATGAGAGTAATAAATATATATGCATCTAAAAACACAGCCCCCAAATATATGAAGCAAATATTGACATATATAGAGCATTTTACCCAATAACAACAGAATACATATCTTTTTCTAGTGCACATGTATCATTCTCCAGGATAGATCATATGTTAGGCCACAAAACAAATCCCAATAAAATAAAAATTACTGAAAGCACATAATGTATCTTCCCCAAACACAATAAAATGAAGCCAGAAATCAATATCAGAGTGAGAACTGGAAAATTCACAAATATGTAGAAATTAAGCAACGCATTTTCAATAAACAGTAGGTCAAAGAAAAAATGACAAAGGAAATTAATAAATTTCTCGAAGCAATTAAAAATGAATGCACAACATACCAAAACTTACTGGATGCAGCAAAAGCACTGCTGAGAGGGAAATTCATATCTCTAAATGTTTACATTAAAAAGGAAGAAAGATATCAAATAAAAGATCTAGCCTCATAACTGGAGGCTCTAGAAAAAGAAGAACAAACTAAACCCAAAGTAAGTGGATGTAAAGAAATGAAGCTTAGCACAAAGATAAATGAGATAGAATATTTAAAAAATAGAGGAAATCAGTGAAACCAGAAATTAGTTCTTTGAAAAGAGCAGCAGCATTGACACACCTTTATTAGACTGATAAAAAAGTGAAAGGATTCAAATAGCTAAAATCAGATATGAAGGGTTGAGGTGGGGGATTGGCATTACTATAGTCCCCATAGAAATAAAAAGGATTACAGGGATACTATGAACAACTGTATGCCAACAAACTGGAGAACTTAGAAAATAGACCATTCCTAGAAACACAGAAACTACTTACACTCTGACTTGAAGAAATAAAAGATCTCAACAAACCAGTGAAAAGTAAAGAGGTTGAATTAATAATCAAAACTCTCCCAGTCGTCCAGGGAGATGGTGGAGTAGGGTAGGATGGTTTCTCCTGCTCCCGTGGGGCAAAAAGAGAGGGGACAGATAAAATGACCAGGACTGCAGGCCCAGGGGGTGAGTGATTAAAGAGGGTCTTCAGCATTTGGTGGGGAGGTCCTGGTAGAGAGAGGCGGAGGGATCAGGTCAAGGAGAACACGGTGTATCTGTGGAGTTGTGGCCCCACTGGGGTGGGGGGTGGCATGGGGGAGAGTGTGGCTCCAAGGGAGAAATGTCACAAAATAAGGTATCAGTGGCTAATAGAGTTCAAAGAGAGTCAAGAAGCTATTCTGGAGGCTCCTCTTATGCAAGCTCCAACTGGATATTGCTAATTGCCACAGTTTGCCAAACCCAACCAATATCATTTCTGTTAACCCTAGAGAACACCCAGGGCTGTATCTGAGATTCTACAAAAGCTTCGTGCACTAAGTTTACTTTCCAGAAACCTATAATCTCCAGAAGACTCCTAGGCCAGATAAGTCCTGAGACTCAGAGGGGCCAGCCTTTCCAAGAAGATCCCCCTATTCTCTATTGTTGACACCCCTTTTCAACATGAAAAAGTTAGAATGGGCATAGCCCAAATGTCTCTAAAAATTGGCAAAAGGATCAAAGGAGAAGGAGGAGTTATACCAGAGAAGATAGGATTAACAAATGAGTGTGACGCTGAATCGTTATATTGATATTTCTTTTAGTCTCCAAAGTCTTTCAGTAGCTAGAAGGGAAAACCTGAAGTTGTGGAACTTTAACCCATACCAAACTTTGAAATCTGATCTATAACTTGTTAAAATGTACTTCAAAATTTATTGCTCTTTTGTATATATGTTATATTTCACAATAAAAAAATGTTAAAAAAAGATTCCATCTATTTCTGCTCTAATCTTTGTTATTTCTTTCCTTTTGCTTTTCCTTTTTTAAATGAAATAAAAAAAGATTCTACTTTAAGTAAAAAAAAATTAATCACAAAACTACAGAAATCAAAATAGCATGGTATTGGCACAGGACAGACATACAGACCAATGGAATAAAATTGAGAGTTGAGAGATAAACCCTCACACATATGGCCAATTGATTTTTCACAAGGTGTCAAATCTACTCAGTGGGAAAAAATGTCTCTTCCAGAGAAAGGGCTGGGAAAATTGGATATACAGAAGTATGCAAGTGGACTTTTACCCCACATCATATGCAAAAAGTAATTCAAAATGTATCAAACACCTAAATGTAAGACGAACTGAAAAATTGCCAGCAGAAAAAACAGAGAAACATCTTAAGGACCTCGTGTTAGGCAAAGTTTTCTTAGACTTTACACCAAAAGCATGAGCAACGGAAGAAAAAATAGATAAATGGGACTTCATCAAAATTAAAAATTTTTGTGATCAAAGGACTTCATCATAAAAGTGAAAAGACAACCTATAGAATGGGAGAAAATATTTACAAACTACCTATCTGATAATGGCTCAATATCCAGAATATAAAGGAATCTTGTAACTCAATAACAAAAAGGTAACTCGACCATTCAGGGCAAAAGACCTGACTAGACATTTCTCCAACAAAGATACACAAATGGCCAAAAAGCCCATGAAAATATGCTGAACACCACTAGCCATTGGGAAATGAAAATAAAAACCACCGTGAGATATCATTTCACACTTACTAGAATGACTACTATAAAAAAATCAGATAATAAGTGTTGGAAAGGATGTGGAGAAATAGGAACACTGGTTCATTTTTGGTGGAAATGTAAAACGGCACACCTGCTGTGGAAAAAGAGTTTGGTGGTACCTCAGAAAGTTAGGTATTACCATATAACCCTGCAATGCTACTTTTAAGTTTATAACCAAAAGAATTGAAAGCCGGGACTCAGATATTTGCACACTGGTGTTCATAGTAACATCACTCACAATTGTTAAGAGATGGAAGCAACCCAAGTGTCCATTGACAGATGAATTGGTACCCAAAATGTGGTATGTGCATTTTATTATTCAGCCATAAAAAGGAATGAAGTTCTGATACATGCAACAACACAGATGAACCTTGAAGACATCATGTTGCGTGAAATAAGCCAGATGCAAAAGGAAAAACACTGTATGATCTTTCTAATATGAGATAATTAGAATAAATCAATTCACAGAGGTAGAAAAGAGAATCAGGTCACCAGGGGCTGAGTTGGTGGTAAGGAATGCAGAGTTAATGCTTAATTGATACAGAGTTTCTATATGGGGTGATGAAACAATTTTGGTTGTGGGTGGTAGCGATGGTAGCACAACATTGTGACTGTAATTAATACTATCCAATTATACATTTGAGTATGTTTAAAAGGGGGAAATTTTAGGTTTTATGTATATTCCTAGGATAAAAATAAATTTAAAAACCACTGGACTCACCGAAACAGCAAACCCTACTATAAACTATGGATTATATTTACTAGTACAGTTATAATTACATTTTTCATTAATTGTAACAAAGGTACCACAGTAATACAAAGTAGTAATAACAGGGAAAACTGGTTATGTGAGTGGTGGTAAGTGAAAACTATTTTCTGTAAACCTACAACTTTCTAAAACAGAGAGAGGGAGATAGAGAGAGAGAGGGAGGGAGGGAGAGAGGAAGAGAAGACGAAAGAGTGTGGTTCAGTGAAAAGAACATGAGATTTGGAGTTAGTCAACCCTGCTCAAATCCAAACTGTCACAGAAAAGCCATGTGACCTTTGCCTAAGTGCATATTTAAACCACTGGGATTAGGGAAGGGATTCTTTCTCTCTTCATTCTTCCCTGAGGCCAGGACACCTCCAAGGATGTTTTCTGGGTCACTGAGTTAGGGATAGGCTTCCCTCTCCATTTCCCATCCTTTCTATAAGCTTCTTTCTCATCCCACATAGCAGCTGTTCTTGTGGCAAGAGGGGGCATTGTCTTAACATAGGCATTTAACTTGACTGCACTGGGTTTGTACTTGGTCTAGCCCAGCTCACCAAGATAAGAGGTTTGGGGCATAAGCCAGCTTGTAATAAAGATTTTGTATACCCAGCTGCGGTGGTTTTTAGAAAACATCTTTATAAAACAGGTGATATTTGACCTTTGCTCCTTTCTGTATTCTGGTAAAGCAGATGTGATAGCTGGACCCTAGCAGCCATAATGGAACATGAGGATGAGGGATACACTTTAAGCATTACAGAGTGATAAGAGCATCCAGAGGATTGAGGAAAAGTCAGCTAGTCCTGGACTTTCAGCATTCTTTTAATTGAGAAGAAAATAAACCTCTATTTTGTTTAATCCATGGTTTTTGGGGGCTTTTTTGCTACATAGAACCTAACCCTAACTAATATATATAGTGTTCACATATTTGGGATCTGGAGTCAGATTACCTGAGTTCAAATCCTGCCTCCACCATTTCATAGACTCAACTTTGGGCAAATCTCTTAACCTCTATAAGCCTCTAGTTCTCTTGGCTGTGAAATGGGAATCATTATTTTACTTACATGGATTTCTTGTGTGTATTATCTTGGGGCTCTCAGGGTGAGCATATCTTTGTGAACATCAGCGACTATGATTAGGACCCCACACAAAATCTGTGGCCTGTTCTGCTCATGCCCAGTCACCACATAAATGTTACATTTTGTAACATTAAATAACCATATTAGCATGCTAGTAATGCACAGAAGCGCTGCGGGAAAAGCAAAACAATAGCAACAGTTGTTTTTTCCAGAGAGATTTATGGGTTTTTTGGAGGGGGGAGTATGGAACCCTTTATGTGGAGCACAAATAAGCTATCTTTGGTCCTAGCACTCCTCAGAGCACTGTCCAGGAAACCTAGCCATAAAAGAAGTAAATCAATCATGCAGGAGAAGCACTAATATTTTTGGTGCTAAATTCAGACAGCAATTACCCCTGAGGTTGCTTGATAAAGAGAATACTCTGTGGTGTCATGAACAATGTCTACAACAACTTCCTTACCCCGAATATAATGATGCTTTGTGTGGGACTGTTTCTTGTAATGACATTTCAAAAGTGCTGATGGCATCACACCAGAAACAGTTCAGCAGAAGGAATTCTGCTGGGACCCATAGGACACACTCCAGGTATCTGCATTCCACCAGCTCTGGCAGGATCCAGGGATTGATGTTAGAAAAATCTGGAAGGGTGAATGCGCTGCTTATTCTTCAAGCAATCCTCTCTGAATAGTGCTTTTTCTCAGCGGGGTTTAAAAAGAAATACCCAGTGGTAAGGCGTTCTCATTGTACTTCCTAGATGTACCCGAAGGGCAGATTTCTTTGTTGCCTGTTGGGTACCGGTCCAGGTTTTTTAACTGGCTATCAAGCTGGAGTGAGGTTGACATCCCTTTGGGAAGCTGAGGACGTGCCCTTCCATCACTGCCTACCAGAAATACCAGGAGTCTCTCCTGAAATTGCCTTGAGTCCATTCCAGTGCATAAATGAAAGAACAAATGAGGTCTCCAAAGCCTCCCTCATTTAACGTGGCTGAAGTAGTGCCCATGGCTAAATATGTTTAAAATTGGTATAACCAGACCCTTGCCACAGCCAAATAAAATCTTGGCAAAGCACCCTAGAATGCCTAGCTTTGGGCAATGCTACTGTCAGGACCCCGTCCAAGACAAACTCTACGTTAGTGCCAAACTAAACGAAGGAACTTGTACAGTTTTGTTATTTATAAGTCAGTTAAAATGTGGAATGCTTATCAGAGATAACATATTTAGTTTTAGGACAGCCGATCCGTGGGCTTCCTTTCTGGAAATAATTGGCTGACATGGCAAATTTCTTTTCAAGTCACTTCTAGCTTGTGATAACAAAACGCCGTCTTCTCTGTATATAAGAATGTCTGTCTTTTTGTTCTACATGGGGGCAGGTAAGGTTGGGGCTGGCATCCGGGATACCCAAAAGATCACACGGGAACAGGCTAGAGAGAAAAGATCGCAGAACACATCTCTATAATTCTTGCCTGGACACTGTTCACAGTCAGAAGTCTAATCCCTCTTGGATGGCCGATCCTATCTTTCAGAGCTGGTTCTGGACAGGCATCAAGAGTCCACGTTCTAAGTGGCAGCGTCAGCCAGGATCCATTCCATACCGGCAACAGCTGCATATAATCTAATATGCTCTTGGGGGTGAGTGTAACAGCGGTCTGGGGGGGGGGGGCGGGGGGGGAATCGCTGAGTCTAAGGCTCACACACTCCCTGACGTGTAAGAATTTGATATTTTTTTTCTGAGGCACTGATCTGATTTGCCCACAGTGCAAACTTGGAGTGGGGAATAAACCCAGCATTTGCATTTCATATTCTCTCATGGAGGTGAAAAGGATCTTTTATGTTTCTGTGCTCGTACATGAGAACACCCCCCCCCCCAAAAAAAACAAAAAACAAAAAAACAAAAACAACACCTGGTACTAGTGAAAGAATTAAAGAAGTTTAAGAAAAGAGACATTTCAGATACGTGAAATATCACACACACACACACACACACACACACACACACACGGCAATTTACTATATGATAAATGTGGCATTCCAATAAGAAAGGGAAACGATAGATTATCCAATAAGTGACGTGGGGACCATTGAAAATTTACAAAAAAATTTGGCTCATTTTATTTTTCATATATAAAAATTCATTCCAGATGGGTAAAGAGCTAAACTTAAAAAATTCTTCAAAATATCTGAAGAAAATATAGATGAATATTTTACTAACCTTTGAAGTAGCCAGTCAGAAATACTAGAAGCTGCAAAGGAAAAGTGTGTTATATTTGACTACATAAAAATAAGAAAAAACTTCTGTTAAAAAAAGACACCATAATCAGAATTAAGAGACAAATGACAGCCTCAGAGAAAGTATCTTTAAGATATATGACAAATAAAGCGTTAATAGCCCCCAAGTAGAGAGAATTTCTATAAACCAACAATTCAAGGACAAAACAACTGACAGAAAAATTGACACAGAACAGAAACAGACAATTCATAGTAGAAGCAAAAAAAGGCCAGCAAACTTAGCTAGCAATAAGGGAACTAAAAGTTAACAATGAGATGTTTTTCTAGCATCAGATTGATAAAAACTGAGGAAGGTTTAAAATATTCCGGGTGGGTAGGGTTGGGGAAATTCTTGGGGGAGTGTAAACTGATCCTGCCTGGAGAAGGGCAGTGCAGCACAGGCTATCAAAATTTCAATGCACAAATCATTTAACCCAGGTATTAACATCAAAACGTTTGTCTTAGAGAAGCGCTTGCCCATGTGGAAGGATGCAGTTTGCAACATTATATGAGGGAAATTTTAGTAACACCTGAAATAGCCATCAATGCAGGGTAGCTTTAAACAAGCATGACTCATCTGCTATGGAATATGATACAGCACCCAAAAGAATGAGGAAGGTGCTGGCATAGATTGGTCTGCAGCCCATAAGAGAAAGTGCCAGTTGCAGCCCCACATGTGCAGCCTGATACCTATAATTCGGGTGCACAGTGGCATGGATACAGAGACGACAGTGTGGGAGAAACCTGTCACACCAACGGCGTGTATGCTGTCTCTTGGCAGGGGAATGCGAGGTGCTGGGGAGGAGGTTGGTAAAGCGGACTTCCACTTTTTCCTCTACCACTTCTATGTTGTTTAACTTTGCATGCACACATACGTGCCCACTGACACACACAGATGTGTTCACATATTCTGTGTGGTTTAACTTACACACACAAACGTGCAAGAATGTGTTCATGTATTGCATCTGTTGTTCAACTTAATTCACACAAATACCCATGAATGTGTTCGTGTGTCCTTTGCATGTTGAAAAAGCAAATAAAGAAAATCACACACCCACAGAACGAGCAGTGGGATTCTGCAGTGGCTTGGATCTATCTAATGTGAGTGATTCTGTCATCTGTGCTATACATTCACTCATTCATTCACTTAATAAATATATTTTGAGTGCCTCCTCTGTGCCAGCCACAGAAACTAGAGAAAGACTATGGAATCTATTCCCATACTATTTCAGCGAGTACTCTGATGGATAATATATTTCATAGGATGTTAAAAATAAAATATTGACAGAGGCACAAAGGTATAATAAGCATACAATTTCAAAGTTGCAGAATACACAATGGAAATTTAACTCTTGACGTCACTGTATCCATCCTGAGAATATAAAATGGTTAAGGCAGTGGAGAGGGGAAATGGATCAGGGAAAGAGATTTCTCTGGAGGGAACTACTGCAGTGCTGTGATTCCCTCCCCAGGGGCAGTGAGGGTGGGATGGGGGGTAAAAGACAACAGGGGCAACTGGAGAATTCACTCACTCCCTCTGTTCCCACAGCAGCCTTCCAGTCTCAAGCACAGTGGAGTGGGGAGAGAGGAAAGCATACTCTTAAATCAAGTTTGAAAGTTTAATTATTATATAGAAATGGGCATTCCAATTACCAACTTGGGGCTGGGCTTGTCACTAAAAGTGATTTAGACTGTCAGCCTCCCAAGACTAAACCCATAAGTCACTGACCGGCCCAAATTCTAATCCAGTGGTAGAGGAAGTCTACCCACATGGAATCAGGTTTAAAGGGATACTGGAAGATGAAAATGAAATTGTGCTTTGATTACATCATAAGTCATGCGTGGTTAATACACAGGTTACGTATAATTGCTCATCGAGCAAGAAGTAAAACTGTAGAGTCAGTGGAAAAGGAAGGTGATGTGTGGTGCCAGGCTCTGCACAGGATTCCTATGGCTTTTCATGGAAACGTGATCCTTTAGCAAGCCAGGAGTCTATAATGGTTTAGCCCTATTTGTGAATTTGGAGATTCCCCAAGACCCTCCATGTATCTTTTGCAGATGCCAAAGATCTGCTATGGTATATTTTGGAAGGTTTTCCATTAAAAACATCCAATTAAAATTAAGCTTTGGCACCTAAAGTCTTAGCCTTCATTTATGCAGAAAATGAAGCTGTCTGGTTGGAATTTACTGCTAAGGTATTTTGAGGTTCTGTGAAACCACCACAGTCCCTGGAGATGCATGAAAGCCTCTGGAAGGTATGGAGAATGCATATAGAAGACCTGCTAGCCCTGCCAGAAGAGGAGAAGCCTCTCCCAGCAATCCCCTTCACGATTCAGCTCGAATGTCACCTCTGTGATGCCTTCCCCATTCCTCAGACTGGGTCCGTTGCTTCTTTCTCTGTTTTCCAGGGGAGTCTTCTATACAAAGCATTGGCATTGCTTGGCACATATTAAATTGCTTATTTGCCTCATCCACAAGATCCTCAGCTTCCTAAAGGTAAGAGGTACTGTAGTTCTTTGAAAAAACATCATTACGTTTCTGAAATTGGGATAGCATTGATGGTATGCCACAGTGTAATTGCAATATGTTTTCTTAGTGGTACATAAAATAATGGTATGTCTCACAAATGATGGTGACAGAGCCAGTGAAATATAGTATATTGAATTCACCTTTGCATCCCTAAACAGCCAGAACATGGCTGTGCTCACAGTTCTTACAGCAGCAGGGGTTACCCTAAGTAGAACACCCCCGTCCGCACTGCACAAACCTTACAGCCCCAGGAGTCTGCTAAGTATTTCTTTGCTCTTCACTGCCAGAGTTATTCAGATCAGTGTCTCCTGCTGGCACAACCTACCACCACAAAATACACGAAGCGAGCAGATTTGGTGGTAGTGGGTTGTGCCAGCAGGCAGCGGTCACAACTCAATCCTCCAGCAGCACAATGGCTCACAGAAGAAGTTAATTTCTTGCAAATACTAGCTGTCCAGCTAATGCTTTTGTGGAGGTGGTGGCCTTCTCTGGGATATTTCAGGGACACAGACTCCCTCCCCACCGGGGCATGATTAGCCATCAGGATCTCCCATCGCCCTTTGCATAAAGGCAGAAGAGTAAAGAGACTGTGCAGAAGGCAGGTCCGCTTTTAAAGAAATGTCTAAACTGTTTGTTAAGGCCTCTAGATACATTTCTTCCTAGACACACCCACAGTGTGCTGGCCTTGGGCATGAAGGCCCCAGAAGTGGCGCAGCCCTCTGGGGCCCAAATCTGCCGTCACTCGGATCTTCATGGAGCTTGTCGTCCAGACCGTTGGCCAGGACCTGGCTGTATTTTCCATCCTTGACATCCTTCTGTCTGTTTAAGAACCAGTCTGGGATCTTGTACTGGCATGGATTCTGCATAATGGTGATTACATGTTCCACCCATCCTCAGCAAGCTCTCCTGTCCTCTTGGTGAGGTCAACATCTGGTTTCCTCAACACTGCATGAGCTCCCCTCCATCCCAGCCTGAATGGCAGTGATGGCAAAGGCTATTTTCTGGCGCCTATCGATGGTGTTGAGTAAAATGTGCTGGAACTTCTAGGGCATCACTGGAGACAGGGCTGCAGCAGCCCACCCGTGGTCTGTAGGCCTCCGTGGAAGGGCAGGTCCACTTTTAAAGCCTTGGTCTGGAAATGACTAATCTCACTTCTCACATTCTGGTGGCCAGAATTAGTTATGTTCCATACCAGGTGCCAGAGGGTTGGAGTAGGGGCATGGAGAAGGCCCGGCTGGGAAATGCCATCCTTGGTTGGGCATCCATTCCCCAGAAACAATCCTATATGATAGGAATGGTAGCATACATTTTGGTGGGCAGCGAGTTCTCTCTCTGCTGTGGAGAACTGCTGGATTGTTACCTACATCAGGTAGTGTTTTAGGTTGGACTGTGTGCCCCAGAGACATCTGCTCGGATCCTAACCCCTGGCCCAGTGAACGTGACCTTGTGTGGAAATAGGGTCTTTGAAGATGTAATTAGTTAAACTAAGGCCAAAATGGATCATGGTGGGCTCTGGTTCAATGTGAATGGTGTCCCTATGAGAAGAGGGACATCTGGACACAGAGACAGACAGACGGACACAGAGTGTACATAGCCATGGGAAGACAGAGGCAGAGATTTGAATTATGTTGCCAAAAGCCAAGGATAGCCAGTGATCACCAGAAACTAGAAAAAGGCAAGGAGGCGTCTCCTCCAGAGCCTTCAAGAGAGCTCCTGGCCCTGGTGGTAGCTTGGTTTCAAATTTCTAGGTGCCAGAACTGTGAAACAATACATTTCTGTTGTTTTAAGCCCCCTGGTTTGTGGTACTTTGTTACAGCAGCCCTAGGAAACTAAGACAGGGTTGTCTGTGTCTTACTGTGAATTTAATTTTGACTTCTGATTCCAACTACACTAGTTAATCATTTCTTGGTTGCAAGAGGCAGAAACCTGACTCTGACTAGTTTTAGAAAAGATGAATACATTCTGATTAGGTGTGATTGGACCTACATGCTCAAATAATGTCTATCATCTTTCTTTCTCTTTCTCTCTCTCTCTCTTTTATTTCTTTTCCCTTTTTTCACTATGCTGGTCTTAATTGGCAGGCAAGATCTCTGCCATGGTTGCAATGAGAAAAATGCTTGGGCAGCTCTAGGCTTACTAAGTCCTTTCAGCCCAGGATCTCAGAAGGAAAGAGAAAGGTCTTTCTCACAGATTCACATCAGCTCCGCGTTTCTCCCCACAAATGACTGCACTTAGCCTTTAACAATTCACTTGACCACCCTTGGGCCAATGGATGTGTCTAGGGGGAATGGGATGTTCTGTATGGAGAGCTCTACAGCCCTCTCCGCCCCCACCCCCCGAAGAATCTCATGGAATGAATGGGGAAGGTGCAGTTCCTAATAAGAAGGAATGAAGAACAGACAAAAAAGTGAAAACTGTAAGTAAAAGCTCATCATGTGTCCTACTGTGTAGCCACTTGAACTTGATGCCTTCCCAAATATCCTAGATCCTTCATGATTCCATGCTGCATCCTCTTTCATGAATGACCTCTTCCCTGCTTCTCCCCTACTCACCCATCAAGACCAGCTCCAGGAAGATTTTCTTGACACCCTATCCCCCCTCCAGCCAGCCTGGTTACAGCCACTGATCAGAACTTGGATCCAAACTGTCTGAGCTTGGAGGCTGCTTCTGAGGCCCAAACAATAGTGGGCTGTGTGGTTCGGCCACACTGGCCGCAGCGGATTCTGCAATCCTGTTGGTCTTGGAGCAGCCTGCATTGTGTTGTTGTCATCTGAACCCACGGAGGTGTAAAATGCCATCTTGCCCAAAACAAACACCAGTGCCAGAGAAGTCCTCATTCCATCAAACAGGGACTGAGCGGGGAAGAAGTTTGCCAAGAGTTGGCTGCCCACAAAGCTCCAATTAGCCCCCAAATTATCTCCTGCATCACGTGTACAAGGATTTCTAACCAAAATTTGCTGGAAAATGGATTCTCAATGCTTCTGTCTATTTACCTAATACTTAACCCAAGGATAACAACACACATACAAATTTAAAATAAAACACATGTTGGTTTTTTTTTTAAATAAAAATTTGAAACAGATGGTCTCTTTTAAGACAAATATTTATTCCCCTGACATTTCTTTCACTTACATGTTTATATTTTTAAATATAGGCTTTATGCAGAGACCTTAGAGATGTCACGATAATAAAATCCATGCTGTTCATAATTGTCTATTTCCTAGAAACACGGGGCTGGAAGCAACCTCAAGAAGCTATCTCTGGCATCCCCCTCCTCCAGGCAGGCCAATGTGTGACCAGCTGAGACCAACTGGAGTTTATTCTGTTTATCTTGGAGGCTTTTGTGGAAGGAAGCTGTAAACTCTTTCTTACTGAGCTCATGGACTCTCCATTGAGTTGTGGATCCCCGGGCTGGGTGAAGAGTTCTTGGACAGGGCAGAGTTCCGAGCAAAGTTGTACAGGGTGTTTTTTTCCATGGCATGTGAGTCCCTTGTTATACTCTTCATCAGTCCAGCCCCGTATTTGCAGTGCAGCCGCTCTGTGACTTTGCCACCACATGCTTAGTTTGGGTACCATTGTCATCTGTTCAGATCCCTCTGCACACACTTCCAATAAGGTCAGTGCTCATCTTGGCCGGGGTCATCAATTTCTCTTCCACTAAGGTAGGTGAGTGTTCAAAGGGAGAATCAATAGATGTATCAGATGTTAGGCAGAAAAAGATGGACACTTTTCAGAAGTCAGTGATGACAATCTTTAGCCTGAAGTGTGTGGTTTGAGGATCTTTTTGTATTCTTGTATCAGTTAGCTTTTGCTGTATAACAACCCCCCCCCCAAAAAAAACCTTATTGATTTAAAATAACCAATGTATCATTTCTCACTGTTCTTTAGGCAGGTTGGGCAGATCGTTTGGTCTGGACTGGGTTGGCTGGGGATGGATGGTCAAGGATGACCTCATTCTCATGTCTGGTGTTGGTTTTATGTCAGGTGGAGCAATGGGAATCCCACGGCCACATGTTTCTCACTGTCCAGAAGGCTAGCCTGGGCTTGTTCCCACAGTAGTAGCCGCAGGGTCGCCAAGGGCAACAAAAGAGAGCAAGCCTCAAATGTGCCAGTGCTTTCCAAATCTCTGTTTGTGTCAAGTTTTCCATCATCGCCTCAGCCAAAGCAAACCACAAAGTCAGCTCAGAGTCAGGGTGGGAGGCATATCAAAGGGTATGGATAGAGAGAGGCCATCTCTGCAAACTACCACAATGCTCTTTGAGGATATGAACAGGAGGCGTCTTTTCTTGGTTCTTATCAAAGGCAAATGTCTTAACAACCTTCTTAGAGAAAGAAAACCTTGCAGTTCCTCACCCCAAACCTTATCCCAGCTGAGTATCTGATTTAATGATACCCTTTCCTGCCAGTCTTTCATGCAGGCTTCTTGAGGGCAAGGACTTGATTATCTTTGACTCTAGTGCTGGGTGCATAGCAAATGCTCAACAAACAGCTTTAGGAAGGGAGGGAGGGAGGGAGGAAGGAAGGAAGGAAGGAGGGATGGAAGGAAGAAAACTTGTATTCCTAATAGAGAGGGCATGTTAACTTGATCTGAATTCACCATAACCCAATTTATTTGCTTAAAAATTAATGACATGAAATTAGTGTCCTCAAATCATCCCAGCTAGGAAGAGATTTGAAAACACAGATTAGACCAAGTCCATCTCGTGCTTAAATATCTCCAAAGACCTTCTGTTATGCTTATAATAAAATCCAAATTCCTAACTATGGCTTTCAAGCACAGCGGGTTCTGGTCTCTGTCTTTCCCACCTCACCGTATCATCTCTTCTCATTCCCTCTTATGTACCAAGCTCAGTCACAATGACCTTCTTTTTGTTCTTAGAGCACATATATATGTTATATGAAAGCTTTTTTTCCCTCCCACTTAGAGCTTTTATATTTTATACTTGGAATGCTTCCCCTCTTTGCTACCTGGCCTTTACAAGACTGGGTCCATCTTTTCATTCAGACTTCAGCTTAAATGCCATCCCTCAAAGAGGCCAGCCCTGATCATTTACACTAAAAGCTACTCAACCATTCTCTGTCATCAAATCGTTCCAATCCTCCACACAGCTCTTGACAGTATCTAATGTCTCCCCTGTTTGATTATTTGTTTCTTTGTTTATAGTCTGTCCCCCATCCCTCAGTGGGGTGTTAGCTCCTGGACTGTACCTTGAAGGTGCTATTCACAATCTCATTTTCACATCTAGAACATTGCCTGGCATGTAGTATGTACTCAATAAATGACAGATATGATGGGTCACTGTCTTGATCTTTTAGGTCTTAATGTCTTCCTTCTCCTTGAATGAAACAAAAAGAAAATCCTTTATTAAATGACTAAGGAGCAATTTAATCTGGTTCCTATTCTATAACAATTCCCTAAAATATAAGGCATTGAATACTTGCTAGGGACATATATGAAGTGATGGCTAGAGAATCTCTATTTGCATCCGTCCCTTCAAAAAAATTGGAAGAAAGCTTCAGAAACAAAACATTAAGATAACAGAGCAGAAGATAGTTTTGATGATCCCTTTTATGGCAATAGCTTTAAGATGGGACATTTTCATACTGAAGAGCTTACATTGAAAAGCAACAGTCGCCTGCCCTTACCACCCTCCTCCCTTATCTCCTTTTCTGCTACTGGGAGACGTTCAGTTTTATCTGTTTCTGTTTTTAGTTCTAAAGCATATCTAAATGATATGTGTATACCATTATCCCCTGATTTATCAACTTCAGACATTATCTTCTGACGCCCGGTTGGATAGATGAGGACCTGAGCCCTCCATGGCTGTCTTTCATGTTGCAGACTTTCCTCAGCCTCTGGGCATCCTTGGTTGATCATTCACAGCAAGAGCGAGGGAGCTGGAAGGATGCTTAGAAACTCTGTTTGCATGGGTAGCAACTGGAAGACTTTGGTTAGAGTGAGAAGTGTGTGGGGGTGTGTGTGTGTGGGGGGCATGGCCTGGCCCTTGTCCTGTTGGTTTCTGAGATGTCAGGATGTTGGGGCTTGGCTCTGAGAGCACCAAAAAACAACACTTCCTGCCCCTGTCCTCCCAGACAACAAAATTCGCCTAGAGAAGCCCTTTTCCCTCCCCTCCTCCTCTTTCCCCATCCTCTCCCTTCTTTTCCCCTCTTATCTGTGCTCTTCCCCTCCCCTCTTCCCTCTTTCCTCCTCTCTTCTTTATCCATCTTTTCCTTCTCTGGCTTTGGGATTCAGAGTCTGGTTCTGGGCCACTCTATGAGCTAAAGTGGCAGGTGGCAGGGGCCAGAAATGCTGCTGAACATTCGGTATAGATTTTGAGTTAACTCCCATTTCTTATTTTCATCACCCAACTTGTCTGCTGTCTCCAGGCAATGACCTTTTCTAGGATTTGACCAGGCAGGGTAACTGAAGCCCCCTCCAAGAAGGTCGTGGTAACTCCTATTCTTCCTCCTATTTTGCCTTCTCAGCCAGTCCTCTTCTATCTGCTTTAAGTTTTCTGGAAATTGGTTGAAATTCTCCCTCTCCCGAAGGACCACTCCCATTTTCTTCCTTATTTAGTGCTTGTACCTTTTAACAATTCATTTTAATGGGGTCTCATAAGGGAGAGAAGGAAAACGCATGTGCTTATTTGCCATCCTTACTCAGAAAACCTTGACTTTTTTTCCATTTAGAAAGATACTCTTAAGCTGTTCAATTTGGGTCTTTATGATTTCTCTCAAAGATTAATTTATTCTACAGGTTTTTTTGCTCAGGTAAGCTCGTGATATCCTTTGTCTAGATGCAGTGAGATGCATTCTTTGTCACTTGTCTCCACTTTGCAGTCCTAGAGCTCCAACCTAAGCAGGCGGTCTGAGCTTCTTCCCAAGTTTGCAAGTTCTTGCTGATTTTCACATGTTAAGCTGCCCACTGGATGCCATCAGCAAGTTCTCTGGGAGCCTTTGATCATATCAGCAAAGGGGGTTTCTTTCATCAAGCCAGAGGCTCCCTGGTGATAGGGTCCACCTCCCTGTCAAACTTGGGGATCCCCAAGGATATGAACGATGATTTTCTAATCAACTAAGGGCTTCCTTAGTAACCTTACTATTCAGGTGAGCTGAATAATAATTAACGGGGCTGCCTCCTGCAGCAGATTGGAGGAGCAATCTTTGCTCTTATAGCTCTTCTAGGACTAGGAAATGTGGGATTTAGAGCAGACATGATGAGTACAAATAAAGGTGGGAGTGGGGGCTGGGGATAGGGGCAGTCAGGTGACAAACCCCAGGGAAAAGTAGCAGGTGGGCTGGCTGGCTGGGCTGAGGCTGGGAAGTTTATCCTAACCTCAGAGTGGTGTGGCTGCTAACCATACTTAAGTTTGCCTGCTTGGAGAACTTGGATTTTATCTTTCTGGGAAAGCCCCCTTCAACAGGGTCTCCACGTGCACTTGAACCAGTCAGAGGCCTCTCATCACAGAGAACAAACCTGTCTTCCTCTGAGCAGTAATAATAAACAGTGGGCAAGAAAAATGCAGCTCAGGGTGAATGGAAGCCCTGGAGGTTGCTGGGCTCCAGAAGGGTCACAAGTTTAAGCTATTCTTTCATCTCCCTAAGAGAATTACCAAATTCCAATTTGAACCAATTCCAGCATTTACTGGAAGCTGCACGTGGAGACTCAGGTACTTGCATGCAAGATCTTATGAGTAAAAACATGGCCGTGGTTAAGGAAAGGCTGGAGCCAGGAATGGTATCAAGATCAATAATAAAAAATTGGGAAATAACTTAAATATGGAACATAACAAATAAGATAGTTATATTATAAATCTATTATAGAATAATATGTAGCTATTAAAATTTGACTTGTAGAAGAACACTTAACAATATGGGAAATCTATAAAATCTACTGTCAATATGATTCCATTTAAAAATAGAATATGTTTTAAAAATATATTTCCTATAAATGTATGCTTTAGTGTTTTTTGATTTGCAAACACTCAAGGTGGTTATGCACACAAGCTTCTTTTTCTGTTCTTGGTTTTCTAAGTTTTCATCATTGAGCAAATATTCTTTTTCAGTGAGAAATACATTTTTTTCTAGAAAATGAACCATATATATAAGTATAGAATATACCAGAGGTTGCAAATTCAGATTCATAAAGAGTCCAGAAAGGCAGAAAAAATTGAATAAAGAAGACTGGGGGTAAAGAAAATCAGCTGCCAGAAATATAATCAAATATTCAGTTGTTCATTTTTACGTGACTGTGGAATAACACTCATAGCATAATACAAACACGTATGATATTGGAGATTATGTCTTAAGTTCAAAATTGAAAAACATTAACACTTTAAAAAATAGAAATATTTGATTATTAATTTTTTTCATAACTCATTACTTCTTTGCTTTAGAACCAGAAATATGACACTTTTTCTTTTGCCCCAACATGTCAATCTCGGGTCTTGCATTTCGTGTTGTGATGTGCTGTACAGAATTCAGCCTTGAATCCTTTAACTGAGAGCAATAGTTTTATTTAGTTTCATAATGGAAAACAGCTGTTCATGGCCAAACATGGATAGAATCTTTGTATGATGGTTTTTATATTTAGGGTAACCACTCCTGAGACATTTGTAGAATTCTGGCATCTAATTTTGCAAAATTTCGTGTGGGGGACTTAATCGTAGTTCAAAAAATTCCATTTATAGCGCCATATTAATTGAGAGAGGTGAGCTGAATACTGGTAGTTTATTTTCAGAAAATTAGAACCTTTTCCAGAATTCCATCTTCAACTCCACAATTTGAGGAGAGCAGTTTTAGCGGTCTCTTTCATTTCTGAAAATCTACTTCAACATTAGAAAAGTGAGCCAGATTACTGTTTGCCAAATGAGTTTTCCCAGCAATGTAATTTCGCTAAGAATGACCAAACTGAATAACTCACGTCCATGAGTTGTGACTATTCTTGCTGTGGAATACCCAAAATAGCCTAGCTGGCTTGTGATGTTTACTGAAAGTCTGATATCTTCATCCACTCTTTGCTGCTGAGTTGGGGAGAATATTGGTCATTAGATGATATGAACAAGTTGATATTTTTTCAACTGTTTCTCCCATCCCACAAATAAAAGGTCCTAACATTATATTCCAATTACACTTCACATATTAGAACAGAAGCAAATTGTGAGTATCATGCATCCAGTTCATCAAACCAGGCACTGAATGCTTCCTTTAGCAACGAGTGGATTCAATTCACTCAGCCCATGATATATCCCATCTTGAATTTTTAGCACATGGGCAATTCCTTGCGAATTATTTAGGTCCCACGATCTTGTAAAATTTGCCACTTTAGATTTACATTTCATAGCAAGTTCAGTATTAATGCTAACCATCTCAGGAGTTCTGTTTTGTAGTCAGGCATTTTGACCTGTCTGCTTTAAATTTTTCAAGACTTTGCAACACACAAAGCTAAGTCATTTCCTGAAGTTGGGCCTGTGATGGACACCATGCCCAAAAGTTCTCCAATCACATTGAAATCTCAGTGGAACCATAAATAAATATAGCTGACTGGGTGGTATTATTTTAACTGGGGCTCTCATAAGTTTCACTAGGAAATGCCACAAATGATTTAACTTTTTCACACAACCTGTCCTGTAAGTTCTCAGCCATATCGTCATCTTGCTGAGCAACAGGATTTCTGTTTAGTCTTCCATTTGCAAATAGTTGTTTTTGTTCAAGGCATGAATTTCTGATCTCAGTAGATACTTTTATAAACTCGCCTTCCATGAAAGATTTCAGTGCATGAGCAATGCTTTCTTCCAACTCATAACTGCATTTCACAGTTGCATCACTTGTTTTGTTGGCATTAAAAAATAAAACAGGTTGAAATGTCAGTCCTTTGTTTTAGAGCATTAAGCTTCTTTGGTTGGATTCTTTTGATACGGACACTTTTTATTTTGCATGTCAAACTTGGAAGACTACTTTTCACTTTTGAAAAAAAAGAGTAGCTCTTTTTCATTTTTCTGCAAACACACAGCCCTCTGTGATTGCTTTTCATTTTCTGCCTGAGCCATTGATATTAAAAAGATTACTGTCTTCATAGCACTACTACAAGAAAAACAATAGCCCAAGATGATGATTAGTAAGAACTAACCCTCAGCTTTGGTGATAGGAAGAGAATGGGGTGTGATGAAGAGTATGGTGTTAGAGGAGCTACTAAGCTCAGTGGATTCGTCCCTTGCTGGAATATGGGCTCAGGTTTGACAAGTCTTCTAAATTGTTAAAACTTAAAAATGTATATAATGCACTTAGAAATGGGATCTATTTTAAGTGTACAGCTTGATGACTTTTCTCCAATGGAGCACCACGGTATAACCTGCAGACAGACTAATACCAGGACCTGTAGTCTCCCCTCGTGCTCCCTTCCAGTTGAGACATTTTATTTCTTTAAAGGAAAAAAAATTTGGATTCACAGGTGAACTCTCCATTTCTAAATTTTGTCAAGTGATTCAAAGCATTTAAAGACCCTTGGGCCAGATGAAACACATTTCCTGATCGGAATCATTCCAGAGGGCTGCAGTTTGTAGCCTCTACTTACATGTCTTTTTAGCATCTTGAAGCCATGCCACTGTTTTCTTCCACCTACAGGGGAGTGGGCAGCCATAGTTTGTACTATATGATCCCAGTGTGCTTGTCTGGGGTCTTTCTCTGAGATTCTGGAAGCGGGACACAGGGATACTCTTCAGCTGGATATTGGTGCTTAAAGTGGGAACTTCAGTAACTCCAGAGCTGGAGCGAGCCCTATATAACCTTGTCAGTGGAGAATCAGAGAAACTCTGGCTCTCAGAGAGGAAAATATTTGTACAGAGACAATAGAGAGAGGAAATATATAGTGAAAGAGGGAAGGAAAGAGAAAAATTACCTCGGTTCTCCCAAACTTTCCACTTTTCCAGTTCTTGGATCTAGCCTCTCTTGAGGCCAATATAACCTAAGGATCTAGATGCTACTGAGACTTACTCGAAAGGAGTAATTGGTCAATAAAGGCCCAATGATGGGAAGCTGTGGTAGGCTTCTCTATGAATTCAGGAGAAACAATCAGGCACAGTAGCTTACAGCAGCAAGGGATGAGGTGACAACCAGTGGCTGTCAATCAAGTGGGGGTCTCCACACAGAGCCAGCCTCTAAGACAGTGAGCTGGGGTAATGGATAAGGAGGCTGGGCAGACAGGGAGAATATGGAAGTTCCCTCAGGTGAGTTCATTATAGGGGTCTGGTTTAAGGAATGTGGAAGGACAGATTATTATTCCCAGTGCTTCACTCCCTCCCTGTGATAGAAACCACACCCTCTGCAGGCGCTCAGAGAAGGTAAAGCATATACTCCCACTCCATTGACTTTGGGCTTGGCTATTTGAGCTGCTTTAGCCAATGGAATTGGTTGCACTTGACAATGTGCCGTTCTGAGTTGAGGCCGTAAGAGTCATGGGAAGTTTTCACCAGTCCTCTCTTGTGCTCCTTCCATCCACAATGAGGAGAGGTTGCTTCAGGTAGCTGCAGGTCCCAGAAAGAGACATATGGACCTGATCTGGACCTGACCATAGCCTGAATCAGGGCCCTGCCCACAGGTCATGATTGGAAAAAGTAAATGTTCTCATAGGCCACTAAGATTTGTGCGTGTGTGTTCATTACATAGTATTATCTCAGCAATAGCTGACAAATACAGAGGATGGATGGATCCTAGGCAAAACTAGGGAACAGTTGCTGTGGTAGATTGAATAATGTCCCCACAAAGACATACTCAAGTCCTAAACCCCAGTCCTTGGGTGTGAATTCATTTGTAATAGGATCTTTGAAGATTCTATTAAGATGAGATGGAATTGAATGATGGTGGGCCTTAATCTGGTATGACTGGAGTCCTTATAAGCAGAGAAAATTTGGACATGGAAGCACATGCCATAGGAGGAGATGGGAAGAGACAGATTGCCATGTCACGCAGAGACTGATTGCCCGTGAGCCAACAACAGGACATTAAGACCTTGGAGAAAGCATAGTCAACAGGTACCTCGATTTTTGAGGTCTAGCTTCCAAATTGTGAGCCAATAAATTCTTGTTGTTTTAGCCAATTGGTTTGTGCAATTTGTTCACAGCAGCGCTGGAGAGGGGAGAAGAGAGCTTGAGACAGGAGCCAAGGCAGAAAAGACCCGACTGTACTAGAATGGGCCAAGCCTGGAGAGGGGAGGGGAGAGCTTAGTCTCAGAGGCAGCACGAGCAGAACGTGGGTTCTTAGAGGTCAATCCAGGGGGCACCAGATCCGTGTCTGATTGGAAGAAGGAAATCAGAGTGGTCTGGGGAAAATACCTGTCACTTCATTGATCATCTGGCTTGGAGGAAAATCAGGGGGAACACAGGAGCCAAGCTGTTGTAACTGAGCTGGTGACATTATTCTAAACTGTTGTGTCTGCTCAAAATTTATACACTCCCCATGTTGGTCAGGATTGACCCCAGGGTGCCACGAGCATTTGCGGATTTAGCTGTGACGGTCTCAGGAAAGTAGCAGCAGGGAAAATAAGACAGAAGAGGACAATACCAGTACTGGAGCTGCCACAAACTCAAAGGGGTGTGTGCGTGTGTGTGTGTGTCTATGTGTTGACTCACCTTTTATAAAGCTGAGGATTGCTTTCTGTCCACCTGCTCGGTGGTCTTGTTATAGCTCAACCAGGAGTGGGGTTGGGCCTGGGAGACTGATTAATGTTCTGACCACTTTCACTGGCTTTCTAAGTGTTTCCAGCCCCAGATGAAGCCTGTGCATCAATAGACCGATAGGGCAACTGGTGGCCAGTGGCTCGCACTGCCACAGTGGGGGATGGTGAGCAGGAGCATAGGCAGAGGGTGTTTCTGATTTTCCTTCTTGAAATTCCTTTTCCCAGGGGCTTCCAGGCTCAGGAAGCTCTTGTCATCTCCTAACTGAGGTAGATGAAGATGGGAGTTGTGTGGGGAAGCATTTCTACTTAATCGAGGCCAGTCATACTGAAGCTCTAGGACTAGACTAAGATTTGCAGAGCTGCACAGTTGCCTGGACAGCCTGTTTTCTGTCTTTGCTACCTTGTTATCTGGCCGTTCTCTGAATTCCTGTAGTTTTTCCAGGACTTAAACAACGAGATTAACAGCTATCATTTTTTGAATGCCTACCATATGCTAGGCTCTCTTAGTGGATCTTTTACAAAATATTATTAATAATGGCAACAGAAGAGATAACTGATATTTATTAAGTGCTTCCTATGTGCAAGCACTGTGCCAAGCTGTATTATCTCATTGTATTAACCAGCATTAACTCATTGCGGGTCCCCACGATGAGGCGGTGCAGGTATCATCATTTTTACACACCAGCAATCAGTGGTGGAGGCAGGACTCGGATCTGGAATGGTCTGACTCCAGGGCCTCGGCTTTCCTCATTTATGACGCCGTTTGGCTTGGTCTTATTCTCTAGCCACGCCAGGGCACCGTCCAGTCACCCACGATGGAGTTAGGTCAGGAGAAGAACACAGTGTTGTGACCGTCCCCAGGGAGGAGTCTGGGTGAATAGCTCTCACTGGGAGCAGGGGAAGTGTGTGCGCCGGCAGCCGTCCCACGTCCTGTGGGGCAGTGGGGCTGGGAAAGAAGCCTGTTAGCAGGGAGCGGCCCTGGAGGCTGGGCAGGGGTCCAGGTAAGAACACCAGGCCCTGAAGGAAATGCACTCAGGGTCCTGGACTAACCTTGGGGCAAGTTACTGACCTCCCCTGAGCCTCAGTTCCTTCCTCTGTAAAATGGGGATATTTCTATTGCCTACTTCATAGCATTGGTATGACAACAAACATACAGGATGCAGTAGTGCCCAGTGCCTAGTACAGATGACTACATTTCCAAGAAGTGACTTAGGCACAGGGCCACGACAGGGGTCAGGGTATGACAATTAAGAGGCGAGAAAGGTGCCAGATGAGTAGCATCTGAAATTCCTTCTGCTTGAGATCAGTGATTGTTTTAGCGACTTGAATGGGGTTAAGTGACCTTGGTACCATCCAGAGGCCAAGCCAGGGTGACCAAGCAGGTCCTGCCCCTTTTATAGGTGAGTTTTGGAATCTTGGCCCCTTGCAGCTGAAAGGCTGTTGCTCGGGGCTCTGGACTCCCACTCTGATGTTCTTTCCATGATTCTGTGCTGCTGGCAAATAAGCAGACATTTGGCAAACGACGTATGTACAACATGTCAATAGCACGTGCTCTGGAGTGGTTTTAAAATGTGCCTCCACATTCTTTGACATTCCTCCCTTCAAACGGTAGCATCTGATTCCTTGCCCCCTTAAGCATGGGCCAGCCTTAATGACTTGCTCATAAGGAGGAGAATGAGGGGAAAGTGACACCAGAGGGTTTTCAAGGCTGCTGGCGCTGTCTCTTGGGATGCTTGCCCTTGGAACAAGTCACCAGTGGATGAAGAAGCTCAGACCTTTGGAGAGGCCATGGAAAGTGCTCCAGCTGAGAACCCAGGCACGGGAGTGAGAAGTCTTAGACGAGTTGGCCCAGCCTTTAAGCCCGTGCAGTGATATTGTGGAACACAAATGAGCTGTACCCACCATGCCCCACCCAAATTGCCCATTCAGCAGCAAATAAATGCTGCTGCTTTAAGCCATTAAGTTGTGGGGGTGTTTGTTATGCAGCAGGAGTTAAGTGACACACATGCAGACATGATACAGTATAGTGGAGAGCTTGGGTTCTGGAGTCAGATACCTGAGTTTCAAAGTTTAGCTCTGGCATTTGCTTGCTGGGCAAATGTCATAACTTCCTCAGACTTTCTCCTCCTGTAAGAGGATGATAATCATATTTATTTTACAGGTTTTGTAAGCATTAAATGAGGTAAAACAAATTAGAATAGGTTAGTGGTGGACATATGGTAAGTACTCAATAAATAATGGCTATTAGTATTATTAATAGTGATGTACATGACATCAGCATCATGTATACGTGAACAGAATTATACCTGAAACAATGCAAAAAGAATAACAGTACCAAACTTGGGGGGAAATCACATACCCCTCTTCCTTGAATGACAAGAGATGACAAGCTCCTACCTACGCACAGTTTGTCTTCCCTCTCCTGCCCCCTTTCCTGACCTGCCAGGCAGCTGCTTCCTTGGGGGCCTCACGAGTACTTGAGAGGGGATGTCTGCTTGAGCCTGGATTCCAGGGAGATCCAAGGTAAGGAAAGGGCTAGGCTGGTGGAAAAACCAGAAGTCACCGCCTGTCTGAAATTGCCTGGGCGCTCCAGAGCTGACCACTGGAATTGTTCCCTTGCAGGCAATTTGGAAAAGATACTTTAGAAGAGAAAGTCCGATTCAGAAAACCTTCCTGCCAAGTCCTTTGTTTTCCTAATGTTGCCGCCGCGTCTGGAGCTGAATTTTAAAAAATGGCATTTTCCTGGAATGGTCTTTTTTTGGGTCTATTTTGGAAACGTCTCATGTAAAACAAGCTCACCGGTGGGCTGCTGGGTCTGGTCTCCTTGGGGAGAGCTTGGGAAGCGGTGGGTGGGGGAGGAGGAGTCAGGGTGGGAAAAGGAACAAAAACGGAGACTGAGGGAAAGCAGGGCGCGACAAAGGGGCGACATTCCTGTGTGAGAAATAGGCTCAGGGCTAAGGACGCATTCCAGTCGCCTAAGCTTCAGGGTGAGGGCGGGGCTGAGCAGGGGCCCCTGGGAGCCTGTGGGCGGCAGCACTCACCGTCTCAGTCCATCACAGAAATGGACCTGTCCCTGGGCCTGCTGTTTCCTTCCCTCCCTTATCTGGGGTATGTGGGAGGGCAAGAGGGGCCCTCCAAGGTCAGGGGTCGAGGTCAGATTTGAGCAGCTTCCTTAAGAGCAGGACTGCATGTGCATTCACTCTAGAGGCTTTAGGAGGATGGGGTTGTGTCTCCCCAGCAGAATGGAGGGTCTCCAGATATGAAGCCCCTGTTTCTCCTAGATCTAAGGACTCTCTGGAGCTGGAGACCTCAACAGCCTCTTCCTTCTCTGTGTTTCCCAGAAACTAGTGTGTGGCCCTGACCGGCCCACTGACCCGCCCTCCATCTTGCTTCTCTACCCCGCTCAGATGTGCTGACCGGAAGTCTCTGCCTGGGCATGCCAACCCCTGCCTCCCTCCAGCCCAGGACAAGGACTGAGGTCAAGAGGAAGTTCTGTGGCAGGAAGACTCTTGGAAGCTCTTTGCAGAGCTGGCTTCCACTGCCTGGGTGTTCGCGCGACTCTCCTGTCTGTTCCTAAGTCTGCTCTGGCCTCCGGTCCCCTGGGATTGGATCCGTTTTCTTGTCTGGCTCATTCATTCAGTCACTCACTCATTCATTCAGTAGACACCACGCTCTGCTCTAGAACAAAGCAGATGTGGCTCCTGCTTGCAGGGAGCTAAGAAGCTGGTGCTTGAATATTTGGACAGCAGCTTCACTATTCACTATTTTGCTTTAAAACCTCAGTGGCTTTGGGTCTCTCTCCCTCCTAAGGTAGCCCATTTCAATTTTTTGGATGACTCTGAAAGCCAAAAAAGTTCTTACATAGATGAGTCGAAGTCCTTCCACTCTGAAACTTCTACCTATTTGTCTCAGCCTGTTCCCTTCCCCTTCAAAATTGCTTGCATTTTAAAGCCTATGTTTTAGGTCTACCTGAGTTTAGGGTTGTATTTTCTTAGAGAATGCCTCTTTTTATCATTATGTGATTATTTTCTTAACTTTTTTTTTGCTTTAATAATTCTTCATTGTTTATTTTTTTTTTGGATAATGGTTGGTGTACTTTTTTCGGTTTCATCACTTTCAAATAATCTGTGTTATATTTTAAGTTTATTAGAAACAAAAAATCAAGTTTCTTATCTGACCTTAACATTTCTATTTTATGACAGGTGAATTTAATCCTTTTATATGTATATTCATTACTGGAATACTATTATTACTGGTATTTATTACTGTCTTAATGTTTTGTTCTGTTTTAATCTTTTAGTTTCTTTCTTGCTTTCTACTATGTTCATTGAATAGTCTTTATTTCACCCTTTCCCCTCTTATTGTTTTAAAACTTCTATACATTCGTATTCTCTCCTTTTGGTTTTGGCAATTATCCTTAAAGTTTTAACATGCTATGCAATTTAGGATTGCATTTGGATTCAAATAATAGCAAACAATGGCCTAAATATCTAGGGGTTTATTTTGTAACGTGAAGTCCAGACTTAGGCAGAATGGGTCTGACACGGCTCCTTGCGAATATCGTCAAGCACCTACAGCCCTTCTCTTATTCTTTCTCCCATCCTTACTATGTGGCTTTGTCCTCTTTTCCTAGTCACAAGAACCTGGCTTTCCTCCAATCATTTTTAATTCATTCTAGGTAGGAAGAAGAAGAAAGGAAAAAGGGTAAAGGCAAATGGAACTTCTGTTTATATTCTATTGGCCAGAACTGTTATATATCACTACCCCTGTTGCAAGGGAGTCTGGGAAGGTGAATATTTTTAGCTGGAACATGGTTATCCTGTAGAAAACCAAGGTTCTGTTATAAGGAAGAAGGAGAAAGAGTATATATTGTGTGGGCAGCTAAAAGCATCTACAACTCATGCATATTACTGTAACAATTTTGTAGTTAACTAGAATCTATGCATCTTTAGGATGCTCTTATTCTAATCACTCCATCCCAAATTTCATGTTATTGTTATTTAGCAGTTCAGATTCACCTTGTTTTTAAATTCTATAGAACTCAGACATTACTATGGTTAGTACTATTTTTACAGTTAATTTTTATTTAGATTTGCCTGCAGGCGCATACATTTCTTCATTTATGTTTCTTCCAACCCACCCCTTCCTCTTAGCTCAATTTCCTTCAATATTTGGAAACTCTCTTGTCTTTGTCTGAAGATATGATGTCTTTTTTTCTTTATCCTCACTGTTTTCTTAAAAAAAATTTTTTTATTGAGATGTCTTCACTCACCATGTATCCAAAATATACAATCAATGGCTAACAATATCGTCACTGAGTTGTGTATTCATCACCATGATCATTTTTAGAACATTTGAATCACTTCAGAAGAAGAAATAAAAAGACAAAAGAAAAAACCCATAAATCCCATAGCCCTTACCCCTCCTTCTCAGTGACTACAAGTATTGCAATCTACCCAGCTGGTTTTTTTTTTTAACCTCTTATCCCCCTATTATTTATTTATTGCCCTTCTTTTTTTACTCATCTGTCCATGCCCTGGTTTATCTCTACTCTTGAATGATAGGTTGGCATTCTGTAATGAGGGTTATTCTCCTTCAGCATGAAGACATTATTCTGCCTTCTTCTGGCCTGTATTTGTTGTTGATGACAGTCTTCTGCCTATTTTTCATGCAGGTGATCTCTCTTTACTCGCTGATACTTTTAAGATTTTTCTCTGAACTTGATATTCTGTAGTTTCAGTATAATGAACCCACATGTAATTTTGTATTTATTCATCTTGCTCAGGACTCTGAGGGCTTCTTCAATTTGAAGACTTATGCCTTTCATTGACCTATCAAAGAAATTCTCATCCACTATTTTTGATATTACTTCTCTCTCATTCTCTCCAGTCTCTCCCTCTGGTACTCATATTAGACTTATGTTGGACCTTTGCAATCTAGCCTTCAGGTCTTGTGTTCTCCCTGTCTTAAATTACATTCTGAGTGATTTTCTAAGATCTATTCTTTTGGTTCAGTAAGTCTTTCTTCAGTTTTGTCTAATCTGCTGTTTAACCCATTTTTGACTCGCTATCTTTTATTTCCAGAAGAACTAGAAGTTTCTTTTTAAAATTCATCTATTCTTTTTTTTTTTTTTTTACATGTTTGATTCATTCCTTATGGTTTCTGTTCCTTCCTCTATTCTGTAAGTATTTTAAACATATGTTATGGTTTCTTTTGAATTGTTCACTTTTCTTTATTCTTTGAGGTAATAATCCTCACATTTGTCTCCTCAGTCTTCCTTATGATAAAATCAGGGTCACCTCCTCATGTTGTTTGTAATTTTTGGTTGTGAGTATATTTTCAGTGATTTTTTTTCCCCTGGGAAAGAAATGATTCCCTACAGGAAAGTAGCTCATTTCTTCTGCCAGGTGTCTCAGGGTTTACACCTGTCCAGGACAATCCTTATATTATTATTTTTTGGCTTGGGATTTAGAGACATCAGATTAAGTAATGTCAATTTAGAGAACACACCTATTGGGACACACCAAACAGGTGCTATTTGAAGTTTTGTCCCAAAAAAGAAACTTTTTTTCCTACTTGCAACTGTGTATACAGATAAACATCATTGGGGCACCTCTGAGCCTGTGAATAGAGCTTAAATGGGAGCAACTGTCCTCCCACGGTTTCCACTGGGTGCTGGAGTCTCAGTTCTATGTTCTCCCAGAACTAAATGTTCTGCTTTTATGTAGGTGTGAAAACTCCAGCCTCTAAACATTAATTGATATTTAGGTCAATATCTCCCTGGATTATCCAGACATCAGCTGAGGCATGCCACTTTGACTAGACATTCCCTCTTATTTTTTTTCTGGCCCCTCAAGATTTTGCTTCATTTTTATAAGCTCAGCTGTATTTGTAAAAATATGCATTCATATATTTCACCATTACTTTTATGGGTTTGTAGAGGGAGAAGTTCATATTAGCTCAGTCTGTAATGTTGCTGAAACCTGAAAACCTAAGGGCCCTTCAATTTTTGAAGATAGCTTTCGAGTCCTTCCCTTAACTTTCTTTACCGAGGTCCATATCTCCTCTTTTCCAGTCACTCCTCACATGAGGAAGTGTTTTCATCCTGATTGCTCTTCCTTTATGCTGAATATTCCAGTTTTTTCACATCCCTTTTACGGAGTAGGATGGCAGACAGAACTGGGATCCCCAGATGTGACCAGACCAAGAGGTCATAGAGCATTGCCACCCATGGTTTGGCAATTGCCACCCTACATCCCTCTCCATGAGGTAAGGTCCTAGGGACTCTGCGGGTCAAAACATCACAGTGTTGGCAAATAGTGAGCTTACAAAAATAATAGAAGGGTAAAATAGGATCTGGAAGAGTTCACGCAAATGAGATATAGCCCTGCAGAGACATTGCCCAACCCTCTCTTGGGATTGATGATTTAATGGCAGAAGGCTTCAGGAAACTGCCTCAGCGTTTTCTTAACTTATTTGTTATTATTTGTCCCTGGTCTACTTCTCATTGGGGCCTAGACTTATTTTTTTAGCCTGTGGTGTAAATACCTGAAATCTCTGTTTAGAAACCTTGCCGTGTTCTGTTTGGGTGTGCTTTGTTCTGATAAGCTTGGATTTTATAACTCCTGGGTCTTTTGTTGAAAGGTCAGGGAGTCTGATGGAGATAGTTGCTAAGGAATCTTCATTTAGGGTAGATTAGGAATCCCACCAGTTATTGCTTCAAAACCGGTGGGGGTGGGAGAGAAGATAGATATCAGGTAGAAAGAAACCTGCCATTAACTTGCTACATGACCTTTTCCAAATCCCTTAACCTCTCTAGGGCTCAATTTCTTTTTCTCTTAATAGAGAGGGTTCAGCTTTGACTCCCTTGCCTCAATGATCTGAGCTCTGATTCCTTTGGTAGAAAAAAGGCAGTGATGTAGGGTCACGTTGCTGGAAAGGGAATATGCTGCTTATCATTCTCATCCTTAGCTTCATGTCTCTGAAAGGCAATTTTTAAATTCTTGAACTAATAATCAGAATAAACTTTTATATAGTGCTTAAGTTATGTGAGACACTGTTCTAAGCACTTTACAAGCATTTTTTCATTTAATCATCACAACATTCCTAAGAGCTAGGTACAGATATTAACTTCATGCTGTAGTGAGAAAACAAAGACACAAAAACTTGCTCAAGATCAGATAATTAAAAAAAGCTAGAGCCAGAATTCAAGTTAAGCAATGGGGCTCCAGCATTAGTACTGTCAACCCATATGCTTAAGAGCTGAGAGACAGGTTGCTGGAGGAGTTTATGCCATGGTCATGAAGACATTCTCAAAACAATTGAAAAAAGAAATAATAAAGGGAAAATAACATGTAATGGGGGATTTGACTTAGAATTGGTGGGAAGACTTCCCAAAAAAGTATCTATTGAGCTAAGATACCAGGTATGGAGAAACATTAATTAGATGGAATGAGAGGGGAGAGCCTGGCAGGCAGAGAGATCAGAATATGATCAAGTGCGGTCAAAAACTGGGAGGTGTCCATGAGCCTGCAGGTCAGGGAGTGGAAGCAGTGGGACCAAACAAGGCTGGGGAAGTGGGCAGGGGCAGCTGACTCAAGGCTGAGTGTCTCCATAGGTCTCAGGTTTTTCAGTTTCAGCACCATTGGTGTTTGGGGCTGCATAAGTCTTTGTTGAGGGGGCTGTCCTGCGCATTGTAGGATGTTGCAGAATGTTTTGCAGCATCTCTCACTGCTACCCACTAGATGCTAATAGTGCTGTGACTCCTTACCCACCCCCAAGTTGGGATAATCGAAGATGTATCTAGATATTATCGAATGTCCCCTATGGGGTGGGCAAAGTTACCCCTGGTTGAGAATCACTGAGCTAGACGTCTCACCCTTTTGCTTTTTGTTCTTCCTCCATGTCTACCAGATGGACCCTGAGTCACGGGATCAGTTCCATGTGAGCACTTACTTGGGTCTCCTTAGGCCAGGTCACAGCCAGGTCACAGCCAGGCCAGGTCACAGCCTGGCTGGCCAGGTAGGCACAGCCTCCTAGAGCCATTCTTTGGAAACTGTCACGTTCAGTTGGAGGTATCATCATATAGAGAGGGCAACACTGAAATTAGTGTCCCAAACTAGACAACGGAGATCAAGAACTGCATCATGTCCAGAGGGAAGAAACAAAGAGGGTTTCACAACCAGCCCCTCTAATGTTTCAGCACAACGTGATACTTTCCCAACATACCCTGACCTCTTTCTCCTGAAACTAATGTGAGGTCATAAAACTGAACAAAGCAAGCTTCTTCTGAAGAAAATTGCCTTAAATAAAAAAAGAATAGAAACAAGATACTTGGTATTCAGGGTAATAATAACTAGATTCCTGTGAAGGGCTAAAATACTGCTGTTTCAGTTAATGATTGTTGTGGAAATTTGTACTTTTCAAACTCAATATCAAGCTCCTCTGGAACTTGTTGTCAAGTGTTTTCTGCTGCCGCCAAATGGCTTGAAAGTGATTCCTCCCCTGATGTACACATCAAGTCAATCGAGCGACATCAAGATTTTGAGACGAGAAAGAGTTTATTCATCAAAGAACTTGTCTGAGAACTGTCTCCCTGAGTTACAAGCATAGTAGCATTATATTGGCTCTTCTGGTGGGTGGAAAGGTAAGTGGGGTTAGGGTGTCAGGGGTCAGGGGCTGGCTGAGGGAGTGGTTACCTCGTGCATGTGTAGCTTCTAATCGTGCTAAAACATGCTTCTGTGTACATCGCATATTCAAAAAAAATGACATCTAAATCCTGCCCAGAGGCAGAAAATTTGCTATTATAATGAACTAAGATGACTTTAGGTGCCTGTTCTTAAAGTTGGTTTAGGTTGGTTATCTTGGGTAAGGGACAAAACAGGATCTTGTCAGCTAGCTGCAGGGGTTAACTTCACTTCTGATTGAATATAGGGTTTTGTGGTTAAGTCCTTGCACATGCTGACTAAGGAGTTGCAAAGTTCCTTGTGGCTAGGAGTTGGAAAACAACAGATGGTTGTGTGTGTGTGTGTGTGTGTCATGCGTAATAGCTCCTAGGCTGTTACAATAGGCCCTTTTTGATGTTTTTGAAAGGTGCGATGACTATTCGAGCAACTTACTATTGAGAGAGGGCATCAGAGGGTTGAGGATAAAGAAGAGTGGAACATCTCTGCCTGCTGCTGTAGGAATTATCTAGTCCTTGGGTTTGGCTGTGCCCGCTGTCGCAAGTCTGGCATAGCTTGACACATATATTCAGAATAGAAAAAGAGGCCAATGGCCTGAAGTCTTTGAGAAACCAGCCCAATAACTAGCTTGATGATTATGGGCCCAAATATCAAAAGTATAATAATTATTATGGGACTTAGTATAGGTAAGAACCAAGATAATTTGGGTAAGTAATTCTTGATAGATTCCCATACAGCTTATGCAGAAAGACTGTTAATATTGTGTAGCCAGCTGGATTGGGTGTATAGTTTTCTTATGTTTAACACAATCTGGCTTGAGGTGCTTACTTAGGTACAGCTGGAGGTGGTGGCTATGGCACATATTCCTCCTTGTTGTGCTATGAGATAGTCTAAGGCGGCTCGGTTATCCATGACCACCTTAGCCAGTGTGTTGATGGGAATAGGCTTTGAGAGCAGGGCCTGGTGAGCCCTTCTACTGTAGCTGTCAGGGCATGCATAGCGGTTTTGTGATAAGCAAATCCTCCCTGGGGAGGCAAACAGTCCTATGGCTAATTCTAACCCAGCTATAATCATGCCCAAAGTCCTTTCTTACTCTTGTGTGGTTAGTAGGTTGGTGTGTAGATACGTCAGGTTTTAGATAGCCTATTGAACATTGGCCCTTTATCTAAATATTGTTTACGTGTTGGAGCATCTGGATCTGAGGGTTAAAGATGCCCTTTTGAAATCTCTAGAAACATAATTGACTCTTGGGATTTCCACAAATTAAAATATAGCTTTTGGGGGCACCTAGGACTTCCCAAAAGTTTCCTGTAAAGCCTCAACTTTCCCGAAAATCTTGTGACTGTCCATTGTTTTGTTTGGGTCATGGCAGAAGTTAGAAAGCTGACTTAGATTAGAGGGTTCTTGCAAGGAACGAGAGTCAAAAGGCGGATGTAAATGAGATCTTTTCCCAGCGTCCCATTTTCCTGATTTTTTTTTTTTTTAAGTGTTAGCTCCCGCCCTGGATTCAGAAATCTATAGTATACATATAGGAGGAGGGCTCCTATGTTTCTTATTCCTCTTTTGTGGTCCTAACATAAGGCTTTTTTTTTTTTTAAATCTGAAATTCCATTTACAGTGTAATTACAAGTATTCTCATTGCGTCTATCTGCCGGTTTCCAGCCCCTGCTAGGAGATGACAGGTCTGGGATGTGGGGTCTTAGACACAGGCTTTCTATTCTGCCTTCCCTTTCTTCTGCATCTTCCAGTGACTGTTCTGGGGGAGGGCCAAGCTAAAACATGGAAATGGACTTTGGGTTGGCAGCTTTCCTTTTATAGTAAGTTCAAGTTTAATCTTTTGTTGGCCTGTGAAAGAAGTTAGGTCAGAGACTTGATGGAAATTTTGCACCGGTATATTGACATAGGAGGAAGACTTGGTGTAGGGGTTGGGATAGCATATCCAACAGTCTTTTGTTTTTTTCTTTGTAATTTTGTTAAAGATTTATTGCAGAAATGGATAGTCAGTTTTAGGCAGCATCTGTTATGTACTCTTTAAAAAAAAATTTTTTTATTGAGAAATATCCATACACATGCAGTCCAAACATGCTATACAATCAGTGGCTCACAATATCATTGCACAGTGGAATATTCTTCACCATGATCATTTTTAGAACATTTGCATGGCTCTGGAAAAAGAAATAAAAAAATAGAATTCACACACCCCATATCCCTTACCCTTCTCTCTCATTGATTCACAGTATTTCAATCTACCCAATTTTTACCTATTATCTCCCCCTATTATTTATTTATTTATTTATTTATTTATTTAACGGAAAGAAAAAAAAAGAAATTAACACAACATTTAGAAATCATACCATTCTACATATGCACTCAGTAATTCTTAACATCATCACATAGATGCATGATCCTCGTTTCTTAGTACATTTGCATCGGTTTAGAGGAACTAGCAACACAACAGAAAAAGATATAAAATGTTAATATAGAGAAAAGAAATAAAAGTAGTAATAATAGTAAAAACAAACAAACAAACAAAAAACCCTATAGCTCAGATGCAGCTTCATTCAGTGTTTTAACATGATTATTTTACAATTAGGTATTATTGTGCTGTCCATTTTTGAGTTTTTGTATCTGGTCCTGTTGCACAGTCTGTATCCCTTCAGCTTCAATTACTCATTATCTTACCCTGTTTCTAACTCCTGCTGGACTCTGTTACCAATGACATATTTCAAGTTTATTCTCGAATGTCCGTTCACATCAGTGGGACCATACAGTATTTGTCCTTTAGTTTTTGGCTAGACTCACTCAGCATAATATTCTCTAGGTCCATCCATGTTATTACATGCTTCATAAGTTTATCTTGTCTTAAAGCTGCATAATATTCCATCGTATGCATATACCACAGTTTGTTTAGCCATTCTTCTGTTGATGGACATTTTGGCTGTTTCCATCTCTTTGCAATTGTAAATAACGCTGCTATAAACATTGGTGTGCAAGTGTCCGTTTGTGTTTTTGCCCTTAAGTCCTTTGAGTAGATACCTAGCAATGGTATTGCTGGGTCATATGGCAATTCTATATTCAGCTTTTTGAGGAACCGCCAAACTGCCTTCCACAGTGGTTGCACCATTTGACATTCCCACCAACAGTGGATAAGTGTGCCTCTTTCTCCGCATCCTCTCCAGCACTTGTCATTTTCTGTTTTGTTGATAATGGCCATTCTGGTGGGTGTGAGATGATATCTCATTGTGGTTTTGATTTGCATTTCTCTAATGGCCAGGGACATTGAGCATCTCTTCATGTGCCTCTTGGCCATCCATATTTCCTCTTCTGGTAGGTGTCTGTTCAAGTCTTTTTCCCATTTTGTAATTGGGTTGGCTGTCTTTTTGTTGTTGAGTTGAACAATCTCTTTATAAATTCTGGATACTAGACCTTTATCTGATATGTCATTTCCAAATATTATCTCCCATTGTGTGGGCTGTCTTTCTACTTTCTTGATGAAGTTCTTTGATGCACAAAAGTGTTTAATTTTGAGGAGCTCCCATTTATTTATTTCTTTCTTCAGTGCTCTTGCTTTAGGTTTAAGGTCCATAAAACCACCTCCAGTTGTAAGATTCATAAGATATCTCCCTATATTTTCCTCTAACTGTTTTATGGTCTTAGACCTAATGTTTAGATCTTTGATCCATTTTGAGTTAACTTTTGTATAAGGTGTGAGATGCGGGTCTTCTTTCATTCTTTTACATATGGATATCCAGTTCTCTAGGCACCATTTATTGAAGAGACTGTTCTGTCCCAGGTGAGTTGGCTTGACTGCCTTATCAAAGATCAAATGTCCATAGATGAGAGGGTCTATATCTGAGCACTCTATTCGATTCCATTGGTCGATATATCTATCTTTATGCCAATACCATGCTGTTTTGACCACTGTGGCTTCATAATATGCCTTAAAGTCCGGCATCGCCAGACCTCCAGCTTCGTTTTTTTTCCTCAAGATGTTTTTAGCAATTCGGGGCAAACTGCCCTTCCAGATAAATTTGCTTATTGGTTTTTCTAATTCTGAAAAATAAGTTGTTGGGATTTTGATTGGTATTGCATTGATTCTGTAGATCAGTTTAGGTAGGATTGACATCTTAATTATATTTAGTCTTCCAATCCATGAACACGGTATGCCCTTCCATCTATTTAGGTCTTCTGTGATTTCTTTTAGCAGTTTTTTGTAGTTTTCTTTATATAGGTTTTTTGTCTCTTTGGTTAAATTTATTCCTAGGTATTTTATTCTTTTAGTTGCGATTGTAAATGGGATTCGTTTCTTGATTTCCCCCTCAGCTTGTTCATTACTAGTGTATAGAAAAGCTACAGATTTTTGAATGTTGATCTTGTAGCCTGCTACTTTGCTGTACTCACTTATTAGCTCTAGTAATTTTGTTGTGGATTTTTCTGGGTTTTCTATGTATAGTATCATATCATCTGCAAACAGTGATAGTTTTACTTCTTCCTTTCCAATTTTGATGCCTTGTATTTCTTTTTCTTGTCTAATTGCTTTGGCTAGAACTTCCAACACAATGTTGAATAATAGTGGTGATAGTGGACATCCTTGTCTTGTTCCTGATCTTAGGAGGAAAGTTTTCAATTTTTCCCCATTGAGGATGATATTAGCTGTGGGTTTTTCATATATTCCCTCTATCATTTTAAAGAAGTTCCCTTGTATTCCTATCTTTTGAAGTGTTTTCAACAGGAAAGGATGTTGAATCTTGTCAAATGCCTTCTCTGCATCAATTGAGATGATCATGTATTTATTTATTTTTTATCCTTATTGTTATTATTTTTTTATTCATCTGTCCATACTCTGGATAAAAGGGGCATTAGATACAAGGTTTTCACAATCACACAGTCCCATTGTAAACATTTTATCTTTATATGATTGTCTTCAAGAATCAAGGCTGCTGGAACATAGCTCAACAGTTTCAGGTACTTCCCTCCAGCCACTCCAATACACCATAAACTAAAAAAGGATCTCTATATAATGCATAAGAATAACCTACAGGGTAACCTCTAGACTGTTTGAAATCTCTCAGCCACTGAAACTTTATTTTGTCTCATCTCTCTCTTCCCCCTCTTAGTCAAGAAGGCTTTCTCGTTCCCACAATGCTGGGTCCCAGCTCATCCCTTGGAGTCAGGCCCCATGTTACTAGAGATATTTAAATCCCTGGGAGTCACGTCTCACGTAGAGGGGAGGGCAGTGAGTTCACCTGCCAAGTTGGCTTAGGGAGAGAGGCCACATCTGAGCAACAAAAGAGGTTCTTTGGGAGTGACTCTTAGGCACAATTATCATAAGGCTTAGCTTCTCCTTTGCAGGGATAAATTTCATCGGGGCAAACCCCACGACTGTGGGCTTAGCCTATTGAATTGGCTGTCCCTTCTGATCAGTTTCACTCATATCTCCGGATGAAGTCTGATCACTTTTTCAGCTTTTTAAACAGTTGCTGACTAGGGGTAATACTGACTTTCATAGGTTCAATGCTCTAACTCTAAGTTTCCGATGCCACGTAAATACCTGAAGTTTCAGGGAACAACCAGGTTATATACAAATAGCTCAGTATTTCAGAATTTAGAAATATCAGTTACGACTCTGTGAGTGCTATATAAGAGCTTGCAATCTAGGAACCTTTACAATAGGCCCCAACCTGATAGTCCATGCTCTCAATTTCAATCCTCTGAGTTTGTATATTATAGTTAATCCATATGAGTGAGGCATGATAATATTTGTCTTTTTGTTTCTGACATGTTATTCAACACACTGTCTTATGGCTCATTCACCTAGTTGCATGCCTCACAACTTCATTTTTTCTTGCAGCTGCTCAGTAGTGTGTAAACACTATAGTTCCCCCTTCTATTCCTCTGTCATCCAACAGTCTTTAATTGACCTCCCCAGGCCAGAGCTTTGGAGGTTTTTCAGAAAAAGTTGTTTTCCCATGTTTGAGATTGCAGATTAGGGATAGTAAGAGTTATATGGGTCAAGAGCAGACATCTTTCCTTTATAGCAAAATATGGCATGGTTCCACCTCTTAGGAAGAAGATAAGCTTGCTGAAGAACTTTGAACAAAACAGTAAACAACCAAGTAAAAGAAGAAAAACTCCAAGGTAGAGCAGAATAATCTGTGCTCATTCTTATCTAGCTTTGATCTGAAGAGAAATTTGAGATCAGAGATCAGCTCATAAATGTACTTTCGGAAGCAGGTAAGAGTAAGAGTGTCTTTTCTCTGAATAGGTGATGTATCCCCTCTTGGTGGTTCATTTCACTCTGGAGTGGTGGATCAGGGCTTGATTCCTTGTAACTTGATAAGGGCTGTGCTGGTTTGAAAGAATATATGTACCCTAGAAAAGCCATGTTTAATCCTAATCCCATTTTGTGATGCCAGCCGTTTCTTCTAATCACTATTCAGTTCTGTATGTTGGAAACTTTCATTAGATTATCTCCATAAGATGTGACTCACTCAAAAGTGGGTGTTAAACTGGATTAGGTGGAGACGTGTCTCCATCCATTCTAGGTGGGTCTTGATGACTTTACCGGAATCCTATAAAAGAGGAAACATTTTGGAGAAAGTTTCCTTTCTCCAAAGGAAAGGGAGAGAAAGCAGAGAAGGACAATAGGATGCCGCAGAATCACAAAGCAGAGACTCCACTGGCCAGTGACTTTTGGAGATAAAGAAGAAAAATGCCTCCTAGGGAGCTGGAGAGGAAACTAGCAGATGACACCGTGTTTGCCATGTGCCCTGCCAGCCAAGAGAGACACCCTAACCTTATTTACCATGTGCCTTTCCACTTGAGAGAGATACCCTGAACTTCATCGACCTTCTTGAATCAAGGTGTCTCTCCCTGGATGCCTTAGATTGGACATTTCTATAGACTTGCTTTAATGGAGACATTACCATAGCCTAAGAACTGTTAACTTGCAACTGATTAAATTCCCCTTTTTAAAAGCCATTCCATTTCTGGTATACTGCATCTGGCAGCTAGCAAACTAGAACAAGGACCTCTCCATTTTGGTTTTGATTGGCTGTCTGGATGATGTTCTTTCCAGGTTTTAAGCAAAATCCAATCATCTCAATTAAAATTGAGTAGAGACACATCTGTGGGGAACTTTAATCTGTCCAAGGCATAACTACAATCTCAGACAGAATAGCCCTGAGAGATCTAATATACTTTATGGTTTTTATTTCTCATAGGATGTAAGAGTTTCTAGAATGAATATTTTTGAGGAAGGCTCTCCCATAGGTTAATTCATAAAGCTATAAACCAAGCCCACCTCTAGGAGCAATTCTTACTCAGAGCTGTGGAACTGGTAAGGCATTGTCCCAAGTCAAGTTAGTTTCTTGGCAGATCTTGGCTAAGGCTCTTTGGAGAATCTGATTCATTCTTTCAGTTTTTCCTATAGACTGTGGCCTCCAAGGTGTATGTAAATCCCAGGAAATATCTAAAGTCCTAGGCACTTCTTGTGTAATTTTCAAAATGAAGGTGCTATCATCATCTGATATTGAAATTGGTAAGCCAAACCTGGGAATATTCTTTGCTAGAGCTTTAGTAACCTCTGATGTTTTCTCCATTCTACAGGGAAAGGTTTCAACCCACAGAAAAAGTATTCACAAACATTAGTAGGTAACTATAATTTCCTGGTACTCTTGGTATAACAGTAAAGTCAATCTACCAATCTTCCCTGGCTCCTAGTCCTTGGCATTAGATTCCTTTGGCTAGAGGTGGAGGATTAGTTTTTAGGTTAGTCCTAGCACATGTTATACATTGCTGGTTCACCTTTTGGGTAATTCTTCTCATATTTGACCCTAAATAAATTTATATAGCCATAAATACATAGTCTGTCTCCCATATCAAGTGCTCTGCTTTGAGTGGGAAATGATAGATTCAACTAGCAATTTTCCTGCTTCAATTACAGGCCATCCCGAGAGAGTTTGTTCATTGACTCCCCATTCCTTTCCCCTATCCCCCTATCTTCATTAGAATATACAGGGATTTCAAATAGGCTCAAGTGAATTGTGGGTCTTGCCAAAGGAATTAAAAAGGTGATGTTAGTAGGAGTCAGAATTTTTGCTGCTTGCTTTGCTGTTTGATCAGCTAAATTATTTCCTTTTGCTATGGTGATTTTATCCTTTTGGTGTCCATGACAGTGCACTATTGCTACTTCTTTAGGTAACATGACACCTTTTAATAGGGCTTATATGGCATCAGCATGTTGTCTGAAGTTAATAGTCCTCTTTCTTACCATATAGCTCCATGGGTATGGAGGACTGAGAAAACATACCTGGAGTTTGTAAAAATGCTGATTCTTTTGCCTTTCCCTAAATGTAGGGCTCCAGCAAATGTGACAAGTTTAGTACACTGAATGGACATTGTCCGGGACTTCTCGCTCAGCGTCAAGCCCCCGGCCGGCGAAGGGGACAGAGGAGAGAGAGACAGACGCAGACAAACCGACTTGAATGGCAGACACGAATCCGTAACACGCGGCGGTTGTGAGCACAGACCTTTACTGGAGCTAAGCTTGCATTCTTTGTAACAGGTTCCGCGCGGGTAGAGATATCCCGCGGGGGGACAACCTCTATGCGGCCGTCAGGTACGGCTCCCTGCGGGTCGTCTCGCTTTCCCCGTCCGGGTAACGCCTTTATATACAAAATCCAAACCCAATGGGCTAACGCCACGTATACAAAGGTGATTGGTAGACAGGGTTGGCGGGCGCGTACGTCATACGCGGAGGCAGGATGCGGGCGCCATCTTGGCTCACTCGATGGGCGGGGGGAACTCTAGAGCAGGCTGCGGCGTGTCCACTAGGCCCGACCCGGGAGGCGGCTCTCCACAGGACATAGCTGGTGGAAGAGTTCTTGCTTCTAAAGTCTTTTGTAAGGTTACCACTGCCTATCTAGCCTTCCGGGGTTCATGAAGTTGCTTCCATGTGTGAACATCTCAAGGTCTGGATCATCTAATGGAATGTCTGAGATGTCTGGGGGGCTAGAATAGACTTCTATAAGTTGATTAAGTTGCTCCTGTGTCTATTAAAAAGTCTACTACTCTGTTCCCCACCTTTAAGGAAACCTGGGTTCTAGGTGGGAGATATTAATCTGGCTCATGTCATTAGAAGGTGCCCCTGGGCCACGTCATGTCATCATCTTCATCCCCAGCCAACTGGAGAAGTTGGTACATGGGTTTCCAGGTGGTCTGGGCTCTGCCTTTTTAAGGAGATCTGGGCACTCCTGTTTCCAGTGCCTCTCTTCCTTGCAATAAGCATATTGCTGAGATCCTAAGGGATGGATTAGTTTTGTGAGTGTATTTGATGGGGACCCTTAAGGTCTTACCCTTCGTTGGTCTTCCTTCTGGTTCTGGTGCCGATGTGGCAGAGAAATTCCTTGGCTGATGGCAGCTCCTGTGAGTGCTGCTTGTTATTTCATTTGCTTCTCCTAGGCTAGTCTCTGTTATAGATCTTAAAAGCAATCTCTACAAGTTGTGACATAGACATACTCAATCCACCCTCTGGCTTTTGTAATTTTTTCTAATATCAGGAGTACTCTGACTTATGAAGGACATGTTAAAATGTCTCATGTTGTCAAGGCTTTCCGGTCTAGGTCAGTGTATTAGAATCAAGGAGGACACGTTTCAGAGCCAAAGACTAAGTAGGGGGCTTAGAATCTTGAATAACCATTATCTGGCACCCGAAACGTTTTTTCTGTAATTTAGTATTGTGTGAAAGACCCATGAAACATTGAACGTAGGGAATTTCTTCCCATTTGTTCTTCTTTTATAGAATAATTCTAATTGTAATACAGTAAGAAAATCTAAGGCCTTCTTCAGGCCACTTAACGTTATCCTCTAATTCATATTGTCACCAAGAATTTTTTTTAAAATTTATTTTCTTAATTTTTAACTTAAAAAAAATTGATAGTTGTGCTGGTTTGAAAGGAAGTATGCCCCCTAAGAAAAGCCATGTTTTAATATAAATCTCATTTCTTAAAGGTAGAATAATCCCTATTCAGTACTGTATATTTGAAACTGTAATGAGATCATCTCCCTGGTTGATGTGATTTAGTTAAGAATGGTTGTTAAACTGGATTAGGGGATGACATGTCTCCACCCATTTGAGTGGGTCTTGATTAGTTTCTGAAGTCCTATAAAAGAGGAAACATTTTGGAGATTCAGAGAGACTCAGAGAGAGAGCAGAGAACGCTGCAGCACCACGAAGCAGAGAGTCCACCAGCCAGCGACCTTTGGAGATGAAGAAGGAAAACGCCTCCCAGGGAGCTTCATGAAACAGGAAGCCAGGAGACAAAGCTAGCAGATGACACTGTATTCGCCATGTGCCCTTCCAGCCGAGAGAGAAGCCCTGACTGTGTTCGCCGTGTGCCTTCTCACTTGAGAGAGAGAGAGCCTGAACTTCATCGGCCTTCTTGAACCAAGGTATCTTTCCCTGGATGCCTTTGATTGGACATTTCTATAGACTTGTTTTAATTGGAACATTTTCTCGGCCTTAGAACTGTAAACTTGCAACTTATTAAATTCCCCTTGTTAAAAGCCATTCCATTTCTGGTATATTGCATTCCAGCAGCTAGCAAACTAGAACAATAGTATAACATATATACAAAGCAAAGAAATTAAAAAAAATAGTTTTCAAAACATTCTTCAACAAGTAGTTATAGGACAGATCCCAGAGTTTGTCATGGGCTACCATACGATCCTCTCAGATATTTCCTTCTAGCTGCTCCAGAATATAGGAGACTAGAAGGCTTAAATATTTTTTCATCATCACAATTGACTTTTTATCCTTTTTTTTTTTGTGGAAAATAGCATATACACAAAAAAGCTATGAATTTCAAAGCACAGCACCACGATTAGTTGTAGAACACATTTCAGAGTTTGACATGGGTTGCAATTCTACAATTTTAGGATTTTACTTCTAGCTGCTCTAAAATACTGGAGATTGGTGGGGGGGGGCACAGTGGCTTAGCAGGCAGAGTTCTTGCCTGCCATGCTGGAGACGGGGTTCGATTCCTGGTTTCTGCCCATGCAAATAAAATAAAATAAAATAAAATACTGGAGACTAAAAGAGATATCAATTTAATGATTCAGCATTCATATTCATTTGTTAAATCCTATCTTCTCTGCATAACTCCACTACCACCTTTGATCTTTCCATCCCTCTCTTTAGAGGTGTTTGGGCTATGGCATTCTTAATTTTTCATATTGGAAGGGTCTGTCACTAATATGGGTAGGGGGATGGAACTATCTGATGTTCTGGAGAGGCTGAGGTAGGTTTCAGTACTTATCTGGACCGGGGACCCATCTGGAGGTTGTAGGTTTCTGGAAAGTTACTCTAGTGCGTGGAACCCTGGTGGAAACTTATATATTGTCCTAGGTGTTCTTTAGGATTGGCTGGAATGGTCCTGGTTGGGGGTTGGCAGGTTATGATAGGTGGCAAGGTCTAACTGAAGCTTGCATAAGAACAAGTGGCCAAGAAGTTGGCCACTCTTCCTTTTCAAGGGTTCATAAGCAGTGATCAATGATCTAATATCCATTTTAGAGGGTTGCATCCCTCCTTTGCATCCTGTGAGAATTTCCCATTGCATGAGACAGACAATCAATAACACTAGATACTGAAACAACGAACAATGAGAACAAAAACCAAACCCAGGAGTCAAGTACCAAATACTAAAAACTGAGAACTAAGTGTGAGACTAAGTCTCTAGAGGCTTGGGTCTGTACCTGCAAAGCAAGTTGGCAAGCCTAGGGTGGGCTTTAATCCACAATCCTAGTTTTGCCTCAAGTACCACGTGAACCTGTGCACCAGACAGACTTTGGCAAAATAGTAGATATTTTGTATGAGTACTAACCCAAGAGATGTCTGTTCCCAGAACTGTTTCTGTTTCTCAAAATAAAGTGCCATCAGGACCTACAGTGCCAGCAAAGTTTAGGTGGGGACTCGTGCTGAATCTCTTGACAAAAGGGTTTAGGTGGCCACTTAAGGTCAGCAGCTGAAGGGGTCATGGAGTCCTTGGGCAATAGGATTTTAAAATCCCTGCAGTCGGGGATGCAAGGGTGGCTCAGTGGTAGAATTCTTGCCTGCCATATGGGAGACTTGGGTTAGATTCCTGGTCCATGCACTTCCCAAAAAACAAAACAAACAAAAATTCAATAAGTGATGCTGCCATAACAGGATACTCACATGGAAAAATAATGAAATATGACCTGACCAAACAGCATATGAAAAAAAAAAGCCCCTGGGGTCCCATCTGGGGTGCCAATTGTTGCCGCTTGAAAGTGAGTCCTAGCACGATGCACACCAAGTCAATCTAGTGACGCAGATTTTGAGAAAAGAAAGAGTTTATTCAGCAAAGGCAGCTTCCTGGGAGACAGGAGAACTTGTCTCAGGTCTGTCTCCCGGAGTTACTAATGTAGCAGTACTATATTGGCTCTTCTGGTGGGTGGAGAGGTAGGTGGGGTTAGGGTGACGTGGATCAGGGGTGGGCTGAGGGAGTGGTTACCCTGCACATGCATAGCTTTTAATCATGCTAAAACATGCTTCTACACACATTGCATGTTAAAAAAATGACATCTAAATCCTGCCAGGAGGCAGAGAATTTGCTATTATAATGAGCTAAGGTGACTCTAGGTCAAGATTTTATTTAATTGTGCATGGCCTTAAAACTGGTTTAGATTGGTTTTCTTGGGAAAGGGACAAAACAGGATCATACGGTTATCTATAGGAGTTAGCTTCACTTCCTACTGGGGACTTGTGGTTAGGGCCTTGCAGGTGCTGAGCTAGGGGTTGGAAAGTCCCTTGTGGCTGGGGAGTGGAAAGCACCGATTGGGAGGGGGTGGGGGTGACAGCTCCTAGGCTGTTACAGTAACAGGGAAAACGAGAAAGAGTTGTTTTGTCTAGCCCATTTCTTCTTTCTTCAGGAAAGCAGTGTTCTAGGTGGTCTGCTTTTTTTTAATGAAATTGAGATGTTGCAAATATTATAGTTGGTCTATTGAACATAAACTTTGTCAATAGTCTGGGTCCTTTGTCTCTTGGTTGTAGGAATTCCTTAGATTTCCTTGACCTCAAAGTGCAGGGTTTTCAAAGAATACACAATTTGACTAAAAAGTCATGAGACCTGAAAGAGTGTCCCCGAAGAAACTTGTGTCAACCCTTTTCACATTTCCTGGTCAAAAGGAATCTACTTTTCACTACTACGGCCCGTGACCTCTTCCTGAGATCCTGGTCCTGGCCTGGAAACCACGCCCTCGGAGGAAACCCAGCTCAGGAAAGGCTTGGCCTTAGTCTAGAGGTCACTCAGGACAGACTGTGTATCTGGGCAGGAGCCAGAGCTGTTTGCTCTGGTCATAACTCACTTCTAGATTTCATCTCTCCTGTAAAATTATCATCCCCGTCTCACAGTCAGAAAATGAGGCAGAGTGATCAACTCAGAATAAGAGCTGGTCTTAAAGCAAAAAGCCCTGGGTTAGTAACAACTGCTGCAATAGTAGTAAATATTTATTGAGTACTTACTAATAAGTCATCCCTGTATTAGGTACTCTGTATATATTATCTCAATTATTACATTATCTCTATGAGATAAATATCATCCTGTACCCACTTTGCAGAAGAGAAAACTGGGGCCGAGAGAAGTAAAATTATTTGCTTAAGGTCACACAACTTATAAATGGCAGAGCCAGGACCTCTTTTGACCCTTATAAAGACTTTCTGAGAAAACCTTGGAGGAGATTCCTGATGTTCCCCAGAGCTCCCTCTCTGATAATGAAGTCTTAAGAAGACCACATAGTATTTCTGGGAAAGTTGATCACATGCATGGCTTCTGGACTTTGCTGGGCTAGAAACAGTCTCAGACCCTTCATCAAAAGAAAAGATGTTTGTATTTATAGAAAACTTTATGGTTATAAATGCTGAGTTTCCCTGTTCAAGTTGTCTTTATAGATACTACCTGTAAAGACAAGTTGGCTCTTTCCCCTTGGCATCATGAAAAACTAAGGTGATCTTTCTGGGTCTCAGTTTCATTTCTTATAAATGAAGGGTTTGAGAAATATGATCCCTGAAATCTTTTTTGCCTTTAGGCTTGGGTGTGTGCACACATGTGAACCTGTGAAGGCCACTTGAACACCTGGCATCCCCTTGGTGACTCAGTAGTCACGTCCCATTGACTCCCACATTGTAGAATTCAGGTTCCAGGTGGCCAATCCCTGTGCCAGCATCTGTAAATGGTGAAGAGGATAAATCAAACCAGCATTAGTCTCCTCACTCTCTGGTAGAAGATGGAACTAAACTCAGACTCGGTCTCCAAGGACCAGAGCTGAAGAGGGCTTCAGGAGGATCTGCTAGGGGATTACCATTCTTGGGCATGAGTTTCCATGGAACAAACTTGCCATGGAGATGATCCAAGGGAGGAGACCCATGAGACTGAGAGTGAGGGGAAGTTGGAAGGATGAGTTATCCTGGTTTATCCTGGAGGCCTTCAGGGATGCCCAGAGCCTATGCCTCCTCACAAGGCCTCTCAGAGCTGATACATGCAGGTAAAGAATGATCCAAGGGAGGAAAGATGGGCTCAGCCAGGAATGTTCACATCCACGAGATAAAACTGTCACAGTATAGGAAGGGCCTGGTGGGTAGCAGGAAGCTGAGTCAGCTATCATCCAAACAACACTGATACATAAGAGGGTAAAGGGAAGGAAAAAATTAGTAGAATGATCCAATAATGACATAGAGTCAAAAGCTGGCATTTCAATTGGGAACAAACCGTGATAGACGAATACAACGCAGATTGAAGGTGTTGTTTATTGTGTGGTACAGAGCATGGGTCAGTAAAGGACAGCCTGAGGGCCAAATCTGGCTGCTATTTTGTTTTTGTAAATATGCTTTTATTGGAACATATACCTGTTCATTTATGAATTGCCTAAGGCTGCTTTCAGAGTTGAGTAGTTGCACCAGATTTTGTTTCAGTTTGCAAAAGCTGCTACAATGTATTATAGCTGAAATGGATTGGCTTTTACAAGGCAATGTATTAGGTTAACAATGTACAGTTCTAAGGCCATGAAAATGTGCAAATTAAGTCATCAAGAAGAAGACAGCTTCTCCTAGGAAAGGCTGCTGGCATCCGGGATTCCTCTGTCACATGGGAAGGCACATGGCGAGGTCTGCCAGTCCTTTTTTCCAAAATGTCTCTGAGGTGTTTTCTTTCTTTCTTAGCTTCTCTCGCTCTGAGCTCTCTCCAAAATGCCTGTGGGCTTCTATGGGTCCTTGCTTGTTTCTCCCGGGGCATTTCTGTTGAAGCTCTCTCTCTCCCTGATCTCTCTTAAAGGATGCCAACAAGTAGATTAAGACCCACCTTGAATGGGTAGGGTCACATCTCCATGGAAACAACCTAATCAAAAGGTCCTAGTAACAACAGATCTGCTCCCATAAGATTGAATTAAAAGAACATAAGCTTTTCTGGGGTATAGAACAGATGCAAACGAGCACAGGTTGTAAATTTGAATTTCAGATAAACCATGGGTAATTTTTTTAGTATAAGTGTGTCCCAAATGCATGAGATGTACATGTACTTTTCATTATTTTTCTGAAATTCACATTTAGCTGGGTATACTGCATTTTTATTTGCTAAATCTGGTTAATCCTTCCCCTTTCCAGTGTGGTTCTGGTGGGACCACCAACCACAGGGTTGTGCTGATACAGAGCCTGCTCAGATTCTGGGTCCTGGAACTATGAGTCTTAAGCAGAGACAATTGAGAATGGATAACAATTGGTGCTGTTCATCTGATGGCAATGTTCTAGAAAGAACTTCAGATCTGACCTGTTCCTTCTTTCCCAAGGCAGTGTTGTTCAGCCCTTTTCTTTCAATTCTGTAAGCTAGACCTTTTATTTCCAAACAATTCTTTAAACTGGTCAAAGTTGGCTTCTGTTGCTTGCAATCAAAGGACCCTAACCCATATTTAGCAACACGCATGGTAAAGGGGTGGACAGAGTGAGGGGAGTAACTAGGGAAGGCATTCTTGGGGAGGTTTTGAATGAGGAGCTATGCATAGGCAGACACGGAAGGAGGAGAGAGTCTCCTGAACCTGCTGGAATCTGAGAAGTCATTTACATTTGCTGTAACATAAAGCAACAGGGAGCTACCAAAGGCTCTTGAATAGGGGAAGGTTGTGACAAAAATGACATTCGATCTTAAAAAAAATATTCAAAGCCAGTTTGAATATTTTCAAATAGCAGAAGGGGGGTGTCCCTTGCCCACAGATATCCCAGCACCCCCCCTGCTCGCAGGGCCGGCAGATGAGCTGCTGTAAGCATCAGGGCACGTTGCTCAAGTCGGACTTGAGGCTCCACCCTGGGGGAGGCATGCGGCCAGAGTGAAGACCATCAGCAGAGAGTGACGGGGATGATTAAAGGGTTGGAAAATCAGGCCCATGAAGGAAGGTTAAAGGGATTGCGGCTATTGAGCCTGGAGAGGAGAGGCGGCAGCGTCACAGCTCCTTCGTGTCCACGCATGGCTGTGAGTAGACAGGGACAGGCAGGGACAGGCCGCACCAGCCCGGACGCCTCGGCCTGGAGGGCGAGGCGGCTCCCGAGGGAGGCAGAGGCCTAAGTGTAAGGGCTCTTGAGTGCTCTCCAAACTTAGCGCACCCTCTCCCCTCCCCTTTGTTTTCCGCATCTGTCGTTATGCAAAGCAAACCACAGGCAGGCCTCTTGCCATAGCTGCTTTTCTGCAGACTCTGAATGCAATGTGGCTATCAAATTGACGCGTTAGATAAATGCCGGTACAAAGGCGATTCTGTGTCTGACTTTGTGGAGAGCCCTGCCTGGTCCCCCCCTGCACCCGGGTAGCTGGCCCGTCCCTGTCCCTCCCTTCTCCCCCAGTCTAGCCTCTCCCACCGTGGCTCCTTCTGGCCGGTGCTCCTGGAGTCCACATTTGCTTTGCTCCCTGTCTGATTGATTGATTTGGCAACCTAAGGGGTCTTTCGTCTCTATGCAGGTCAAATGTGTTTCATTTCACTTTTGTTTTTCATTTAGGACCCCTGGATGTCTCGCTGGCCGGCCTGGCACTCTCTCGTCCGGCCGTGCCAGGGCAACCGGGCCAGCCACGCCAGGGGATCGGGGCCGCCACCCTGCCCCTCACACAGGAGACAGCGCTTCCTGCTGCCCGAATGAGATGTGTGAGGAATAGGGTCATGAAGACGGGGAGGTAGTGAACCCCACATTCAGGGACCTCAGAATGGGAGCTGGTAAGGGGTGGGAGGAGAGAAGGGGAATGGGCGATGGCCAGCACTTACCACAAAAGTGACGGAATCTGGCTTTCGAAACTTCCAGAGCTGAAGTTTATTTGGTTACGGTCCAGCTGCTGATGAAATCCCTGAAGGGAGGGCGCCAGTGACCTTCACTCGGCTCCTGAGAAGGTGAGAGGAAAGTGGAGGCCAAATCCCCACCAAGAAACTTCTGTCCGGAAATGGGGCACTCAGACCTCACCTTCTGCCTTTGTAGCCACAGCAGAGACCACGTTCACCTCCGCGAGGCCCTGCCTCAGGGGGCCAGAGGAGCCAATGTGGATGGGGACAGGGAGAGGAGCAGGCCCAAAGGCCACTTTGGGCAAGGAGTGCCAGGACTGGACCCTCCTTAAACCAGAGCAAGCGCTCAGAGCTCCTCTCCTGTGTCTGGAGAGCACGGGGTGAAGGGCAGGCAGGCCCTGAGCCTCGGCTGTTATGACCAAGAACCAGGCAGTTGGGCCTGTAAAATGGGCACAGCCACACTGGCTACCTGCTAAGGCTGTGGCTAAGGTTGAATAGCCTTGTGCTTTGCACGCTTGGCAGAGTGGGCAACCAATAGGCATTAACTACCATTAGAATAATTTATTCTCAATACTTTTTTGGCATGGGCAGGTACTGGGAATCAAACTCAGGTCTCTGGCATGGCAGGTGAGAACTCTGCCACTGAGCCACTATGGCCTGCCCTATTCTCAGTACATTTTTACTGAATGGGATTGATGGAGCAGGAAGGGCTGGACTCCCGAAACCTGCTCATCCCTCTTGTCAGTGCTGACTCCCCTTCTCCAGCCCCAGCCCCTGCAGGTCCCTGACGGTGGCCAGGCTGGGAGGGGTCCACAGCCCCCATTTCACCCTTGACTGTGGCTCTCTGTTTGTGGTTGTTCTTCCTCTCCTCCTCCTCCTCCTTCTAAGCAAAGGGTAGAGGCCTGGGAATCCTTGGCTCTGCAAAGAGGCGTGGCCCATCTGCACGCTCTATTCCGCTGGAAAAATCAGAACAATTCCTATTATTTTCGGTTCCCAGACCTTGAATGTGTTAGACTTCAGGTTCATTTCCTACATCTCTCTCCGTCGTCCGGATCTGCAAGTAATTTAACCTTGTTTTCACAGAGCGCAAAGACATTCTGCTTGTTTACACTGGAGACAAATTTTCCTCAATTGACGCAATCGTATTGATTAAATAATGACTTTCTTCCTCATTTAAAGGTAATTTCAGTTGGTATCATGACACCGAGGAGAAGAGTGAATGCCTTTCCTGAGCTGCTGCATGAAGGGCGGGCTGGGAGGGCGCCTGCCCCCTGCTCTGGGCAGGGCCTTCTCATTTTTCTCACCTGTTCTGGGGCCTCAGCAGACGGCGGAGGGAGGCTGGTGCCAGACCCTGGAGAGGAGGGTGGCTAAAGTAAGGCCAGATCTTGATTAGGGAAATTAAAGATCCGGCTTTTGCTCGGATGACAAGGTTGGGGCAGGGTAGGTGCTGCTTTGTTTTTGAAATGGATTCGGTTTGATTTCATAAACCAGGACCTGCCTAGACATTATTCTGTAGGATACCTCACCTAATAGGGAATTTCTCTGAGCAAAGGATTTTAAGTGAAAGGGAAAGGAAGCACATGCGTCAGGAAGAACCCCAGAGAATCCCTCATGCAGAAGAAGCTCCAAGATGGAGGGGAAGCCTATGTCAGAGAAAGTTGGGTGTTCTAGGCTAAGTCCCTGAACTTTGTCCTGGCCCCAGTGTTCCACCTCATCGGATCAGATGATGGCGAAAGCATTTTCTAGCCTCGGTGTTCTGCTATACAATGAAATCTGGATTATTCTTATTATTTGCTTCCATCTCACTGGGTATTTCAAGGTTCAGGATGAGTCCAGAGGATGATGTTTGGGGGGATGGGTCTTGTCTCCCATCATTTTCCTGTGAGGTCCGGAGCATGCATTCTGGGTTAGCAACGCCAGGTGGAGATTCGATATCCCCGGAGGTTCTATGGGGGATGAATGTGAGGCAATCATTTAAAAAGATAATTTAGAAAATCTTTGGAAATACTGGTGTGGATGTATTTCTAAAAACGAATGCAAAGTGACGTCAATGGGATGATTGGGCAGAAAATTGATGGTAATAAAAAATGATAGCTGATAATTTTTAGGTATTTAATCTGTTGCAGGCGCTGTAGGAAGCACTTCCAGGCATTCCTTCATTTTCTCTTTACCAGCAGTTGGGCAAATGTTTTCTGTAAAGAGCCAGGTTGTAAATGTTGCAGGCTTTGTAGGCCGTACCATCTCTGTGGCAGCTACTCAGCAATGCTGGTGGAGCAGAAAAGCAACCAGAGGCAATACCTAATGAGTGAACGTGGTTACGCTCCCGTAACATTTTTATTTATGGACATCGAAATTTGAATTTCCTATAATTTTTATGTGTCACACACATTCTTCCTTCGATTTTTTTCCAGCCATTTAAAATGTGAAAACCATTTTTAGCCCATTAGCCTTGCCTCATATAGGTGGACAGCCAGGTTCGGCCCTTGGTACCCAGTTTGCCGATCGCTGCTCTTTACCGCACCCATTGGAGGGAGTTACTATTTACCAGTGAGGAAAATCAAGGTTGAATGTGGTTAAATAACTTGTCCACATCTACCAGTTAGAGCTAGTAGAATTAAAGTATAATCCAAAAGCCCAGATACAAGAGCCTGGACTTTTAGTACCTACGTTTCAGGGATATTAGAATAGAGTGCTGAAATATGGGGGGACTTGATCCCTTAAACTTTGATTTAACGTCGTTACAGAGGCTTCTTTTTTTTTTTTTTTTTTTTTTTTTTTCCCGTGGCTGTTTAGATTCAAAGCATTAGAGCAAGGCTGATCGGTTATAAAGTCAGGAGAAACCTGTCTGGTTGAGGAGCTACAGGGCTCAATAGCTCAAAGGGGACTCACAGGACTGGGCAGGAGGAAGGGGGGGACATGCAGAAAATGAAGAGTCAGGCCTGTGAGTTTCAGGATCCCTGGAGAGGCCTACTTACCCTTGTCTAGGGGGTGGGTCATCTTGGCTCCTACCTGGGCATGGAGAGAGTTGAGGCTGAGGGAGGAAGCAAAAGCCTGCTGTGGCCCTCACTGCCTCCCATTCTTGTTCTTGAAGATGACGCATCTTGTAGAGTCCTCTAATGCTTCCTGCTCAAACCTTGTCTCTAGGTTTGACTGACACCTCCCAGAGATGGCCTGTGTCTCCTCTTCCTGTCCGCTCCACACTTGGTGTGTCCTAGACACTCAGGGAGGCAAGGATGCCAGGTGAATGAGGCCTTCCAGCTCCAGAACTGGGTGCCTTGGGAGGTTGTGAGCTCCCCACTTCTGGAGGTGTTTGGGGAAGCTTGCTCTCAGTGGGCGTTAGTGTGGAGGACCTGTGGGGGAAGGGGACGAGGGTGGAGGAGCACTGATTTAGACACCTTCCCATGACACCTCTTTTCATTTCATGACAAATCCCAAAAGGAGATTTAACACTTCCACAGATGGGGAAACTAAGGCTCAGAGAGGTCAGGTAACTTATACAAGGTACACACCAGTAATAAACGCTTGCCAGGCACCTACTATGTATAGGAACCAGAGCCAGGAGCCCTAAATATTTTATTTCCTTTGAATCCCACAACTGGTTTCTAAGAGAGGCATTGCAAACCATTAGATAGATGAAAACACTGAGACTCAGAAGTGTGGGTCTTATTTCAGGAGTGAGGCAACCAGAGGGCAGATAGCAGAGTCAAGTGGAGGCTCCAATCTGCTCTCTGCCCCCTCCACTGGTCCCTACGTTGGGCTGTGCAGATGTACAGTCTGGAGTTCTTGATTTGATCCTCCCTTGCTGGCTGTTCAGTCTGGAGTTCTTGATTTGATCCTCCCTTGTACAAGTTACTTGACCCCTTTGAGCCTTAGTTTCCCCATCTGTGTAAGTGTGAAATCTCCTTTTGAGAGTTATGAAATGAAAAGAGGTGTCATGGGAAGGTGCCTAAAATAGTGCTAGCCATGGAGCAGGGCGCACGAGTGATTGCTTTCTTTCTTCTAATTCGAGAAGATTTTGTGAAGTTGACTGAATAATCAGCTTCAGTCAGTTTGGGGTACTTTAGGGGCTAGCAGAGAGCCAGGCATGGAGCCGAGAATTAGTAAATATTTATTGAATGAATAACTACACAGTGTTTATATCTACTTGACACCAGCCATCTGGATATCCAGAAACTTCTGAATGGATGGATTATCGACTTTTCACCTTAATGTTGGATGACATCCTAGAGTCTAAGCAGCAAAGATGATCTCAAACATATAAATACAAATACAGTCGGTTCTTATGTGGATTCACTGCAGGACTTGTGTGGATCAGTGAAAGTCTGCATTGCGGCTGAATTTAAAGAAAGGTGATTTGTTCTTTTCAAATAACTCTGGCTATGTCACCGGATTTATTTATTTACCATCCATCCAACCATTCATTCAATCATTCAACAGCAGCCTAGAGGGGCTCTTAGGGCCTCCTTTAATACATGGAGAAGAAAGATTATCTGGAGAATGTCGGTTATTTGTAGATGAATAGAGGCTTCCAGACTGCTTATGGGAGCTTGGAGACAGTGTGTTCGCAAGTGTTTTAGACTTTCCTCCAATATCCTGCTTACGCGGTTTCTGTGCACCATCGCTGGAGAATCCTTATGCCAATTTACAGCCACGTTCTTATCTGTGAAAGGGGTGGGAATGCTGCGAGCATCTGTCTGTGGCCTCTGAACGTGTGCAACGCGTCTGAAGAGGAAGCACTGACACAGGCTTCCTCTTCCAAGCAGGGGACTCTCACTCTCCACCCAGGAAATAACTCAGTGGGCAGGAATAACCGCCGTGAACTCTGTGAGACTGGGTCAGTCATTGTTCTTGGAATCAAAATCGGGGTGGAAGGACTCTTAAAAAAAAAAGTATTGTGCTTACATATATATATATATATATATGAAACATGAAGTTCCCTATTTTGACCGCTTTTAAGTGTACAGCTGAATGTTATTAATTATAGTCACAAGGTTGCATTCCCGTCTCTATCATCCATTTCCAAAACTTTTCCATCACTCCAAACAGAAGCTGAAGTTACTACCTATTCAGCTATAACTCCCCATTCCCCTCCTCCCCCAGCCTCTGGTAACCTGTAATCTACTTTCTATTGCTATACATTTTCTTATCCTATATGTTTCTAAATATTTCGTATAAGCGGCTCCTTTTCTTTTTTTAATGATTCAGGTGCAGTGATACGATATGTCAGGTCTGTTGAAATGGATGTAGCGATGTATCCCCTATACTCATGACCTCAGGTTTCTATACTTTCGATACTACTACTTGTGTCTGTCCCTGCCCTGTGTCTTACAGCTGTCACTCTGGTGGCTCTCAGTACACCAAGTACTAGCAGCTTAGCACATTATTTATAATTTGTTGGCTGTTTCTCATGTTCAATGGGCCCCCCAAATAAATAACATAAACCAAACAGCAAAAACTCACAGGGTGAGCGGTTTATTTATTTATTAGTTTATTCATTTTTTAAAGTCCATCCTTTATTCAGATAGCTTTAGTTTTTACCTATGCCTTTTCTTCTGTTCCAGGGTTCCATCCAGGAGACCACATTACTTTTTTTTTCGTTTTTAAACAGTTTCATTGACACATCATACGATCCAGCCCAAGTGTATAGACATGCCTTTGTCACCACATTCTATCTGAAAAGACATTTCCTTTTCTTCCACAAAGAATCCATACCCTTTTCCCAATCCCCCCACCTGTTGACACTTGGTTTTGACATAATGTCTTTGTTATATTCAGTGGAAACATATTACAAGGTTACTGTTGCCTATAGATCCTAGCTTGCCTTGATTGTACTTTTTCCCAGGGTGAGCTTGTTAGGAATCTTGGTGAAGCACGAGTTGAAAGGATCTGAATAAATCCAAGAGTCCTTCAGTTAGAAAATGGTAGGAACTTTGGACTCGGTAATGTCTACACTGGCTGTTCCCCCCTATTTCCTTGCTCTTGACTGAAAGAAGGAGAAGTAAGTTCAGTATTGGCGAGGCGCTACCATGTGCATTTCTTACTTTGACAACCTCATGGTCCCCTTAGGGAGGGATATGGCTTCCCTACCCGGGGCAGGGACTGAGGGGGAAACAAGGGTGTGTGTCAGGACCCCCTGTGAGACCTGTGCATTCTCAGGATCCCACTGGGGCGGTGCGGCTGTTTGCCAATGACTGCTCTGACAACGGACCCACCACACTTCCGAAGCTGATTTTTGAATACTTTAATCAGGGTTGTTTGCTTCTTGACTTCTTTCAGGGGCTTCTGGAAAAATTCTGGCATCAGAGAAGGAGCACCCAATTAGGAGTCAGGAATCTAGGGTTCTGGGCTAGATTTAGCTCCACGAGGTTGCTTAACCTCTCTAAACCTCAATTCCTCCATTCATAAAGTACAGGGGTTCTGGTTAAACCCGGCATGTGCTGGACTCTCTCTAATACCCTGTGTATCTTTGGTATCTTCAGGGGGTGGGGAGTCGGAGGCCCCTCTTCCTTGGGGATGGGCTGGGTGGCCAGGCTATCTACCTCAGCAGGCAGTGTACAGTTGCCCAGCTTTTTCGGCATCCTGGCCAAAAGATGTGCTTGTGCCAGTGACCTCTGACACCATCCCTTGACACGTGGGCTGCCTGGGGTTCAGGGAGAACGTGGCCTGGGGGTGTGTGTTGGGGGGTAGGCATCAGCTTTTCAGGCTGGGCCGCCTTCCCCTTGGCATCCCTGTCTGTCTGTGCCTTCATCCACCTCAGTCTCCCCCAGCTGGAGCCACGGGCAGGCATGTCCCATTTCTGAGCCAATTCTAACCAAGGCAGGAAATGGATGTGCAGCCTCAGCCTGCCACTGAAGGGAGGAAGGGGCTGGAATGAAGCCTCATGTTTCCAATCTGGAACAATTGTGCCTTGGTTAAACCTCAGAGACGATGGTGCTACCACTGCTCAAAGCTGATATTAAGCCCTATTCCTCAGATGTGGGGTCCAGAGGCTCAGGCACGACTTGCAGGCTCCTGGGTGCCGTCCTCCAGCTCCTGAGTCTCCTTTGCCAAGTGCGGACTGGGTGTGTCAGAGGTGGCCTGGAAGCCTGGGAAGCCCCTAACCTCCAGAATTTCCTGTTCGCCCCATCCCCCAATGGCACCAGCGATTCCCAAACTCATAACCTGACCGTAGTCTTGTCTAATATTTCAGGCCCTGCCCCTTCCTCCTTGAGGCTCCCTCTGAGGCTGGGGGCCTCCCTGAACTTACGGCCCTCCTCCAGCTCACGGAGCAGAATTCTGCTGGGGATGGGTAACTCAGAGTCCTACCCAGCTTGTTCCAGTGCCTGGGCTATGATGCACTCTCCTCTTGTCTTATTAGGGCCAGGCATTTGGTTGTCACCTGCAAGAACCACACCTGAGTTTGACCTGTGTGACTCAGCACGCTCACAGGCAGGGCCTCCCAAGCTGGAGCTATTAGCCCATAGTCCCAGGGGGCTCGGTTCCTTACCCTGCTTCTTTTATGCCACTTTGAAAAGAGCAGACCAATAAATGCTTTCTGAAAGAATGACTGAGTTTGTAAAGGAACCATCCTGAGATGTGACCTGGGCTTGTGAAGTACAGGTCTCCCCTTATCTTCTCAGGAGGGATTGATGGACCTGAACTGTAACTAATGTTGGTTAAGCCTTAATCCTGGAAAAGGTAATATGAGGAAGGTTGTAGTGATAGGAGCTTCTGGGGGCTAAGGAGCAGAACTGAAAATGGAGAAGACAAGGAGGATATAGAATTTGTTAGGGTGTCTGCCCAGAGGCGAGGAAGCGGTGATGCTAGACAACAGGTGCTGAGCCTCAGACGGAGGGCAACAGGAATTGCTGGAAATCAGCCCTAGGAACACACAATGCCTGGGCTCAGATGAGCTACTTCCAAGTGTGAGTCTGAGCCACTGTTGGCCGTGGGTGGCTTTGCACCTCTGGGGTTCAATAAAAGCGAATCAGTCCCCTCTGAGTTTGCCATTTGACAGGGAGGACCCCTGTGGATGGGCTGGGAAAACAGAGCTTCAGAGTGTGCAAAGAGGGTTCACACTGCCAGCCAGATCCTCTGTGCCAACCTCACTAACAACCCACAGGGAGAGGTGACTTCCTCCTTCCCCACAGGCCTGGCTCCAAGCATCAAGGCCTCTTGTTTCAGTTTGCCAAAGTTGCCAAAATGCAATATACTAGCAATGGATTGGCTTTGGCAGTGGGGATTTATTAACTCACAAATTTACAATTCTAAGACCATGAAAATGTCCAAACTGAGGCATCAACAGGATGATACCTGGACTCTGAAGACAGGCCACTGGCATCTGGGACACGTGCCACATGAGAAGGCACATGGTGATGTCTGCTGGTCCTTCTCTCCAAGGTTTCATTGCTTCTAGCATCTGGCTTCAGTGACTTTCTCTCTCTCTGCTTCTTGGGGGTCCTTCTCAGCTCTCTGGTCTTTTCCTGTGTGTCCTTTATCCTCATAAGGGACTCCAGTAAAAGGATTAAGGCCCACCTAGAATGGGGTGGGTTATATCTCAGTTGAAATAACCTAATCGATAGGTCCCACCCACAATAGGTCTGCACCCCCAGGAATGGATTAAAAGAACATGGCCTTTTCTGGGGTACACAATAGCTCCAAACCACCACACCTCTCTGCCCCGTACCCAGTCCTTCCCTCTCCCCCATTGCTGGCTGGTCAGGCTACTTTTGCTTGCACTCAAGAATAGTCTCACAGGGGAGGGTCCCTCCAGAGCCCTCTGAGACAATGACCAGGGGCCTGAAAGGGGAGGTTCCACAGCCTTAAGTAAGGGTCAGAAAGTTGGGGTGGGGGAAGGTGTGAAGCAGAGACTTGAGGTCCTGGAAAACTCACTCTGTGTCCCCTCTGGTCCTAGGACTATTGGTGGGGCAGCAGCGCCTCCTGGTGGCCATTGCACCTAGGATTTCCACCACTCTTCCCAGGCTGCATCCACCCACAGCCCACTTAAGAGATCACGTCTTCCCACATGGAGGCCCTCTCCTCCCTTGGGACCCTGCTAGGCCTGCCAGCCCACTGTCCTTTCCTTCTATCCTCCCCTTTGACCTATTCTCTTTCCTTCTTCTAGCAGACCTTAGCTTTTGTCTTTTTTGCAGTCTCAGCAGAACACTGCTCTGTGAGAAAAGAGATTGCTAAACTAGCAATAAGGTGTTAATAACTGATAAAAGCATAACAAGCCAGCACTGTCCTGCAGCTTGCCTAGGCTGGAGCAATGTATCTCCTTAAATGTACCATTTGTCTCCCAAATTTCATCCATTCAGTTTCAACCTTAAACAACTCTAATTTGTTGAATGCCTGTTCTATGCCAGTCTCTATGCCGGGGATATATTCTGTACCTCGTTTTGCATCGTGTCCAAGGCACACGCGTTTGGGTTGGGAGAGGAGAGGAGAGCCGGTGGCAGGATGTGGTGTAGCTGGGTCTCCAGCCGGCCCTGGCCCCCAAATCTCCATAACTTATGCTGGTCATGATGATCTGGTTTTAGTCTTAGGACACGAGAGTCCTCAAGCTTGGCCACATCTAGCTGCAGGGCACACGTCGGGTGTGGGGTGGGAGGAGGCCAGGATGAGGGTCTCCTCCCATTTATTTAAGTATGTAATAATAAAAACCTATAGTTTTATTTTCCTAAAAGTAAAACAGCTAAAATGTCTAAATAAAAATGAGGTTTATAATAGAATTCAAACAATTCTTGGCCTGGATTTCTGTCCCAACATGGAAACTAAGCCACTTCCCACTCCAAGCCTTAATTTCCCCATCTGTAAAGGAGGAGCAGGAGCTCGAGGGCCCCCTGAATTTTTGTGGTTTCCATTTTTTTTTTGCTTTCACATGGTCGGGCAGGCTAGGATGCGGCTTTGATCTGTGCAAACTGGATCCTTTCCTAACACCACCTACCTACCTCCCACCCCACTCACATGGATTCTAGGCTTTTATTTTTGCTGGAGTAATATTTTTCTAGTGTTTATTTTTAATAGGTCTGCATCTGTGGTGACCGTCTCCCATTTGGAAAATTAACTGCTTACAGATGTTGCGTGTGGCACAGCATTCTCCCAGGCAATGAAACCACAAGGGTTTGGATATCATTTCAAAAAGAAGAGGATTGAAAAGCTGCGTGTCTCTGATGTATGTGGCAAAACTTCTTGACCTATAAAATGCTCAAATGAGATTTAATATTGGAAATTGAAGGGTGGAGGATTTCTTCAGGTTTGCGAGCCCAAGTGTTAAAAAGCTCACATTGAAGTGGTCAATTGTGGGATGTGTGTGGCTGGGTCTGCAGAGGGAGGATGCTGCTGCCTCACTGGGGACTGACTAACTCCTTCTCCTCCTTGCACCCAGCCTGGGAGGGAGCTCAGCCTTCCCCCACCCACACGGGGCCCTGCAGCAGCTCTGGCCCTGTACCTTTTGGGGTCACGGTGGCTCTCTGGGTTTGGGCAGAGGGCACCCCACCCTGGAGCAGGACCCAGAAGTTCCTTCAGTCCCAGGGGCCTGGGGCCCACTGTCTGGATCTCCACCCACTGCTGTCCTCCCCACCTGAACTCCCCCTCTTTGGTTCCTGTTCTCCTGAGGACATTGTAGGCTTCCTCCTGAAGCCCCCACCCCTGGCGTTACCCCAACTCTTCCTCTCCAAGGCCAACAGAAAACCAAATTCATCCCTAAAAAGACATCTTGGGTGATCTCAACGGACCTCCTAGAGACTCCAGGTCTTGTTTCTGTTTTCTTATTCACTGGCCACCCTCCCTGTTCTTTCCCCAGCAGTTCCCAATCCTGGCTCAGGACTGGAAACCAGGGAGGAAGGGTCAGGACTAACTGTCGGTGTGGGCGCTTAGGGTATGCATGTGTCATGTGTAGGTGTGTGTGTGGTGTGACTATTTTGTGATGTGTAGGAAGTATTGTGTGTGGTGTGTGTGTGTGGTGAGTATTCTGTGCAGTGTGTGTGTGTGGTGACTGTGTGGTTTGTGTGTGTGCATGGTGCACATGTGTGGGTGGCTACGAAGAAGGAACAGGGCAGTGTTTCTCTCTCCAGGTGGCGCTCACCCCAGCAGGCCTTCTGGTCTACCCGGCACACAAGTCTTACCTGTGGCTGGGGGCTGCTCCTTTTTCACTACGCTTCAGTTTCCCTCTGTCATTTAATGATTTCTCTGGCCTCCGTCTCTTCCCACCAGCAGGCAGATTCCTGTTGCCTTTGTCCTGTGAGCGTGACCAAGAATAAGTGAAAATCTGAGCAGGAAAGGACCTGAGAAACTGTTTCTAGATCAAAATGAATGTCACCATTTTAAACCTAAGGAGTCCGAAGACCAACCTGTGCCACCTACCGTTTGAACAGGAATTTCATGCCTGTTCTATAGCAGCAGATTTAAATCATATGTTATTATTATTTTATATATTTTTGTAAGATTATCTTTAAGGAAAAAAACTAGGCAAAATGGGCAGAGTAAGCATATAGAGTATTCGCTGCAGGCTGCTTAGTGTGAGTTTAGAATGTGGAGATTTAGAAGAGAAAGCTCGAGCTAGATACAGCTTGGAAGAAAAAAAAGGATGAAAATTGAGAGCCAGAAAGTTGCGTCGCTTGTTCAAAATTCTGTAAAATAAATCTGATAAGATTAAGTTGAGTATAAGGTAAATTTATGAGTAGGGTCAATATTGCCACTTAGAACATGATAATTATTTTTAAAACAATATTTCACAGCATTCAGTAGTACATATGGGTAAGTTGTGCTCCTAAGTTTTTTTTTACATAAACAACTAATATAAATATAATAAATTATTTTTCGAAGAAATGACAGGAACATTTACCAACCAGTCTTTTATTTGGGGGGAACTGTCTAGTACTAAGTGGGGGAAACAGAGGAGAAGGGAGGAGACAGACAAAGGACAAGGACCAGTGATGGACAATAAAACCATGTGAGTTAGGTCTCCCTCTCAGTAGCAATTGGGTGCCCATGGGGAGAACCTTCTACAAGATAGTGCTGCCTATCCCTGGGTTTTCATATTAGCACATCAGAGAGCATCTTATCTCGTTCTTATCTCGTTTCTTCTCATCATAAAATATCAAGCAAAAGATCCCCCCTTAGACTCTACATCTGGGACAAAGATGAAGAAATTTGCAGTTGCCTCCTAGATGATCACACAGAGATGATCTTTTTTTTTTTTTTTTTTTTTTTTTTTTACTGTGCAAGCATTCTCAAGACTTCAAAGGGCTTCTTTGGTTGAAGAATCTTCATAACTTGGTGAGGGAAAGCGATTTGACCAAGCCTAGCTTTTCATGTGCCTCATGTGTCTCAGACATGATAGTTTTGGTCTCAGCAAATGTGCAGCTTCTCTTTCTTTCGCTTACCATCTGTTTCCTAGTTTATTTGTTCTTGGTCCACAGGATGCCCAACAACTGGTTTGACCGGTTTTTGTTTCATTAAATGGATGAGACTGACCTGTTTGGGGTCCTGTGGAGACAGACTCAATAAAGACCCCGGCACTGGGACAGGCACTGGGACACACGGCTGGCTGAGCCACAGGGTCCTCTTCCTCGGAGGTCAGTTTGAGTGTTGCTGAATCTATGACGCATTTTGATATTGCAGACCTGTATGGTTTGGGTGGCTGGAGAGGTAGTTCTGGAAAAAGGAATGAGATTTATCGGTGGGTACCAGAGCAAGCAAGAGGTAAAAGGCAGGTGCTGATGTGCTACATTCCAGCCCTGAGGTGTGGGCAGTTGCTGCAGAGGGCAGGTGTCTGTGGAAGGAACTAGACACGAGAGCAGGCTGAGGTGCTGGCAGTCTGGCTTTAGCACCAGTTTATATGGTAAACCATCCCTTAGTGGACCACATCAGAAATGTGTGTCAGATAATTCAGGTTCCCACACGTACACAGCGAACTCATGACTTGCATGACACATTTTCAGGCCACCTCCTCCACCCCCTAATCCTTAGTCCAGCTACCGATGGTGCTTGAAGTTGTCCTTTACAGTTGGCTACAATTCTGAGACCAGCTTGACCAATTCATCTGCTAGTAACAAATGATTTATTTTATTATGTAAATTAAAAACCCTTTAATATGTACCCCCCCAATAAATAGTTTGGTTTGGAAAATTACCTGTGATACACATATCATCTTTTGAGCTTAAAGAAAGAGATCTAACATTTTTATTAATGTTATTAAAGATTATTCCCAGTTACTGATTCATGCAAAATAAGATTATACCCAGACATCTAGCCACACGTCAAACAAATAATAAAAGTCTTCTGGGCTGCTTGCTAAGTGCCAGGCACTTTATACGTGTCATTTGCATATATGGCCCCCAACAGCCCTGTGAGATAGGTAGTAGTATTCCCAGCTTCCAGAGAAGAAAATTAAGTCCCAGAAAAGAGAACTAGCTCGACTTCAGGTCACACAGTTTGTAAGGTCAGAGCTGGAGAGCAAACCCAGGTGGTGGTGTTTCAGAGTTCTAGCTCTTAAACCCATTGCTATCCTCCTTCCAAATGTGTAGACATATTGGTTTGAAGAGTTGTCAGATTATTAGCCTGTCTGGGTGTCCAGCTGCTTATGTGGCTTGTTCAGGTTTCACCAGGCAGAAATGCTAGAGCAGAGAACCTTAGTGACAATATTCAGCTAGTGAATACTGTTCAAGCAAACAAGAGAGAGTTGGCCATAGAACCTTCTGGGTGGATCCACGGCAACTCCCAGGAGGGTGTGTTCGGGTGTGGTGGGGCTCTCTGGGGCTAGATAGAGAAGTGCCTTTCTCACAGAGGTGCTGGGGGCCGGGGGCCAGGGCAGGACTTAAGACTGCTGGCTACCATCCTTGGACCTGGGCAGGAGGGCTTTTGAGGCTCCACAGGCTACAGACATACAGAGATGCCTAAAATACACACGAGGCATCTGTCACTCAGGTGTGGCCCTTAGTCCTGGCGCGGGGTGAGCTGGAACCCCAAGTGGTCACTCTGTAGCATCGTGCAGGCCCCAGCAAAATATTTTTCCAATTCAGTGGTAGAATGCTCACCTTCCATGTGGAAGACCTGGGTTCGATTCCTGGACCATGCACCTAAAAAAAAAAAAAAAAAGAAAGCTTCTCCAAATCCCTAGAGCTATGTCCTATGTCCTTGAAAGGAAGAGTGGCTATGTCCCAATGTGGGGTCCACCGACATAGAGGACACCACTTTGCAGTGCAGGAAGGATTTCAGTGGTAGAAACACCTAGGTAGGGAAAAAAAATTAACTTGTGAAAACTGTTATCTCAGATAGCTTTAATGATAGATTCTGATAAATATCCAAAGTACCAAGTATCTATTTTTCTTTCTTTCTTTTTTTTTTTTCTATTTCCAATCCCTAGTGCTGGAAGTACCTAGGAATTAGCAACTATTTGCAATAATTATATCTGGTAGCTAATGAACATTTGCAGCATTAAACAATTCATATTACTCTTAAATTTGTACATATGTAGAACTAGAGGTTAGCATGTTTGAAGCATAATACCCATTCTTTACATTGGCAAGCAATCAGAGAGATATTGGTTGCCAGAATGGGAAATAGCTTTATTTTTATAAAAATATTAAATATGATCAAATTAAATAGTCAGAAAATGGGGTTAAAATATCACCACTATTTAAAATTTGACATTCATCAATTATAATTTGCACTTTGCCTTTTAATTTTAATGGATAATTTTGAATGTTAAAAGTTATTAAAATAGGGCAATGGGGACTCAGTGACAGAATTCTTGCCTGCTATGCTGGAGACTCAGGTACATTTCCCAGAGCCTGCCCATGCCAAAAAAACACAAATTATTAAAATAAATTTGAGAAATGTCAATGTTACTTGTTCCTTGTTTTTTTACATTTTTTTTTATATCTTTGATGGAAGATATTAAAATTAGGTAAAATGTTAATACAATCACATTTTATTTTTAATAATTTTATCATTGAGAACTAATAGAAATCAAGATTGCGTTAAAATATAAAATGGGAGAATAAAGCTCAGAAACTGAAAAGAAACAGAAAATCGTGAGAGATAATTTGCTTAAACATTTGAACACTGGGAACAAGGAAAGTGAGCGGCTTTTGTTGGACCATCCCCCAGAAAATGTGTACACAGGACCTTGGAAAATATTTACTCAATAAAGATTTAATTACTGATCGAAACAATGGGGGTGTACACGGGAACTGCTCCTATCAAACATATAACTCAGAAGCCACAAATGCAACCCAGGCCTGCCTGGTAGATGTGAAGAAATGACACTCATGAAATTAGCCAGTGGGAGGAGAAAAATGAAACTGAAACCTCTGGGCCTTTGCTTTGCTTGTGAGAGATTAACTCTGGAAAATGCCCGACACATCCTTCTCACAGCTGGAAAATGTTTCCACAAAACACATCCCATTCGGATGGATGAGAACTTTTGTATGAACATGGCAGAAAATTTAATATGTTTAACACCAAAATTCCTTCAACTGAACCGAAAAAGCTGTAGAAACTGTCTTTAAATGCTAAGTGCAAAAATGAAGTATTTTGTTGATTCTGTCCCAATGATAAGCAATCTTTAAGATCGGCTTTGGCTAAAGAAGGTGTTTACACCACCAGAAGAGGAAATACCACTTGTACACAAGGAAACAACACAGCAATCATTAGAAACGAAAAAAAGAAAAAGTGGAATCATCTGCAAACAATGAATAGTATTCAACAAAGTCAAGTAAACACCAGTGCAGATCTTTTTTTGGCAATGACACTCTTAAAAGACCAATATTATGTGTCCAATATTTTGCCAAACAGAATGATGCTTTTCATGGCACTAATACAGAGAGCAGTGCAAAGTTTGCTGGGTTTCGTAGAAATGATTCTAAAATTTACTGCTAGAATGATTGAACATGTAAGAAAAAAAATGAAAAGGCCGCTATTTAGGATGGAGAACTAAAAATGAGATTATCAAGCTAATGGGCAATAAAACGAGAAAAATATATACAACATTTTAAGAAGTGAACATAACTCAGTTTACTTAGATTGTACCAGAAGCAAAAGTCATATTGAATGACTCACATTTATTATACTTGTTGTGAAACTATCAGAATAAGAAAACAAGAAACTTGAAATGAATGAGTATTTTATTGGTTTTATACCTAGTGTAAAAAAATACAGATTTGTTCTTAATTGAAGACACGTCTTTACATTTTAGCCACCGATTGAGAAGATGGTTGAGGGCCAACTTATGATAATAATGCCAACATGGTTATTAAAGAAAACGGTATACGATCCAGAATTTTGGCTGAATATCCAGAAGCATTCTTTGAACTATAGCTTGAATTTTAACAAGGAAAAGCACGGCTTCAACTGTGCTGATAGTAATGACATTCTTTGGAACAATTCAAAGATCATATACATTGTTTTCTGTATCCACCCAAAGCTGGAGCCACTTGATGAAACGCATACCAAATCTGACCTTAAAACACTCTTGGATATACAATGGAAATTCCAATGAAATGCTGTTAAAACACTTAGATTTAATTTAGACGAGCTATGAAATGCATTAGTGGAGTTAACCCAAACAATTTCACTTTAGCAGAAGGTGAAATTAATTTTTAATTTCCACCATCCACAATTATTTATTATAAACTGTTGCTTGCTATAAATAATGTTAGCAGAAGTTTGCCAAAACAAAAGCAAACCCCCCCAAATAAAAACCCGGATAGTTTTAATTTTGGTTATTTCACTTTTAAAGGGATTTTAAAATATACCTAAAACTTTAGAGAAAATTGTTATCCTAAAGAGAAAAAAAAAACTGCATTGAAAGTATGCTACAAAAGCAAAATTTAAGTAAAATATAAGGAAAGAAGAACAAGGAAACAAGAAAAAAAACATTTTGCATGACTCTGAAGGAGAAGATTCATGTATCTACAATCTGGAAACTGGCTTCTGTTAGAGTCTGTTTTCTGCCCATTCTAGATTAAGGTATACTCTTGACCGAAGAGAAATTTGAATAAATAAACCATCATATTGCCAGTTTTGATCTTCTTCATAATAACCCAGTTCAGAAAAATTTGAAAGAAGAACCTATGAATTACTGTATAAATTTAGATATTGTTTTAAGAAGTGGCTAACACTGCCATGTAAGTGGTAGCGATTTATACAATGAAATTCAAATCTTTGGCGAAATTTCCAGTGATAATGCTTATTTATCGTATATCATCCCAATGACAGTGTTTCAGGTTGGTATGTAAAATTCATGGTTCGTTTCCGGTCTGTGTTGCTTCAAAAATTTACAATTGTTGTTACCTTAGCAGAGTGTTTCCCTGTATTTAAAATACCAGATTTGGCATTACTGTGAGACATTTGATTACAGCAGTGTGATTAGTGATTTGCTGAAATGAAGGATAAGAAATAGAAATTTTTACGGAATATGCTTGTAGCAATTTATTAATTACGGATTCTCTTCATCGTATCACCCATCTAAATATCGCCAGCCCCTTAAGACATGGGCACCTAGATGTGCAATCAGCTGCCTTTGATGTTTTGCCAACTTTTAGTCATGGAAAAACCACAGCTTTGCACACATTTTTCGAGCTTGATGTTCTGAAAGTTATATTCGTCAAGCAAGGAGGAAAGGACATATTGCATTTTAGCTTGATTTATAACTTAAATATTTAGACATACGAGTACCTTGGGTGGGCGCGAATGCTGGGCTGACTTCGAGAAGGGTGTGCATGTGGCCTGGAGGAAAAGGTCTGGGGGTCCACACCTGTAGGGAAGACCAGGAAGTGAATTTAGGTTGAACGAAGAATTCTTCCACAGCTGAAAATAGTGCAAACCCAAAGTCCCTGTCTGCTAATATATAGAGCAGTTCTCAGCCTTGGTTGTTCACTAGAATCACCTGGGAAGCTTTAGAAATGCTGATGCCCAGGCTCTATTCTCAAGAGATTTGGCTTCAGTGTTCTAGGTTGAGGCCTGAGCACAAGCAGTTTGACAATGCTCCCCAGGTAATTTCAGTGTGCTGTCAGGGTGAAGCACAGCCATCGGCAGTTTGGCTAGCAAATAACACTCTGATGGGTTTGGAAAGAGCTTTTCAACCAGCTCACAGTATGCCCAGATTTTGGTCACACTACGTCAAGCCTGGGTCAAGCTAAGGTTGACCAGGATTAAAACAAGAGGCTGTCAGTGGAGAAGCAGCAAGGGGGCCTCAGTTTCATTCATTCAGCTGACGTTTATTGCACTTCTACATTGTTTTAGGAGCTGGGGATACAGAACGGAATGAAACCCTAATTCCAAAAGGGGGAACAGATGTGTAAACAAAAGCGACAAAGCATTACAAATATTATGGTTAAAGTACATGTGGGGTACAGTAGGGGCACAGTTTCATATAGGAAGGGAGAATAGATGAGCGCAGCTCTGAGTTAAGTCTTGAAAGATTCCTGGATTGAGGACCAGGAGATTGTAGGGAGGGGCAGGAGAGGAATCCCAAGTGTAGGGAGGGCAGGAGCAGTCCTTGAGAGCCATACAGTGAGAGGAGGCACGACTGTGGGAAGCCACTGCTGGGATCATCAGCTGACTGTCTTTGAATCTGGAATCATTTTTAATAGGCCCTGGAGCATTTTTGGAGTAGCACCCTAGAGCAACTTCAATAGGGGTTATAAGAGGAGTTACCAAGAGGTTTGAGGGCATAGGAAGGGAATCTCTTTCCAGGTCCTCAACTTTCATGTATATTTTTCCTAAAATCGCCCTGCTAGAGAAGATGATTGACTCATTCTTTCAGCAGCTTCAAGTGGCTTCTCCTCTCCCACCACCACTTGCACAATCACCATCTGTGCTTACCACAAGCAAGCGGTGCTCCTGGCCCTTTCAGAATCTAACTGTGTGCTGCCCCAGAGTGCAACCTCAGAGGCACGAAATAAGGGGGTTATTTCAAATATCAGTTCCAGAGACCTCCTTTAATGATTAATCAAAGAACCATAAGCCTGCCTTCTGGCTTTTGATCTTAAACACATTTCTCTTAAAGGTGAAGCATCATGATAAATAAAGGGTACTTTAGCCCACATTGTGAAATTTTGAATGCTAATAGACTGGAGAGTGAGGAAGTGGGAGTGATGGCAAAATTCGTTTAATAACTTTGCCTCTTTGAGCTCCAGATTATTGTCAAAGAATGAATCCCTATTGATGTGGAATTCCAGAAGGTAAAAGCAAAGAGAGTATGTAAGAATCACCGAATGCTAAAATGGCTATTTTTAAATGCTTAACATGAATAATTCTTTTTCAGTTATTCTTATACTCATTGTGAAGATTGCTAGTTAGCTGGGGAAATAAAACACATTTAACCAGTCAGTGACTACTGCAGTCAGTGACTACTGATCCTTTTAAACTTTTCTGGGATTACCAAATTATTCAAGATATATTTGATAAAACCTGTGGATAAAATTATTCTGATTTATTTCAGGTTGCCATGTGCTGTTCAATAATGTATTGACTATTATCAAAACAAATAATGAATTGATTATACCTATTCCTTATCTTATTTCATCTAAATAATTAATATTTTCTCCTTTTTAATAATAAAGTAATATGCTAGCTGCTGGGCTGATGAGTTTGTTTTAGCGGTATATACTTATCTCCAGTCATTAAATGAAAGGAAAAATTTGATAATAATGCTTAATGAATTATTTCTGATTTTTTAATATGTATTTTTATTTATTCCCTTAAGCTGAACACTGGAATTTGATCACACACACACGTATTGAAAGAATGCCATTATTTTCATCATTCTTCTTGCTTTGAAAATAACTTATAGTTTTAGGTATACATTACTTTCCATCTTTTGGAAATTAAGGAAGTAGAAATAGCTTATTGATTAATCATCTTGTGTTACAACTTTTAAAAGGGGGAATAATTAATTCCATAGATCTATATCATTATAATATTGATTTGGCTGCTATTTCCCATAAATGAAATGAACTCAATCTTTAAGTCCAAAGTTTTGGTAGAAATATGACTAAGAAAGAGTGACATACAATTATTGTATTTGCAATATTGTATTAGCAAAAATACATTGAGAGTACCCCTTTTTTCCCAACTCATTTTTTTTTTTTGGTATATTGGCTAAGAAAGGTGTTTCTAAGTGAAAGAGTAAAAAGTATTTTTGTTGCTGAGTGGCATTTAATTGTTTGGATGTGCCACAGTTTGTTGTACTTTGATGTTGCAACATCGGTGTATTTTCCGGTTTCGGTTATGGTGAATCAACCTCTATAAACTTTCTGGTAAGGGGTTTCTAAAATTTCTCTTGGGTAAAGACTAAGGAGAGAGATTGCTGTTTTATATGAAAAATGTCTATTTAACTTTATGAAACTGCCAAACTGTTTTCCAAAGTGGCTGTACTGTTTTGCATTCTTGCCAGCAATATGTTCCAGTTGCTTTGCATCCTTGCCAGCACTTGGAATTACTGGAATTGTTAGGTTATTATTTTTAAAATTTTAGCCATTTTAATAGAGAGGTATAATACTATGTCTTTGTGGCTTTAAGTGTATTGACCTATTGACTTGTGATGTTTAAGATCTTTTTATATAATTCTTTGCCATCCATATGTCTTCTTTAGTTAAACGTCTTATTCTGGTTCTTTGTCCATTTTTTAATTGGGTTGTTTCTTTTCTTATTGCTGAGTCTTGAGAGTTCTTTTTATTTTTTAAATTGAATAAGTTGTGGATTTACAGAGAATCATGTGTAAAATATAGGATTCCCATAATCCTAAAATATAGGAATCCCATATAGGATTCATACCACACCACAGAAATGTGTGCAACATTTGTTACAATTGATGATAGCACTTTAAAAAAATGTACTATTTTTTAACAGTAGTTACCTTTGTTACACTTTATAAAAGATTATTAAAATAGTACTATTTACTATCACTCATAGTTTGCATTAGGTGTATTTTTCTCTATATACCACCCCATTATTGACACCTGGTATTAGTGTCGTAATTTGTTATAATTCATGAAAGAACGTGCTTATGCTTGACTATTAATTATAGTCCATCATCTATAGTAGGTTGACTCCGTTATACAGTCTTATGTTTTATCCTTTAGTTTTTATTCTAGTGACATATACGATCTAAAGTTTCCCCTTTTAACCACATTCACATATATAATTCAGTGCTGTCAATTATACCCACAATGTGTTACCATCACCACCATACATTTCCAAACTTTTACAATTAAATTAAATAGAAATTCTGTACAAATTAAGCATAAACTCCCCATCCCCTGCCCCCAATCTATTCCCTGGTAACCTATATTCTAGATTCTCACTCCATGAGTTTGCTTACTACAATTAGTTCATATCGGGTAGATCAAACAATATTTGTGCTTTTGTGTCTGACTTATTTCACTCAGCCTAATGTCTTCAAGGTTCATCCGTGATGTCACATGCATTAGGACTTCATTCCTTTTTACAGCTGCATAATATTCCACTGTATGTATGGACAACATTTTGTCTATTCATTCATCAGTTGGTGGATACCTAGATTCTGTTCGTCTTTTGGCAACTGTGAATAATGCCGCTGTGAACATCGGTGTGCAAATATTTATTCAAGTCCCTGCTTTCAATTCTTCTGAGTATATACCTAGTAGTGGGATTGCTGGGTCATATGATGGTTCTATATTTCACTTTCTAAGGAACTGTCAAGCTGTCTTCCACAGCAGCTGCACCATTTACATTCTTATTAGCAATAATACAAGTTCTTATTTCTCCACATTCTTTCCTACACTTGTAATTTTTTTTTTTAGTAGTAGCCATTCTAGTGGGTGTGAAATGATATCTCATTGTGGTTTTGATTCACATTTCCTTAATAGCTAGTGATGTTGAGTATCTTTCCGTGTGCTTATTAGCCATTTGTATTTCCTCTTTGGAGAAATGTCTCATTAAGTCTTTGCCCATTTTTAAATTTAGTTTTTTTTTTTTTTTATTGTTGAATTGTAGGATTTCTTTATTTTTCTGGATATTAAACCTTATCGAATATGTGGTTTCCAAATACTTTCTCCTATTGAGTATGTTGCCTTTTCACTTCCGTAACAAAGTTCTTTGAGGTAAAAAAATTTTAATTTTGAGGAGGTCCCATTTATCTATATTTTCTTTCATTGTCCTTTTCCTTGAGAACTGGTCATAGTTTCCTGGGGTTTTCATATGTTCAACAATTTTGGATTTTATCCTGTACCTTTTTTTTTTTGAAGTTATCAAATATTTTATTGCATCTTTTAAGATCATCATGGCATTTCTGTTGTTTTCTTCTCTGTTAAAGTTAATGACAATTGTTTTTTTTAAACATAAACAAAACTAGAGATGAGTCACTGTATCTTCCTGAATCACTCAGATTCACCTAGATTCAACAATTACCAACATATAGCCAATGTTATTTTGTCTTTTCTTTCCCACTGTTATAGTCTGAACCCGGGTCTCCAGCATGGCAGGTAAGAACTCTGCCTGCTGAGCCACCATGGCCCACCCTGGAATGGCTTTTAGAAAGGAGAATTTAATAAATTTCAAGTTAACAGTTTTTAGGTCATGGAAATATCCCAATTAAAGCAAGTCTATAGAAATGTCCAGTCTAAAGCATCCAGGCAAACACACCTTGGTTCAAGAAGGCTGATGAAGTTCAGGGTTCCTCTCTGAAGTCGAAGGCACACGGTGAACACAGTCAGAGTTTCTCTCTCATCTGGAGAGGCACATGGTGAATGTGTTCAGTGTTTCTCTCTTGACTTATCCTGTACATTTTTAACATTATATTGTGAGATTTGGGAACCTGTGAAAATCTTCTGGAAAGTAGTGGGGTTTTCATTTGTTTGTTATGGTTTTTTGTTTCATTTTAACAGGCAATCAAAACAATTAGGTCAGATTGCAAGTTCTGTCTTACCTATGGGTGGTAGTTTCAAATTCAGTTCAGTTTCCAAAACTTTTCCTATGCATCTTTGGGTCTGTCCTGCATATGTGTGAGTCATAGGTTATGTATTGTAGTTCAGTTCTCAAAGCCTTTTCTAGGCTGCTTTGGGTCTGTCTTATATAAGCACAGCTCAGTGGAGAATAGAGAGCTTGTGCTAGTTTATAAGTAGAATTAGTGTTTCCTCTTCTCTAACTCTCTCCTCTTTGCGACTCCCCCACAATCTCCAATTTTCAGGAATCCCTTTTCTCAGTATTCTGTGCAGGAAGACTGATTTCTCTTGTGTTTTTTTTTTTTTTTTCTACATGTACTGTCCTGCTGTTCCATGACTAGGCCTGTTGTTGGTGTGAAATCTACAAGAGAAAAGGGGAACAAAACCAGAAAACTTATTGTTGTATAGGTCATTTCCTGAAGATTTGTCTCCCTTCCCAATCCAACTGCTTTTGTTTACATTTCGAGTCATTGGCTTTTTGTATTTTGTGCATATTTTTTAGTTGTAATCAATTGGAGAGAGAGGCTTTAGTGGATTTGCTTCATTTTGGCCAGCACAGAAATCTGGCTCATGCAATTTTTTAAAATGGAAAATGACGGCAATAAAATTAATGTCATAATTAAATTCTATCGGGTAACTAAAAGAGGGATCTAACAGTTTATGAAAATATTATTATTTATAATATGCAAAAATTGTATCTTTTGCAACTCTTTAAAATCCTGATGTAAAGATACAGATGTTAGTTTAAATGTGCAGGGGACACATGGCTTTTGAAAGTTTTTCATAGACTGTGTGAGCAAGGACGTTGGAAGATCAGTATCTCAGAGGCATTGCCCATCCCAAACGCATTAATATCAGGATAAGAAAACTATCCTCAGGTGTACTTCTGCATATCTCACAGTTCCCAGCCACACCAGCATGAAGGAATTGAATCATGACTGGTTCAACCATGCCCACTCCCTATCTGCCCATCTTTAAGATGTCTACAAGTTAGACATTGCCTTTTTGAGTGTCCCCCTTCCTTAATGTCATGGTCTGGGGGCTCCCATATGCTTCTGGTGGTCATCACAGGGTCTCTTTTTTCCTTTGTCTTTTATTCTTTCCCATCCCAGTTCACATCCCCAGGCCATGGAGCCACCGACACACCTTTTGTTGTGGCTTTGCTCCTCTGGGCATCACTGATATTGACTGTCCTTTTGTTACCATGGTCTCAGTGGCTCCTCAGCTCCTGTCATCAATAAGGAGGGTCACTTGCCTTCCTCTCGCACCGAGGCTTAGTTCTGAGAGCCACTGATAGCTGCAATGGGTCCTGACTCTCTCCTAGGGAGACCAATGAACTTCACCTTGGTGCCCTGGCTTGCTCTGAAAAGACATAATAGAGATGTGTGGGGCCTGTGAGATGAGTCAGGAAACTGGACTGCAAGACAGAAGACGTATCCCATTTCCATTTTACACTGTTTTTTTTTTTTTTTTTTTTTTTTTCGCATGTACAGGCACCAGGAATTGAACATGGGTCTCCGGCGTGGCAGGCGAGAATGCTGCCACTGAGCCACCGTGGCCCGCCCATTTCCATTTTAATGTAAACTGAAGATACCAACTTGCAGTCCATTAATAAAGTTCATGCAATTCTGTAATCAACCTATGGCATATTATCTGTTATTCTGGTTCCCTGACATCACCAACAATAAATTTACTTAAGCCCTTTGTTCTGCTACTTCTAGATAGCAGGACAAAGGAGGAGAGGTGGGAAATTCAGCTCAAAACCCAGGGAGAAAATGTGGGTGAAGGATGCTAGGAAAGAAAAAAACTGAGCCTGGCATAGAGAACGTGCTGTCACAAGCGTGCTGAATAAATGACTGAAGGAAATAAGGAGGCTGCCCCTCCTCCCCACACTCGCTCACTTCTCTCTCACTATATGATATGGGGGGGGGGCTAGCCTTATTCTCCTTCTCCTTCTCTTCTAGGGGTCACTGTTCCAGGCCTGGCATGAGTGCCACGCACCAACTATATGGCAAGCCTTCCCCCCCAGCGTTCTCTCTCAGTTATCTAAGGGTATAGGCTACAGATCTTACTAGGTTTTTATGCCCTGTTTGGGCAGATTGGCATGTTTCTAAAGTATTTAGTCAAGCTAGAGATTTCGAATAATCTAAATCTTACCAATGACAGCCTGATTTCTAACATACTTTGTGCTAATAAGCCACTAATTTTACTGGCGAAACCCAACGTTAGCATTCATTTAGCAATGGGTGTTGATGGCAGAAAATGCTAGCCAAAGAACTTAAAGAAGCTGCCTCTGGTGTGGGATTCCTGATCACATTTCTAGCTGATCATCCTGAGCTATGGATGTGTAATTATGGCAACTGTCCATCCCTGGGGTATAAATTGAAAAGAATGAACGCAAGTTTACATCATACTGACTCTGTTGAAGTCTTTTAAAGTAACTTGTAGACATCTTAAAGATGGGCAGATAGGGAGCGGGCATGGAAAGAGAAGGTGAGTTTATGTTCGCATTGGGTGGAGTGGGAAGGGAAGGGACATAGGAGAAAGATGAGTCACTTTCATCTAAAGAATAAATGAGAAGGAGAATGTGAGGGTGCAGGCTGAATTTAGCTGCATAATTATTTCATTTGATGGACAGTGTTATTCAAAAATGAATTTGAATACTCCCAGGCAGAACACACCCTCTTCCAGAGGCTTCTCTCATCTTATGAACAGTGTGATGAGACCCTTTCCGTATCTGCCTTGCTCTCCAGATATATGAATTTGCAGTCTTTCATGAGAGTAGGAAGCTTTGGTAAACGTGAATCTAGTTTCCTGTACATATCAATATAGATCAGGAGTCGATACCCTAGGAGCCTGGGATTAGTTGGGGTTCACCAGAGAAACAGAACCAACTGGATACACATGTGTATAGACTTATCACAGAAAATTATTATAAGGAAGATCATTATTATAAGGAATTGGCTCATGTAATTGTGGGCACTGGTAAGTCTGAATTTTGTGCAGCAGTTCAGAGTCAGAAAATTCCAGCAAGAGTGATGTTGACATCTTAGCTGGAGCTTGTAGGAGAGGTGAGAGAGGAGTGGGAGGTGCCGTCGGGAAGCAGAATTCCTTCTGATTCTTGAAACCCACAGTTCTGGCTTTAAAGGCCTCCAACTGATTGGATGAGGCCTACTCACATCAGGGAGGGTTTTCTCCCTTACTTAAAGTCAACTGACTATAGATGCTAATCCCATCCACGAAATAACAGCAACTATTCCAGTGTTTGACCAAACAACTGGACGCCGTAACCTAATCAAGTTGACACATAAAATTAACCATCACAAATACTTGTGAGGTTTCCTGAATACTCAGTGTGTATTTCTTCTACATTTTAAGTCCTTCTCCTCCCACTCTGTATTGATAGACAGTAAGCAAGACTAAAATTTGTGCAGCCACTAAGAGTTTGTCACTTCCATGATATATTACTTTGTTGAATGTCACTATAACTCTGGGAGGTTGTTATTTCCATGGTATGGGCAGGAAAATGTGTCCAGCCATAGAAATTAAGGGACTTGTCCTAGCCCCCCCACTATTGGGTGCTAAAACTGGGTTTGAAACCAAGATCTTTGGTTTTAAATTCAATATACAAAAATTGTATATTGAATTTACAATATAAATTTTAAAAAAATTGGAAAAGATCTTCAAATTCAGTATGCAAAAATTCAATGTATCACCGCACTTCTCTTGTAGCATTTACTTTAGGGGCAGCATGGTGGGGGTGGGGGGGTGGGGGACCCTATTCTATAGAGAGTCTTGAGAGGAAAGAACTGGAGAATGCCCAAGAGTATTTGGTAGGAGGAGGCAGCCACAAGGATGAGGATGGGGGACCTCATGAGGATACCTTCTAGCTGATGACGCTAGAAGGTGTGCCCAGGGAACAGCCTTGCTTGGCTCAGGGAACACCAAAGCTCAGCTAGCAAAAGCCCTCCATAGCCCTGGCCCCATATTTGATGTCTTACACTGGCATTTCCTTGTGCCTCGTGGGGGCAGCGAGGGTGCAGACAGAAGAAGGTCACGGGATGCTTGTTTGGCCTTTGACAATAACTGGGTCCCGAGGAAGCAAAACAAACTGACCTCATTTTCTGGGGCATCCCATGGGGAGAAAAGCCTGACTTGGCGATGGGAAGGGAAAGGGTCTTGTGTGGATGATGAGGGCTCACCTGGTAGGAGTCTGGGATGTAGGATGGGGGTGGCTGGCCCCAGAGTTCAGATGAGATAACTCCCGAGAGTGTTCCCACATGTTCTGCAACATTTTGGCTCAGAAAAATTGGTGCTGAGAAATATGAGAAAGCAGCGGGTATAGAAAATGGCCTGGGTGTGAATCTCTGATCTCTCACTTATTGTCTTGTGGCCTCAAGCAGTTAATTCACCCCTCTAAGGCCCTGTTGCCTCATCTGTGAAATGGGGATGACAGCCTTGGGGGGTTTCCTGTGGCACACAGCAGGGGCGCCTTCCTCCTGGGCTTCCCTCTAGTGGATTCAGTCTGCGGGCTGGGACCCTGCATCCCCAGGGGCTAACAGACTGCCCGGCTTAGGGCAAGCCCTGCTCAACAAGTGGTTGCTGATGACGCTAGAAGGAAGCAGGAGGTTTTAGTGGATTTTTGGGTCAGACAGACCCGGGTTCAAATTCCAGTTTCACTACTCATAAATCATGCAAGTTGCATCTGTAAAGTGGGGGCTAATGATAGAACACATAAGGATTCAAAGAGAAATGCACGTCAAGTGCGCAGTAGAAAACCAGTGGGAAATCACAGCGGGGTCAGCGTGGGCAGGCGCGAGGGGAAGTGCGCTGGGGGAGCAGGGAGTGAGGGTCAGGCCGCCTGCGCCCAAGTTCCTGATGTGGCAAATGCCTACCCTCCCCCCCCCCCCCCCCCACCATCTTGCACAAGTCTCACAAACCTAGTCTTTCTGAGCCTCGTTTTCTCGTCTGTCAGGTGGGAACGGTGGTGCTCTATGGCTTCAGGACTGCTGTATGGTTTGAATGAGGTGATGAATGGGGAAGTTTTGACACCCGTCAAGCACTAACCAAATACAGCGAATTAGACTCTGACCCCTGTCGCTGGCACAGCCTCAGTCGCCCGTGGGAACTTCGAATCCCTTTTTTTTTTTAACGTTCAATTCCTTTCTTTCAAGGAAAGTTTCTTTTCATGGGGATCTGCTGCCCCCTGGTGGGCTTATTATCGTCGTGTCGCAAAGGCTTTTCCAGGAAAAGACTTTTTCATCAGGGCAGCTCGGCTCAGGGCCTCTGACTACAGCGAAGTGGGGACTTTCCAGCACGAACCCAGGAGCACCAGGCGCAGCCTCTGCGGAGCTGCTTTAGGGGTGGAGGGGGAGGCCGTCGCGGAGCGGGGCGCGCAGCTGGTTCCCGGGGCCCCCGGGGCCCTCCAAGGCGGGGTCACGGCTCAGAGACCAGGCAGGAGCCCTCGTGATGGGCACTCGGCCCCTCCCCTCTCCCCTCCCCCAGGGGTCCTGCCTTGTGGGTTGACAGGCACATGCGGTGCTCACCCCACTATTTCCAGAAGAGCATCCTGGGTCTGGAGGCGCTCCTGCTTGCAGTTGGGATGCTTCCTTCCAGTGGTTCCAGGGTAAAAATGTGAACACATAAGAAGAGGATGGAATCTTCTCCCAGCTTTTTCCTCAGGAAGAGGAGAGCAGAGAGGCCGGCACCCAGAACTCACTGGAAGCTGGGCTTGTGGAAGAACTCAGCTGCGGGGGAAAAGCCTTTGTTGAACCCACTAGAGGCCCGGAGAGCAACAGGAAGCAGGTCGGAGTTCCTGAGCAATGGAATTTCTTTATAGAACTTCTGTGTGGAAGGCAGCTCGACACACTCATTGAATGCCAGTTCAAGATACTGCTCTAAACCTCTTGGAGGACAAGATTCTGACTTGGAGATGGGAAGCGGGAGGTCATGTTTTTCTGTGAGTAAGGAGAAGGATCCACCTTGGCTTGTCTTCGATGAAGGGTTGCTGGCACTGGCTTTTTAATTTTCTTTTAATGGAGATGCCAGGCCCTTGGCAGCCCTCCCTTCCTCTCTCCATCTTCAGCCCCTGGCTGTGGACAGCAGCACCCTAAGCTCAGAGCACCCAGTTGAGTTTCTAGTGCTAGAACTGGTGTGGTAGACAGTTGCAGGGAGGGAAATAGGAACAGGTAAGCGGGCAGTGTTGGCAGACCCACACACACCTGGGGGAGATCGCTGTTTTGTCTTTCTCCCCAAACCTTCCTTCCTTCTTCTTCAGCAATCAGCATGTGCTACAGACTCTGAAGGCAAGAGACGGAGACAGAAGTCTGGGCAGGGAGTCAGGCTGAAGCCTGCTCAGTTCTAATTCCTGAGGAGACCCTCCGGGCAGCAGCTGTGTGTCCACTCTGTTCCCGGTACTTTGCAGAGCTCCCATCTCTTGATTGTGGCATGGCCTCTGGCACCTGTGCAGTAAACAGTGCTGAGGGAGGAGGACTGCTTCCCTGTGCCAGGTCCGTAGAAATGTTTCAGCGGAGGAGTGTGTGGCCCAGCAGACAACGGGGAGTCCTGCGGCCACACACTCTGCCAGCTGAAGCTGAGGGAAGCCTTGGAGGCCTGGCTTTGACTCTCTTCTGCTGGGAGGAGGGACATTTGGCGGGTGCTGTCTCAGGGCCTCGGATTCCCCACATGGCTCCGCTCCTCCCAGGCCCCGGGTGAATGACATTCAGCCCCCCCACCTCTATGCAATTTATTGTTTATGTCCACAGATGAGCATTTATTAGTCCTTATTGAAGATTGAGTTTTGTCCCCCGAAAGCTAATTGAACTTCTCACCCTCAGAAAGTACTTAAGCATGTAGCCTTATTTAGAAATAAGGTCAAGGCCGATATAACTTAATTAGTTAACTTACTTAGTTAACTTAATTAATCAATTAGTTACTAACCTCGTTAGTTAACTTAATTAAGTTAAAATGAGGTCATACAGGAGTAGGGTGGGCCTCAAATCCGCTATGACTGGTGTCCTTAAAAGAAGAGGAGAAGAAACGCAGCAATAGGAGAGAAAGACCTGGGCAGATGGAGGCAGAGATTGGAGTGATGCAGCTACAAGCCAAGCGATGTCAAGGATTTCCTGCAAACACCAGAAACCAGCAGAGGCAAGGAAGGATTTTTTACAGGTTTCAGAGGGAGTATGGCCCCACTTTCACCGCGATGTCTAACTTCTGGCCTCCTGAACTACCTAATTTGTGTTACTTTGTTATGACTTTGTCCCAATTACAAAGGCATCCTGTGTTTTACTGCCAAGATTTTGGAAGAACCAAGGCTGGAGAGTGGGGAGGAGAAGCTCAGAATCAGCTATGATGGTACCACTCACAGATTATTGATGTCAACCGTTTGGTAATCCACTCTTTAATTTTTAAAAATATTTAAAACTGCAGAAGATTTTTTTTTAAGAATGGTAGCATGAACCTCCATATACCATCACTAGATTTACCAGTTGTTATTATTTCGCCACATTTCCTTTATTGTCCCCTGTGGTAGTTAGATTCAGTTGTCAACTTGGCCAGGTGAAGGCACCTAGTTCTGTTGCTGTGGACATGAGCCAATGTTACATGAACCTCATCTGTTGCTGATTTACATCTGCAGTCAGCTAGGAGGCGTGCCTGCTGCAATGAATGACGTTTGACTTAATTGGCTGGTGCTTAAATGAGAAGCTTAACGTAACACAGCCCAAGCAGCTCAGCATACCTCATCTCAGCACTCACAGCTCAGGCCAGGCCTTTGGAGATGCAGAAAGAAGTCACCCCTGGGAAAGTTGTTGGAACCCAGGGGCCTGGAGAGAAGGCCAGAGGAGGCCGTCCTGTGCCTTCCCACGTAAGAAAGAACCTCAGATGAAAGTTAGCTGCCTTTCCTCTGAAGAACTATCAAAATAAATCCCCTTTTATTAAAAGTCAATCCATCTCTGGTGTGTTGCATTCTGGCAGCTAGCAAACTGGAACATCTCTCTCTACATTTCTTTTTTGATGAATCGTTTGAAAGAAAGCTGCAGAAATCAGAACACTTCACTCTCAAATATTCAGCAGGTATCTAATGAAAGTAAGGAGCTTCTCCTACACAAGCCCGTCATCATCACAAACTAAGAAAATAAATGATAATTCTATAATATCTAATTTACAGTTTTTTTTCAAATTTTCTAATTTTTCCGATTGGCACCAATAGGCCTTTTATTTTTGCATGTTTTTTTCTTTTAAATCCAAGATCTTATCAAGGTTAATGCATTGTGTTGTCATTTTTTTAGTGTCTTTTAATCTAAAGCAGCTTACCTTCCTTCACCCTACATTTGCTGTCAAGTGCCTCGCCTCCAACACTGGTTGCACAGTACCTGTGACATGCATGGTTGCTTTGGAGATGTCAGTGCCAAATAAGATATTTCAGAATATGCCATGCTGCCTTGTGTTCACATATCTGTACTCACACATACACACTCAGACAAGCATGTATAAGCACCTGAACTCATGAATTCGAACTCAGTTCCTTGCAGGTCCAGGCTCTACTCTGCCATTAATTAGCTGTGTAGCCCTGGGCAAACTGCTTCACCTCTCTGGGCTTTAGTTGCACCCTCTGGAAGAGAGTGAAGTGAGGTTGAGGTTGAGGTTGCCTCTGAGATCAGTGAATGTCAGAGCTGAAAGAAAAGTTAGGAATCATTTCCTACTCCCTCATTTTAAAGATGCACAGTCAGAGGTCCTTCCTGCTACAGCAGGCTTCTGAATATGCCCAGGATGCTACATGGCTATGGTGGTCAGTGGGGAGAGGCAGGAAGTCCAGAGGGCTTCATCTTGCTTGTCCCCTCCTCTTGAATTGCTAGAAAGCCAGCAGAGCAGCCTCAGGTTCCCTGGGATCCCTGATGGAAGAAGCTGCTCCACAACCAAGTTGAGGTAGAGAGGAAGGTGGTAGCATGGGAGTTTGACCACTCCTGGAGTTTCTGCAAGACCAGGAACACTTGCAGCTGACACACAGTGAGGAGCTGAGAAGAGTGTTGCAAAGAGTGTAGCAGGACCAGATCAGGGCTCAGTGCCATGACCTGGAGGCCCCTTCACAGACCTGCAACAGTTCTTCTGTGACCTCCAAAGGAGGTATTAGAGTTGAGGGGCCTAGAGAGAGGAAGCCCAGGTGCAGGGGAGAAGGCAGGGGGCAGCCTGAGCCAGGGGCTGGGGGTGGGATAGTGATCCAGGAGGACAACTACGTGAGGCACATGGTGCTAGGGGCCCCAGGGGACACAAGCCTGATAATGCTATCCCCAGCACCTGGGTGTCTGATTTCCAGAGCTGAGTTGAGAAGCAGGGCTTCTTATCTAGACTGTAAGTTCTGCAAGGGCAAGGACCAAGTCTGCCCTCACACCCCTGACCAACATTCCCCATAAGCACCCACTGAATTTCTCTTCTCGTTTACTGGGACCTTTCTTTCCTTGATTTATATTTTGATGAGGAGGAAGCTCTGTTCGAGCAACACACCTGATGGCCTCTGTGTGCCCCTCACTCCCTCTACTCGGCCAGATCTCAACCTTGTTCTCCAATATAACTCTAGCAGCAATGAAGAAGAAATTTGACCTTCATATGCCTAAATGTATGACTCTCTCTCTCAGTTGGTTCTTCTCAGATAGGGAAAGGAAATGTCCTGGGATAGTTTATACTTGTGTCCTATGCCAGGAGACCACCTTCTCAGAAACCTCTCTCTAATATGATCCCTTTTCTCATTTCCAAAACAAAACTGGAGAGGAAGAAGATGGTGGGTAAGCAAGAATGAAGGAGAGCACATGAGATGAGAAAGCCAATAAAAGTCATTTTTGTGGTGGGATGGCAGGAGACAGGAGACTGTGGGAGGTGTGGGACATGCTGTCTTTGTGTGGTTGGGTGAGTTCATCAGAGAAATAACGTGTGTGTGTGCTGGGACATCAAGTATTAGTTATACATGGGTAACAGGGAATGCAATAGTGAGGCTGTGCAAGGGACTGATAGTACTATGTTTCAAATTGCTTGAGGTTGCAGCTTCAACCTTTTAAAACAGGTTGTAACCCCCTCACAAGAATGAGTCCACGCTTTGTGTTTTTGGTGGGTCCTCAGTCTGAGCCACCCAGCAAAAACCAGAAGGTTTAATCTAGAGTTTGCCAGAGTGAGTCCTGTAGAGTTCTAGTATATTAAGTGGAGGGGAAAAGTAAGTTTGGAAACATTGTGATTAACCAAGTGTCATGGTCAGGTTCATGTGTCAACTTGGCCAAGTGGTCGTACCTGTTTGTCTGGTTGGGCAAGTGCTGGCCTGTCTGTTGCGATGAGGACATTTCATAGAATTAAATCATGATCACGTCCGCTGCATCCACAGCTGATTCCATTTGTAATCAGCCAAGGGGAGTGTCTTCTGCAATGAGTGATGCTTAATCTGATCACTGGAAGTCTTTTAAGGAGGATTCAGAAGAGACAGGCTCTTCCTGTTTCAGCTGGTGAGCCTCTCCTGTGGAGTTCGTCCAGACCCTCCATAGGAATCGTCGGCTTCGCAGCCTGCCCTGCGGATTTTGGACTCTGTGTTCCCACGGTCACGTGAGACACTTTTATAAATTTTATATTTGCGAGTGTTTCCTGTTGATTCTGTTTCTCCAGAGAACCTTAACTAATACACCAAGGAAGGCAGGTTATTTTTGGTTTGGTTTTGTCTTGCATTGTTTTGTTCTACCAAGTGTTTATATTGCTGTGGTGGAAAGAATGGAGCACCTAGCTTGAAGATGGCCTTGTTCTTGGTCTGCCTTCTGGTGAATGCGGACCTGTTACAAATAAGATGTCTTGAAGACGTTGCTTCAGTTAAGGTGCGGCCACACTAAATCCAGTTGGGCTTTCATCCGGATTACTGGAATCCGTTCTAAACGGAGTGAAAGTCAGATAGAGAGAAGCCACAGGGAGCTGCCAGAAGCTGGAAGCCAACAGGCTGCCGAAGAGAAAGGAGAAGAGGCCACCGTGTGCATGGCCATGTGACAGGAAAGCCAAGGGGTCGCTGGCAGCCAGCCCCGGGACGCTGCTGTTTTCTAGGAGAAAGCATCGCTTTGCCGGCACCTCGGACTTCTCTTGGTTTCAAAACCGTGAGCCACTACGTTCCTGCTGTTTAAGCCAACACACTGTATGATACTTGTTTTTGCAGCTGGGAAACTAAGACAGTCATCTTAGAGCCTCTGAGCCTCGTGGGTCTGCAGGTGAGGCTATGGTGCACTAGTGTTCCTCAAACTACTGGGTCATGGGTCCTTCTCCTTGTGGATTAGCATCTCAGGAAGCTAGGCTTTTAGAGAGACCCCTTTAAGAAACCCTGTTTAAGTCATAGGCATTTCTAAGTCCTAAAAATAAAGAAAAAAAATTACCTTATTTTTAGTGTAAAAAATATTAATGCGATTTAACTTAAGTGACATTAAACAAAGCCTAAATTCAAAGATGAAGATTTTTAATGAAAATTTAAAGTAAAAGAAAAGATCCAGTTTGATATTTTAAAAATGATTCATCACATTTGTGGTGAGAGAGCATCGGCTTAGCTCCTTCCACTTTTCATTCTTTTGATTTGGCAGTTATATGCTTGATGTCTTTTCTTTTGTGTATTAGTTGGGAAATTTGACATGCATATTTAACCTAAAGTCTCTAATGTCTTTTCTCTCAAACCAACTCAAAGTCTTGAGCATGTTTTCACTCTAACCACCACCACTGCCAGCCTGACATGCATCATTGTTGTCCAGCATTTACTTTGGCATTCTCTTCGATGTTGTAAAATTATTGTTTTATGCATCAATATTTGTTTTGTTTACACATCAACCTCATTGCTTGCTATATTCCTTCCTTCCTGCATCTCAGATTTTAGAGTTCTCTTCCTGAGGGTATGTTTATAAAACATTTTTTTTTGCTTTGCCTACAAATTTCTATATATCACTTTATTCTTGAAGGATAATTTTGTTTTTTTTTAAATTAAAAAAATCATATTTACTTAGAAGCATTTAGAAGGTCAACAAAACAGCTACACCTTTTTTTTTTTTTTCAGTTACAGAGTGGCATTCAGTTAACAGAATGACAATTATTTTGGATAAGTTGCATCAGAGACAACTGAAGGTGAAAATATCCCCATAGACAACTAATTTGCGTTGTGCACCAACAAGATCCTGCTTTAAATTTCCATGCCAATTTGCAACTCCCATACTGTAACCAGGAAGGCGAGTGGCTATTGAAAAGACCGCCAGGACAGGGCTATGCAAAGACACATTCCATAGTGTGTTAACTATACAAAAAAAAGACACTGTACAGTTTAGAAACAAATCCTACACAGCCTGACATTTCAGTTTTTTTCTTTTGAAGGAGACAGTTATGTGTGTGTGTGTGTGTGGGGGGGGGTTAAATCCTTCATAGACAAGAAAAAAACCTGCGCTAGAACCAACTTATTCATCATCACCATCTTCTTCTTCTTCCTCCTCCTCCTCCTCCTTCTTCTTGCTTTTCTTAGCATTGACAACCTCCTTTTAGCCGCAGCTGGCTTTCCTTTAGCCCGGGATGCAGCACTATCCTTTTCCTAGTGCTGCTTGTCGTCTGCAGCCGTGTTACTCCACAGCTCTCCCCGTTTCTTTGCAACCTCACCAATGGGTTCACCAATAGGCCAGGCTGTTCGCTGAGTTTTGGGTAATACTCAGTATGAAACAAGAAAAAGGCCGAAGGAGGCCTCTTGGGGGCATTGGGATCCTTGAACTTCTGCCTTGTCTCCCCCTTTAGGAGGGCTGTAGGTTTTCATTTCCTTCATAATGTACCTTGTCCACTTTGGCTGTGTCTTCAGATCTTCCTTTCTCTTTAGTAGGCATGGCTTCCACCTCTCTGAGCACATCTTAGAAAACTCTGAAAAGTTGACCGAAGCGTTTGCTTCTTGTGCTCCTCCCGGCAAGTTTGCATGGAGAAGGCTCATGATGACGTTTTGGCTTCGGCTTCTTAGGGTCTCCTTTGCCCAGGTCCAGCTATTCTCCATCCGCAGGGCTGTCACCCAGCGGCCTCCTGGCCCACCCCTGCCCCAGTGCCATCTCTGTGGACCTCAGTGTACCGCAGTGGCTGTGATGATTTTGTTTTATAGTAAGTTCGAGCTGAATTGTTTTTCTCCAAAGTTCAATTTCTGCATCTATAAAAAGTAGATGGTGAATATTGTCCTTAATTACTTCACATGGTGGCTCTCGGGAGGACCATATGGCATAACAACTCTGAAAGCTTTCAGCTAACAAATGGAAGGCGCTGTGCTTGTTCTCTATTCTGCAAACAACCTTTAAAATCCTCTTGTGGACAGCACCCACTTTTTCAGCGAACAGACTCTGCCAAAATGCCTCCATGTTTCTCAAGCTGTTTTCTTTTACTGCCCTTGTGAGGTGTCTTTTTAGATGTTTTTCCCTCACTGCCACACACTTTATGGAAAGTTAATACCACAGATACACTGTATCTCCATTATGTACTGTATTTATATCTGGGCTTTATACATAAAAAGAGTGCAGATTTTTTTGTACCCCAAGAACCCATTTTTATTCCCTTCAGAGCCATACGTCCCTCACTGCCGGGGCACAGCCTGGTGGCATTACAACATTAGTAGCATTTTCAAACTGCTGTGTTGCCTAAAAGCCAAGTGATCAGACTTTGGATTGGGAGATCTGGAATTGAACCCCTGCTCTGTCATTGATTAGCTCTGTTGCCTTGGGGAAGTTGCTTAACCTCTCTAAGCCTCTGTTTTATTATTTGAAAAACAGGGACAATAATGAAACGAATATTCGGCATAGTCCCTAGAGCATAGAAAATGTTCAATGAATGTTGGTTATTAACAAATATTTAAAAAAGAGCCCGCAATCCTTAATATTTTTATTTTATTATAAAAAAACAACACATTTTGTTATAAAACAATGTAAGTCATAAAACATTAAGGAAAATCTTATCTAATTTTCTTCTCTCTCTTCCCCAACGTGTACACTGTAAGGGAGAGCTCCGAGAAGAAAAGTCTGCAGGTGCTTCATTCAGTGGCCCAGTGAGAAGGAGATCTTACTGAGGGGTTCAAGGAGAGCTCTGGGGTGGGAGAAGGAGGGAGAGGTCCCCAGAGGCAGAATCTCAGGGTGGAAACCACCAGGGTCCAGCAAATTGAATGTGCTAGAGAAAGTCCCCCAGAGGTCATGAAAGAAGTTGCCTGAAGCAATATGCCTTCCTTTAGGAAGATGGTTCTCAAAAGTGTGGTCCCTGGACCATGAGCATCAGTATCACTTGAGGATTTGGTAGAGAGGTGAATGTTTAGGCATAACCCAGACCTACTGAATCAGAAAATCTGGGGTTGGAGCCCAACAATTTGTGTTTCAACAAGCCCTCTGGTTGTTCTGAGGCATTTTTTGAGTTTGAGAGCCACTACTCTCAGATAAGTGTTTCCTTTCACAGTGTCTTGTGGAGGACAGGACTGCAAATGGTTTGCTAAGAGAAGGGTCACCTAGATGCCCTCTGATGGAGAACCAGAGGTTGGAAGTTTAGTAGGCTTTGAAACAGAAGTCAAATGACCACTCCAGGGGGACTCTAACATGGCTGGATTAGGTTCAGAAGAGTCTGATATTTAGAGTTCAGTTTGGAATTTGGATCGAACACCATTGCCAAAAAAAATGTGCACATTTGCCTCTATTGAGAATCATCTTCTACAGAATATAGTTTTTGTTTTCTCCATGAAAAGAATGTTTGGGCCATCCAGTGTGCGGTTCAGATAGTGAGTATGTTGTATGTTTTGGCCCCAGATATTTCATGAATCCAAGGTTAGTTTTGTACTGGTCAACCTGACCCAGCCAGAAGGAATGTCCTAATTTGCAAATGTGTCTCCAGAAGTAAGCTAAGGTAGTTGAGCCAATAAATACTGTAAGTCAAGCATCTCTTCTTTGCTGACTTCTGATGTTCTCCACCCTGGGAAGATCTGGTCAGTTGGAATTAGGCCAAGCTATCTATAACGGGAAACCTAATATAACAGTGATGTATACAGATAAGGGTTGTGTTTTGTCATATCAAAAAAGTCCAGAAGTCAGCAGTTCAAGGTCCACGATCATCAGGATTCAGCTTTCTTTCAAATTTCTGCCCCACTGTCTGAGCTGTGTCTGCCATCCTTAACCCATTTCTCTTCATTCCCAGGACATGGGAATGAGAAAGGTGTGGAGACATGCTGGTTTGAAATGATGTATGTCCCCTAGAAAAGCCATGTTTTAACCCTAATCCCATTTTGTAAGGGCAGCTGTTTCTTCTAATCTCTATTCAGTATTGTATGTTTGAAAGTGTAATTAGATCACCTCCCTGGAGATGTGATTTGATCAAGAGTGGTTGTTAAACTGGATTAGGCAGAGGCGTGTCCCCACCCATGTGGGTGGGTCTTGATTAGTTTCTGGAGTCTTATAAAGGAGATTTGGAGAGAGCAGAGAATGCTGCAGCACCACAAAGCAGAGAGTCCATAGCCAGAGACCTTTGGAGGTGAAGAAGGAAAATGCCTCTCGGGGAGTTTCAGGAAACAGGAAGCCAGGAAAGAAAGCTAGCAGATGATGCTGTGTTCACCATGTGCCCTTCCAGCGGAAATTCAATGGCCTTCTTGAACCAAGTTATCTTTCCCTGGATGCCTTTGATTGGACATTTCTATAGACTTGCTTTAACTGGGACATTTTCTCGGCCTTAGAACTGTAAACTAGCAACTTATTAAATCCTCCTTTTTAAAAGCCATTCTGTTTTTGATGTATTGCATTCCAGCAGCTAGCAAATTAGAACAGGAGAGTAAATGGGGTACCTCCCAACTGAGTTGGCTGGTTTTACAGAGCCTCCTAGTAAGTCCCATGTAACACTTTCTTTTGTATATTAATGTAGAAAAAACAAGCTGAAAGTAGGATGGGAAATGTGATCTTATTCTGAATGGCAGTGATTCTGACAGAGTCATGAAATCAGTCATGAAATTCTGTTACTAAGGAGGAGCTGGAGAGCGGTTAAGCAGATAATAACCTCTATTCTATGGGTACCAGTTCTGCGAGGGGGAGAAGGCACTTCATAAAGGCTGAGACATGCAACAGCATCCAGCAACACTGCCAGGATGATGGCCTCAGACACACTCCTGTTTCTCTGCTTCTTCCCAGAAGGGAAACGTTTTGGTTTGTTAAAGATGCTAGAATTCAATATACCAGAAGTGGAATGGCTTTTATAGAGAGAAATTTATTAAGTCACATGTTTACAATTCTGAGTCCTTGAAAATGTCCAAATTTAGGCATCAACAAGAGGTTACCTTCACTCAAGAAAGGCTGGTGCCATCTGGAATACCTCTGTCAGCTGGGAAGGCATGTGGCTGGCGTCTTCTGATCCCTTGCTCCTGGGCTCTTTTGCTTTCAGCTTGTTTCCTGTGGGTGGTTCTCACTTAGCTTCTCCAGGGCTGGGTTTTATCTTTTGGCTTCCCTTGGCTCTCTCCAGATTCTGTCTTGCTAAGCCTCTTATTGCAAGGTACATAGCAATATCTGCTGAGCTCTGCCTGTGTCTAGGCATCTGATCTGTCAGCACTCCAAGCATCTCCAAACATCTGTGCTTCAGTCAGCTCTGAAGCAGCTGTTCTCTGGGCATCTGCATCTGAAGCTTATCCAAGTTGTTTTTCCTTTTAAAGGACTCAAGTAAACTAATCAAGACCCACCTTGAATGGGTGGAGTCATATCTCCATCTAATCAAAAGGCTACACCCACAATTGGATGTGTCACATCTTCATGGGAACAATCTGATCAAAGTTTTCCATTCTAAACAATAGAATTGGGTTAGGATCAGGATTAAAACATGTCTTTTCTGGGTGTACATAGTATTTTTAAATCAGCACAGAAAAGATGGGGCTTTCCACGGCTGAACTGTGCTCTAGGAGAAGCTACGTCTGTCCCAAGGTGAGAATGTGGGGTCACAGAGACTTCAATCTTCAGGTAGGAGGAAGAAAACGGAGGGGAGGAGGGGAGTGGTCAATGGCAGGTGTATGGGGTGGGGGTGGGGGGGCTTTAGAGGACTTGGGAGATTTCTGCTTTTACCTCTTCTTCTGTGCATTAGGCATTTCCCTCTTTTAAAGGTCCTAATATTATTCTGCTTACATTGACTGGACCATGCAGTTGAGCCAGGAGAACTGGAATAGGCTGTTTGTAAATTACTGAAGTTGGCCCAAACTTCATTTTGCAAGGGGTACCACCCAAAGGTTGGTGGAATCCCAGGGACACACCACAGACTCTTTTTTACTCCTTTTTTTTTTTTTAATTTTTTATTAATTAAAAAAAAAATTACAAGAAGCACAAACATTCCCAACACATACACTCAGCAATTCACAATATCATCACATAGTTGCATATTCATCATCATGATCATTTCCCACACATTTGTATCAATTCAGAAAAAGACATAAAAAGACAACGGAAAAATAAAACAAAAACAGAAAAAAAAATTTACATACCATACCCCTTACCCCTCGCTTTCATTGATTACTAGTATTTCAAACTAAATTTATTTTAACATTTGTTCCCCCTATTATTTATTTTTATTCCATATGTTCTACTCTTCTGTTGACAAGGTAGATAAAAGGAGCATCAGACACAAGGTTTTCACAATCACACAGTCACATTGTGAAAGCTATATCATTATACAATCATCATCAAGAAACATGGCTACTGGAACACAGCTCTACATTTTCAGACAGTTCCCTCCAGCCTCTCCATTACATCTTTTTTTTTTTATTAATTAAAAAAAATTAACTAACACAACATTTAGAAATCATTCCATTCTACATATACAATCAGTAATTCTTAATATCATCACATAGATGTATGATCATCATTTCTTAGTACATTTGCATCGATTTAGAAAAAGAAATAGCAAGACAATAGAAAAAGAAATAAAATGATAATAGAGAGAAAAAATAAAAATAAAAAATAAAAAAATATATTAAAAAAACAAACTATAGCTCAGATGCAGCCTCATTCAGTGTTTTAACATGATTACTTTACAATTAGGTATTATTGTGCTGTCCATTTTTGAGTTTTTGTATCTAGTCCTGTTACACCGTCTGTATCCCTTCAACTCCAATTGGCCATTATCTTACCCTGTTTCTACCTCCTGCTGGACTCTGTTATCAAGGACATATTCCAAATTTATTCTCGAATGTCGGTTCACATCAGTGGGACCATACAGTATTTGTCCTTTAGTTTTTGGCTGGACTCACTCAGCATAATGTTCTCTAGGTCCTTCCATGTTATTACATGCTTCATAAGTTTATCCTGTCTTAAAGCTGCATAATATTCCATCGTATGTATATACCACAGTTTTCGTATGTATATACCACAGTTTTCTTGTTTACTCTTGAGGGCTGACAACTTCTGGAAGCTTCCTCCCTTAACAGGCCTAGCTGGACGAAATAAAAGTCTTTTGAGATCTCTGGTAGTGGATTTGTGGGTTAGCTGATTTGTGGAATTTAATCATGCCTTTAAAATATGAGAGCAGGAGCTTTCAGATTCAACAAGACACTGCTCACCAGTTAATAGCTGTTTTAGGGGAGGTGGTGTGGCATTTTGGGAGGAATTTGGGCTTATAACACAGGTCTATCACTCGCTATTTAACCAGGTGCCAGTTCCTTAACTTTCTGTGCCTCAGTTTGCTCACTAATTGTTGAGAGGACTAAGTGGAATATTAAACAAATGCAGGTTTTAATGTAGTTGTAATCATATTGTACTGATTATTTTTGAATTAATTCTGAGCGATCTGAGATTTAAACCTCCAAGAACATGGAAAACTGATTCTAAACACTGAGCACTTATATGCTTGTGCCAGACACGGGAGTAGTAACAGTGGCAAACATTTTCTGAGCACCTGCTATGTGCAAGACCCTCTTCAACACGCTTAACAATTACTAATTTAATCCACACAACTTTGTGCAAGAAGTATTATCCCTATTTTGCAACTGAGAAAAGTGCCGCACAGAGAGTTTAAACAACTTGTCCAAAGCAAAGATGGTTCATAAATGATTTCTCTCCTCCATCCAATGCGGAGGACATAAATAAAACAATGCAGTAAATGCATTGCTCCGAAGGCGCTCAGAGAGGAAAAATCCTTGCAAGAGGAAGGTATAGAAAGGACCTAATCTGAAGTACGGGATCCAGGTCAAAGAAATATGACCGAGCAGCGGCGGCCTTTCCGCGGATTCTTCACCAATCTTCAGAAACCCGAAGTCCCGCTAAGTGGTGGGCGGAGAACCAGAGGTGCGGGCCGCAAGGATCACGTGACCAGCAAGCGGCACGCTGCGCTTCTGATAGGCTGAAATGGTAAGGACCCGCCCTCGGGTGGTAGAGCGATGATTGGTGGAAGAGATGAACGCGTGAAGGGTGTTGGGAACTGGCTGCTCTTTTCCGGGCTGTCGAGAGTCCGCGCCCACGGTCCACAACTTGAGAATTTCCCCGGAGCCCCCGTCTTCCTTTTACAGACGTCTGTAGAGACGCTCTGACCCGTGGGAGACTGTCACTTGACATCACTGGAAGCCAAATGTCCCGCCCCTTGAGAGACTTAGCCAGTCTTTATTCACGGCCGTCCCCGCAGGGATCGCTGAGGCGCGAGTGAAGTTTCTGACTGACGGCCGCGGGCCGGGCCGCGGGGACTCGGACGGCGAGGAGGGGCGCCCCGCTTTCCGGCCGGCTTCTCGGGCCCATGGCGGACAGCGCCCCCATGTGGTGTGTAGGGCGGTGCCCTGCACTGCGGCCTCCCGTTCGGCAGCGCGGGGCAGGGGCGGTGGCCTGGCCCTGAGCGACTCGGTGGAACTGAGTTGAAAGAGAGGGAGGTGTAGATTTAAATGGTAAATCTGTCATGCTGGATGAAATCAGACGCTCAGGTTAGACTGCTTTTGTACATCCCAGCTCCAGACTTACGCAGCTTACTCTTTCCCCAGGTGTTACCTATAAAATGAGGATGATGAACGTCCACCTCGGAGGGTCGTCGGGACGTTTTAGTGAATTAATTATACTTAGGGTTGGCTTAGTGCCAGGCACGTAATACATACGTAGTAAACGGTAACTAGTTGAGATCTGTGTGCTGGTTAAAGATGAGAATTGTGGAGTTTGAAAGACCGGCATTTGACTCCCTGTTCGGCCTCCGACTGGTATGGGTAGATATCTTAGCCCTTCTCTCTGTTTCTTCACCCGTAAATGAGACAAACAAAGGCACCTACCTCACGGAATCCTTGTGGATTAGTTGAAATAATACTGGTAAAACGCTCAATATATAGCAATTGATAAATGTTGGTTCACGTGTTATCGTCATCATCATCATTTAAATACCATTATTACTATTTCCCTTCTTCCTCCCCCAGTTAAGAGGCCACTTCAGCCCGAACGGGCCCATCTGAAAGGGGAGTAGTATTTCACTATGTCTGAACATGAGTCTGTGTGTCTGCGACATTCACATGTGTGTAGACGGGACTTGGACAATCTTTATATTAAGGTCTTTATTTTAAGTAATATTTATGTTGCTTTTTTAGACACTCTTCTTAAGCCCCAGCTTGTACCTGTGAAGAGTATTACAATCATAAACTCTTTGCCACAATGAGTTCACTGAAGGATCTTAGTTGACCTTACTGTTGAACAGTATTTTATGGACAAGGCGCATAGAGTGATATGTTTTGATGATGATGAGCCAGGTGTCTGAAAGTGAAGGAACTCTCTAGGACAAGCTTGTGAAGGGGCCGTTGATGGTGAGGTGTGGGTGGTGGTGGTTGAATGATTGGGCATTGGAGGCAGAGCACCTGGAATCTTTGTGAGGTGCTGGGGAGTCAAGGGAAGAGCACTGGGCTAATAAGACTCAGAGACTTGCCTTCTGTTTATAAGGTGGTTGCTCTATGGCTCTGTGACCTTGGCCACATTGCTGCTACTTTTTGAGACTTGGTTTCTTTGTTAGTAAAATGGAAATAAATGGATAGGATCCTCTAGTATAGTGCCTGACATATAATAAGTACTCTATAATACTAGTTACTATTATTATTAATATTAAGATTATCAATTCCTCCTCAAAAGTATATCATTAGGATCGTATGTCATAATGGAAAAATGCAAACTGTAAATGTTTATAATTCAAGAGTTATGGGTGCCTGATATCACCAAATAAGCATATGGGCATTTTGCTAGGCTAGTTCACCTTTCCTTTCTTTTCCACTTTCTAATTGCTATCACCTCTTCTGTCTCTAATTTAAAAGTCTCCTCAGCAATGGAATTCATGTAAATGACTCAATGTAATGAGGCCTTCATGGCCCACTAGTTGCCTCTGTACCCTCTTGTAAATCTGACCACCTTTCATCATCTGTCCCACATACTTCCTTTTGTAGGAGGGGAATCTAGCCAGAGTCTAGGTCCTGCATATGGCGATTTTCGTGTGTCCCCAGGATTCTTAGGTTCTGCCTGGAGTAAATGTCCTAGGAATGGAATAATCTAAGCATTGAGGGAAGGACTGCTGAAGAAGAGAGGAGTGGGGGAGGGGGAAGGATATATCTGGGAGATATATCTTTCCCATTCTGGAAGATGTATGTAGACTTATTTTCAGTGAAAAATGTAAAGAAGTAGCATGTTTAGTGGGAAAAATATGGAGACTTTCTTTTGGGCAGATATTTGAATCTGGGTCTTTACTGTGTGATCTTAGATTAGTTGCTTATTTTCAGTTTTCTTTCTACAAAATGGAAATAATTGAATACTTCTCAGCAATAAAAATTAATGAGCTATGGATATATTCAGTAACATGGGTGAGTCTAAAAATAATCATACTGAATGTAAGATGCCAGGCAAAGAAAGTATGCACATTTGTTTCCATTTATTTGAAATTCTAGAAAATGAAAGCTAAACTATAATGAAAGAAAGCAATCAGTATTGTCAGGAGGCAGACAACTCGGGGCGAGAGGGAGGGACGATTAAAAAGTAGCACAAAGAAACTTTTGGAGGTGAGGTTATAGTCATTATCTTGGTTGCAGCGATGGTTATACAGCTGTATGCTTATAGCAGGACTTACTGAATCGCACAATTTAAATATGTGCAATTTATTGTGTCAATTTTACATCACTAAACCTGTTACACTGGGGCTAATAAAACCTATTTATAAGTACTTGTGATTTTTTTTATTAATTAACGGAAAAAAAGAAATTAACCCAACATTTAGAAATCATACCATTCTACATATGCAATCAGTAATTCTTAACATCATCACATAGATGCATGATCATCGTTTCTTAGTACATTTGCATCGGTTTAGAAAAACTTGCAACACAACAGAAAAAGGTATAGAATGTTAATATAGAGAAAAAAATAAAAGTAATAATAATAGTAAAAAAAAAACAAACAAAAACCTATAGCTCGGATGCAGCTTCATTCAGTGTTTTAACATGATTACTTTACAATTAGGTAGTATTGTGCTGTCCATTTTTGAGTTTTTGTATCTAGTCCTGTTGCACAGTCTATATCCCTTCAGCTCCAATTACCCATTATCTTACCCTGTTTCTAACTCCTGCTGGACTCTGTTACCAGTGACATATTCCAAGTTTATTCTCGAATGTCGGTTCACATCAGTGGGACCATACAGTATTTGTCCTTTAGTTTTGGGCTAGACTCACTCAGCATAATGTTCTCTAGGTCCATCCATGTTATTACATGCTTCATAAGTTTAGTCTGTCTTAAAGCTGCATAATATTCCATCGTATGTATATACCACAGTTTGTTTAGCCACTCTTCTGCTGATGGACATTTTGGCTGTTTCCATCTCTTTGCAATTGTAAATAACGCTGCTATAAACATTGGTGTGCAAATGTCCGTTTGTGTCTTTGCCCTTAAGTCCTTTGAGTAGATACCCAGCAATGGTATTGCTGGGTCATATGGCAATTCTATATTCAGCTTTTTGAGGAACCGCCAAACTGCCTTCCACAGTGGTTGCACCATTTGACATTCCCACCAACAGTGATAAGTGTGCCTCTTTCTCCGCATCCTCTCCAGCACTTGTCATTTTCTGTTTTGTTGATAATGGCCATTCTGGTGGGTGTGAGATGATATCTCATTGTGGTTTTGATTTGCATTTCTCTAATGGCCAGGGACATTGAGCATCTCTTCATGTGCCTTTTGGCCGTTTGTATTTCCTCTTCTGGTAGGTGTCTGTCCAAGTCTTTTTCCCATTTTGTAATTGGATTGGCTGTCTTTTTGTTGTTGAGTTGAACAATCTCTTTATAAATTCTGGATACTAGACCTTTATCTGATATGTCATTTCCAAATATTGTCTCCCATTGTGTAGGCTGTCTTTCTACTTTCTTGATGAAGTTCTTTGATGCACAAAAGTGTTTAATTTTGAGGAGCTCCCATTTATTTATTTCCTTCTTCAGTGCTCTTGCTTTAGGTTTAAGGTCCATAAAACTGCCTCCAATTTTAAGTTTCATAAGATATCTCCCTACATTTTCCTCTAACTGTTTTATGGTCTTAGGCCTAATGTTTAGATCTTTGATCCATTTTGAGTTAACTTTTGTATAGGGTATGAGATATGGGTCCTCTTTCATTCTTTTGCATATGGATATCCAGTTCTCTAGGCACCATTTATTGAAGAGACTGTTCTGTCCCAGGTGAGTTGGCTTGACTGCCTTATCAAAGATCAAATGTCCATAGATGAGAGGGTCTATATCAGAGCACTCTATTCGATTCCATTGGTCGATATATCTATCTTTATGCCAATACCGTGCTGTTTTGACCACTGTGGCTTCATAATATGCCTTAAAGTCCGGCATCGCGAGACCTCCAGCTTCGTTTTTTTTCCTCAAGATGTTTTTAGCAATTCGGGTACCCTGCCCTTCCAGATAAATTTGCTTATTGGTTTTTCTATTTCTGAAAAATAAGTTGTTGGGATTTTGATTGGTATTGCATTGAATCTGTAAATCAATTTAGGTAGGATTGACATCTTAGCTATATTTAGTCTTCCAATCCATGAACACGGTATGCCCTTCCATCTATTTAGGTCATCTGTGATTTCTTTTAACAGTTTTTTGTAGTTTTCTTTATATAGGTTTTTTGTCTCTTTAGTTAAATTTATTCCTAGGTATTTTATTCTTTTAGTTGCAATTGTAAATGGGATTCTTTCTTGATTTCCCCCTCAGCTTGTTCATTACTAGTGTATAGAAATGCTACAGATTTTTGAATGTTGATCTTGTAACCTGCTACTTTGCTGTACTCATTTATTAGCTCTAGTAGTTTTGTTGTGAATTTTTCTGGGTTTTCGATGTATAGTATCATATCGTCTGCAAACAGTGATAGTTTTACTTCTTCCTTTCCTATTTTGATGCCTTGTATTTCTTTTCCTTGTCTAATTGCCCTGGCTAGAACCTCCAACACAATGTTGAATAATAGTGGTGATAGTGGACATCCTTGTCTTGTTCCTGATCTTAGGGGGAAAGTTTTCAATTTTTCCCCATTGAGGATGATATTAGCTGTGGGTTTTTCATATAGTCCCTCTATCATTTTAAGGAGGTTCCCTTGTATTCCTATCCTTTGAAGTGTTTTCAACAGGAAAGGTTGTTGAATCTTGTCAGATGCCTTCTCTGCATTAATTGAGATGATCATGTGATTTTTCTGCTTTGATTTGTTGATATGGTGTATTACATTAATTGATTTTCTTATGTTGAACCATCCTTGCATACCTGGGATGAATCCTACTTGGTCATGATGTATAATTCTTTTAATGTGTTGTTGGATACGATTTGCTAGAATTTTATTGAGGATTTTTGCATCTATATTCCTAAGAGAGATTGGTCTGTAGTTTTCTTTTTTTGTAATATCTTTGCCTGGTTTTGGTATGAGGGTGATATTGGCTTCATAGAATGAATTAGGTAGTTTTCCCCCCACTTCGATTTTTTGAAAAGTTTGAGGAGAGTTGGTACTAATTCTTTCTGGAATGTTTGATAGAATTCGCATGTGAAGCCGTCTGGTCCTGGACTTTTCTTTTTAGGAAGCTTTTGAATGACTAATTCAATTTCTTTACTTGTGATTGGTTTGTTGAGGTCATCTGTTTCTTCTTGAGTCAAAGTTGGTTGTTCATGTCTTTCCAGGAACCCATCCATTTCATCTAAATTGTTGTATTTATTAGCGTAAAGTTGTTCATAGTATCCTGTTATTACCTCCTTTATTTCTGTGAGTTCAGTAATTATGTCTCCTCTTCCATTTCTGATCTTATTTATTTGCATCCTCTCTCTTCTTCTTTTTGTCAATCTTGCTAAGGGCCCATCAATCTTATTGATTTTCTCATAGAACCAACTTCTGGTCTTATTGATTTTCTCTATTGTTTTCATGTTCTCAATTTCATTTATTTCTGCTCTAATCTTTGTTATTTCTTTCCTTTTGCTTGCTTTGGGGTTAGTTTGCTGTTCTTTCTCCAGTTCTTCCAAGTGGACAGTTAATTCCTGCATTTTTGCCTTTTGTTCTTTTCTGATATAGGCATTTAGGGCAATAAATTTCCCTCTTAGCACTGCCTTTGCTGCGTCCCATAAGTTTTGATATGTTGTGTTTTCATTTTCATTCGCCTCTAGGTATTTACTAATTTCTCTTGCAATTTCTTCTTTGACCCACTCGTTGTTTAAGAGTGTGTTGTTGAGCCTCCACGTATTTGTGAATTTTCTGGCACTCCGCCTATTATTGATTTCCAACTTCATTCCTTTATGATCCGAGAAAGTGTTGTGTATGATTTCAATCTTTTTAAATTTGTTAAGACTTGCTTTGTGACCCAGCATATGGTCTATCTTTGAGAATGATCCATGAGCACTTGAGAAAAAGGTGTATCCTGCTGTTGTGGGATGTAATGTCCTATAAATGTCTGTTAAGTCTAGCTCATTTATAGTAATATTCAGATTCTCTATTTCTTTATTGATCCTCTGTCTAGATGTTCTGTCCATTGATGAGAGTGGCAATTGAAGTCTCCCACTATTATGGTATATGTGTCTATTTCCCTTTTCAGTGTTTGCAGTGTATTCCTCACATTTTTGGGACATTTTGATACGTTGCATAAATATTTATGATTGTTATGTCTTCTTGTTTAATTGTTCCTTTTATTAGTAGATAGTATCCTTCTTTGTCTCTTTTAACTGTTTTACATTTGAAGTCTAATTTGTTAGATATTAGTATAGCCACTCCTGCTCTTTTCTGGTTGTTATTTGCATGAAATATCTTTTCCCAACCTTTCACTTTCAACCTATGTTTATCTTTGGGTCTAAGATGTGTTTCCTGTAGACAGCATATAGGAGGATCCTGTTTTTTAATCCATTCTGCCAGTCTATGTCTTTTGATTGGGAAATTCAGTCCATTCACATTTAGTGTTATTACTGTTTGGATAATATTTTCCTCTATCTTTTTGCCTTTTGTATTATATATATCATATCTGACTTTCCTTCTTTCTACACTCTTCTCCATACCTCTTTCTTCTGTCTTTTCGTATCTGACTCTAGTGCTCCCTTTAGTATTTCTTGCAGAGCTGGTCTCTTGGTCACAAATTCTCTCAGTGACTTTTTGTCCGAGAATACTTTAATTTCTCCCTCATTTTTGAAGGACAATTTTGCTGGATATAGAAGTCTTGGTTGGCAGTTTTTCTCTTTTAGTAATTTAAATATATCATCCCACTGTCTTCTAGCTTCCATGGTTTCTGTTGAGAAATCTACACATAGTCTTATTGGGTTTCCCTTGTATGTGATGGATTGTTTTTCTCTTGCTGCTTTCAAGATCCTCTCTTTCTCTTTGACCTCTGACATTCTAACTAGTAAGTGTCTTGGAGAACGCCTATCTGGGTCTAATCTGTTTGGGGTGCGCTGCACTTCTTGGATCTGTAATTTTAGGTCTTTCATAAGAGTTGGGAAATTTTCAGTGATAATTTCTTCCATTAGTTTTTCTCCTCCTTTTCCCTTCTCTTCTCCTTCTGGGACACCCATAACACGTATATTTGTGCGGTTCATATTGTCCTTGAGTTCCCTGATCCCCTGTTCAAATTTTTCCTTTCTTTTCCCAATAGTTTCTGTTTCTTTTTGGAATTCAGATGTTCCATCCTCCAAATCACCAATTCTATCTTCTGTCTCTTTAAATCTATCATTGTAGGTATCCATTGTTTTTTCCATCTTTTCTACTTTATCCTTCACTTCCATAAGTTCTGTGATTTGTTTTTTCAGTTTTTCTATTTCTTCTTTTTGTTCAGCCCATGTCTTCTTCATGTCCTCCCTCAATTTATCGATTTCGTTTTTGAAGAGGTTTTCCATTTCTGTTCATATATTCAGCATTAGTTGTCTCAGCACCTGTATCTCATTTGAACTATTGGTTTGTTCCTTTGACTGGGCCATATTTTCAATTTTCTGAGCGTGATCCGTTATCTCATGCTGGCATCTGGGCATTTAGTCAGATTTCCCTGGGTGTTGGACCCAACAGGTTGAAAGATTTTTCTGTGAATTCTCTGAGTTCTGTTTTTCTTATCCTGCCCAGTAGGTGGCGCTCGTGGCACACGTTTGTCTGCGGGTCCCACCAGTAAAAGGTGCTGTGGGACCTTAAACTTCTGAAAACTCTCGCCTTGGGGGAGGTTCGCCAGCCAAAGTGGCTTGGAAGAATGCCAGCCGGCCCGGGAGTCCGAACGCGGGGAGGGTCGCCAGCCACCGCAGCCTGGGAAAGCGCCCGTCCAAATTTCCTAGTCAGCCCAGGGCGCCAAGCGTGGTGGGAGGGCGCCAGCCGCCGCCGCCCGGGAGAGTGCACCGTTCCCAGCCGGACCGGGTAGTCATGTGTTTGAAAGGGACCCCCCCGGCCACCGTTCTCCGCGGCTTGGGGATTTCTGATCCAATTCTCTCAGTTGGTCCGGGGGGCCATGCGTGGTGGGGGCGCCAGCCGCCGCGGCTTGAGGGGACCGCCTGTCCACTTCTCCCAGCTGGCCCGGGAAGGAGGAGGGGAGGGACTCCGGCCGCTTGCTACCCCGCCCAGGGAAGCCCGCGCCCCTCGGTGGTCTCACCGGAGCGGGTTCTCCCAGCCAGTCAGCCGTTCCAGGATGGGGTACACTGTCTTTTTGATCTCTGTCGTGGCTCCGGGAGCTGTTCTGTATCGTTTCTATTCCCCTAGTAGCTGTTCTGGAGGAGGAAAGGTGAGGATGGCAAGGCTGTCGAGGACGGTGGTGGAGGAGCCGGTGAAGGCGGAAGAGGGCACGGTGGTGGTTGGAGAGCTGCCGGAAGGGTTTGCTTCAGGGGCGGGTCTCCTACTTGTGATGTTTTAATGAAGGAAACATGTAGAAACACAGGAACACAGCAGGCAGTCAGTAAAGGGCACATTCATTTTCCCACCTGTTTTTGTTTTTGTTCTGTTTTTACAACATCAAGGCATTAGCTCATATATTTCTATGACAAGGTCTGTAAGTGCCTATCAACACCTTAAGTAATACAGGGTACAATTTTTTTCTGTACCTTTTGGGATCATAGTAACATCATTGTAAGTATTAAATGAGATAATCTTGTAAGGAACTTTGAACTGTGCTTGGTGGGTAGCAAGAACTAATAAATATTATTTATGTTGTTATTATAACTATTATCATTATAATAGATTTTATGGATGGCACAGAACTAGTAATCAGTGAATTTTGTAAATATGAAAATTTATAATTTATAAGTGGTTGCAATTATAAAGATTTTCATTATTACATTGGTTGGATAGAAAAAACTTAAATAAAAGATCAAGGAAGTTGATTTCAAAATGGGTTTGCCTTTCTTTTGGTTCTGTGATGGTATTGTATTTATTTGGTGTTTAATTTTTGCAGAAACTGTCCTAGTTTTCCAGGGCTGCTGTAACAAAGTACTACAGTGTAGTTGGCTTTTACAACAAAAATGCATTGTTTCACAGTTCTGGAGGCTAGAAGTCTGAATAAAGGTATCAGCAGGGCAGACTTCCCCTGAAGCCTGCAGGGTTCTGGCAATGGTGGGAAACCCATGATATGTTGTGGTTTGTGGCATAACTCAATTTCTTCCTCCATCACAGCGCCGTCTTTCACTCTGTCTCTTTGTGTCCAGATTTCCTCTCCTTACTAGGATGCCAGTCATATTGCATTAGGGCCCATCCTAATCCAGTTTGACCTCATTTTAATGAATAACATCCTTAAAGTTCCTACTTACAAATAAGTTCATATTTACAGGTTTGGATTGAACATGTCTTTTGGGGGGATACAATTCAACCCATAACCAAAACCATCTGGAAGAAATTCGGTTTATGTCTTTTACAAGATATATTATAAATTATCAAGGTTTTATTATAGATAATCTTAAAGATATTAGGTACATTGACAGTGATCACTGAATGCAAATGTGATCAGTGGTTCCCAGTCCTAACAAAGTGGTACTGGAACATTTGAGAGACATTGTCTTGGGGTCTGACATAAGAATTACATGGAAACGTTCTTAAAATGCAGTGTTGTGGGACGTACTTACGGAGATTATGACTCAGTGCGTCTGGGATGAACCAGGAATGTGAATCTTATTATTTTTTTGTATATTCATCATCATGATGATTTCTCAGAACATTTGCATCAATTCAGAAAAAGAAATAACAAGAAAACAGAAAAAATTCATACATATCATACACCTTACCCCTCCCTTTCATTGATCACTAGCATTTCGATCTACTAAATTTATTTTAACATTTGTTCCCCCTATTATTTATTTATTTTTAATCCATATGTTCTACTCGTCTGTTGATAAGGTAGATAAAAGGAGCATCAGACACAAGGTTTTCACAATCACACAGTCACATTGAGAAAGCTGTATTATTATACAATCATCTTCAAGAAACATGGCTACTGGAGCACAGCTCTACATTGACAGGCAGTTCCCTCCAGCCTCTCCATTACACCTTAACTAAACAGGTGATTATGCATAAGAATAACCTCCAGGATAACCTCTCAACTCTGTTTGGAATCTCTTAGCCATTGACAATTTATTTTGTCTCATTTTGCTCTTCCCCCTTTTGGTTGAGAAGGTTTTCTCAATCCCTTGATGTTGAGTACCAGCTCGTTGTAGGATTTCTGTCCCACATAGCCAGGAAGGTCCACACCCCTGGGAGTCATGTCCCACATAGAGAGGGGGAGGACAATGAGTGTGCTTGTCATGTTGGCTGGGAAAGAGAGAGGCCACGTCTGAGCAACAAAAGAGGTTATCTTGGGGGTGACTCTTAGGCCTAATTTTAAGTAGGCTTAGCCTATCCTTTGTGGGGTTAGATTTCTTATGAACAAATCCCAAGATTGGGGACTCAGCCTATTGCTTTGGTTGTCCCCACTGCTTGTGAGAATATCAAGAATTCTCCACTTAGGGAAGTTGAATTATCACCCTTTCTCACAATCCCCCCCAAGGGGACTTTGCAAATACTTTTTCATTCACTGTTTAAATCACTCTGGGATTTATCAGGGCATCACTCTGGACAAACCTACAGAATCTCATGCCCTATTCAAGGTTCCAAGTATTATGGTGGTCAATTAAACTGTCTACATAAGTTATATTAGGAAAGGCGCTAGTTGAAATATAAATTTTGTACCAAATAAATATTTTTTTTTGCTTTAGTCTCATACATAAGTTAAAGTTTTAAAATATTAATTACCATCTATTTTCAACACCCTGCATTATTGACATTCGTTTGTTCTTCCTCATGCAAAACATTTTAAAATTCGAGCATTTAGTCACTATCATTATACACTCTAGGCATTTCTAGATTATACCATCTCAGTCTTTATCATATATCTTTCCTTCTGATTTCATTTGTGCATCCAGGCCTCCTCCCTCTATCATTCTCACATTCAGTGTTCTAACATTATTGCATTACAGTTAGGTAGTATTGTGCTATCCATTTTTGAAGTTTTACAATCAGTCACGTTGCACAGTCTGTGTCCCTTCAGTTCCAATTACCCATTATTTTTCCTATTTCTGTCTCCTGATGGTCTCTGTTCTTAACTGAAAGTATCCAAGTTCATTCCTTAATGTCAGTTCATAACAGTGAGACCATACAATATTTGTCCTTTTGTTTCTGGCTAACCTCACTCAGCATAATGTCCTTAAGGTCCATCCATGTTGCTATATACTTCAAAACTTTATTCTGTCTTATCGCTGCATAATATTCCATTGCATATATATACCACAGCTTGTTTGGCCACTCGTCTGTTGATGAACACTTGGGCTGTTTCCATCTCTTGGCAATTGTAAATAATGCTACTATAAACATTGGTGTGCAAATGTCCGTTTGTGTCTTTGCCCTCATGCCCTCTGAGTAGATACCTAGCAACGGTATTGCCAGGTCATATGGTGATTCTATACCTAGCTTCCTGAAGAACCAACAAACTGCCTTCCACAGCGGTTGTACCATCTGTCATTCCCACCAACAGTGGATAAGTGTGCCTTTTTCTCCACATCCTCTCCAGCACTTGTTGTCTTCTGTTTTATTGATAATGTCCATTCTGGTGGGTGTGAGATGATATCTCACTGTGGTTTTGATTTTCATTTCCCTAATAGCCAGGGAAGTTGAGCATCTTTTCATGTGCCTGTTGGCTATTGTATTTCCTCTTCTGAGAAGTGTCTGTTCAAGTGTTTTGCCCATTTTGTAATTGGGTTGTCTGCCTTTTTGTTGTTGACTTGAACTATCTCTTTGTATTTCTGAATACTAGACCTTTATCTGATATATTGTTTCCAAATATTACCTCCCATTGTGTAGGCTGTCTTTTTACCTTCTTGATGAAGTTCTTTGATGCACGAAAGTGTTTAAATTTGAGGAGTTCCCATTTCTTTCTTTTTTTCTTCAATCCTCATACTTTGGGTGTAACATCTAGGAAACTGCCTCCTATAATAAGATTTGTAAGATATTTCCTTATATTTTCTTCTAATACTTTTATGGTCTTAGATCTAGTGTTTAGGTCTTTGATCTATTTTGAGTTAATTTTTGTATAGGGTGTGAGATATGGATCCTCTTTCATTCTTTTGCATGTGGATATCCAGTTCTCTAAACACCATTTATTGAAGAGACTGTTCTGTCCCAGATGAATTGGCTTGACTGCCTTATCAAAGATCAATTGTCCATAGATGAGAGGGTCTATATTTAAACATTTTATTTGACTCCATTGGCCAGTATATCTATCTTTATGCCAGTAACATGCTGTTTTGACCACCATAGCTTTGTAATACACCTTAAAGTCAGGTAGCGTGAGACCTCCAACTTCATTTCTTTTTCAGGATACTTTTAGCTAATTGGGGCACCCTGCCCTTCCAGATAAATTTGGTTATTGGTTTTTCTGTTTCTGAAAAGTAAGTTTTGGGGATTTTAATTGGTATTGCATTGAATCTGTACATCAATTTTAGGTAGAATTGACATCTTAACTATATTTAGTCTTCCAGTCCATGAACACGGTATGCCCTTCCATTTATTAGGTCTTCTGTGATTTCTTTTTAATAATTTCTTATAGTTTTCTCTGTATAGGTCTTTTGTTCTCTTTAGTTAAATTTATTCCTAAATATTTTATTCTTTTGATTGCATTTGTAAATGAAATTTTTTTCATGATTTCTCCCTCAGATTGTTCATTACTAGTGTATAGAAACACTACCGATTTTTGAGTGTTGATCTTGAGTTTGTAATAAAAACTTTTTATTGGCTCTAGTAGTTTTGCTGTGGGTTTTTCGGGGTTTTCGACATATAGTGTCATATCATTTGCAAACAGTGAGAGTTTTACTTCTTCCTTTCCAATTTTGATGTCTTGTATTTCTTTTTCTTGTCTAATTGCTCTGATTAGAACTTCCAACACAATGTTGAATAACAATGGTAATAGTGGACATCCTTGTCTTGTTCCTGATTTTAGGGGGAAAGTTTTCAATTTTTCCCATTGAGGATGATGTTAATTGTGGGTTTTTCATATATTCTCTTTATCATTTTAAGGAGGTTCCCTTTTATTCCTATCCTTTGAAGTGTTTTCAACAGGAAAGGATGTTGAATTTTGTCAAATGCCTTTTCTGCATCAATCGAGGTGATCATGTAGTTTTTCTGCTTTGATTTGTTGATATGGTGTATTACATTAATTGATTTTCTTATGTTGAACCCTCCTTGCATAGCTGGGATGAATCCTACTTGGCCATGTTGTATAATTATTTTAATATGCTGCTGGATTTGATTAGCAAGAATTTTGTTGATGATTTTTGCATCTATATTCCTAAGAGAGATTGGTCTGTAGTTTTCTTTTTTGGTAATATCTTTGCCTGGCTTTGGTGTGATGATGATGTTGGCTTCATGAATGAGTTAGGTAGCTTTCCCTTCTCTTCGATTTTTTGGAAGAGTTTGAGCAGGATTGGTACTAATTCTCTCTTGAATGTTTGGTAGAATTCACATGTGAAGCCATCTGGTCCTGGACTTTTCTTTTAGGGGAGCTTCTTAATGATGATTCAGTTTCTTTACTTGTGATTGGTTTGTTGATGTCATCTATCTCTTCTTGAGTCAATGTTGGTTGTTCATGCCTTTCTAGGAAGTTGTCCATTTCATCTACATTGTCGATCTTATTAGCATAAAGTTGTTCATAGTATCCTCTTATTACTTCCTTTATTTGGGGTCAGTGGTTATGTCTTCTCTTGCATTTCTGATTTTACTTATTTGCATCCTCTCTCTTCTTCTTTTTGTCAGCCTCGCTAAGGGTCCATCAGTCTTATTGATTTTCCCATAGAACCAATTTCTGGTTTTGTTGATTTCTTGATTGCTTTTATGTTCTCAATTTCATTTATTTCTCCTGTAATCTTCATTATTTCTTTCCTTTTGCTTGCTTTGGGGTTAGTTTGCTGTTGTTGTTCTAGTTTTTCCAAGTGGACAGTTAATTCCTCAATTTTTGCTCTTTCTTCTTTTTTGATATAGGCATTTAGGGCAATAATTTTCCCTCTTAGCACTACATTTGCTGCATCCCATAAATTTTGATACGTCATGTTTTCATTTTCATTTGCCTCAAGATATTTACTGATTTCTCTTGTAATTTCTTCCTTGACCCAGTAGTTTAAGAGTGTGTTGTTGAGCCTCAATATATTTGTGAATTTTCTGGCACTCTGCCTATTATTGATTTCCAACTTCATTCCTTTATGATCTGACAAAGTTTTGTATGATTTCAATCTTTTAAAATTTATTGAGACTTGCTTTGTGACCCAGCATATGGTCTATCCTTGAAAATGATCCATGAACACTTGCGAAAAAGGTATATCCTGCTGTTGTGGGGTGTAATGTTCTATGAATGTCTGTTAAGTCTAGCTTGTTTATAGTATTATTCAAATTCTCTGTTTCTTTATTGATCCTGTCTAGATGTCCTGTCCATTGATGACAGTGGGGAATTGAAGTCTCCAACTATTATGGTAGATGTGTCTATTTCTCTTTTCAGTGTTTGCCTCATGTATTTTAGAGCATTCTGGCTCAGTGCATAAATATTTAGGATTGTTATGTCTTCTTGTTGAATTGTTCCTTTTATTAATACATAGTGTCCTTCTTTGTCTCTTTTAACTGTTTTACATTTGAAGTCTAATTTGCTGGATATTAGTATAGCTACTCCTGCTCTTTTCTGATTGTTATTTGCATGAAATATCTTTTCCTAACCTTTCACTTTCAACCTATGTTTATCCTTGGGTCTAAGATGCATTTCCTGTAGACAGCATATAGATGGGTCCTGTTTTTTTAATCCATTCTGCCAGACTATGTCTTTTTATTGGGGAGTTTAATTCATTAACATTTAGTGTTTTACTGTACAGGCAGTCCTTCTACCATTTTGCCTTTTGGATTTTATATATCATATCTAATTTTCCTTCTTTTTACCTTTACTAATAGTCTTAATTTCTACACTCTTCTCCACACCTCTCTCTCCTTCCTTTTTGTATCTGTCTTTAGTGCTCCCTTTAGTATTTCTTACAGAGCTGGTCTCTTGGTCCCAAATTCTCTCAGTGATTTTTTGTCTGAAAATGTTTTAATTTCTCCCTCATTTTTGAAGGACAATTTTGCTGGATATAGAATTCTTGGTTGGCAGTTTTTCTCTTTTAGTAATTTAAATATATCATCCCACTGTCTTCTCACCTCCATGGTTTCTGCTGAGAAATCTATGCGTAGTCTTATTGGGCTTCCCTTATATGTGATGGATTGCTTTTCTCTTGCTGCTTTCAAGATTCTCTCTTTCTCTTTGACATCTAACATCTGACAAGACACTTTCTGATTAGTAAGTGTCTTGGAGTACATCTCTTTGGATCTATTATGTTTGGGGTATGCTGCACTTCTTGGATCTGTAATTTTAAGTCTTTCATAAGAGTTGGGAAATTATCAGTGATAATTTCCTCAATTAGTTTTTCTCCTCCTTTTCCCTTCTCTTCTCCTTTTGGGACACCCACAACATGTATATTCGTGTGTGTTTCATGTTGTCATTCAATTCCCGGAGTCGCTGCTCATATTTTCCCATTCTTTTCCCTATATATTTTTTTGCTTGTCGAATTTCAGGTGTCCCATCCTCTAGTTCACTAATCCTATCTTCTACCTCTTGAAATCTGACATTGTAGGTTTCCATTGTTTTTTTTCCCATCCCTTCTACTGTGCCTTTCATGCCCATAAGTTCTGTGATTTGTTTTTTCAGACTTTCAATTTCTTCTTTTTGTTCATTCTTTGCCTTCTTTATATCTTCCCTCAATTCACTGATTAGATTTTTGATGAGGTTTTCCATGTCTGTTTGAACATTCCGAATTAATTTTTTCAACTCCTGTATTTCACTTGAATTTTTGGTTTGTTCCTTTGACTGGGCATGTCTTCAATTTTCCTACTATGATTTGTTATTTTTTGCTGGTATTTAGGCATTTAATTACCTTGATTAGTTTATTCTGGAGATTGTTTTAACTTTTTTTTTTACCTAGGATTTTCCTGCTGGATGACTTTGTTGTCTATCTGTTCTTTGACATTCAGTTCAGCTTATTCTGGACCTCTAGCTTAGGTTTTGTTTAACAGATCAGAATTTTTCAGTTCTTGTTTTCTTGTTTCTTGCCCTGCCTGTATGCTGCCTTTTTTCCCCACTTAGGAGAGTCTACGTAGGTATTATAGACCCCAGCCAGATTATCCCAGCCCAAACTGGCCTCCTGTCAGGAAGAAAGTCATCTGCGTCAGTTTTCCCTGAGGGTGAGACCCAGCAGATTGAAAACCTTTCCTATGAAGCCTCTGGGCTCTCCTTTTTTTCCTATCCGCCCAGTACGTGGTGCTTTTCTGCCTGCGCATCCCACCAGCATAAGGTGATGTGATAGCTTTAACATCAGCAGACTCTCCTTGCTGGGGGCATGGTGGAGACAGAGGGGAGGTTGTAGGCTGGCTTTAATCATTTCACTTTTCCAGACCCTGGGGTTTGAACTCTTTGAGAGAGGGATTCCACCTGAGCTGGGCCCCACCCCTCTCCTGGGGAAGGCACAGGCTCCAGAGAAGCTCTCAAACAAGCTTAATTCTGCCTATACCTGGGGTAGTGGAGCCCAAGAAGCCTTGCAGCTGTATCCAGAGAGCACTCAAGCCACAGAAACACAGCCACCAAAATGAAAGAGCAAAATCCTTTTCAGAGCAGGACACCCGTTCTCAGGTTTGCCAATCAAGAGCTTAAGTTGGTATGTTACTCTTTGTATCTCCAGGTTCTATGTGTCCCCTCCTTTTCTTCAGGGCCCAGACCTTTTCAAAGCCAAAGAAACCTGTTTTTTTTTCTTTTTCCGTCAGCCCTGCCTGCTCTGCACTGGGGCAAAACCCAGCAACCTCTCCTTTTACTCAAGGTTCAGCTGAGCTGGGGGTCTATCTTTAGTAGTCAGAATTTGTGAATTAATTCCACAGTTGGACCTTGGTTGCGCTCAGCACCTGCTGACCTGCTGCTGGTAAAATCCCTTTCCTTTCCCCTCTGGAAAGCAGCCTGTGGGGGAGGGGTACTGGCTGCCATGGCTTGAGGGACTCACGGTTCTGGGGTCCTGCAGCCGGTCCAGCTGGTCCAGACTGGGGTACGCTGTGTGTCCAATCACTGATGTGGCCCCAGCAGTTGTTCTGTACTGTTCCTGGCTATTTATTAGCTGCTCTGGAGTACGAACTAAATCCCACATCTCACTGAGCAGCCATCTTGGCCCCGCCGGAAATGTGAATCTTAATATTCTACAGTTGATTTTAATTCAGGTGGTCTGCAGATTATACTTTGAGAGGCACTAGTCTAAAACCGAGTGGCCTTGGCTCAGAGTTTCAGGACAGAGGACAGCTCCCAGAATCTCCCGCCCTACATTGTGGTACAGGAACCAGAATTCCTTATGATGCTTGCCTGTATTCCTAGAGAATAACAAAACCAGTGTCCCTTAAGAACACTGTTTGAGAAACTGATGGATTTGGTTCCTAATGGCAAATAAGGAGGAGAAAGTGTCTGGTGCACCCTATGTGAGTAAATCTTCTAAGCCCAGAGTTTATAACCTGGAGATTCTGGAAAAGTGGGGTAAGGGCAGGAAAGAGAGTCTTCAGAGGATCTGAGACCTTGAAATTGTATGCAAAATTATGAGGAAGATATGTACATATATTTTAGTGGATGGGGAAACTAACTTCATTTGAGAATGGAAATATCCTAGATCGATTGATTTATGTATTTTTATGTAAAATTTATGTATTTTGATAGAGTAAGATTTGTTTGTGGAGTGAAGAATTTTATTTAAAGTTCTGCTTGTCATCATAGCATCTAATAACTATCTGTATAACTTTAACTATGATGACATCAATTAAAAAAAGGAAACAAATAAACAGTCCTTGTAGGTACCCAACTTAGAATCCCAAGCCATAATTCTCAAGTGTTGTGTACATTAAAGTTGGTACAGAATTAAAGATATATCATCTTGGCTATTTTGGAAATTCTGTTATTAAAAGAATTGTCTTATTATAGGCCACAGTTAGGGTGGGACCTAAGGTTATTGAGGTGTTAAGGAGTTTTCTTTCATATATTATTTGGTCATTAAATGTTATTATCCTTGATGGTTTTACAAATAGATGAGTTAATGATCGTGGAGTGTTGAGGTATCTTAATATTTGCAGCAGGTCAAACCATTTCTATAGACAAGATGATGGCCATTAACAATATTCCATGTTAAATACATTCCCAAAGGCAACCCAGTTAATGGCAAGTAATCCATGCCACATTCATCATCTGTATCATGTCTAGTGGTAGTTTGTAGCTTGATGTTCTCATATGGATAATATATATATAAAGACAAATGTCATTTTTACAAAGGCATAGCTGGTTTGACTTATCTGTTCTGAAATGTGTTGTTTTTGGCTATGGAGAAGACTATCTTGAGTAAGTGCCAATAAGGCATTTGCTACTCCACTGGTAGGGAGGAGCAAACAGAGTTATTAATATGCTCATCAGATCCCCAGGAGACCAAGGACATACATTTGGGAGGCAGTCTATGTCCCTGACCTTTACATGTTTCTTTCTATGAGGAATAGAGAGAAAGAAATTCTAAGCAACTCTGTCAATTTTATGAAATATCTGTGCTAACTTCAGAACAAAGATAACCCAGGCAGTTTCTTTTCTTGGTTTCTATGACATCAGCTTCTCATGTTTGATTTTCCTTTCAGTCTAACTGGATGCTTCCTTTCAATCTCTTTACTGTCTCCATCTTCTTTGTTGATGTCTCAGGCTCTTTCCTGGGTAATCTCCAGCTATGCTATCTCCCTGAAGGATTTCATTTAGTCCCATGATATTACGTATCATCTATATGCAGATGACTCCTAAATGTGAGTCTCCAGTCCTGCACTAGAACTTGAGCTGTAGGCTCATAAATCAAACTGTTATTGATGTCAAACTTTCTACTTGACTTAAATGTAATATTCCCCCAAAAGAATTCTTTATCTTTGGCTCTGCCCTCTTTCTGAACTGTTCCTTTCACCAGTTCGTTTCCCAGAAAATGGCATCACTCTTCTCTGGTTTCTTAATGTAAAAACCTGGGAGCCATTCCATTCTTTTTCTCATATGTCACATCCTGCCATCAGTCCCATCTCCAAAATGTATCCCCAATATGTTCACTGCTTTCCATTTTGCAGCTATCACCTTCAGGTTAACCAATCAGTATCTGCTATCTAGACTATTTTAAGTTTCGTAACTGTTCTGTCAGCTTTCATTTTTTGTTCCACTGTAGTCCTATCTCCATACAGAAGCCAAAATAAATGATAAATCACCTTACACAACCTCTTTTCTTAACATCCACCAAATGGCTTCTCATTGCATTTAGTATGAAACTCAGATTCCTTTCCATGGCCTTTTAGGCCTACATTATATGGTCATGTCTATCTCTCTGACTTATCCTCCCCCTCTGTCTCTTGCCCATTCTGCTCTATCATTGACCTTTCAGTTCCTTAAACATACCAAGTTAATTCCAGATTCAGAGCTTTGGCACTCACTGTTTTTTATACCTGGAATTTTCATATTCAAGGCCTTCACATGGCTGGCTCCTTCACAATATTCATGTTTCAGTTCAAATTGCTTTCATAGAGAGATCTTTTCATAGCACGATCCTTTAGTCACTATCTCTCACATAACTCTGCTTCTATTTTTCCTCTTAGTATTTATCACTTTATACTGGGTGCAAATTTTATATGTCACATATTCAAATGAACAAAATAGTTGAAACTTTCATTATTTTAAATAATAATCAGGATAAGCTATCTACTGTAACAGAAAACCCCGATATCAGTGCCTTAATATACTGAAATTGGTTTCTTGTGCATGTCACAGTCCAGTGGGTCAGTAGTGGTGGGAGAAAAAGAGAATGGGCAATGGGAAAGATTGTCTGGTCTTTTGTGGCTTTCTGTCCACTCCAGTCACTGCTGAGTGGTTGAAGACTTCTGTTTCTGCTGCTTTCAGTCATTGAGGTCCTCACCCTCCCCTGTCCTCTGGTCACCAGTCCATACTAATCACCTAGCATCCTTGTCCAAGCCGAGGTTCCTCTTCTAGTTCACTGGTGTTCTCTCAAACAACTCTTTATGCTTGTTGAGGGTAAGACAAGCCTTTTGATGCTCTCCCATAATATTCTGTAGTGATAGGAGAATCTGGGAGCTAGAACACAGCCATATCTGCTTCTCTCTCTCTCTCTCTCTGCCTGAACTGCCTGCCTCCATTTTGCTCCACTAGTGCCATGCCCAGCTATGCAGTGCTTTCTTTGCGGGTATGAGAAATTCTATGCTCCCAGATTCCTGACTCTATTTGGGGTCTCTGTCACCACACCACCAAGGTTTCTATTCTGGTAGGGGTTAGGGGTCAGGGCCTCTATTTTAGAGACCATCATCAATCATTTTCTTTCTTTTGTCTCCCAATTTTGAATTTCTTCCCTTTAACTCAGAATGGGCTTTGATATCCTGTGTGCTGAGAAAAGACTCTCAACTGTTCTGTGTATCTTTATGGATAAAGTCTCTACCCTCTTCTTTCAGGCTTTGGCTTACTGATGTTCAAAGCCAAGTTTTTTGAAATTAAACTAAACAAGTAAAAAGAAAGCAAAGTATTTCCCTTTCAAGCATCTTGGTTTTCATGACTATTGTCTGTGAATTAAGAAAATAGACTTATATAATTAAAGCTACTGAGAACAGGGCAACTGCAGAGGGGTTGGTGCTTCTTAAAGGGAACAAGGAATTGTGGGGGCTAAAATGAGAGTGATGGCAGAAATGAGAAATTCAGTGAAAATCTTGAAATATTATTCCTTTACTACATCTTTTGTATTTGGATGTTCTTCCCTGCAAAGGCTAGTGTCATGAAAGCAAAGACCTTTGCTATCTTGTTTACTTATGCACTCCTTGTGCTTACAATAGAACTACTACAAAGCAAGAAATTAAGCAATGAGCTATTACTAATTAGTGAATTAATCTTGGCTGAATAAATAGATGGCAGGCTTTGGTGTTAGGCCCTTGTCTCAACCTTGGTTTAAGACAGAATTTGTCTTCCCTTCTCTTCCTGTTTCTTTTCTCCTTAAAATGATTTGAATATGGCTTACCAACAGAATTGTGATGACACTTGAGATATTAGTAGACTCTCTACTTAGACGGAGTCATACAAATATTCTGCAGACCTATTTCAAGTCCTTTTCAAAAGCAGAACTACCAGAATGTACCTGTATTACTGATACAGCTCTTTTTTTTATAAATAGTTTTATTGACAAAACAACATACAAACACAAACATTCTTAACATACAAACATTCCATACATGGTGTACAATCAATGGCTCACAATATTATTACATAGTGGTATATTTATCACCATGATAGTTTTTTAGAACATTTGCAGCTGATACAGCTCTTAACAGGGGTCTTTCAAATGATAAGAACTGAAACAGACTGAGGGTTTGCCATCTACAAATTAAAATAATTCAAGAAAACAGGACTAAAATTTGCTTATGCTTTTTTTTTTCTGACACATCTTCTTCAGAGTATTTCAACTTCTGCAGCATTAAAATCATTTGAGAATGACAGTTATCTTAGATGAAAACAACTTAATAAAGTGCCATTTTATATTGTTTAAAGGTAGCAAGTGTTTTACAAAATTTGGAAGAGAAGGAAAGGAAAGGATTCTACTTTTTATGAAGGCCTAGTTTCATAGCTGTTAAAATTTAGCTTCCTAATCACATTCAACTCTAATCTTTGGCTCCACCCCTCTTTCCAAGATTATTTCCTAAAGTACTCTGCGTGCTCCCAGCCTTGCTAAGCCAGCCAGTCTTCTCCATTAGATTACTAGAGTCTTTAATAAGGGAAACATTTTGGAGAAACCTCAGAAATGACTGAGCCGACACAGATACTGACACTTGGAGAACAGAGACACAGATGTTTGGAGATGCTTGAAGCCCAGCAGACATTGCCATGAGATGTTAAGCAAGCCAGAACCCAGAGAGAGCCAATGGAAGCCAAGAGATGAAAGCCAGCCCTGGAGAAGCAAAGTGTGGAACCCCCATAGGAACAGAGGCTGAAAGCAATGAAGCCCAGGAGCAAGGGACCAGCAGATGCCAGCCACATGACTTCCCAGCAGACAGAGCTGTTCCAGACCCATTGGCCTCTCTTGAATTAAGCTATCTTTCCCTGGATACCTAGTTTGGACATTTTCATAGGCTTAGAAATGTAAACTTGTAACTTATAAAAGTTTAATGGTCCTTTTTAAAAGCCATTCCAGTTCCGGTATATCACATTATGGCAGCTTGCAAACTAAAACAGTTGGGGTTTGGCAAACCATGGTAAATAACAATATCTAGTTGAAGCTTATTTAGAAGTAGCCTCTCAACTCTATTGAATTCTCTCAGCCACTGATACCTTATTTTTTACAATTCTTTTCCCCATTTTGGTCAGGAAGGCACTGTCAATCTCATGGTGCCGAGGCCAGGCTCAGTCCTGAGAGTCATATTACACATTGCCAGGGAGACTTTTACCCGTGAAGGTCATTTCCCACATAGGAGGGAGGGTAATGATTTTACTTGCAGAGTTGGGCTTAGAGAGAGAGAGGGGCCACATATGGACAACAAAAGAGGGCCTCTGGAAGTAACTCTTAGGCATAAGTATAGGTAGGCTTAGCTTCTCTGCTACTTAAATAAGCTTCAGTGAGCAAGCCTCAAGATTGGCCTATTGACTTGGGAGTCCCTAATGTTTGAGACTCTATCAGGGGTTTCCCTGGTGGTTAAATTTAATAGTTCCATTTTTTTTTCTCCCATCCCTCAAGAAACTTTCATAGTATGTCTTATACCTCTATTTAGCACAAATTTTATTCTGCCTTGGGTTAATGTAGGTTGGTGACCTGTTGTGCTCTCTTTTTAGACTATAAACCTCTTTTTTTTTTTTTTGCTTTTCTCAGCATCTCTCACTGTGCCTTGCACCCCACAGGCACTTATTAAAGCTTTCATTTAACAAACACCTCAGTATCTACTGTGTTCCAGGAACTGGTCTAGGACCTCAACACGGCTATGTAGACAAAGCTGTCTGCTTGTGACTAAACACAAATCTATTTTACACCATTATTTTTAATTAAATAGATGTGGGTTTTAGTTCAATATTGCAAGACAGGTGGTTTTCTCTTTTATTTTAGATGTAGGACTGAAACAGATGGCTATACTTTTGAATATGTGTCATTCTCAGATTTATTAACATTTCTGCCCTGTTCTCGCTGTTCAGAAATGAGCTGAATCATTTATACACATGAACACATAGAGAAACTTCTTGCAGCTTGGTGGGAGGGATCGGGGTGGGAGTGTACATCTGTGCTCACTCACTGCCATTTTCGTTTGAATTGCTTTATCAGGCAGAAAGTTCCTTTTTAAACATTTATTCATTGAGAAAATATGTACTGAGCATGTTCTACCCACAAAAACACTGTGGCCAATTCTCCTTTAGTTTGTTTTTTACTCAAAAGAGACACTGTTTACCATAAGTGAATGCCTCCAATCTGGCTTTTAGAGCTGGCAGTGGCTGGAGAAATGAAGGCCACTAGTCATAACTGGTTAGTGTTGGAGTGGAACTAGTATTTAGGATATTTGGCTTGAATCTAATGCTCTTTTCACATTACAATGTTTTATCATTTCATTGTGTTCTTACTGTGCCTGATATTTTGAAATGCAATGATAGTTGCAAACTGCAGTCAGTGTCTTGATTATGGTTACTACTATTATAGGTCAATCTGATTTGCATAGTAATAGCTAAATAAAAGTCATTTTACATTACAAACCAAATAATACCCTGATTAGTCATTACTTTTGGTATAAACTAGGATGCAACATCGCCTCCAAGGAGTTAAGTTCCTGCCAAACTCAGTCATACACTGACTGTATTAATTTATTAATTATGAACATTGCTAGTTTCTGAGACAAACCCTAAAACTGCAGTGGTTCAATGAACAGGAGTTAATACTCAATAACAGTTCAGTGTGCAGTGATATGCCTTCCATGTGGTGATTCAGGGACCTAAGTTCCTTCTTCCATTTTGTGGACTTCAGAATCCTTTGCTTCTAGATGGTGGATGGGAAAGAGAGAGTGCAGAGAACGTACAGAATATTTTTATAGGACATCCCTGGAATAGAAGTACCTTATGACCCATAGCCCATTGTTCAGTCAGTCACATAGTCCCACTTGGAGCCAAGGGGAGCTAGGGAAGATAGTCTCTGGGCTTGAGCAGCTGCTTCCTAGCAATAACTTTAGCACTATGGACTGGAGCTACTGTTCAGACTAGATGGTGAAACCAGAGGGGTCTGATGCCCCAGGCTTTTGTTTTTTCCCTTCCTCCATCCATGATCCACCCCTTGCTTCCTATTCTGTGGATGCCCAGTCATCTGCCCTTCATCAAAAAGTGCTCTCCGGAAGGAAACAGCAGCTGCATTGAAGTCTAAATGACAGCTGAGGCTCGATCTAGGGCTATTTGCATTTGAACAGAAGAAAACCTCTGATTTAAAGTAAAAAATATGAAACTCTAATGAAAGAATTTAGAGTATTTGGGGGAAACAAGAAGTATGCAGTCCTTAAAATTAAACCACATGTCAGATCTGGCTGTCTTTCTACACAACCTGGTATAATTCACAAGACTCTATTTTAGGAATGGTTTTCTTTATTGTTTGATATAGTTTGGAAGTTTTCCTTAAAGGCAGGCTCTGCTAGTTTGTACATGAATGGATGTTTTTAGCTATAAAAGGGAGATAAGGGAAAGATTAGAAACATGGAGTCTTGAGTAAAAGATCATGGACTAGTCAACGTGTGCTTTCTTTTCCTTGAAAAGCTGAGGATGTGATCTGTTAATATCTTCTTGGTGAGTTTGCATTGTCAGCTCTGAGTTAGCTCTTTGAAACATGGTCAAATAAATTAGTGTTTGTTTCCATTTGTGTTTCTTTGAACAGGTTTATCTTAAATTACATTGGGAAACTGGAGCCAAAATACTTTTACACATGGGAAATAAAAATTATGGTCAAATATTAGTCAAAGTATTCTTGCCCTATTCCCCCCCACCAAATAAAGAGGAAAATAAAGACCAAAAAAATTCCTGCCCTAGAATATATAAAATATCCAGCCACCAATCCTTAAGTAAAATGATTCAATTTTAAGATTTCATTTGAGAAATTGGCATTGTAGTCAGCACTGCCAGTCTGGAGCCTAGGATCGCCTAGTTCTCTTTTTTGTGCATGTGTGCTCAGTTAGCTGAGCTTCATTTTAGTTCCCTTTTGCTTCTGAAACCCAATTACCAAAGTATATTTATCACCCAAAGTTAGTTCAGGTCTCTAAAGTGCCTTGGAGAGTGTCAGTATCGTGCTGGCAAAGTGTTCCTCCTCCCTTATAGACACACCAGTGGTTTTCCAACCTATTCCAGGAAATCACGTTAGAGAATTCAAACCCAATCACAAATCTCCGTGGATGGACGGGTGAAAGCATGCATCTGGCATCCAGAGATAGGAAACAGAAGCAACACAGCCCAGTTAAGTGCTTTTTTGCAATGCCTTGTTAGAATTCAATTTTCTTTATCTTAAGAAACTCATAAATTGCTTAATTTGAGATTTTTGGAAAGCAAATTGTCCTTTCGGCAAAAACCAAAACAAAACAAATCTGGCTAAATCAAAGTCATCAGCATAGATGAGGACGTTTGTGCAATGAAGGGGTCAATATGGTGCAGGAGAATGAACCCTGGAATGGGACTCTTAGCTCCTACTAGGCCACAAGCTGATGCATCCTAGTCCACTCAATTTCCTAATGTGTCCTAAGCCCACTCGCTTAATTTCAGTTGTCCTCATCTGTTTATAATAGAGAGGATTGTGGCTATGCTGAGCTGGGATTCTTGGTATATAGATTCAGGGACATTGCTGACCCCATGTACCCCTTTACTGCCATATATTTACAAAGAGCTTAGGGAAAAAGACTTCATTGCTGTCCAAAGTTGGGGTTCAAAGGTTTATAAACATGCATGTCTAATGGATTGGTATGTGTGTGTTTGTGTGTTGACACACATGTGTGAGTAATTGTTCTAAGGAGGCCACTAGAGGCCACTGAGAGAGAACTCAACAGTAGAGGAGAGGAAGTTGGGGAGAATCTGATTTTAAAATGCATTGATGTGTGTGTGTGTGTGTGTTCATACACGTGTGAGTGATTGTTCTAAGGAGGACACTGGAGGCTGCTGAGAGAGAACTCAACAGAAGAGGAGAAGAAGTTGGGCAATGAGAATCTGATTTTAAAATGCAACATGTATCTTTGTATAATGTGGCAATAGAATCCTAAACTCATCTAGATCTAGGCATCCTAGGAGAAAGGGGTTCTGTTTGTGAATTGAAAGTGCTGTCTCAATAATCACCTGCTGAGGACCCTTCTTCCTAGTCAGGTATGACAGAGAAGGAACATTACAGGGTCTACTTTCAATTCCTTGCTACCATAACTGGATAAGGACTATTGCATTGGCTATGAACACAGATCTAAATTAGAAATATGTATATGCACTGGGTTGGCAAAGTGTTCCTCCTTCCTTGCAGACTCATTAGTGGCTCTCTGGCCTGTTTCAGGAGACCAGGTAAGAGAATTCAAACCCAGTCACAAATCCCCCTTGGATAGGAGAAAACAGGCATTTGATATCCAGAGATAGGAAACAGAAGCAATACAGTTATGTCAAGTGCTTTCTGCAATGCCTTGTTAGAATTCAGTTTTCTTTATCTTAAGAAACAGTCATGAGTTGCTTAATTTGAGATTTTTGGAACCACAGAGAAGAATAATATGTAAAAGAAAAGGCTTCATGACATTAGAAAGATAAAGACTTGGTACCTTTGAGACTTAGGTGGATTTGAACACAGTATGTGTGACTCCAAAGTCTGGATGTGGAATCACTATCCCATACTATATCTTTAGAACAATACTCTGCTCCATCCGCTTCTTTTCCTTTTTAAATCTCTATATCTCTTCTTGTATCTGAGACCCTGTCCCTCAACCTCCCAAGTTCACCACTGGGTTCCAGGGTCCTTTAGCTCTTCACCTCCCCAGTTATAACCTGAGGGAAAAAACTGCTTTCAGCCTCTTGTACTTTGGAGTTGCAGAGGAAAAAGTTGAGGTTTTATATTGTTTCACAATGTTTCTGCTATGATCTCTCTTTAATTTACTCATACCATAATTGGTTCCAGGAAAAAAACAGGTAATTTTCCTAAAAGGATCTGAACAGTTTTTATGCTGTTTGAGTTAATTATAACAAACTCAGTGAAATGGTTGTAGGTTAAATATTACAAAACTCAATTTCCTATAACAAACATACAGTGATTGGTAAATGCAATTTCCTACAACAGACAAATAGGTGAGTTTTACAACCTCAAGGTTAAAAGTTGTATAATGATTAACCTTTAGAGTTATGGTAAAATCCCACAAGAGATCTCTCTGTACAAACTACTGAATTTTATGACAAGAAACAGAAAACGAATAAGTCTAACAAAAAGCATACCCACCCCCTCACTGATCTAATATTTGTATTCTTAGTGGCTTTAGGGTAACCGACTAGTTAATATTTTCCACTTCCTCCCTTATCTGTATAACAAGGTGCACTTGTTGGCTCAGTGCAGCATATTCTCAAAGCCTCTTGTCAATAGTTCAGTTTCTCACTCCCAAGATTCTTCTATCAAAAAACTTGTAGTTTTTGGTTTTTAACTTTAATTTTAATCAAGAATTAATTAAACAATTTAGGGTTTATAATTTTTATTTGTTTAATGTAAATCTAAAACAACTTAACCTTTCTCAAAGGTATTTGCATTTTGATTAACCTCTAGTCAAGACATGAAAGCTTTGGCCCCATATAAAGGAATTTAAAAATTCACCAAAGGAAAAGGACTTTTGTGAAGTGGGACAGGGAGTAACTTTTTATGGTTTCTGAAGGCATAACTCTGAGAATTTTCCCAGATCCTGTACCATCTGACCACCCCCATAGTATTACTTAAAAAAATTAAACATTTTGCTTTGAGATAATTGTAGATTCACTTGCAAAACAACACAGTAAGATTCCATGTACCATTTAGCTAGTTTCCCCCAATGGTAACATATTGTAGAACCATAGTACAATACCACAACTAGGATGTTGACATTGATACAGGCGAGATATAGAACATTTTCATCACCACATTACCTCTTGTTGCCTCATACTCATATAGCCATACCCTCTTCCACTAGTCTGCTTTTTGTCTTTATGGATTTATTTATTCTAGATATTCATATAAATGAAGTCATAAAATACGTGACCTTTTGTATCTGTTTTCTTTCACTTAGCATAATGTTTGCATAGTACATACACATTGTAACATTTATCAATACCTAATTCCTTTTTATGAATGAACATTATTCCATTGCATACATATGTTTTGTTTATCTATTCATCTGTTGATGTCCATTTAGGTTATTTTTACCTTTTGGCTATTGTAACTAGTGCTGTTATGAACATTTGAGTATAGTTTTTGCTTGAAAACCTGTTTTCAATTCTTTTGAATATTTATCTAGAGTGAAATTGCTGGGCCTTATGGTAATTCTATGTTTATGTTTTCAAATAACTGCCACACTATGTTCCACAGTGGCTACACCATTTAACATTCCCACCAGCAATGGATACAAGTTCCACTTTCACCACTTCCTTACGAACCCTTATTTTCCATTTTTAAAAATTATAGCTATTTAGTAGGTATGAAGTGGTATCTTCTTTTGGTTTTGATTTGCATTTCTCTAATGACCAATGGCATTGAACATTTTTCTTCACATGCTTATAAACCATTTGTGTATCTTCTTCGGAGGAATGTCTATTAAGGTCCCTTGCCCATTTTTGAATTGGGTTCTTTTTCTTCTTGTTGTTGAGTTGTGAAAGTTCTTTATATATTCTGGATATTAATTCTTATCAGATATAAGATTTGCAAAGATTTTCTCCACTCTGTAGGCTGTCTTTTCACTTCTTTGATAATGTTCTTCGATGCACAAAAGTGTTTAATTTGGCTGAAATCCAATTTATCTATTGTTTCTTTTGTTATACTTCTGATGTCATATTCATGTTCAATTTTTTTCCACATTCCTGTGTGGGTGAATCCATTTGTAAATAGGATTGTTAAAATATGTTTTTATTAATTTAAGTGTGGCCAAATTGAATCAGGGTGAGAGTCCTTGGAAAGAGAGGAGATTTAAATGCAGTTAGTCAAGAAAACCACAGGAAGAAGCTAGAAGAAACCAGAAGTCAGAAGAAGCCAGAGAGAGAAAAACATGGAGGACTTCTGTTACCAGAATGCTACCAACTCTAGGAGAAAACATAGCCTTGCTGACATATTGATTTTGGACTCTGCCTTCCAAATTATGAACCAGTAAATTCTTGCTGTGTAAGCCAACACTTTGAGTGGTATTTTTCATAGAAGCTCTGACAAACTAAGACAGTACCATTGTTGAAAATCAGTTGGTCATAGATGTATGAGTTTATTTCTGGACTCTCAGTTTCTGTTTTGCTTGTCGGTGTGGCTATCCTTATGTGCCATACTATTTTAATTGCAGTAACTTTGTAGTCACAAAGTGTGAGCCCTTGAACATCCTTCTTTTTCAATATTGTTTTGGCTGTTCAGAGCCCCTTGAAATAACATATAAATCAGAGGATCAGCTTTTCCATATCTGTAAAAGTGGCTGTTGGAATTTTAAAATGCAATTTTCAATGGCATTGAATCTGTAAATTGCTTTGGTAAGTATGGTCATTTGATGTGAAGTCTTTCAATCCATGAACATGGGATAGCTTTCCATTTATTTAGGTCTTTGTTAATTTCTTTAAGCAATGTTTTATAGTTTTCAGTTTACAAGGCTTCCACCTCCGTGGTTATATTCCTAGGTATTCTATTCTTTGAATGCTATTGTAAATGAAATTGTCTTTTGAATTCCTTTTTTGGGTTTTCACTGCTGATATATAGAAACACAAGTGATGTTTAAGTTGACATTGTACCCTGTAATTTTTTTTTATTTTTAAGATTAATTTATTAATTAAGAAAAATTAAGAACAAACAAAAATGTTAACATATCATTCTGTTCTACATATCTAATCAGTAATTCTCAATATCATCACAGTCGCATATTCATCATTTCTTAGAACATTTTCATCAATTCAGAAAAAGAAATAAAAAGACAACAGAAAAAGAAATAAAATGATAACAGAGAAAAAAAAAGATATACATACCATACCCCTTACCCCTTGCTTTCATTTATCACTAGCATTTCAAACTAAATTTATTTTACCATTTGTACCCCCTATTATTTATTTTTATTCCATATGTTCTACTTGTCTGTTGACATGGTAGATAAAGGAGCATCAGACACAAGGTTTTCACAATCACACAGTCACACTGTGAAAGCTATATCATTATTCAATCATCATCAAGAAACATGGCTACTGGAACACAGCTCTACCTTTTCAGGCAGTTCCCTCCAGCCTCTCCATTACATCTTTTTTTTTTCTCATCAGTTTTTTTTTTATTAATTAAAAAAAAATTAACTAACACAACATTTAGAAATCATTCCATTCTACATATGCAATCAGTAATTCTTAATATCATCACATAGATGTATGATCATCATTTCTTAGTACATTTGCATCGATCTAGAAAAAGAAATAGCAAGACAACAGAAAAAGAAATAAAATGATAATACAGAGAAAAAAATAAAAATAAAGAATACAAAATATATATATATATATAAACAAACAAACAAACAAACAAAAAACTATAGCTCAGATGCAGCTTCATTCAGTGTTTTAACATAATTACATTACAATTAGGTAGTATTGTGCTGTCCATTCTTGAGTTTTTGTATCTAGTCCTGTTGCACAGTCTGTATCCCTTCAGCTCCAATTACCCATTATCTTACCCTGTTTCTAACTCCTGATGGTCTCTGTTACCAATGACATATTCTAAGTTTATTCTCGAATGTCAGTTCACATCAGTGGAACCATACAGTATTTGTCCTTTAGTTTTTGGCTAGTCTCACTCAGCATAATATTCTCTAGGTCCATCCATGTTATTACATGCTTCATAAGTTTATCCTGTCTTAAAGCTGCATAATATTCCATCGTATGTATGTACCACAGTTTGTTTAGCCACTCGTCTGTTGATGGACATTTTGGCTGTTTCCATCTCTTTGCAATTGTAAATAATGCTGCTATAAACATTGGTGTGCAAATGTCCGTTTGTGTCTTTGCCCTTGAGTCCTTTGAGTAGATACCTAGCAAAGGTATTGCTGGGTCGTATGGCAATTCTATATTCAGGCACCGCCAAACTGCCTTCCACAGTGGTTGCACCATTTGACATTCCCACCAACAGTGGATAAGTGTGCCTCTTTCTCCGCATCCTCTCCAGCACTTGTCATTTTCTGTTTTGTTGATAATGGCCATTCTGGTGGGTGTGAGATGATATCTCATTGTGGTTTTGATTTGCATTTCTCTAATGGCCAGGGACATTGAGCATCTCTTCATGTGCCTTTTGGCCATTTGTATTTCCTCTTCTGATAGGTGTCTGTTCAAGTCTTTTTCCCATTTTGTAATTGGGTTGGCTGTCTTTTTGTTGTTGAGTTGAACAATCTCTTTATAAATTCTGGATACTAGACCTTTATCTGATATGTCATTTCCAAATATTGTTTCCCATTGTGTAGGCTGTCTTTCTACTTTCTTGATGAAGTTCTTTGATGCACAAAAGTGTTTAATTTTGAGGAGCTCCCATTTATTTATTTCCTTCTTCAGTGCTCTTGCTTTAGGTTTAAGGTCCATAAAACCGCCTCCAATTGTAAGTTTCATAAGATATCTCCCAACATTTTCGCCTAACTGTTTTATGGTCTTAGGCCTAATGTTTAGATCTTTGATCCATTTTGAGTTAACTTTTGTATAGGGTGTGAGATACGGGTCCTCTTTCATTCTTTTGCATATGGATATCCAGTTCTCTAGGCACCATTTATTGAAGAGACTGTTGTGTCCCAGGTGAGTTGGCTTGACTGCCTTATCAAAGATCAAATGTCCATAGATGAGAGGGTCTATATCTGAGCACTCTATTTGATTCCACTGGTCGCTATATCTATCTTTATGCCAATACCATGCTGTTTTGACCACTGTGGCTTCATAATATGCCTTAAAGTCTGGCAGCTTGAAACCTCCAGCTTCGTTTTTTTCCCTCAAGATACTTTTAGCTAACTCAAAATGGATCAAAGATCTAAACATTAGGTCTAAGACCATAAAACAATTAGAGGAAAATGTAGGGAGATATCTTATGAATCTTACAATTGGAGGCAGTTTTATGGACCTTAAACCTAAAGCAAGAGCACTGAAGAAGGAAATAAATAAATGGGAGCTCCTCAAAATTAAACACTTTTGTGCATCAAAGAACTTCATCAAGAAAGTAGAAAGACAGCCTACACAATGGGAAACAATATTTGAAAATGACATATCAGATAAAGGTCTAGTATCCAGAATTTATAAAGAGATTGTTCAACTCAACAACAAAAAGACAGCCAACCCAATTACAAAATGGGAAAAAGACTTGAACAGACACCTACCAGAAGAGGAAATACGGATGGCCAAGAGGCACATGAAGAGATGCTCAATGTCCCTGGCCATTAGAGAAATGCAAATCAAAACCACAATGAGATATCATCTCACACCCACCAGAATGGCCATTATCAACAAAACAGAAAATGACAAGTGCTGGAGAGGATGCGGAGAAAGAGGCACACTTATCCACTGTTGGTGGGAATGTCAAATGGTGCAACCACTGTGGAAGGCAGTTTGGCGGTGCCTGAATATAGAATTGCCATATGACCCAGCAATACCTTTGCTAGGTATCTACTCAAAGGACTCAAGGGCAAAGACACAAACGGACATTTGCACACCAATGTTTACAGCAGCATTATTTACAATTGCAAAGAGATGGAAACAGCCAAAATGTCCATCAACAGACGAGTGGCTAAACAAACTGTGGTACATACATACGATGGAATATTATGCAGCTTTAAGACAGGATAAACTTATGAAGCATGTAATACCATGGATGGACCTAGAGAACATTATGCTGAGTGAGTCCAGCCAAAAACTAAAAGACAAATACTGTATGGTCCCAATGATGTGAATCGACATTTGAGAATAAACTTGGAATATGTCATTGGTAACAGAGTTCAGCAGGAGTTAGAAACAGGGTAAGATAATGGGTAATTGGAGCTGATGGGATACAGACTGTGCAACAGGACTAGATACAAAAACTCAAAAATGGACAGCACAATAATACCTAATTGTAAAGTAATCATGTTAAAACAGTGAATGAAGCTGCATCCGAGCTATAGGTTTTTGTTTTGTTTTGTTTTTACTATTATTACTTTTATTTTTTTCTCTATATTAACATTCTATATCTTTTTTGGTTGTGTTGCTAGTTCTTCTAAACCGATGCAAATGTAATAAGAAATGATGATCATGCATCTATGTGATGATGTTAAGAATTACTGATTGCATATGTAGAATGGTATGATTTCTAAATGTTGGGTTAATTTCTTTTTTTCCATTAATTAATAAAAATAAGATACTTTTAGCAATTCGGGGCACCCTGCCCTTCCAGATAAATTTGCTTATTGGTTTTTCTATTTCCGAAAAATAAGTTGTTGGGATTTTGATTGGTATTGCATTGAATCTGTAAATCAATTTAGGGAGGATTGACATCTTAACTATATTTAGTCTTCCAATCCATGAACACGGTATGCCCTTCCATCTATTTAGGTCATCTGTGATTTCTTTTAACAGTTTTTTGTAGTTTTCTTTGTATAGGTCTTTTGTCTCTTTAGTTAAATTTATTCCTAAGTACTTTATTCTTTTAGTTGCAATTGTAAATGGAATTTGTTTCTTGATTTCCCCCTCAGCTTGTTCATTGCTAGTGTATAGAAACACTACAGATTTTTGAATGTTGATCTTATAACCTACTACTTTGCTGTACACATTTATTAGCTCTAGTAGTTTTGTTGTGGATTTTTCCGGGTTTTTGAAGTATAGTATCATATCATCTGCAAACAGTGATAGTTTTACTTCTTCCTTTCCAATTTTGATGCCTTGTATTTCTTTTTCTTGTCTAATTGCTCTGGCTAGAACCTCCAACATGATGTTGAATAATAGTGGTGATAATGGACATCCTTGTCTTGTTCCTGATCTTAGGGGGAAAGTTTTCAATTTTTCCCCATTGAGGATGGTATTAGCTGTGGGTTTTTCATATATTCCCTCTATCATTTTAAGGAAGTACCCTTGTATTCCTATCCTTTGAAGTGTTTTCAACAGGAAAGGATGTTGAATCTTGTCAAATGCCTTCTCTGCATCAATTGAGATGATCATGTGATTTTTCTGCTTTGATTTGTTGATATGGTGTATTACATTAGTTGATTTTCTTATGTTGAACCATCCTTGCATACCTGGGATGAATCCTACTTGGTCATGATGTATAATTCTTTTAATGTGTTGCTGGATTTGATTTGCTAGAATTTTATTGAGGATTTTTGCATCTATGTTCATTAGAGAGATTGGTCTGTAGTTTTCTTTTTTTGTAATATCTTTGCCTGGTTTTGGTATGAGGGTGATGTTGGCTTCATAGAATGAATTAGGTAGTTTTCCCTCCACTTCGATTTTTTTGAAGAGTTTGAGGAGAGTTGGTACTAATTCTTTCTGGATTGTTTGGTAGAATTCACATGTGAAGCCGTCTGGTTCTGGACTTTTCTTTTTGGGAAGCTTTTGAATGACTGATTCAATTTCTTTACTTGTGATTGGTTTGTTGAGGTCATCTATTTCTTCTTGAGTCAAAGTAGGTTGTTCATGCCTTTCTAGGAACTTGTCCATTTCATCTACATTGTTGTATTTATTAGCATAAAGTTGTTCATAGTATCCTGTTATTACCTCCTTTATTTCTGTGAGGTCAGTGGTTATGTCTCCTCTTCCATTTCTGATCTTATTTATTTGCGTCCTCTCTCTTCTTCTTTTTGTCAATCTTGCTAAGGGCCCATCAATCTTATTGATTTTCTCATAGAACCAACTTCTGGTCTTATTGATTTTCTCTATTGTTTTCATGTTCTCAATTTCATTTATTTCTGCTCTAATCTTTGTTATTTCTTTCCTTTTGCTTGCTTTGGGGTTAGTTTGCTGTTCTTTCTCCAGTTCTTCCAAGTGGACAGTTAATTCCTGAATTTTTGCCTTTTCTTCTTTTCTGATATAGGCATTTAGGGCAATAATTTTCCCTCTTAGCACTGCCTTTGCTGCGTCCCATAGGTTTTGTTATGTTGTGTTTTCATTTTCATTCGCCTAGAGATATTTACTAATTTCTCTTGTAATTTCTTCCTTGACCCACTCGTTGTTTAAGAGTGTGTTGTTGAGCCTCCACGTATTTGTGGATTTTCTGGCACTCTGCCTATTATTGATTTCCAACTTCATTCCTTTATGATCAGAGAAAGTGTTGTGTATGATTTCAATCTTTTTAAATTTGTTAAGACTTGCTTTGTGACCCAGCATATGGTCTATCTTTGAGAATGATCCATGAGCACTTGAGAAAAAGGTGTATCCTGCTGTTGTGGGGTGTAATGTCTTATAAATGTCTGTTAAGTCTAGTTTATTTATTGTAATATTCAAGTTCTCTGTTTCTTTATTGATCGTCTATCTAGATGTTCTGTCCATTGATGAGAGTGGCAATTGAAGTCTCCAACTATTATGGTAGATGTGTCTATTTCCCTTTTCAGTGATTGCAGTGTATTCCTCACATATTTTGGGGCATTTTGATACGTTGCATAAATATTTATGATTGTTATGTCTTCTTGTTTAATTGTTCCTTTTATTAGTAGATAGTATCCTTCTTTGTCTCTTTTAACTGTTTTACATTTGAAGTCTAATTTGTTGGATATTAGTATAGCTACTCCTGCTCTTTTCTGGTTGTTATTTGCATGAAATATCTTTTCCCAACCTTTCACTTTCAACCTATGTTTATCTTTGGGTCTAAGATGTGTTTCCTGTAGACAGCATATAGAAGGATCCTGTTTTTTAATCCATTCTGCCAGTCTATGTCTTTTGATTGGGGAATTCAGTCCATTAACATTTAGTGTTATTACTGTTTGGGTAATCCTTTCCTCTACCATTTTGCCTTTTGTATTATATATATCATATCTGATTTTCCTTCTTTCTACACTCTTCTCCATACCTCTCTCTTCTGTCTGTTCGTATCTGACTCTAGTGCTCCCTTTAGTATTTCTTGCAGAGCTGGTCTCTTGGTCACCAATTCTCTCAGTGACTTTTTGTCTGAGAATGTTTTAATTTCTCCCTCATTTTTGAAGGAAGTTTTGCTGGATATAGAAGTCTTGGTTGGCAGTTTTTCTCTTTTAGTAATTTAAATATATCATCCCACTGTCTTCTAGCTTCCATGGTTTCTGTTGAGAAATCTACGCATAGTCTTATTGGGTTTCCCTTGTATGTGATGGATTGTGTTCTCTTGCTGCTTTCAAGATCCTCTCTTTCTCTTTGACCTCTGACATTCTAGCTAGTAAGTGTCTTGGAGAACGCCTATTTGGGTCTATTCTCTTTGGGGTGCGCTGCACTTCTTGGATCTGTAATTTTAGGTCTTTCATAAGAGTTGGGAAATTTTCAGTGATAATTTCTTCCATTAGTTTTCCTCCTCCTTTTCCCTTCTCTTCTCCTTCTGGGATACCCACAACACATATATTTGTGCGCTTCATATTATCATTCAGTTCCCTGATCCCCTGCTCAAATTTTTCCATCCTTTTCCCTATAGTTTCTGTTTCTTTTTGGCTTTCAGATGTTCCATCCTCCAGTTCACTAATTCTGTCCTCTGTCTCTTTAAGTCTACCATTGTAGGTTTCCATTGTTTTTTCATCTCTTCTACTGTGTTTTTCAATCCCATAAGTTTGTGATTTGTTTTTTTCAGACTTTTTGTTTCTTCTTTTTGTTGATCCCATGCCTTCTTCGTGTCCTCCCTCAATTTATCGATTTGGTTTTTGAAGAAGTTTTCCATTTCTGTTCGTATATTCAGAATTAGTTGTCTCAGCTCCTGTATCTCATTTGAGCTATTGGTTTGTCCCTTTGACTGGGCCATATCTTCAATTTTCCTGGTGTGATTTGTTATTTTTTGCTGGCATCTGGGCATTTAATCAGATTTCCCTGAGTGTGGGACCCAGCAGGTTGAAAGACTTTCCTGTGAAGTTACTGGGTTCTGTTTTTCTTATCCTGCCCAGTACGTGGTGCTTGTCTGTCTTCGGGTCCCACCAGCAAAAGATGTTGTGCCTCCTTTAACTTTGGAAGACTCTCGCTGCTGGGTGTGTGGTGGAGACAGAGGAAAGGTTGTAGGTTGGTTTTAATGGCTTCAAATTGTGAAGTCCTGGGATCTGAATTCCTTGAGAGAGGGATTCCACCTGAGTTGCGTTTCACCCCTCCCGCGGGGAAGGTTCAGGTGGTAGAGAGCCCTAAAAGCAGCCTGTTTCTGTGTTTGGGGCAGTTGTAACCTATGTAATCCCAGTGCTGAGCCCAGAGGCAACAAAGCCTCCATAGACACAGCTGCAGAAGGCTCTGTTTCACCCCCTTTCCTCTTTTTCAGTTAGCCCAATCAGCGACTTCTGCCTTGATCAGTTTCGCCTGAGCTGAGGGCCTATTTTTAGTAGTCAGAAGTTGTTCCTTAATGCCACTATTGGTGTTAGGTTGGGCTCAGTCTCTACTACTGTTGGAGACTCTTTCCTTTCCCTCTGGGAAGTCGCCTGTGGGGGAGGGTTGCCAGCCACTGTGGCTTGGGGAACTGCTGTTCTGATACTCCCAGCCAGCCCGGGAAGCCACGTGTGTGGAAGGGGCTGTGGTCGCTGGAAACTGCGGCTTGGGGGACTGCTGTTCCGAGGCTACCAGCCAGCCTGGGAAGCCACGTGTGGGGGAGGGTCCCTGGCCGCTGCGGCTTGGGGAACCCGATCCAAAGTGCCCAGCCGGCCCGGGAAGGAGGGAGGGAGGAGCTCCGGCCACCAGCCGCCTCGGCCCGGGGAAGCGCATGCCTCTCGGGGACCTCACCGCAGGGGAGTCTCTTAGCTGGTCCAGCCGTTCCTGAATGGGGTGCGCTGTGTGTCTGGTCTCTGTCGTGGCTCCGGGAGCTGTACTGTGCTGTTTCTAGTTCTTTAGTAGTTGTTCTGGAGGAGGAACTAAGACCCGCGTGCCTTACTAAGCCGCCATCTTCTCTCCATTACATCTTGAATCTGTACCCTGTAATTTAACTGAATTTATTTGTAAGCTCTTATTTTATCTGATATTAATATAGCCATCCCTGCTCTCTTTTGGCTATTATTTGCATGAATGTCTTTTTATCTGTCCTCTTACTTACAACCTATTTGTGTATGGATCTAAATGGAGTGTTTTGTAGATAGCACACATTGAATCATATTTTTAAATTCATTCTGCTGATATCTGCCTTTTGATTAGAGAGTTTAATTCATTTACATTTAAAGTTATTGCTGATAAGGAAGGAATGACGTATGCAATTTCACTGCTTGTTTTCTATGTGTCTCATATCTTTTTTTATTCCTCAGTTCCTGCATTACTGCAAACTTTTATTTTCAATTAACTTTTTTCTATTCTGCTTTGATTCTTTCCCATTTACTTTTTGTATTTTTTTCCTTAGTGTTAACCCTGGGGATTACAATTAGCTCCTTAAAATAAAAGTATTTTGAAATAATAACACATTAGCTTCAATAATATACAAAACTCTGACCCTATACAGCTTTGTCCATTTCCCTTTATGTGGTTGTTGTCATAAATTACATCTTTATATTGTGTGCTCATTAACATAGTGTGGTGGTTTGAAGTTGTATGTACCCCAGAAAAACATGTTCTTAAATCTAATCCATTCCTGTGTGAGCGAACCCATTGTAAGTAAGGCCTTTTGGGAAGTTACTTCAGTTAAGAAGTTGTGGCTCACCTCAGTCAGGTGGGTCTTAATCCTATTATTGGAATCCTTTATAAGTGAAATGAAATTCAGACAGAGAGAAAGCTACAGAAATTAAGAACCTGAAATCGGTAAAACCCAGAAGAGAACAGAGAGGCCAGGAGAAGCTGCTGTGTGCCTTGCCATGTGACAAGCTAAGGACCAAAAATGGCTAGCAGTGAGCCCCAGAATACAATAGCCTTCAGGATGACAGCATCACCTTGAAGATGCCTTGATTTGAACTATTTTCCAGTCTCAAATCGTGAGTAAATAAATTTCCATTGTTTAACCTGACCCAGTTCGTGGTATTTGCTTGAGCAGCCTTAGAAACTAAAACACATATATTTATCATTATTGTTTTAGGCATTTTTTTAGTAGGCAGGAAATTTATTAAGAACACATGTAAGAGGACATGTGGGCACTCTCACAGACAGAGGTGAAGAAGGTGAGAGGCAATAGGCAATGTGGGGCCATTTCTTTTTTAGATTAGCTTTACTTATTCCCCCTCCCTCTTCCTTGTTCAGGGTTTTCTTTTCCCCTCTCTTCTCTCCAGGGCAGTGCATTTGGGTGCTTTGGTTGGTTTCACCCTTCTTCGTAGAGGACTCACTCAGGTAGAGGTCATTTGGCTCTACCTTCTGTGTGGATGACTGAGGTGGGGGATGGTCTGACTTCAGATGGGTCGGCTGCTGATGGGTGTTTCCCATAAGTGGATAGCCCTGCCCTGGGCAGGGTGTCTCTGGGGACAGGGGCCTTCTTGAACATGATTAACTGTCCTTGTTCAACTGTCCTTCTCTCCATTCTCAGGTCCCTGATGTAGCCTGCTTCATCTTCCCCTTGGAGAATTCTTGCCCCTTAATCTTTATTTTATTTTATTTATTAAACATCCCAACATAAAACACAAACGTTCTTAACATATGATCATCCCATTCTACATATATAATCAGTAACTCACAATATCTATCACATAGTAGTATATTAATCATCATTTCTTAGAACATTTGCATCAATTCAGAAAAAGAAATAAAAAGAAAACAGAAAACAATTCATACATACCATACACCTTACTCTCCTTTCATTGATCACTAGCATTTCAATCTACTAAATTTATTTTAACATTTGTTCCCCCTATTATTTATTTATTTTTAATCCATATGTTCTACTCATCTATTGGTAAGGTAGATAAAAGGAGGATCAGACACAAGGTTTTCACAACCACACAGTCACATTGTGAAAGCTATATCATTATACAATCATTTTCAGGAAACATGGCTACTGGAGCACAGCTCTACATTTATAGGCAGTTCCCTCCAGCCTCTCCATTACACCTGAACTAAACAGGTGATATCTATATTATACATAAGAATAACCTCCAGGATAACCTCTCAACTCTTTGGAATCTCTTAGCCATTGACAATTTATTTTGTCTCATTTTGTTCTTCCCCTTTTGGTTGAGAAGGTTTTCTCAATCTGTTGATGTTGAGTACCAGCTCATTGTAGGATTTCTGTCCCACGTAGCCAGGAATGTCCACACCCCCTGGGAGTCATGTCCCACATAGAGAGGGGGAGGGCAGAGAGTTTTCTTGCCATGTTGGCTGAGAGAGAGAGGCCACATCTGAGCAATAAAAGAGGTTATCTTGGGGGTGGGTGACTCTTAGGCCTAATTTTAAATAGGCTTAGCCTATCCTTTGCAAGGTTAAGTTTCATATGAACAAAACTCAAAACTGGGGACTCAGCCTATTGCTTTGGCTGTCCCCACTGCTTGTGAGAATATCAAGAATTCTCCACTTGGGGAAGTTGAAATTTCCCCCTTTCTCACCATTCCCCCAAGGGGACTTTGCTTGCCCCTTAATCTTAAGAGGTGCTGAGGGATGAACTTCTGTTTTCTGTAGCTGCTTCTGGCTTGTCAGGGGGTTATAGGCCCTGCCTGATGGGGCATAGAACTTTTTGTCTATCTCATTTAAGCTGAGCGGGGAGATGTCTGGAGGGGCACTTTGAATGGTTGGAAACCCTCCCATCGACATTGGTTTGGTGTGAAAGTCTTCTAGTCTGGAAGAAATAAACTTGGTGGAAGCTTAAAGATGCAGGCCAATCAATAGCAAGAGGATAGAAGTGAGCAGGTCTCAGAGAGGCATTAGCCAAGTGAGACTGGGGAAGAGGGAAGGAAATGACCAACTTTTGGGTTGTGACTTTTAGCTGGGCAGCTTGTCCTTGTTTAAGTGATGAATAAGAGAGTATATGTGGTAAGTTATGAGGTGCTGGAATGAGGCTTAGAAGGGGCTTGATTGCTTGGGCTGTGGCTTTGGCTGCTGTGTCAGCCCAGCTATTTCCTTAAGAGCTGTTAGTGTTATTTTTTGATGGCTAGGGCAATGAATTATAGCTATTTCTGTTGGCAAGAGCATGGCATTTAAGAAATTGAGTATTTTTTGGTGGTATTTGAGAGAAAGCCTCACTCTTTCTTTACCGTTAAGTGAGCATGCAGAAGTAGGAAGGCATAGTCTTTTCCCTTTTCTTAGTTTTAAAGCTCAGGTAAGGACAATTAGTTTGGTCCTCTGAGTTAAAGTCCATGGACATAGGGTTTTGGCTTCACTCTAGTCTGGCTTGTTAAATTGGGAGCCGCTGTTTCTTAAGAGAATAGCAAGAATTCCCCACATGGGGAAGTTTAATAGTTTTACTTTTTCTTTAATCCTTCCAGGGATTTTGCAAATTAGATACTGTGCTATAGAACATGTAGAGCTTTTTATTGGTTGCTATATGGAATAATGCTTACTTTTAAAGCTAGAGAATTTTAATTTTGAATTTTAGGTGTCACACAGATAATTGAAGTTTTAGGGAATTACTGGGTTATACAAAGAGTGAAGGATTTCAGAATTTAGAAATAATAGTGAGAGCTCAAGAGTAAATGTGACTGCTATATAAGTTTACAACTTAAGTCTTAATTATTTATAAGCATTTTAAATGAAGCTACTTTTAGAAATAAGAACATGTGATAGTTTTATATTGAGGTTATTAGCTCAAACAATGGCAAACGTTGTGTCCTGTTTTGTTTATACACATTTACTAGGTTGTTAATTAACAGGTAGAATATAATTTATATACTTGCCTTGTTGCTCTTTTTGCTGACGATGAAGTTTTGACTAAAACCGACCACATGTCTAAATTTTTAGGGAAAGCAGTACAACTGACAAGTAATTTTGGTTGTTCCCATGATTTGTAACTTTTAACGTTGTACAGATCAGTATTAAGATAGAAAATTGTCAAGTTTTTAGGAACTTTAAACAATTTCTAAGCATATAAATAACATTTCACCCATGTAAATTTGGCTAATGGAATGATAGAAAATTTTTTTTTAAATTATTGGAATATTTCTTAAATACCTTTTTAAAAATAAAATTTTATGATAATAAATTATATATTCATACACCATATAATCATCCAAATTGTGCAGTCATTGGTTCACAGCCTAATCATATAGCTGTACATTCATCATCACAGTAAATTTTTTTTTTTTTACATGGGCAGGCTCTGGGAATCAAACCCGGGTCTTCTGCAGGGCAGGTAAGATTTCTGCAATGGAGCTATCCTTGCACCACCCCACAATAGATTTTTGAACATTAAATATCTTTTTTATATAACATTTTAAATCATTTTAGCACTTTACTTTTACAAGGTGAGAGAATAAATCTTTTATAACAGTTTTTCCTTTTTTAAATCAACTTTTATTGAGATATATATTCACATACCATGTAATCATCTAAAGCATACAATTGTTAGTTTACAGTATCTTCATAGAGCTGTGCATTTGACATCACAACAATTTTTGATCATTTTCTTTACTCCAAAAAAATTAAAATAAGAATAAAAGTGAAAAAGAATATGTAAAACATCCCATATCCCCCTCCTCCTATTATTTATTTATTTTTATCTTTTTTTCCCTTACTCATCTGTCCATACACTGGATAAAGGGAATGTCGGTCACCAAGTTTTCACAACCACACAGTCACACCTAAAAGTTCTATAGTTATTAAGTCATCTTCAAGAATCAAGGCTATTGGATGGCAGTTGAACAGTTTCAGATATTTCTCTCTAGCTACTACAATACCTTCCAAACTGAAAAGGGACATCTATTTACTGCATAAGAATGACCTCCAGGATGACCTCTCAACTCTATTTGAAATCTCTCAGCCACTGAAACTTTATTTTGTTTCATTTCTCTTCCCCCTTTTGGTCAAGAAATCTTTCTTAGTCCCATGATGTCAGCCCAGGCTCATCCCTGGGGATCATGTCCCATGTTGCCAGGGAGAATTAGAGGGAAGGTAGTGAATTCACCTATGGAATTGGTTTAGAGAGGCCACATCTGAGCAACAAAAGAAGTTCTCTGGAGGTAACAGGCATAATCATATGTAGGCTTAGCTTCTCCTTTTCAGGAATAAGTTTCCTAAGGGCAAGCCTGAAGATCGAGGGCCTGGCCCATCAAATTGGCAGCCCCCAATGCTTGTGGGAATATCAGATCTTCCCGAGGTGGGAAAGTTTAATATTTCACCTTTTTTCCCCCAATCCCTCAAGGAAACTTTACAAAAATTTTTTTAACCTTTGCCCAGATTACTCTGAGATGTGTCAGGGCATCATACCAATCTGTACAAACCAACAAGATCCCATTCACTATTCAAAGTTCCATGTAATTATGGTGTTTGAATAAGCTGACCATACAAGTTAAATATAAGGTGCTACTGAAAATGCATATTTTGCACCAAATAAATATCTCTTCCTTTGGTCTCACACAGAAGTTGAAATTTTAAAATACAGTCAATATCATCCTTTACTCTTTAGTCTGATTTACCTTAGTCTTACCCAAATCAGCTTATTCAGTCTTAATTCAAGACTGATCTTTTTTTCATTGTTTTTAACAGTTGCTATATGGGGTAATGCTGACTTTCATAGCTACAGAACTGTAGTTCTAAGCCATAGGAATCACACAAATACCTGAAACTCCAGGTAATGACCATTTGTATACAAAGAGCTCAGCATCTCAGAATTTAGAAATAACAGTTACAACTCCAGAATAGATGTGACTGTAGTAAGAGCTTAGAATCTAGGAACCTTTAAAATAAGCATTCACTTTATAACCTATGCTCTCAAATTCAGTTGTCAAGTTTGCACATTATAGTTAGTCCATGTTAGTGAGGTGTTATAATATTTGTCTTTTTATTTCTGGCTTATTTCATTCAATGTACTGTCATCGAAATTCATTCACCTAGTTGTATGCCTTAGAACTTCATTTGTTTTTGCAGCCTTCAGTAGTCCATCATATGTATGCACCACATACCCCTTCCATTTCTCAGTTGCTGTACCTGTTATGGTCAGGTTCATGTGTGAACTTGACCAGGTGGTAGTACCTGTTTGTCTGGTTGGCCAAGTGCTAGCCTGTCTGTTGCTATGAGTACATTTCATAGAAGTAAATCATGATCGCATCAGCTACATCCACAGCTGATTCCATTCATAATCAGCCAAGGCGAGTGTCTTCTGCAATGAGTGATGCTTAATCTAATCACTGGAAGCCTTTTAAGGAAGATTCAGAAGAGACAGGCTCTCTTCCTGTTTCGAACAACAAGCCTCTCCTGTGGAGTTCATCCAGACCCTCCATCAGAAACATCAGCTCCACAGACTACCCTAAGGACTTTGGATTCAATGTTCCTACAGTTACATGAGACACTTTTATAAATTTTATATTTACGAATATTTCCTGTTGATTCTGTTTCTCTAGAGAACCCAAATTAATTAGTACCCTTAGGCCAGCTCCTTCCACTACAAAATGGGAACACTGCCACCATAAACACCAGTGTGCAAATGTCCATTCATGTTCCCTTCTCTAATTTTCTTCAAGAATACACCTAATTACAGGGTTACAGGATCATGTAGCAACCCCACCCCTATCCTCCTATGGAGCCACCACACTGCCCTTCAGAGGGGCTGCACCACTCTACTTCCCTACCAACAGTGAATAGGTACATCTCTCTCTCCACATTTTCTCCAGTACTTGTATCCCTCTGTTCATTTTTAAATAGTTTTATTCACACATTATACAATCCAACCTAAGTAAAAAATCAGTGGTTCCTGGTATAATCACATAGCATGCCTTCAGTACCACAATTTATATGAAGGTACTTCCATTTCTTCTGCCAAGAATCCCATACTTTTCTGCCATATTCCCTGATTACTGACATTTAGCTTTGGTGTATTGCCTTTGTTACATTCAATGGTAGCACATTACAGTATTACTATTAACTGTAGACCCTCGTTTGCATTGATATATATATTTTCCCATATATGATTCCATTTTTCATACCTTGCAATGTTGACATTCACATGTTCTCCTTTATGCAAAAGCATTCTCATACAAAAATATGCTTATCTTTGTGCATATAATCACCATTATTGTCCACTCTAGGCATTGTTAAGTCATACTGTCCTAGTCCTTATCCTCTATCTTTCCTTCTGGTGTCATACATACCACAGCCCTCTTCCTGCATCATACTCAGTTTTGTTCACTGTACTTACAGTATTGTGCTATCATCAGATAGTACTGTGCTATCTATTTCTAGATCTTTATGATCCATCCTATTAAACATTCTGTACTCCTTTAGCATCAAATGTCCAATCTCTACCCTCTTTCTATCTCCTGATGACTTACCTGTGTTTTTAACTTTAGCTCTTATATTCACTCATTAATGTTAGTTCATATTAGTAAGACCATACAGTATTTGTCCTTTTGTTTGTGACTGATTTTACTCAGCATAATGTCCTCAAGGTTTATACTGGTTTGAAGGGATGTATGTCCCCTAGCAAAGCCATGTTTTAATCTAAATCCCATTTCATAAAAGCAGAATAATCCCTATTCAATATTGTATGTTTGAAATTGTAATCAGATCATCTCCCTGGAGATGTGATTTAATCAAGAGTGGTTGTTAAGCTGGATTAGGTGACAACATGCCTCCACCCATTTGGGTGGGTCTTGATAAGTTTCTGGAGTCCTATAAAAGAGGAAACATTTTGAAGAAGGAGATTCAGAGGGAGCAGTGCAGAACAACATAGCCATGAGAACCAGAGTCCGCCAGACAGTGACCCTTGGAGATGAAGAAGGCAAACGCCTCTCGGGGAGCTTCATGAAACAGGAAGCCAGGAGAGAAAGCTAGCAGATGACACCATGTTCACCATGTGCCTTTCCAGATGAGAGAGAAATTCTGATGGTGTTTACCATGTGCCCTTCCACTTGAGAGAGAAACCATGAACTTCATCAGCTTTCTTGAAACAAGGTATCTTTCCCTGGATGCCTTAGATTGGACATTTCTGTAGACTTGTTTTAATTGGGACATTTTCTTGGCCTTAGAACTTAAACTAGAACTTATTAAATTCCCCTCTTAAAAAATCATTCCACTTCTGGTATATTGCATTCTGGCAGCTAGCAAACTAGAACAAGGTTCATCCACATTGTTACGTGCTTCATAACTTCATTCTGTCTTACAGCTGCATAACATTTCATCATACGTATATTCCATATTTATTTAGTCACTTGTTCATTAATGGAGATTTGGGCTGTTTCCATCTCTTGACAATAATGAATAATGCTGCTAAAAACATCAGTGTGCAAATGTCTGTTTGTGTCTTTGCCTTCAGTTCCTCCAAATATATACCTAGTAATGGGATTGCTGGATCATGTGGCAATTCTGTACTTAGCTACCTGAAGAGCCACCAAACTGCCTTCCAGAGCAGTTGTACCAATGTACATTCCCACCGACAGTGAATTAAGTGTTCCTCTTTCTCCATATCCTCTCCAGCACTTGTAGTTTTCTTTCTTTCTTTTTTTTTTTTATAATGGCCAGTCTTGTAATGTGAGATGATATCTCATTACGGTTTTGATTTGCATTTCCCCAATGGCCAGTGAAGTTGAGCATCTTTTTATATGTTTTCGAGTCATTTGTATTTCCTCTTCTGAAAAATGTCTGTCATGTCTTTTGTTTTTAATTTTTAAATTAAGTTGTTTGTCTTTTTGTTGCTGAGTTGTGTAATCTTTTTATATATTCTAGGTTTTAAACCCTTATCTGATATAGGGTTTCCAAATATTGTCTCCCATTGTATAGGCTGCCTTTTTACTTTCCTGACAAAGTCCTTTGATGCACAAAAGTGCTTAATTTTGAGGCGGTCCCACTTATTTATTTCTTATTTCATTGCTTATATTTTGGGTGTAAGAAATAGAAAACTAGCTCCTATCACAAGATCTATAAAATATTTTCATACTTTTTTTCTAAATGTTTTATGATTTTAGCTCTAAGTTAAGGTCTTTGATCCAGTTTTGTTGATTTTTATGTGTGGTGTGAGATGGGGGTGCTCTTTCAGTCTTTTGGATATGGACATCCAGTTCTCCAAACGCCATTTATTGAAGAGGCTGCTCTGTCCCAGTTGAGTTGGCTTGACCATCGTATCAATGATCAGTTGTCCATAGATGAGTGGGTCTATATCTGAACACTCAATTTGATTCCATTGTTCAGTATATCTATCTTTATGTCAGTACCATGCTGTTTGACCACTGCAGCTTTGTAATGTGCTTTAAAGTCAGGTAGTGTGAGACCTCCACTTCATTCTTCTTTCTGAAGATAGTTTTAGCTATTCAGACACCCTGCCCTTCCAGATAAATTTGGTTTTTGATTTTTCTATTTCTGCAAAGTAAGTTGTTGGGATTTTAATTGGTATTGCATTGAATCTATACATAAATTTGGGTAGAATTGATATCTTAACTATATTTAGTCTTCCATGAACACAGTATGACCTTACATTTATTTAGGTCTTCTTTGATTTCTTTTAGTAATTTCTTGTAGTGTTCTGTGTATAGGTCCTTTGTGGCCTTGATTAAATTTATTACTAAATATTTTATTCTTTTTGTTGCTATTGTAAATGGATTTTTTTTCTTGATTTCCTCCTCAGATTGCTCATTACTAGTGTATAGAAACACTACTGGTTTTTGGGTGCTGATCTTGTACCCTGCCAGTTTGCTGTACTCATTTATTTGCTCTAGTAGCTTTGCTCTTGATTTTTTAGGATTTTTGACATACAATATCATGCCATCTGCAAACAGTGAAAGTTTTACTTCTTCCTTTCCAATTTGTATGCCTTTAATTTTTTCTTGTCTAATTGCTCTAACTAGAACTTCCAGCACAATGTTGAATAACAGTGGTAACTGTGGGCATCATGTTTTGTTCTTGATCTTAGAGGGAAAGCTTTCAGTCTTTCCTCATCGAGGATGATGTTAGCTGTGGTTTTTTCATACATTCCCTTTATTATGTAGAGGAAGTTCCCTTTTCTTCCTATCCTTTGAAGTGTTTTCATAAAGAAAGGATGTTGAATTTTGTCAAATACCTTTTCTGCATTAATCAAGATGATCATGTGGTTTTTCCACTTTGATTTATTGATATGGTGTGTTACATTAATTGATTTTCTTGTATTGAACCAGCTTTCCATACCTGGAATAAATCCTACTTGGTCACGATGTATAATCCTTTTAATGTGCTACTGGATTCAATTTGCGAGTCTTTTGTTGAGGACTTTTACATCTATGTTCATTAAAGAGATTGGTCTGTATTTTTCTTATACATCTTTTTCTGGCTTTGGTTGTAGAGTAATGTTGGCTTCATAAAATGAGTTAGGTTGCTTTCCCTTATCTTCAGTTTTTTTTTAAGAGTTTGAGTAGGATTGGTACTAACTCTTTCTTGAATGCTTGGTACATTACACATGTGATGCCATCTGGTGCTGGACTTCTCTTTTTTGGGAGTTTTTTGATGACTGATTCAATCTGTACTTGTGATTGGTTTGTTGAAGTCATCTACTTCTTCTCAGGTCAATGTTGGTTGTTTATGCTAGGAAGTTGTTCTTTTCATTTACATTTTCTAGTTTATTAGCATATAATTGCTCATAGAATTTTCGCATTATTTCCTTTATTTCTGCAGGGTCAGTGGTTATATCTCCTCTTCCATTTCTGATTTTATTTATATCCTCTCTCTCTCTCTTTTTGTCAGCTGAACTAAGGGTCCATCGATTTCACTTACTTTCCCAAAGAACCAACTTCCGTTTTTGTTGATTCTATTATTTTCATGTTCTCAATTTCATTTATTTCTGTTCTAATCTTCATTATTTCTTTCCTTCTGTTTGCTTTGGAGTTAGTTTGCTGCTTTTTCTCTAGTTCCTCCAGGTTACCAGTTAATTCTTTGATTTTTGCTCTTCTTTTTTTTAATATAGGCTTTTAGGGCAATAAATTTCCCTCTCAGCACTGCTTTTTCTGCACCCCATAAGTTTTGATATGTTGTGTTATCATTTTCATTTGCCTTGAAATATTTACTGATTTCTCTTGTAATTTCTTCCTTGACCCACTGATTAAGAATGGTTTGTGTCATGGTTAGGGACAGGTGTCAACTTGGCCAAGTTGTGGTACCTGTTCATCTGATTGGGCAAGCGATGGCCTATCTGTTGCAATGAGGACATTTTATAGGATTAGGACATGATCACGTCAGCTACATCCACAGCTGATTCCATTTGTAATCAGCCAAAGGGGAGTGTCTTCTGCAATTAGTGATGCTAAATGCAATCACGGGAAGCCTTTTAAGGAGGACTCAGAGGAGACAAGTTCCATTCCTGCTTTGGCTGGTGAGCCTCTCCTGTGGAGTTCATCCAGGCCATCCATCGGAGTCATCGGCTTCGCAGCCTGCCCTGTGGATTTTGGACTCTGTGTCCTACGGTCACGTGAGATGCTTTCATAAATTTTATATTTGCAAGTGTTCCCTGTTGATTCTGTTTCTCTAGAGAACCCTAACTAATACATCTTGGTACCAGGAGTGGTTCTTAAGGAACAGAATCTTAAAAATGGGTTTTTATGAATGGTTTTCTACTCTGACTGGACTCAGAGACACTAAGGACTCTGATTCCCATAATCAGAATGACACTCCCAATCCATGGACTGAGTTGGCAAAGGAGATAGTCAAAATATCATCATTCGATTCTCCTAATGCTTCGCTTGTACGAAGCCAGACTCTGGGAGATAATGTTTTTGACACCTTTACAGAGTTTTGTAGAAATAAGAGTTATAGAGATGTTGGTTGGTTGTTGTTAGATACACTGTCTACATTAAAGGGTGAAAGGGATGGGCTTAAGGCTTCAAACGAGAAGCTTAAGCACCATCTGAAAGATGTAGAGGTTTCTATGAGTATCCTGAAGGAAAATCTTGTTTCCTGTAGCCATAGACTTGAGATCTCTGAAAATCAGACTCAGAATCTTATTGTTAGAGTAGCAACTTTACAACGTAAACTGAAATCTCAGTCTTGCATGGTGTCTGCCGTTAAAGTGAGGGCATTGATTGGAAAGGAGTGGGACCCTGAAAAATGGGATGGTGACATATGGATTGATAATGATGTTGGGGGTGAGGTTGAAACCCTAGACCATGCTGAGCCTTCTTTAGATAACCCTGTAATAGTCTGCCCTGAGGACATAGCCGCCCCACCTCCAGCCTGCCTTGAGGAATTGGCCACCCAACCTCCTCCTGAAGGGATTAGCCCTAGAGTTATTAATCCTGTTTCACCAGATGAAACTGCAAATGAAAGCCCTGAAGCAAATGGCTTGGAAGATATTTCTAATTCTTTTCATGACCCACCCCCACCACCCCTCATTTCTTCTAGACCTATAACTAGACTAAAGTCCCAACAGGCCCCTAAAGGTGAGGTACAAAGTATCACACATGAGGAGGTACGTTATACTCCAAAAGAACTGTGTGAGTTTTCCAATTTATATAGACAGAAATCAGGGGTAATATGTGTGGCAATGGATTTTAAGAGTGTGGGATAATGGTGGGAGGAATATAAGGCTTGATCAGGCTGAATTTATTGATATGGGCCCACTAAGCAGAGATTCTGCATTCAATGTTATAGCTCGAGCAGTTAGAAAAGGTGTTAACAGCTTGTTTGGGTGGTTGGTTGAAACATGGATCAAAAGGTGGCCAACATTACCTGAGGTTGAAATGCCAGAACTGCCCTGGTATAATGTAGATGAGGGGATCCAGAGGCTTAGAGAGATTGGGATGTTAGAGTGGATTTATCATGCAAAGCCTGCTCTTACACCCCAGGAATGTCCAGAGGATGCACCTTTTACCAGAACAGTGAGAAATAAGTTTGTGAGACTAGCACCATCATCCCTAAAGAGCTCTGTGGTTGCACTTCTCTGTAGGTCAGATATTACTGTAGGAACTTCTGTCACTGAGCTGGAATCCTTAAACACAATGGGGATGACAGGATCCCGAGTTGGCAGAAGCAGGTGGCAGCACTTAATCACCAAAGACAGGGTAGACACGGGTATTATAATAGACAACAAACTCAAAGGAGGCGTCAAAATTATATGACATGCCAGAGATTTGTGGCATTGGCTAGTAAATCATGGGGTGCCTAGAAATACAACAGAAGGGCAGTCTACTAAATTCTTGTTGGAGCTGTATAAACAAAAGAGTTCTAGGCCAAAGGAACAGAAGTCTAACCTGAATTACAAAAACACAGATTCACGGCCCCTTAATCAATTTCCAGACTTGAAACAGTTTACAGACCCTGAGCCCCTTGAATGAAGGGGAGGCCAGGTCCCTATGGGGGAGAAACCTGTTATACTGCCACACATTTATACTGTTAACCTTCCTCTAAGTCTTCCCCAAGGAGACTGACGGCCTTTTACCATGGTAACTGTGCATTGGGGAAAAGGAAATGATCAGATATTTCGGGGATTATTAGACACTGGTTCAGAAGTGACGTGAATTCCAGGGGACCCAAAGCATCACTCTGGACCACCAGTCAGAGTGGGGGCTTATGGAGGCCAGGTGATCAATGAAGTTTTAGCTCAGGTCCATCTCACAGTGGGTCCAGTGGGCCCCTGGATCCATCCTGTAGTTATTTCCCCAGTTCCAGAATGTATAATTGGCATAGACATACTGAGCAACTGGCAGAATCCCCACGTTGGTTCTCTAACTCATGCAGTGAGGGCTATTATGGTGGGAAAGGCCAAGTGGAAGCCACTAGAACTGCCCCTACCAAGCAAAATAGTAAATCAAAAGCAATACCATATTCCTGGAGGGATTGCAGAGATTACTGCCACTCTTAAGGACTTGAAAGATGCAGGGGTGGTGATTCCCACCACATCCCCATTCAACTCTCCTATTTGGCCTGTGCAGAAAACAGATGGGTCTTGGAGAATGACAGTGGATTATCTTAAACTCAACCAGGTGGTAACTCCAATTGCAGCTGCTGTTCCAGATGTAGTATCATTGCTTGAGCAAATCAATACATCCCCTGGTACCTGGTATGCAGCTATTGATCTGGCAAATGCTTTTTTCTCAATAGCTATTAGTAAGGACCACCAGAAACAGTTTGCTTTCAGCTGGCAAGGTCAGCAATATACTTTCACTGTCCTACCTCAGGGGTATATCAACTCTCCAGCTCTATGTCATAATCTTGTTCGCAGAGACCTTGATTGTTTCTCCCTCCCACAAGACATCACACTGGTCCATTATATTGATGATATCATGTTGATTGGACCTAGTGAGCAAGAAGTAGCAACTACTCTAGATTTACTGGTAAGGCATTTGTGTGTCAGAGGATGGGAGACAACAAAAATACAGGGGCCTTCTACCTCAATAAAATTTCTAGGTGTCCAGTGGTGTGGGGCATGTCAAGATATCCCTTCTAAGGTGAAGGATAAATTGTTGCATCTGGCCCCTCCCGCAACCAAAAAAGAGGCACAACGCCTAGTTGGTCTTTTTGGATTTTGGCGACAACATATTCCTCATTTGGGTGTGCTACTCCAGCCCATTTATCGAGTGATCAGAAAAGCTGCTAATTTTGAGTGGGGACCTGAACAAGAGGAGGCTCTGCGACAGGTCCAGGCTGCTGTGCAAGCTGCTCTGCCACTTGGGCTGTATGATCCAGCAAATCCAATGGTGCTGGAAGTGTCAGTGGCAAATAGAGATGCTGTCTGGAGCCTTTGGCAGGCCCCTATAGGAGAATCACAACGCAGACCCTTAGGATTTTGGAGCAAAGCCTTACCATCTGCTGCAGATAACTACTCTTCTTTTGAGAAACAGCTTTTGGCCTGCCACTGGGCCTTAGTAGAGACTGAACGCTTAACCATGGGCCACCAAGTTACCATGAGACCTGAGTTGCCTATCATGAGTTGGGTGTTGTCTGACCCACCAAGCCATAAAGTTGGGCGTGCACAGCAGCACTCTATTGTAAAATGGAAATGGTATATACGAGATAGGGCCAGAGCATGTCCTGAAGGCACAAGTAAGTTACATGAGGAAGTGGCACAAATGCCCATGGTTTCCACTCCTGCTGCTACATTACCTTCTCTTTCCCAGACCAGAGCTATGGCCTCTTGGGGAGTTCCTTACAGTGAATTGACTGAGGAAGAGAAAACTCGGGCCTGGTTTACAGATGGTTCAGCACGATATGCAGGTACCACCCGAAGGTGGACAGCTGCAGCATTACAACCCCTTTCTGGGGTGTCCTTGAAGGACAGTGGTGAGGGGAAATCCTCCCAGTGGGCAGAACTTCGAGCAGTGCACCTGGTTGTTCATTTTGCATGGAAGGAAAACTGGCCAGAGGTGCGTTTGTATACTGACTCATGGGCTGTTGCTAATGGTTTGGCTGGATGGTCAGGGACTTGGAAAGACCGTAATTGGAAAATTGGTTACAAAGAGGGGAACTCCTTCTGGGGAAGGAGTATGTGGATAGACCTTTCTGAGTGGGCTAAAAACATGAAGATATTTGTGTCCCATGTGAATGCACACCAGAGGGTGACTTCAGCAGAGGAAGATTTTAATAATCAAGTGGATAAGATGACCTGTTCTGTGGATACCAGTCAGCCTCTTTCCCCAGCAACTCCTATTATTGCCCAATGGGCTCATGAACAAAGTGGTCATGGTGGTAGGGATGGAGGTTATGCATGGGCTCAGCAACATGGACTTCCACTCACCAAAGCTGACCTGGCTACAGCCACTGCTGAGTGCCCAATCTGCCAGCAGCAGAGACCCACATTCAGCCCCCAATATGGCACCATTCCCCGAGGAGACAAGCCAGCTACATGGTGGCAGGTTGATTACATTGGACCACTCCCTTCATGGAAGGGGCAGCGATTTGTTCTAACTGGAATAGACATACTCTGGATATGGGTTTGCTTTCCCTGCACGCAATGCTTCTGCCAAAACTACCATCTGTGGACTTACAGAATGCCTTATCCATCATCATGGTATTCCACATAGCATTGCTTCAGATCAAGGAACACACTTCACAGCAAATGAAGTGTGGGAATGGGCACATGCTCATGGAATTCTCTGGCCTTACCATGTTCCCCATCATCCAGAAGCAACTGGATTGATAGAACGGTGGAATGGCCTTTTGAAAACCCAATCACGGTGCCAACTAGGTGGCAAAAACTTGAAAGGCTGGGGTAATGTTCTCCAGGACGCTGTGTATGCTCTGAATCAGCGTCCGCTGTATGGTGCTGTTTCTCCCATAGCCAGGATCCATGGGTCCAGGAACCAAGGGGTGGAAATGGGTGTGGTGCCACTCACTATTACCCCTAGTGATCCACTAGGAAAATTTTTGCTTCCTGTCCCTGCTACCCTGAGTTCTGCTGGTCTACAGGTTTTAGTTCCAAAATGGGGTGTGCTTCCTCCAGGAGAAACAACAGTGATACCACTGAACTGGAAGTTAAGATTGCCACCTGGTCACTTTGGGTTACTTATGCCTCTGGATCAACACACCAAGAAGGGAATTATGTTATTGTCTGGGGTAATTGACCATGACTATCAGAAGGAAGTAGGACTGCAACTACATAATGGAGGTAAAGAAGAGTTTTCTTGGAATATAGGAGATCCCCTGGGGCGTCTATTAGTACTACCATGCCCTGTGATTAAAATCAATGGAAAACTGCAACAACACAATCCAGGCAGGACCACTAATGGCTCTGAGACTTCAGGAATGAAGGTTTAGGTCACCCCACCAGGCAAAGAACCACGGCCAGCTGAAGTGCTTGCTGAGGGGAAAGGGAACATGGAATGGGTAGTGGAAGAAGGTAGTGATAAATGTGAACTTCGACCACGTGATCAGTTACAGAAACAAGGACTGTAATGCTGTTTTGTTCGTGTTATACTATTTAAGATATCAAGTTTAAGAATGAATGTTGTCCAAGGATTTGCACCCTATTCTGGAGAGATTTAATGTATTTCCAGTTATATGCAGGACAGTTGAGTATTGTCAGGTAAAAGAAAAAATGTGTGCTTATTTGTTTTCATTTGGAAATTAAGTATGGTCTAAGGTGATATATATATATATATATATATATATATATATATATATATATATATATATATATATATATATATATATATATATATATATATATATATATATATATATATATATATATGCCAAGTTGACAAGGGGTGGACTGTCATGGTTAGGGACAGGTGTCAACTTGGCCAAGTTGTGGTACCTGTTCATCTGATTGGGCAAGCGATGGCCTGTCTGTTGCAATGAGGACATTTCATAGGATTAGGTCATGATCACGTCAGCTACATCCACTGCTGATTCCATTTGTAATCAGCCAAAGGGGAGTGTCTTCTGCAATTAGTGATGCTAAATGCAATCATGGGAAGCCTTTTAAGGAGGGCTCAGAGGAGACAGGTTCCATTCCTGCTTTGGCTGGTGAGTCTCTCCTGTGGAGTTCATCCAGGCCATCTATTGGAGTCATCGGCTTTGCAGCCTGCCCTGTGGATTTTGGATTCTGCGTTCCTATGGTCATGTGAGAAACTTTCATAAATTTTATATTTGCAAGTGTTCCCTGTTGATTCTGTTTCTCTAGAGAACCCTAACTAATACAGTTTGTTTAGCCTCCATAAATTTGTGAATTTTCCAGCCTTTTGCCTCTTATTGATTTCCAACTTCATTCCATTATGATCTTATAAAGTACTTTGTATAATTTCAATCTTTGTAAATTTATTGAGACATGCTTTGTGACCCAACATGTGGTCTATTCTGGAGAATAATCCAAGGGCACTTGAGAAAAATGTGTATCCTCCTGCTGTGGGTGTAATGTTCTTTAAATATCTGTTATGTCTAGTTCATTTTCATAGTATTCAAAATTCCTGCTTCCTTTTTGATCCTCTGTCTAAATGTTCTAGCCATTGATGAAAATGGTGTATTGAAGTTTCCAGCTATTATTGTGGAGATGTCTGTTTCTTCCTTCAGTGTTGATAGTGTGTGCCTCATGTATTTTGGGACACTCTGGCTTGGTGAACAAGTACTTATGATTGTTATGTCTTCTTGATTAATTGTTCCTTTTATTAAAATACAGTGTCCTTCTTTTCTCTTTTAATTGTTTTACATTTGGATTCTAATTTTCCAGATATTATAGCTAACCCCACTCTTTTCTGGTTGTTGTTTGTGTGAAATATCTTTTTCCAACTTTCACTTTCAATCTGTTTTTGTTCTTTGGTCTAAAGTGAATCTCTTGTAGACAGCATATGGATAGTTTTCCATCCATTCTTTTGATTGGAGAGTTTAATCCATTAATACTTAATGTTATTATTGTAAAGGCAGTAATTTATTCTACCATTTTGTGTTTTGGATTTTATATGTCATATCTTTTTCCATTTCTCTTTTTACCATTACTGATCATCTTCATTTCTACACTCTTCTCCAGATCTCTCTCTCCTGTCTTTTCCTATTTGCCTGTAGTGCTACCTTTAGTATTTCTTGTACAGCCTGTCTCTTAGTCACAAACTCTCTCACTGTGTGTTTGCTGAGAATATTTTAAACTCCCCCTCCTTTTTTGAAGGACAGTTTTGCTGGGTACAGAATTTTTGGTTGGTAGTTTTTAACTTTCAGTTTCTTAAATATATCATTCCACTGCCTTCTTGCCTCATCGTTTTGCTGAGAAATCCCCACATAGTCTTATTGAGCTTCCCTTGTATGTGATAGATCTCTTTCCTTTTGCTGCTTTTAGAATTCTTTCTTTATCTCTAATATTTGACAATCTGATTAGTAAGTGTACTGGAGTAGATCTATTTGGGTCTGTTCTGTTTGGGGTACATTATACTTCCTGGATCTGTAATTTTATGTCTTTCATGGGAGTTGAGAAATTTTCAGTGATTATTTCCTTCATTATTATTTCTTCCCATTTTCCCTTCTCTTCTCCTTCTGGGACACCTGTAACATGTATATTCATGTGCTTCATGTTGTCATTCTGTTCCCTGCGACCCTGACCATATTTTTCTATTCTTTTCCTTATCTGTTCTTTTGCGTGTAGGATTTCAGATGTTCTGTCTTCTGGTTCACTAATTCTTTCTTCTGTCTCTTCAAAATCTGCCTTTGTATGTCTCCACTGCGTTTTCCAACTCTTCTATTGTACCTTATATTCCCATTCTGAATTTTTTGAATTTTCACAATCAATCCTGTTGTACAATCTGTATTCCCTCAGCACAATTGCCCAATCTCTATCCTATTTCCATCTCCTGTTAGCCTGTGTTCTTAACTTCAATATTATTTGTTTTTTAAAGCTTTTGAGTTCTTCTTTATGATTGCCTAGTGTCTTCTTTATATCCTTGATCTCTTTTGCCATGTCTTCCCTCAACTCATTGATTTGATTTTTGACCTGATTTAGCATGTCTGATTGAACATTAATTAGTTGTTTCAACTCTTGTATCACATTTGAAGTATTAGTTTTTTCCTTTGACTGGGCCCTATCTTTATTTTTCCTAGTATGACTTGTGATTTTTTGTTGCTGTCTCAGCATCTGATTTCCTTGATTAGTTTATTCTGGAGGTCATTTTTAATCTTTTATATAGGGTTTTCTTGTTGGTTGGCTTTGTTCTTTATCTGTTTTTTTGGTGTTCAGTTCAATTTATTCTAGATGTCTGGCATAGCTTCTATTTAACTGATCAGAATTTTTCAGCTCTTGTTTTTCTGGTTCTTGCCTTACTTAAATGTATTATTTTTTGGGATATAATTCCCAGGTATCATTGGTCCTAGTCAGATTTTCCAAGACAAGACAGGCACTGGTCTCAGGATGAGGTTGTAATCAGCATTAAGTTTTCCTGGTTATGATATCCAGCAGGCTGTGAAGCCTCTATACTCTGTGCTTTTCCTATTCTTTCCAGCAGGTGGTATTTGTCAGCCTGCAACTCTTTACCAGTATAAAATGGTTTAGTGCTTTTAATTTTAAACTGAGCCTGTAGCTGCCAGGGGAGTGGTTGAGACAGAGACTGATGTAGAAGATAGGCTCAGGACTTAACCTCTGTGATCTGAATTCTCTGATTGAGGGCTCACTTGTGCTGATCCCCACTGCCCTTTTCCTGGGGAAGATAAGCCCTTTAGGGAATTAAATAATTCACTTGATTTGTAACTTTGACTCTCAGACCTCTTAGTTCCACCCTTGCCTAGTTCAGAGCTGACAACTGAAAATGACCGAGGCTTTCTCAAATGAGCTACTTAGAATAGTTTTTTTTTTTTACAAAACCCTTTTCAGAGCCAGTCCCAACTCCCAAGCTTTACCAGTCAAGAGCTGGAGTTTATATGTGCCTTGAATACAGCCCTTTTCCAATATTCTGAGCTGGGCTGACTCCCAAAGTCTCATTTTTTGTTATTGTTGTTGTTTTTTCCCATTAGCCCTGCCTTCTCTCTGCAGAGAGAGACCTTAGGATTCCTTCCCTGCTTGCTCTGGGTTTGTCTGTGCTGGTTGTATTCAGCAGACCAGGGTTTGTCTGTGCTTGGAGCTTGTATTCAGCAGACCAGATTTGTTAATTAAAACTACAGTTGGAGCTTGGCTGGGCTGTCCTCCCTTGCTCCCAGAAGAGGCCTCTTCTTTTTTTCCACAGGGGAGTGTTTCTGATTTAGCCTGCTGTGTCTCTGGATTTTGGGGGCTTTACTCACAGTTCTGTGGTGTCATCTTGGTTCTTCCATCTGTTCCAGATTGGTGTACAATTTGCATCCAGTCATAGATGTCCTCCAAACAGTTGTTCTAGATAGTTCCTGGATATTTACTAAGTGCTCTAGAGAATGAACTAAATTCCACACCTTCTTATGCCACCATCTTGCCCTGCCTCTATCCACAGTTTTCCTCTGAGTGAGAAGTCTTGCTTTCTGAAATAAAGGATGATAAGGTCAACATAAACGTTAACAAGAATTTTATTTTGATGTGATATAAAGCTTTTACCTTTTAGACAAATTACTCAAATGGTTAAGAACTTCTCTATAACTTTTCATTAAGGGCAGTTTAACTGAAAGCAGCACTGACTACAGCAGACAATTCATTTTTATAAATTATAACTGCTTACAGTCAGCGTGATAAACTTACTTTCTTAAACTTTTCATAACTGTCTACGTTTATCCAGGGCCTAAAGTTAGCAGTTGATTGCAGGACTTACTTTTAAAAAACTTTTTGCAACTTTCCATATTCATTCAGTTAGTAAAGACTACAATAAACAAAATTCACTTTTATATTAGGAATATGCTAGTTCACAAAGTTAATACCTTGCAAGACTGAGCTTTGAGGCAGTTGGAAGATAGTAAGATCTGCTGCTAAGGCATTCTCAAAGGTATGGGTATTATTTCAGAATTCTTGGAGCAGCACTGCTTAAGTGGGCTGGTGGGAATTTTGTCTTTAAGTTTCTGCCATTCAAAAGTAAATAGGGGGTGGGCAATGGTGGCTCAGTGGCAGAGTTCTCGCCTGCCATGCTGGAGACCTGGGTTCGATTCCCAGTGCCTGCCCATGTGAAAAAAAAAAAAAAAGCAAATAGGTATTGAGAGTTAGGGTGAAGAGGGATACAAAACTGGGTTAAGATCTAGGACTGGAAACTGATTTCATACAGAGTTGGCTGGGATGCTCTATTCCATACAGACAGGTTTATTTGCTTAAGGATTTCCTTTGGGATGCTGAGAGGCTTCCATCTAGTAGGGGCCTTGGGGCAAATAAAGGGGTAAACACTAGCCAGCTTAAAGTGGTCCCCAGGGAGTGAAGATCTCTCCCTAGAGGTGGGATGGAGCATTTAGCAATTTCCAAACTGATGGGAAACTAGGAAAGGGGTACAATCCTACTACAAAGGAAGGGGGTAGTGAAGGTTTTAGTTTGGGCTTTACTATCAACTCCCATAACTAGGCAAGTCCAAGTGATGGTAGGTCCAGAATGGCAGTTTAGAGTGGCTCTAGTGTTAATTAAGAAATTAATAATTTTACTTGTTGTATTGAATATCACCCAGAGCTCCTCTAAGTTGGTCAGATGTGAAGTTAGCAGAGCCATACACAGCCTTGAGCACTTTTAATCTTCTTCACTTGCTGCAAACAGGGCTTGAGGGGCTGTCATGTACGCTCTTCAGAAGACAGTGCAGTCCTTGAGGCTGAAGGCCATGTTGGTGGCGCCTGGGTTAGGGCCCTGGTGTGTCCCAAGTTTGAGGGTTGTTTCAAGGTTTTTGACATCCTTTTTGCCAATGGTCTTTTAATTTATAGTTGAAGCAGGCCTTTGAAGTTTGGAACCATGATTTGGATGACCTTGAGAGGACAGGGTGCTGCTAACAGTGTTAGAAAGAAAGCCATACCTGAAAGAGAATAAACGCTCACCTGATTATGGAGAAGAAAATAATTTAGTCACAATCTTGCAAGAACAGTTGCCCAACCAAAAAAAAAAATGATGGCTGGCATGCCCAGAAACTGAGAGAAGTAGTATTTATTTCCTAAACCTAGCATGCAGGTCCCTTCCCTCTTGCTCCATGATTGGATACTCCAGAGGTTACAGCCTACTTGGATAGTCTAACTAGTTCAAATTTCCCACCAAAGGTTCCCACTTTACATTTCTGTGACCCCGGCCATTACTTATTTAGACTTGCTTCTACATATTTGGTGCCAATTCTAGGCTTGTGTCAGAGTCTCTCTCCTTCCCTACCTGCAAGACCGGTATGAACTGTCCTGTAGCCCTTTCCTGCATCATCTTGTGTGAAAGCTAAACTTAATTTTATTCTTACAACAGCAACTGTAAGAAGCTGAGCCTGTTCTCTGGTCTTTTGTTTACCTCACTTTGCCTTCTCCTCCTCCTTGGCCTTGTTTCAATTGTTAAAGACAGAAAAGGCAGTTTCTAATAAGTCATTAGAGGGAGGTTGTGAACCCAAGGAGAGCTTTTGCAACTTTCTCTGACCGTTAGGGACAGGCTGACTGATGAAATGGGTGCTCAGCAAAATTTGACCTTCCCAGGAATTTGGGCTTACAAAGCCTCCCCTGGAACAGAGCCGGGTTATCCTTTTTCTTCTGAGTGATTTCCCTTTGCTTACTACAATTAACTGGCTTGGTAGTACATTTTCTTATGCCTTTTAGCAAACAAGTGTTCAAAGGGTATTAGGAAGATTTTCTTTTCTAAATGTTTGGACACAGGGAATTTTTGACTATTTTCTCTGTCTTACAAATTGTAGTTGAGAGTTCCATTGGAGGTCTATGCTTTCCCATTTTTTTAGCTTATATTGACTTCTGCCATTTCCCATTTTTCTCTGGAAAAAGAAATAGAGGAACTTTATATTTGGCCACAATGGGTTTTAATAGAGACTAAATAAAGATTTGGGGAGGGAGGTTGCTATTCAAAAGAGGATTATTTAAAATATTTGCATCTTTCTGTGAAGAAGAGTTATGAGGAAGAAGTTCTTGAAGTCCTTTTGGGCATAACATAATTTGCAAGAGATCTTTATGGGTTTATTCTGCTATAAAGCCATAAAAAAGTTATACATAAGGAATTCTTTTGCCACTTTCTCTCCCTTTTATAAAAGAGAACTGACTGTCCCATTCGTGGGCCAATGTTGGCTATCCTCCAGGTGATACTGTGACCAGACAGTACTGCATTAGAAAAAAAGCACCGCCTATTTCTAAGGAAGAGAGAGAAAGGAAAAAGAGAGATTTCAGTACCAGTGCCTGGTGTACCAGGTCACTGGCCTGTTGTTCTGAGTGCTCTCTATCCCCAGGCATCCCAAAGGTCCTCAAAGACTCAGGAGACAGATGGACAGGATGGGCCAGTATGATCCTGAGATTTCTGAGTCAACCTACTCATCTTTCTACAAGCGTTTTTGTTCTTGACTTACTGCCTGATTTACTGCTTAAGAGAATGGAAAGGACTTGCCACAAACAAAGAAACTCTAGGGAGGGAATCTCCCCAGGTGTTGCCAGGATTGGGCTAGAGGGAAGGAATATGAGGTGAATAAACCAGGCTTCCCTTAAGGGGGAATGTCCTGGGAAAGGCCAGTCACGCAATAAAATGTGGCTTAATACATTTTTCAGGCAATCAGTCAGAGGGGTCCAGGTATGGATATATTGTAGGACAGGGCCAGGAGTGAGGCTCCTGCAATCTCCCCAGAAGTGAGAGGGAGAGGGACAGGGAATGAATTTGGCTTCCATCATGAGGAAAATTATGGGGGAAAAGCCCTCAGTCAGGTCCCAAAGGGCGGTATCACCTGCTGCTCTGAGCCTTCTTGGAGGGAGCCAGTGGTTCAGAGTGAACTGAGTTTATGACCTTGGGAGCCACAGAGTGAGTCCTAGATTCCTAGAGAGAGCAGTGAAAATGATTCCACCCTTTCAGGAGGACACAGAGTTGCATGAGGATAACAATGAGCCAAGTGAGAAGGAAAGCAACAGCACATGGCCAAACCTCCCAGTACTCACCAGTGCAGATGGTTGAAGAGAAGAGTCTCTTGTCTAGCTTGCCAAAATATCTTGCCAGATTTCAGCTTCCTGGTTCTTTGCCATGCCATCAGAAAGAATTCAAGAGCACAGCACAGAGAGGAAGCAGGCAGAAATGCATTTGTTTTTAAAATAAAGAATAAAAAATGAGGAGTTACACATAAAAAATTCAATGACATTTATTTTTGTATTTATCTGTTTGGTTACCTTAGCAGTGTTCTTTATTTCTTCATATGGCTTAGAGTTACTGTCTATTGTCCTTTCATTTCCACCTGAAGCATTTCACTCTTTCATAGATCCTGTAGGGAAGGTTAACTAGTGACAAACACCCTCAGTTTTTGTTTACCTGCAACGATCTTAAATTCCCTTTTAATCTTGAAATATACTGGATATAGAATTATTGATTGACAGTTTTTTCCCCCTTTCATCACTTTAAATGTGCCATCCCACTGCCTTATGGCTTTCATGTTTTGTGGTGAGAAATCAGCTGTTAATATTATTGAGGATCCCTTACATATGGCCTATTACTTTTCTCTTGCTGCTTTCAAAATTCTCTTGGTCATTGGATTTTGGCAATTTGATTGTAATGTGTGTCACTGTGTATCTCATTCTGGGAGATCATTGAGCTTCTTGGATTTGTAGATTCATATCCTTCATCAAATTTGAGTATTTTTTGGTTTTTATTTCTTCACATGTTTTTTCAGCCCCTTTCTTTCCCTCCTTTCCTACTGGGACACCCATTATGCAAATGTTGTTACATTTATGGTGTCCCACAGTCTAATAAGCTTTGTTCACTTTTCTTTATTCTTTCTAGTCCTCAGACTGGATAATTTCAATTGACCTCTCTTTAAGTTCACTGATTCTTTCTTCTGCATGCTTAAATTTGCTATTGAAATCTTCTGGTGAACTTTTAATTTCACTTACTGTATTTTTCAGCTCCAGAATTTCTGTCTGGTTTCTTTTTATAGTTTCTGTCTCTTTATTGATACCCTGTATATGTTGAAACATATTTTTTTCTGGCTCCCTTTAGCTTCTTGTGCATGGTTTCCTTTAGCTCTTTGAATATATTTAAGAGAGTTGATTTGAAGTCTTTGTCTTGTAAGTCCATTGTCTGTCTTTCCTCAGGTATAATTTCTGACAATTTCTCTTATTAATGGGTCTCTATTTCTTATTCATTTGCCTGGTTCATGATTTTTTTGTTGAAAACTTGACATTTGAATATTACAATGCGGTAACTCTGGGAATAAGATTCTTCTTCCTCCTCTGTGTTTGTTTATGTTGCTTGATGTGATTTTTAGCTATTTGTTTGTTTAGTGATTTTTCTAAACTATTTTTGAAAAGTCTTTGTTCTTTGTCATGCACACATGGTCTCTGAAGTCTCTGTTCTTTTAGCCTGTGGTCAGCTACTGTTTTGAAAGAAAAATTTTTTGAATGTCTGTAGCCAAAAGAAGAAAAAATAAAAAGAAAGAAAAGAAAGGGAAGAAAAAGAAAATAAAGAAAAAGAAAAAAAAATCTCTCTTAGTTTTTGCATATTTGCTCTTTGTTGGGCCATTCCATTAACATTAGCTAGGCTGATTTTAACTCTGCCTTAGCCTTTACTTCCTGCTTGCACTGAGCCTAGAGATCAAGAGGTGAAACCAGAGCTATCTCAATTTTTTTCTAACCTGTGCTCTGCCCTGATCATGTGTGTGGCTTTCTAACTGTGTTCTGCCCTGATCATGTGTGTGGCTTTCTAAATTCTATAGTATATGCTGGTTATTTTCAATGTCTGAAACACTCTCACCAGTTTCCTCTCAGGCTTTTGGCCTGTCTTGTTTGCCTCAGCTGTATTTTTTTGTCCTAGGTAGAGCAGATTGTTTCATTTGTTTTATAATATTTTTTTATAAATGTCCTCTGTGTAATCCTGTTTCCTTTTGGTGAAGGTTCTGAATTAGGTCAAGGAAAAGCAAGCATCTTGAAAGAGTCCTCTGGGTAGCTACTAGGGAGCTTAAAACAGACAGACACAATTACACGAGAATAAGCTGCATTTTGTTTTCTCCAGAACCAGGTGCAAGGGTCAGACATTGGGAATAGAGCTGCCACCTTCAAGTGTGCTGTCAAGCCTAGGAGTGGAGTAGGGCAAGGGCAATCAAAAATGCTTTAAAGCTTTTAGTTTACTATATTTAGTTGCTATGTTGACTTAAAACTGGGTGGGGCCTTTTGATTAGGTTGTTTCCATGGAGAATTGACCCCACCGATTCAAGGTAGGTCTTAATCCACTTGCTGGAGCCCTTTAAGGGAGAGACATTTTGTAGAGAGCTTAGAGCTCAGAGAAGCTAAGAGAGAGAAAGAAAACACCCCTAGAGACATTTTTGAGAGATGGGCCAGCAGATGTTGCCATGTGCTGTGCCACGTGACAAAAGAACCCCAGATGCCATTGGCCTTTCTTCAGAGTCAAGGTATCTTCCTTTGTATGCCTTAATTTGGACATTTTCATGGACTTAGAACTGTAAATTTGTAACCTAATAAATCTCCTTTGTAAAAGCCAATCCATTTCTGATATATTACATTCTGGCAGCTGTAGCAAACCGAAATAGTTGCCTTTTTCTTGATTCAGCTTTTGTTTGATTGTGGTAAATCTTTGACTAGGTTGAAGAACTCTGATGAAGTTGACTCTGACAGTTTTGGTCAGTTTTTCAGTATTTCTGTGGAGGGATGGATCCTTAGAGCTACCTAGTCTACTGCTACTGTATTCACTGACATTATTCTACCTATAGTGTTTTTCTCTATAGCTCTTTTAGTGGTTGCCATAGATATTGCATTACAGATAAATAACTCATTATGGTCTACTGATGTCATTAATTTACCAGTTTGAAGTGTAGAAACCTTACCTCCCTTTATGCTTCCTCATTTATAATAAAATTATCTGAAATAATTCTTATGCATACATTTAGAATCACACCATAGAGTGTGATAATTTTGCTTACCTCTGTCATACATACTGTAGAAGACTCAAGAGAAGGAAAGTCTGTTGTTTTTACCTTTATTTTTGCTTATCCTATTCTTTCTTCCTTCTTGATGTCCCAAGATTCTTTGTTTTATCATTTCCTTTCTGATTAGAGAACTTCTTTTAGCTATCCTTTTTGGGTAGGTCTTCTGGTGATGAGCTACCTTAATTTTTCTTCATCTGAGAATGTCTTGATTTTCCTTTCATTTTTAAAGATATTTTCACTGAATATGGGATTCTTGCTAGTTCTTATCTTTCAGCTCTTGAAAAATGTTCTGCCACCTCCTTCTGGCCTCTATGATTTCTTTTCTTCTTCTTTTAATGCATATTCATTTATTATTAATTATCATTGTCATAAGATCATTAGCATTTTCAAATATTCTTATAGCTTTAATGCCCAAAAGATCCTGGGTTTTGTCACCTGTACCACTGCCGTTTCTTAATGGAGTGGCCTTGGGAAAGACATTTAATCTTTCAGCCTTAGTTTTGTCATCTGTAAAATAGAAATATTAGGGAAAATACACACTTCATAGAGTTCTTGAAAAGGATTAAATGAGAGTATGTTTGTAAAATTTTCAGTAACTGTATTTATAACTGTGAGTCATGAAGTTCAGTATGCTCAGACCTCAGAAGATATTAGAATAGATGGAAAGGAATAAGATGTCCCTCAGAGGCTTCATTAGTACTTTTTTCCTATTTTTTATTTTTTATTATAGAAATAAGCTTTGGAAGTACCCAACTGTTTGCCTAGTGCTCAATTGTTGTCCGTAGTGGTGTTCGAGAGTGTGCCTTTGAGAATCCCAGGGAATTTTGGCAGACTTAGTGGTGTTACTTATTGTTGGAGATGGGCTGGGCATAATGCTAGGTGAAAGAGCCATGCCCAGGGTTTCTCACACATTCACTCATTTAGCTGGAATGCTGGAGGAGCTGCATCTTGGCCTCCATGATTTCTGATGTCATTTGAATTATTTTTCCCCAGTGGGTAGAGTTGTGTTTCTTTCTCTCTCAGTGCTTTCAAGAATTTTTATGTTTAGTGTTCTCAGAAATTTGGCTTAAATGTGTTTTGGAGTAGATTTCTTTTGGTTTATCCTATTTGGGATGTACTCAGCTTTTTGAATCTATAGGTGTGGTGGTGTGAAGCTGTTATGTACCCAAGAAAAGGCCATTTTTTTTTTAAAAAAACTACTCCTGTGGGTGTAGATCTATTGTAGGTGGGACCTTTTGATTAGGTTATTTCAATTGAGATGTGACCTACCTCATTCAGGGTGTTTCTTGATCCTCTTGCTGGAGTCCTTTATAAGAGGATAAAGCATACAGAAGCTGAGATTAAATTAAGAGAAACTCATAGAAAAAAGCCCCGGAGAAGCTAGGAGAGAACTCACAGAAGCTCAGAGAGGAAGCCATGGAACCAGAAGCTGAAAGCAATGAAACTTGGGTGCAAAGGGCCAGCAGACACTGGCCATTTGTCTTCCCTTGTATTAGAGGTGTCCTGGATGCCAGCAACCTTTCTTCAGAGTCCAGGTAGCATCCTGTTGATGCCTTGCGTTGGACATTTTAATGACTCTAGAGCTCTAAATTTGTAAGTTAATAAATCCCCATTGTTAAAAACCAGCCCATTTCTGGTATATTGCATTCTGGCAGCTTTAACAAACCAAAACAGTAGGCTTAGGTCTTTTGCCAAATTTTGGATGTTTTCAGCCATTATTATTTCTTTGAATACTCTTTCATTCCCACCCACTTTCTCCTCTCCTTTCAGTTTCTGATGACACACATGTTACATTTTTTCCCTCTAATCACATAGGTTCCTGATGTTCTGTTCATTTTTTTTCAGTCTATTTTCTCTTCGTCTTTCAGAATGAGTATCTATTGTTTTACCTTCCAGTTTACTGATTCTCCCATTCGGCTGGTGAGACCATCCAAAAATTTTTAAAATTTTGCTTATCATATTTTTCAGTTCTAATAGTTCCATTTTGGTCCTCTTAATATATTTTATTTCTTTGCTGTTACTTTAATTTTTCATTTGCTTCAAGTGTGTTTAGTAAATTGTTCATTGAAGCATTTTTTTGATGCCCACTTTAAAATCTTTTGTTCAATCATTTTCACATCTTTTGTATCTCATGTTGACATCTATTGATTTCCTTTTTGTACTGTTTGAGATCTACTTGGTTCTTGGTAGGATATTTGATTTTCAATTTAAAGTTAGACATTTTTTGATATCATTTTATGAGAATCTTTTTTTTTTTTGGTTGGCAAGTCAGGTACCATGCAATACACTGCTTAGACTGTTCTTTTTTTAAAATTTTTTAAAAACATAGCAACATAAAAACACGAACATTCTTACCATATGATCATTCCATTCTTGATATATAATCAATAACTCACAATATCATCACATAGTTGTATATTCATCACCATGATCATTTCTTAGAACAGTTGCAGTAATTCAGAAAAAGAAATAAAAAGAAAAAACTCATACATACCATACCCCTTTATGAGAATCTTGATCTTACTTAAATCTGCTTTAGGTGACTTCCTCTGATGCTGTTCTGGTGGGAAAGGGGGCACGATCTCATTATTACCTAGTGAGGGAAACAGTCCAGGCTCCTCACTCAGCCTCCATTGACACTCAAGTGGGGTTCTCACCATTACTGCTGAGTAGCAATGGAAATTCTGGCTTCCCTCTAGGCCTCTACTTTTATGTCCCAGGCTGGGAGGGCCTGGGACATTAAATTTTGCAATTACAGTGTGTGTGCTGGTTTGAAAAGGTTTATTATGTACCCTAGAAAAGCCATGCTTTAATCCTAATCCCATCTTGTGCATGCAACAGTAAGAAATTGTTTAGAAGACTAATTCCTATTCAGCACTATAGGTCAGAAATTTGACCAAATTATCTCCAAGGAGATGTGACTCAATGAATTGTGGGTATTAAACTTGATTAGATGGAGACATCTCCACCAATTCTATGTGGATCTTGATTACTTTGTTGGAATCCTGTAAAAGAGGAAACATTTTGGAGAAAGCATGAGATTCAGAGAGCAGAGAAGAACGATATAGCTACAAGAAGCAGAGAGTCCACCAGCCAGTGACCTCTGGAGATGAAGAAGGAAAACAAAAACACCTCCCAGGGAACTTCAGGAAACAGGAAGCCAGGAGAGAAAGCTAGCAGATGATGCTGTGTTCACCATGTGCCTTTCCAGACGGGAGAGAGGCCCTGACTGTGTTTGCCACATACCTTCTCACTTGAGAGAGAAACCCTGAACTTCATCAGCCTTCTTGAACCAAGATATCTTTCCCTGGATGCCTTAGATTGTACATTTCTATAGACTTGTTTAATTGGGACATTTCCATGGCCTAAAAACTGTTAGCTTGCAACTTATTAAATTCGCCTTTTTAAAAGTCATTCTGTTTCTGGTATATTGTATTCTGGCAGCTAGCAAACTAGAACAGTGTGGATTATATTTTATGTGAGTATCATTTCAGTATAGCAGGGGAGGGTGTTTTTGAAATTTTTGCCATAAGAAGAGAGAACTGGATCTGAAAGAGCGAAACCACTGATCTAATGCATTTAGTTAATGTGATAATTAAATTGAACTTACTAAAATAATGATAAATAACACTATTAAAGAAAGCAAAAGAGTTTGAACCATTTTTAGATTCAGTTCTGCAGATGAACCACCAGATGTCCCTGATACTCTTTTCCAGCATGATGAGAGAACTATGGCATTTCTTGGTTATCAAAAAAGAGCAGAGATAGATTTTTAGCACATTCTAGAATCTTTAAAGAAAATTCAGGCAGGCAGTATACTACACAGAGGTGAACATCAGGTTTGTTTAAAGTTTTAAATGGGACTAAGAGAAGATGTAATATGTATTTAAAAAAACAAACTTTTTTTTTTGTGGAATGCTGAGCAATTCACCAAATTTCTCAGCTTCATGTCTTCATTAAGGGATTGTGGGGCTGAAGATGGTCACTTATAGCTCCTCTCATCACAATGGTTAAACTAAGGCACTTCACAGTTTTCATTCTTCAGCTCATTTAATGGGACTGGAACACTGGCTATGTGGTTTCACTTTTCACTAATTTTGAGAAGACTGAGGGTAGGTGATGGCTACTCCCTCAGCTTGGCTTTTTTTTTTTTTACGTGGGCAGGCACCGGGAATCGAACCCAGGTCCTCGGGCATGGCAGGCAAGCATTCTTACCTGCTGAGCCACCGTGGCCCGCCCTGCTTGGCTTTTTTTAAGGTGAGGTGACAGGATTAGATGAAAATAAAGCAGAGAGGAGACCAAGATGTGTTGTGAAAGGACACCTCTCTGCTACGATACTTTCCCCTTTTACAATAATTGCTCTTTCGGTTGATTCCACCACTGAAATCTCTCTCAAATCTATTCCTTTGCCACTTCCCCATTTCAGGATCACCTCCTCTCTTTCTGACACTATTTCATATCATCATAATTAATATCTTTGTCTATAATCTCTCTCCTCCTCACATTGCAGCTAAAATGATCTCTCTGTAAAACACAGCTCTGATCATTACTTTGCTTAAAAGCCAGGGACGAGTCCCTATGGCTTGGAAACCAAGCCCTTCACTATCCTGGTTATAGCCTATTACTCCAGACCTTTGTCCTACTTTACCCCCATTCCTCTTCTGCTCTGGCCATGCTGGGCTAGCTACTTGTCCCCAAATATGTCATGCGCGCTCATATCTTTGTATCTCTACTTGGAACTCCCATTTCCTTCTTCTTCAACCAGCACTTTCATAAATTCTCTTAAGGTTCAGCTCAAATGTCACCTCTGCTGTGAAGCCATTTTTGGCTCCCTGAGCAGAATAAAATTATTTCATCTCTGCATTCCCACATCCCTTTGCATTTAGTCTATTAAAGCGCCTGTCACACTATGATGTGGGGTCCATACCAAATGTGCTAGTGTCTCCCGCAAGACTTGTGGCACCATAAGTAAGTGCACAATAAGTATTTGCTAAATGGATGGATGAAAATACAAAGGGCTCCAAAATGGCATTTGAGGTATCATGCACTAATAGTTTCCAAGTTTGATAGCACATCAGAATCACCTGAGAAGCTCATTAAACTCAGATTCCTGAGTCTTACCTGCCAATTCGGAATCTCTGGGTATGGCCTACAGTTTGTAATTTTAATAAACTCTGAGTGATTCTTATGCAAATATTCTGTACTATTTCTCAGGTTGCCTTTGGAACCATTATAGATGAGATTCTAAAATGTTCCAACAGGAATTTCTAAGATTATCCCAAGATGTTATCTGCCATCTTCATGTTCTGAACTTCTTTCAAGACCCCCTTTGAAAAGTGGAAAAATTTCAGATTTTTTCTGGGGGATTTTTCAAAATATACATGCCTGGATATCTCGTGAAGAAACTGACATCTTTTAAGGTGAGGGCATCAGGGAGATCTTGGCATGGTCATATGTACTATGAAACTCCACAGGTGACTTTGGAGGATCACTCTCCACCTGGCTGACTTTCTGCACTTGAAGGAACATATGCATTCCTTACTTTTCAGGGAATGGGGTGGCGGGAGTTTGGAGACTTCTGTGCATGTCTAATTTTAGCTCTACATCTCAGAGCCAAGAGAAGCAAGAAATGCAGCTGTCCCTATTTTCTGTTTAAGGACTCTCTGAATGAGCTGGAAGGCACAACTGCTCCTTTGAAAAACATTTATGAAAGACAAACTGCCTCTGGCTACTTTGGTCATATAGACCTTGGATCAGACTGGGTAAGGGAAGATGTAAGAGTCAGTGTAAGAATATATCCCTGTGGACGGGTAACCTCATTATGTATGATAGGCTTTGACTTGCCTGTAGATTGTTAAGGAATCTGTATGACTGGACAAATCATTTAAAATCACTTCAGTTAGCTGCTGTTTTACCTCTTTCACCTTGGATGACCAAGCTGTCCAATAATTTATGATGGTAGTGCATCAAGTTGGTGACAGCTCAGAGTGCCACTCAGGGTACAAGTCAACAAGGCAGGTCTGTGTATTAAATTATATTCTGCTGCCTGCCTCCTGAGCTATAATTTATTTTTAAATTTTTATTTTAATATCTTGTTATGGAGAAGTTCAAATATTTACAAAGGCAGTGAACAAGGAAACAAATTCCCATATTCTTATTACCTAATCTCATCAATTATCAAGCATTTTGGCGTTCTTGTTTCATCTATTCCCTGTTTGTTCCAGAAGTCCTTTATTTATTCATTTTTTGTAATTTAAAATAAATTTTAGTTTTCAATATGACACAGTCATTGTCTTATATATTACACATGACTATCAAGAGAGATGGATTTTGAGAGGCATAATGGTGAATTTGAACAGAAGCAAAGTCAAGCAGAGTGGGGGGAGGCTCTGATGACTTCCAATTAGCAGCAAGATCACAGATTGAAAAAAGAAGAAAATTTTGATGTTTAAATGTTCACATTTAACAAAGTGATAGTTTAAAAATCTTCCAAGCTCTGTAATACAATTGCATTAGTCACAAGATTTACATGGGAATTGCACACGTGGTGTGGTCCTGTAAAGGGACACCAGTTTGAACTTTTTTTCTCTCAGGTCTGTGAGTCTATGACTCTGGTTATATGTATTACTCTTAAAAATGCCAAAAGGACTTGAGAAGATGAAGCCGAGCTCAAACTGCCCTCTCGGACCCAATCTGTGACATGTCCTGAATCTGGGCCTTCTTAAGGTTACAGAGTCAGCACTGTGACAGAGGGACTGGACTCTAGGGCTCTACCGATACCAAGTTTGTCCTCTTGAAATTGTTTCCTTGCTTTCAGGGGCTGAAGAGATTATACAGTAAACCAAGGAGCAGCTCCGAAACCTAAATGAAAATACTTCCAGTGACACTACAGGTCTTTAACTGGACGTATTATTCTCACTGTTCCTAAGAGTACTTCTTTACCCTCTAGAGAAAGCCAACAAGATGAAAAATATGCGACTCACCAGAGGTCGTGACTTTCTCTGGAATAATTTTTTTTCTCGGAAGCTGCTGTTTTCCCTGGAACCCTCACCGGATCATGTAATTCATGATTTTATGCCCTGTTTGAGGATTTGGCTTTCTGTTTATGTGTGTTTTGATAATATGTCAAGCTGAGCACTTAGCTACTATCCCAGTAGGCATTGAGGAGGCAAAGTTTGTCAAATGCTAATTAACATATATAATCTTAATGTATTTCCAGTAGCTGGTTTAATATGTACTCTGTGGACAAACAAGTCTCACAGGTCATAAATGTTGAATACTTGGGAACAGAATATATACTTAAATCCCAGCTAAAAATTTGGCTCCTATAATCAAGCACTGAGCAAAAAGAAAAGTAGTTGTTTTGCTCTGGATGGTTACTTAAATATATTTAAAAAAACATTAAAATGATATAATCTCTTTTTATTTGAGTTCTTATTAGAGAGATATTTGTTTAAAAATAAGAAATATGAGTACATTAGCTCCTTTTGGGATAATTGTATCACAAACATGCATATATTTTAAATATAAATTTATATATTTAAATAAAAATGCATGTTAACATATTAAATATTTTTACTTTCAATATTATAATTATATCTAACACATATAATTATATTATAATTTAACCTCACTAATTTCAGATAATTGGTTCAGTTGGTATAGAGAATCCCAGTCTTACTAAGTAAAAATGTTTAAAGTATGGAAGATTTGAATGGAAGAACTATTTAATGAATTGTTTCCAATGAAAAATCCTGATAGATTGGAGTGATAGTTAGGTTCTGGTGTCAGCTTGGCCAAGTGATGATGCCCAGTTGTCTGGTCAGGCAGGCACTGGCCTAACCTTTTCTGCAAGGATATATCATGGCTAGTAATAAACTGAAATGCTGGTGTATTAACTCATCAGTCAGTTGATTGCCTTTGTGGTTGATTACATCTGCGATCAACAAAGGCATGTCTCCCACCAACAAGATAATCTCATCTGTTGAAGACTTTATAAGGAAGAAGAGAGAATTTTTCACTGCTTCTTCAGTCAACACAAACTCTCTTATGGAGTTTGTCCAGACCCTTCATCAGAGCTGCCAGCTTCACACCCTGCTCTGTGGATTTTGGACTCTTCTATTCCCACAGTTGCTTGAGACACCTTTATAAATCTCATCTTTATGGATATCTCTTGTTAGTTCTGTTTCTCTAGAGAACACTGACTAATACAATTGGCTATAAGGGAAAGACAAAAATTTGTCATTGTTGTGATCAGTGTTGATGTGCTGGTTTGAAAGGAATAGTTACCCTAGAAAAGCTATGTTTTTATCCTGATCCATCTTGTGGAGGCAGCCATTTCCTTTCATCCCTATTTAGCATTGTGGATTGGAAATTTGATTAGATCATTTCCATGGAGATGTGACTCCCCCAATTGTGGGCATTAACCTTTGATTAGAGGGAGATGTGACTCTACCCATTCCAGGTGGGCCTTGATTACTTTTACTGGAATCCTTTAAAAGAGGAAACATTTTGGAGACAGCCTTAAATCCACAAAAACCACGGGAGCCCACGCATCCCAAAGACCTTTGGAGATGAAGAAGGAAAATACCCCTGCGATAGCTTTATGAAACAAGAAGGCCAGAGGTTTCCATGTTCGCCATGTGCCTTTCCAGTTGAGAGAAAACCCTGAACTTCATTGGCCTTTCTTGAGTGAAGGTAGCCTTTTGTTGGTGCTTTAATTTGGATATTTTTTTTCACAGCCTTAGAACTATAAATTTGCAACTTATTAAATTCCCCTATTTAAAAGCTGTTTTGTTTCTGGTATATCCCGTTCTGGCAGGTAGCAATTTAGAACAGTTAACATGCAAGGTAATGTCTCAAAAACTGTAATTTGCCTAGCCAAAGTAATATTTCCATTTATCATGTCAATGCCATTTATTTGTCAAGAAATCCTTTATTTATAAAGTTAGGGCAAATTCAAAGTTTCTTAGCTTTGTTGATATTTTGGGCTAGTAACTCTTTGTCATGGGGGCTGTCCTGTGAATTGTAGAATGTTTAGCAGCTTCTTTGGCTTCTTCAGTACCTCTCTTCCCAGGTGTGATAAATAAAAATGTCTTCAGGCATTGTTGCATGTCCTCTGGGGGGTGGGGGGGCGGGGAATTGTTCCTGGTTGAGAACCAGTGTTCTAAATTATATGAATATCCAAAACATGCAATCAAAATAAAATTTTATTGGACATCTATTGTACAATGAATATGGAAGAAAGATGCCTTTAAATCAGTCATTGATATCTAAATAGACCAAACTTGAGGGCATCTGGAGACTTCCATTTCAAGTGGTCATTCCAGGGGCAGAATATGGGTGAATATAGCAGACTATTGAGTTTATATATGTTTCCATTTTTCTCTTTACTTTGACTGGATTTGGTGTATCACTTAGCTGTTCCAAGATAACTTAGAATTGAGTATACTGAATGAATTCAGCAGAAAAGTTCATGTTGACTAAATCACGTTGTTGATTTAGTTACTGTGGCTTTGAATAAAGAGTTTGGGCTTCTTCTTTCTGAATAATTGGTTTATTGACCTTTTCCTTATAGCTCTTCATCACCCTAATGGCAATTCACTAATTTAAAAAAGAGTAATTTCTCTCCAAAGGCTGATAATTTCAATTAACTATTTTGAGCAGAGGATTTATAAGTCTTTGCCAGTTGGACTAATTGTTCATTCAAGGTCTTTAATTGTTCCCTGGCTAATTTCTTTTTAAGAGGCCTCTGAACTAGCCTTTTTTTTTTTTTTTTTGCTCATTAGGTGCTTGGCAGCTTCCCAAAGTAAACAAGCATTGACATCTGGTTTGTGGTACTTAGTATGGTAAGGATTTTTGCTATCTCCTTGATATCATCCACTATTCCTTTCAGCTCCTCTAGGCCCAGGCTTTCTGCTCTCAGCAATCTACTTCCTTTCAATTTAGGCTAATGTAAATTTTTGAGCTTGAGTTATGCTGGGCCATGAAAATCATCACTGAATTTTGGAACATACTTGTCCATTGATTCCCTACCTCTTCCCACTTGACCAGCTGTTAGAGATACTTATTTGCTGTTCTTTCTTCAACTCACTGAGGAGCTGCCTTGGTTATCTATGGACCAGTAGTGAGAGTTCTATATATATGAGCCCTTTCTTAAAGGTGGAAATTCATGTTGTGCTATGCACCGCTTCACTATCTGATGTTGGTGGTGCAGTCCCTCTTTTTGTGGGTAATTAGCCTATGGTGTCCTGCTTCTTGGGTACCTGAGCCTGGAACTAGCACAGGTTCAGAATACCTGGATCCTCTCCTTCCTGGATGTGGGATGTGAGAAACATGTTTGAGTATCTCTGGCCTCAGTTTCTTCATAATACAATTGTAATAATATAACCTTCCTTGTGGTTATTTTTTGGTGCGAGTATAGCATTAATTAGAATAATGTATGCAAATTAACTTTAAAAAATGCAATGTGTGAAACCATGTTAAATAAGTAGAAAAATCTGATATTTTCCAGTCTCAGCCTAAGACCACTGATGTAGATGTATCAAATACCAAGATTGAATCTGAAGTCACTACATCCAATGAGATGTTTGGATAACTTCTTCCAAGCCCTACCCCATTTCATTCATTTCTTCTTTCATTCACCAAATACTTAGGACATTCTGTGGGTGATAAAAACTAGGGGTACAGGGTGGGCCACGGTGGATCAGTAGGCAGAGTTCTTGCCTGCCATACCGGAGACCTGGGTTCGATTCTCGGTGCCTGCCCATGCAACAAACAAACAAACAAACAAAACAACTAGGGGTACAAAGGCAACTAAGACACCTTGGCTTTATGAAATAGTGTGTTTTTTTGCCTTCATTCACTTGCCTTCAATCCACAACCTTGGTTAAGTAAGATTGATTAAACTATCCCCCTCTTCTCTCACTCCATTCCTAAGTGCCTTCTCAGTGCTGTTGTTTCTTCTCCATGACACTCAGCATCCCCTGAGCACTTGAGCGCCTGTTTCAGTGGATCTGATATTGAGGCTGAAAGCACTCACCAGAGAAGGGAAAAGTCTTGCTCAAGGTCACAAAGATTATTAAGTACCTTGTCCTGAATCCTATTGTCACCTGATGAGTTTGCGAATGGCTGGGTCCAAAGCCAGGGCTTTTTCCTCTCTAATATGTGGGTTTTCCTGAACTTTCATGGGCGTCTTCTCTAGAATTGTGGGGCTCAGTATTTAAAACTATATCCATCTTCCTCATACTTGGAATTCCATTTAAGTGAAGTCTGTATAAAAAATAAAATCACCTCCGTTGTCTGTCTGGTAGCAAGTTATAATAGATAAAGCATAGGATTGGTAGAGTGAAGACCTCTTGGTTTCTATTTCAGGATGGGCTTAGTCAGGGATCTTGGATAATTCACTATATCCACCCTTAAATGAAAGTAAAAATTGCCATGTTCTGCCTGGTCTCCAGGAAATCTGGGATGATATATGAAAAGAAAGGAATGCTAGGGCAAGAAGTAGAGTCCTGGACAGAGATGTGTGTCCAAAGATGTAGTTTCTCCTGCTCGTTGCAATCTTGGACAAATTCTCACATCTCTTTGGCCTTGATTTTCCCATGGGTAAAATGGGATAATATTAAAGATTTGTCTTCTTTTATTCTTATAGGAATTATAGGAAGGCATCAGCATGGCTGCAGCAGGAGAGAAGGCAAGTGAGAATGTGAAGTGCTTAAGATAATATGGGCCAGGAGGCAAATCCTGAGAAGGTATAGGATGGGGATGGGTTGCTTTGTCAGGTGATATGAACCAAATAGGAATTGCAGGGATCCCATCCTGACTTTTTCTTCTGGGAACCAGGACAGTGTTAAATGTGGATTAGGAAGAGAAGAAAAAGTGGAGGGTCTCTAATGCCCCCCGAAAGAGAAGACAAGGGGAAAATTATATTATGCCAGTTTTTAAAGTATTGGTAGCTGCTTTCCCATAAGTTAAGGTTGGTTCAAAAAGGAGAACATTGATATATAAGGGGTAAGATGGAGAAATTGAGGAGTGGTGAGAGATTTGAGAACCACCATCAGAAAAAAAATCAAGGTAGAAGTTATTAATGGATTATGCTTTACTTTTGTCTTAGTTTCCTGGCTGCTATGACAAATACCAAACAATGGGTTTGTAGTTAAAATGTGGAATTTATTAGCTCATGGTTTTAGAGACTAGAAGCTTGCCTTCTCCCAATGGCTTTCCAGCTGGCCAGCAATCCATGGGTAACTTGCTTTCCCATCACATGGTGATGTCCTCTTCTTTCTCTTCTGGGTTCTGTTGCCTTCCAGTTTCTGGCTCCTCCCTGTGGCTTTTTCTTTATAAGGCCTCCAATAGTAGGATTAAGACCAATCCTGATTCACTTGGCCAGACTTTACCCAAAAATAACATCTTCAAAAGGCCCTGTTTATAATGGGTTTATATACCCAAAGGAATGGGATTAAGACTAAGAATATGTTTTATTTCTGGGGTACATAGTTCAACCTACCACAAGGTTCTTAAATTATAAAAACCAGTGTGAATGGTTATGAGCAAAGGGAGAGGAAAAACATGCTTAAGGATGAATCATGTTCCTGGAAGCCTCTACAGGATATTTTTACTTATGTCTAATTGGGCAGAAATTGGTCATCTGGCCACATCTAGTTGTAAGGGGGCTGGGAAATACAGCCTTTTTGTTGGATGGCTGTGCACCTAGCTAACATTTCTGTTAGTGTGGCTACTGGGGGAGACTAAGAAGTCTCTGTCAGAAGGCCCAATAAGATGATATGTAAGCAGTTAGCACAGTGTGGGATACATAGCAAGCACTCAAAGCCTGTTAGCTATTGTCTCCACTGTCTACTCTTACTAAGACCAAAAGCATCACAAAGGGTGACAAGAGAGGCAAGTGAGTCTGGTGCTTTATTTGAATCCCTGAGAAGCTGATACTTGTGGCTGAGGTATGGAAAGGAAGCCAGAGTTTGACCAGAGAGTGGAAGTTTACAGCTGAGTTTTCAGGTTTGTGTTAAAATTTTTTTTGTCTCAAAAACAGATAATCAGAATGGAAATGTGCTAAACTGGGGAGACTGGGAGTGTACATTAGGTTGAGATGTGTTTAAATGTTTTAAAGAACTTTTAAATATATTTACGTAGCATCCTGAGAAGGTTTTTTCCTAATAAGAATTCTGAAGAATTTGACAATATGTATGAAAGGCTTTAAACTCTAGGAGGAATGGCACTATGCATAAAGTTTTGGCATTATTACTATCAACAATGACTATAATATATGAAAAGCACTTTGTCCGTCAAAAGAAAGGGGAAAATCATTTACTCTTTAAGCTATGGGTATCCAATTCTAAAAACAGAATGATAATTAGTAGGAAAAAAATTGAAAGGGTAATTATGTGGAGCAAATAATGAATGCGAAAGTGCCTCAAAGTCCAGTGCCACCCTAATGGCAAATGTTAGCCATTATTATATTGGACAGGGCAGAGTAGTGTTCCCCCTGTTTTCTAGCCAAGCAGACACATAGGAATATACTGTCATAACAAGTTGCTACTGCAAACAATTGCCTCTCTCAAGAATAAAGATATTTCCTAGAGTCATTCATTTATTTAACAATTTCACCAAATAATATTTGAGTGCCTCGTAGGTATAAGGTGTAGTCCAGGGCACAACAATCCCTGACCCCATGGAATGGAGCCAGGTCGGGAGACAAAGAGGAAACAAGAAAACAAATAATCAAATGTGTTATCTGAAATCATGGTGAGGTGCTATGAAGGGAGCTAGCAGGGCTATGGTGGAGAATTCTGGGATGTAGGCTGAAGGCTGCTGCATGCTGCTGGCCCTTCTAGGTACATTAGTCAGTGTTCTCTAAAGAAAAATAACCAACAGGAGAGACCTGTAAATATGAGATTTATAAAGATGTCTCATGCAACTGTGGGAATGGAAGAGTTCAAAATCTTAGGGCAGGCTGTAAAGCTGGCAGCTTCGATGAAGGGTCTTGACGAACTCCACAGGAGAGGCTCTCTGGATGAAGAAGCAGTGAAAATTCTCTCTTCTCCCTTAAAAGTCCCTAGCTGATTGGATTGTCTTGTTTGTACGAGACAAGACTTTCATTTTATCAACTAGCCACAAAATATCCTTGCAGCAATGGTCAGGCTAGTGTTTGCCTGACCAGACAACTGGACATCAACACTTGGCCAAGTTGACACCAGAACCTAAATGTCACACGAGGACTGGGTTCACTGAAATGGAAAGGACCCTGGGAAATCTCTGGTGTCCCCTCACTCTTGGGTGGACCTTCAGTTATGGATCTGAGACTTGTGATTACTAATCTAATTTTAGAAGTGTCCCCAGCCACTGCCCTGCTGCTGCTTGCCTTCTGCCTCGAGTTGTAGAGAGCCTGCTGCTCCCTGGTCTCCATCCCTCGGCTCTGGGATTCCCGTTCCTGTGTCTCCCACCATCTGTGTCTCACCCCCTGCCAGAGGACAGAGACTCCTAACTCACTAGGTAACAGCCCTTGTTTAAGCTCCCACGCTGCCCTTAGCAGGCGGCAGTTAGGGATGAGGGTTGGGAGTTCTGCTCAGCAGAAGATTATAGCTGACCCTGCTGCTTCTTGGCAGCAACCATGCCGGTTTGAGCACTACCAGTTGCTACACCTGCAGGCTGAATGAAAGTCAGAAAAAGTTGTTTTGGGGACTGATTAGATTTTTGTTAGAAAATGAATGAAGCCTGCTTCCTCCATAGGAGTGAGAGTGGCCATTCACACTCCTGTGGAACAACTTGGCTTTACTTAAGGCAACCACTCAACTGGAAACTTGTTGGCATCTATTTCCTTTCTCATCTTTAAAAAGTCTGCCCTTGGAGATAGACCAAGTAATTGCCATGAAGTGGATTTGGGAAGCCACATTTAGAGATAAAGGGTCAAAGTTTAATGGCAAGCATTCACATTATCTTGCTACCCTCGGGGTTTAATGGTCCTGTTTTGGCTGGCTAGAAAGACAACTGATTTTAGAAGCTTGTGGGGTAGGGGAAAGAAGTGTGGGAGGGAATCAGAGTAATTGGACTCTGCATTTAACCAGATGGGAAACCTTAGACAAGTCACTTTGCCTCTCTGGCTTCAATTTCCCAATTTGTAACATGAGGATGATGAGCTAGATGACATCCTTAGAGCTTCCCAGCTCAAAAATGAGATTTTACACAGTATTTCTAGATGCAGTCATTGATAACAATACTTTATAATCTGTTCTTTTTGTTTTTAAAAAAAGAAGAGGGAGAGCTAGGTCAAGAAAGGGAAATCAAGAGGCTAGTTCTTTGTTGGGGAAATGACAAGCATGTGATACTGTAGTTCATATAGACTGGTAAATCAGACTCTTTGTTGGTCACTGATGTGTAGTTTCTGTTGACCTGGAAGGCCACCAGTGAGACCAACTTCTGGCCTCTTCCTCACAGCGGGTCCAAGCAAATGATTCAATTGTTCCTCTAATTACCAGCAAACAGGGAGGAGGTGGGGAAATCTGCTTTGGCCTGGCAGGTGGCAGGGAACATCTGCAATTGTTAGGGACCATCTCAATGCACTGGGCACCGAGACTGGCTGTTCTTTGTCCACCCTGCAGTGCTCCCTCTTGTCCGCTCTCTGCCATTGTTGCCCTGCTCTGTGTCCAGACCTGGAAAGCTGACTCCTAGAGGGTGCATCGCCGAGGCAGAAGAAGAGAGAGACCAGGGTATTTTTCTCTGCCCCCTTCCTGCTTTGGCATCTTATCTCCACTGTGACTGTATACCTCTGTGACTGTGACTCTTTGACAACTCCTGCCCTCACTGGGCTCCGATAACACTATTTCTATTGCTTATCTCTTCATCTCTAGGGTTATTAAAGCCCCCTTACTGGAGCCTTGTTTACCTTCTTAATTCTGCTCCCATTTCTACAAATTGTGGGGAGAATTTGTTTCTCCTTAGGTCTCAACTGATACAGCATTCAGAAAGGGCATGAAAAGCCACAAGGAGTTAAGTTTATATTTATCTGTGATTTTCAACTGTGGTTGAAAATTAGTATACCCCAAGGAGCTTTAAAAATATTGATGTTTGGACCCAATCTCCAGAGATTCAGAGTTAATCAGACTAGAGCACAGCCGGAGCTTGATATATTTTTTTATGTTTCCAATGTGCAGCTTTAGTTTTAAGCAACCAGTCTCACTGATTAATACTCATTATTGGGACTGGAGAAAATATATTAGGAAAAACTGAGAATCAGGTTCATTTGTCATTATAGAGGCCTAGGTTTTTGTTCATTTAAGCTTTTTATTAGAGAAAATTTCATATATACACAAAGGTAGGGAGAGTAATGAATTTGCATGTACCCATGACTCAGATTCATCAGTTGTCAACCTGTAGCCCATCCTTTTCATCTATAGCTGTTAATCCCTAGATGTATCATATGTAGCCCCACTCCCATCTGGAATTATTTTGAAGCAAATCCCAGACATCATATCATTTCATTAATAAATATTTTAGTATATAGCTCTAAAAGATTAGGGTGCACTGGTGGTTCAGTGATATAGAATGCTCATCTTCCATGCAGGAGACCCGAGTTTGATTCCTGGACCATGCACCTAAAAAAATAGATGAGGGTTCATTTTATAAAACATAACTATGAAACCATTATCATATCTACAAAAAATTACCAGTAATTCCTTTATATTATCAAATGTTAGTCACTTTCTCCTTTCCCTAATTGTCTATAAACTTTCCAGTACTTTGTTTGAATAAGGATTCAAATAAGGTCTATAAATGACAATTGGTTGATATGTCTTACATTTCTTTCAACCTATAAATCCTTTCTCTCTCTTTTTCCTCAACTTAGTTTTGAAGAAACTGGGTCTTTTGACCTATAGAATTTCTCACTGTCTGGATTTTGTTCATTGCATCCTTGTGAGGGTCTATTAATGTGCTCCCCTGTCCCCTGTATTTCCTGTAAGTTGGTAGTTAGATCAAATGAAAGGCTTGATCAGATTTGGACTTTATTTGTTTGGCAAGATTACTTCATAGGTAGTGTGGTGCACTTCCATTGAGAGGCATGTAATATCAAGTTCTCTCTCTTTTTTTGATGTTAGCAGCCACTGTTGATTATTTCTCAGGTCCATTAAATCATTAGGGGTTGCAAATTCTAATTCTATCATCTTTTCTTCATTGTATATTGGAGAAGAGATATGCTCTATAAGGAGAACTTCCTTTCATCAACTATGTTGTTGAAGTTCACTCAGGAAATATAGGAAAAATGCTTGATTTTCCCATTTTCAAAATAATAGGTCATTTCTGAGCATGCTCAGAATCATACATTTTCTGATGAGTTTTCAGAAAATGTAATTTTAAATGCCTGAATTAAGTTGAGGCTCCCCTGGATTGCAACTACTATTCTTATTGATAATCATATTGCCCCATCTTTATGGCCAATGGTTGTCTCACTGAAGTTGACTTCTGAGTCCTTTTTACGTGACCATAGTAGTTTAATTTAAGGGCTATTTTTATTGACATATAATGAACATACAATAAAGTGCACAGATATTAACTGTTCCATTAAATGAGTTCTGAAAGCACAATGTAACCACTACCCAAAATAAAATATAGTATATATCCATTACCAGAAAGTTCTCGCCTTCCCCTTTCTGGTTAATTCTCCACACACACCCTCCTCAACCACTGTCTGATTTCTCTCTAGGTTGTTGTTACCTGTATTTATATTTCATATAAATGGAATCATACAATAAATATATTTTTTTGTGTCTATTTTCTTTCACTGAACAGAATGTTTTTGAGATTTATTCTTATTGTTGTGTGTGCAATAGTTCTTTTTTATTGCCAAATGGTCTTCTGTTATATGGCTTTATCCCAAGTTGTTTGCTCATTCACCTATTGGTGGACATTTGTTTTTGTTTATTTGTCTTATATATATACTACAAATATTTTTTCCCAATCAATGGGTTGTCCTCTTTTTCTTAGTGCATCTGTTTTTTTTCTTTTTGGAGGTATGATTTTTGTGTACTGTCCAAGAAAATATTGCCAACCCTGAAATCATTCAAATATCTTTGTATGTTTCTTTCTAGAAGCATTATGGTTCTTTATTTTACTTTTAGATCTATGAGCCATCTTGAGTTAATTTTTGTGTGTGGAGTGAGATAAGATGTGTTTTTTTTGGGGTATTTATTATTATTATTTAAAACATTAACATATATAGTCAGTAATTCACAATATAATCACTTAGTTGCATATTCATCATTTCTTAGAACATTTGCATCAATTCAGAAAAAGAAATAAAAAAACAACAGAAAAAGAAATAAAACGAAAACAGAAAAAAAGATTATACATACCATACCTCTTACCCCTTGCTTTCATTGATCACTAGCATTTCAAACTAAACTTATTTTAACATTTGTTCCCCCTATTATTTATTTTTATTCCGTATGTTCTACTCGTCTGTTGACAAGGTAGATAAAAGGAGCATCAGACACAAGGTTTTCACAGTCACACAGTCACGCTGTGAAAACTATATCATTATTCAATCATCCTCAAGAAACATGGCTACTGGAACACAGCTCTACATTTTCAGGCAGTTCCCTCCAGCCTCTCCATTACATCTTGAATAACAAGGTGATATCTACTTAATGCATAAGAATTTTTTTTTAACCATCTTCGTATCTATTTGTTCCAGCAACATTAAAAAAAAAAGTCTTCCCCTATTACTTTGAGTTGGTACTTTTGATGAAAATCAATTGACTGCTTATGTGTGAGTCTATTTCTGGACTCCCTATTCCGTTCTATTGACCTTTTGAATATCCTTATCTAATACCATACCGCACTGGTTACTACCTTTCTAGTAAGTCTTGTAAACCGGTAGTATAAGGCCTCTATTTTTATTCTTTTTTCCCTAAGATTATTTTGGATGTTCTAGATCTTTTGGGCATCCTTGTAATTTTAGAATCATCTTGTCTCTTTGTTCAAAATGACTTGCTGACATTTTGAAAGTATATTTAATTTCTTTTTTTTGTCGTTTAATTTTTTATTTTTATTTTTTTATTAATTAATGGAAAAAAGAAAAAAAGAAATTAACCCAACATTTAGAAATCATACCATTCTACATATGCAATCAGTAATTCTTAACATCATCACATAGATGCATGATCATCGTTTCTTAGTACATTTGCATCGGTTTAGAAGAACTAGCAACACAACAGAAAAAGATATAGAATGTTAATATAGAGAAAAAAATAAAAGTAATAATAATAGTAAAAACAAACAAACAAACAAAAAAACAACCAGACAGACAAAAACAAGCAAAAAACAAAACAAAACAACAACAAAAAAAACCTATAGCTCAGATGCAGCTTCATTCAGTGTTTTAACATGATTACTTTACAATTAGGTATTATTATGCTGTCCATTTTTGAGTTTTGTATCTAGTCCTGTTGCACAGTCTGTATCCCTTCAGCTCCAATTACCCATTATCTTACCCTGTTTCTAACTCCTGCTGGACTCTGTTACCAATGACATATTCCAAGTTTATTCTCGAATGTCGGTTCACATCAGTGGGACCATACAGTATATTTAATTTCTATATCAATTTAAGAGGTTATAAATATTAATAATACTGAGTACTTAAATTCATGAATGTGGCATATATTTCTATATATGTAGATCTTAAATTTTTTTCAGAAATGTTTTGTAGTTTTCACTTGTGCTGGTTTGAAAGGATGTATGTCCCCTAGAAAAGCCATGTTTTAATCTAAATCCCATCCCTATTCAATACTGTATGTTTGAAATTGTAATCAGATCATCTCCCTGGATGATGTGATTTAGTCAAGAGTGGTTGTTAAGCTGGATTAGGTGATGACATGGCCCCACCCATTTGGGTGGGTCTTGATTAGTTTCTGAAGTCTTATAAAAGAGGAAACGTTTTGGAGAATGGGAGATTCAGAGAGAGCAGAGAATGCTGCAGCACCATGAAGCACAGAGTCCATCAGCCAGTGCTTTGGAGATGAAGAAGGAAAATGCCTCCCGGGGAGCTTCATGAAACAGGAAGCCAGGAGAGAAAGCTAGCAGACGATGCTGTGTTTGCCATGTGTCCTTCGAGTGGAGAAAGAAACCGTGATTGTGTTTGCCATGTGCCTTCTCACTTGAGAGAGAAACCCTGAACTTCATTGGCCTTCTTGAACCAAGGTATCTTTCCCTGGATGCCTTTGATTGAACATATCTATACACTTGTTTTAATTGGGACATTTTCTCGATCTTAGAACTGTACATTAGAAACTTATTAAATTCCCCTTTTTAAGAGTCACTCTGTTTCTGGCATATTGCATTCTGGCAGCTCGCAAACTAGAACATCACTGTAGGGGGTCTTGCAAATATTTTACTAGATTTATGCCAAGTGTTTGGGTTTTCTAGAGCTGCGGAATGCAATATAACAGAAATAGTTTGACTTTTACAATGAGGATTTCTTAGTTTACAAATATGTGATTCTTAAAACCATGAAAATGTCCAACTTAAGGCATCAAGAAAAAGATAGCCTCTCTGAAGAAAGGCAGCTGGCATCTTAGGCTCCTCTATCACTTGGGAAGGTACATGGCCAGTCTCTGCTGTCCTTTGCTCTCAGGATTCATTGCTTTCAGCTCCTGGTTTCAGTGGCTTTCTCTCTGTATCCTCCCTTCGCATCTCTCTCCCTCTCTCTTTCACTCTTTCTCTCTCTCTCTCTCTCAACCTAACGAAAAGTTTTCACCCAGCTCTTTCAGTAAGCAGCTGGAGGTAATCTCTGAAAATGGTTCGCTATTCACTTGACCCAGAAACCCCCACAAAATTATGCAAATCAAAAGGTTCAGATCTTTGTGTTCACTTTAAGAATGCCCAAAAAACTGCTCAGGCCATCAGAGATATGCATATTCGAAAAGCCACCAAGTATCTGAAAGATGTCACTCTACAGAAGCAATGTGTGCCATTCCATTGTCACAGTGCTGGTGTTGGCAGGTGTGTCCATGCCAAATGGTGGGACTGGATGCAGGATTAGTGGCCCAAAAAAAGTACTGAATTTTTATTGCACATGCTTTAAAATGTAAAGGGTAATGCTGTATGTAAGGGTTTAGATGTAGGGTCCCTGGTCATTGAGCATACTGAGGTGAACAAAGCCCCCTAAAATGTGCTGCAGGACTTATAGAGCTCATGGTCAGATTTACCCATACATTAGCTTTGATTGCCATATTGAGATGATCTTTATTGAAAAAGAATAAATTGTGCCTAAACCAGAAGAAGAGATTGTATAGAAGAAACTGAAAAAACAAGAATTTATGGTTCGGGAGTAACTTCATCATAAAATAAATGCAAATTAAAGTTCCAAAAAAGTCCCATGCACAATAGGTCTGCACCCACAAGAATGGAGTAAAAGGACATGGCCTGTTCTGGGGTACATAACAGCTCCAAACTATTGCACCAAGGTATATTGCTACTTTGTAAATTTCTCAAAAATTTTCTTTTCTAATTCTTTGCTGCTATTATATAGAAAATCCTCGTTCCTAATGATACCAACATATCATTACTCATTTGTATTATCTCAAACTCGCATAAGTATCAATAATATAACCAATGATATAATAATTAAAACCAATTGAAGTGCTCTTGCAGTTCTTTTCATCCTAATGCAGGGGTTGGCAAGGTATGGTTCATAAGGTGTCTACCTGTTTTTTAAATGAAGTTTTTTTGGAGCACAGCCACACCTGTTCCTTTCCATATTGTCTATAAATGCTCTAGCACTACAGCAGAAGAGTTGAGTAGTTGCCACAGAGACTGTATTAACCAGCAAGCCTAAAATATTTGCTCTCTGGCCAGTTAAGAAAAAAATTTCTGATTCCAGCCCAAGCAGGGTCTCTTAGTCTTGGCGCTAATGACATTTTGGGCCAGATAATTCTTTGTTGTGGGGAAGGTGGGTGTTGAGTGCACTGTAGATGTTTAGCAGCATCTCTGGCCTCTTCCTAGTAGATGCCAGTAGCATTACCCTGCCCTGCTTGTGATAATCAAACATTTTTATACATTGCCAAAAATCCCTTGGAGTCATAATCACCCCAACTGAGAACCATTGCCCTAAGGCATATCCCACTAGGGAGAAACTTTCAAATAACTGTATTTCTTTATTTCTTTATTTTTCATGGGCAGGCACCGGGAATTGAACCCAGGTTTCCAGGATGGCAGGCGAGAGACCTCTGCCACGGTACCAACATCGCCTGCCCCAAATAACAGAAATAGTTCCTTTCTGTGTGGTTATGTAGCCAACTCAATACATATTTAAATCCATTTGTTTAATTTTGCTTTTGAGTTTCAAAACTTTAAACTTTAAAATTTAATTTGATTTATAATTTTGTGATATTTACATGGTTACAAAATCAAAGCTGTAAAACAAGATATAGTCAAAGAAATCTAGCTTCTATCTCTGTGGCTTCCACCTTGGTCTTTCCCTTCTGCTATAAATAATCATTAAGAAAAAATTTGCTTTATCCCTCTCTACCAGTTTGAATCTGTTGTGTGCCCCAGAAAAGTCAAGTTCTTTAATCCTCATTCGGTATTGCTGGGTAAGATCTTTTTTATTGTTTCCATGGAGATATGCCCCACCCAATTATGGGTGGTAACTTTTGATTATATGGTTTCCATGGAGATGTGTCTCCACCCATTCAAGGTGGGGTTTGCTTACTGGAGTCCTTTAAGGGGGAACCATTTTGGAAAGAGCCACCAAAGCCAAGAGAGCCACCAGAACCAACAGAGCCCACCAGCCAGAAACCCTCTGGGGAGCTTCATGACAAGAAGCTGGGAGACAAAGCTAGCAGACATCACCATGTGCCTTCTCAGCTGAGAGAGAAACCCTGAACTACATTGGCCTTTCTTGAGTGAAGGTAACCTCTTGCTGGTACCTCAATTTGGACATTTCCACAGCCTTAGAACTGTAAATTTGCAACTTAATAAATTCCCCCATTTAAAAGCCATTTCATTCCTGGTATATCACATTCCAGCAGCTTGCAAACTAGAACATCCTCCATGTGCATCTATCCATCTATTTCTTCTTCACTCCTCTTTCCTCCACTGCTTTCTTGTTCTTCTCTCCTTCTACTTCTTAATATAAAATAGGCCCATTTTTACCAGGGCAAAGAAATGGATGGATGTGTCATTCTCGACACATTCAATAGGAAAAATATCAAGCTTGTTTGAGTATGTGTGTTCATTTGGCCTGCTCTAGGTGCCTTCCTCATTTAGTTGACTGTTGTTTAAGTCAGTCAAGGTTCCAGTAGGAAACAGATGACACACCCATGGGATAATTGAGGAGATTTGAGTTAAAAGACCAATTTAGGTAAGTGTGGGCAGGGTAAAGATAAATCCATAAGGAGTGGCACAGTACTCCAGGGCTAGTAACAGTGGGAGTCATTGCTTTTCCTAGGCATGAGGAGCAAGGAGAGGGATAGGTTATAAGAACCACAGGGAATGGCTATATATGGAGAGGGCTGTCTGATAAAGCTGTGGATTCACCTAGCCAAGTGAGATTTGGCAGTGAGGCAGCAAGGTGAAACCAAATCCTGATTTCATTTTCCTCCTTCCTTCCAGTAGTCCATTGGTGCTTCATGATGTCTGGATTTAACTGAAGCCAGATGGCAAAGGAGTGTACTTAGGTATTCCACACTGGGCAACCTTCTGGAGCAAAAAGCAGGGTGAAGATGGTGGAGAATGGATTTGAAAGAGCAAATTGGAAAATAACCAGCACATTGCTTCTTTCTGCTCCTTGTATGGAGAAAGAGAACCAGCATCTATTCCAAGCTCTGTGTTGAATACTTTACTCATACCATTCCTGCAACACAAGGTTCTTTATTCCTTTGCCATGAAAGAAGAAACACTCAATGACTTACCTACCTGAGGCTAGAAGTGGGATTAGAATCTGTTCTAGCTCATTCAAAGCTATTGCTCCATGATGACCTTAGTAATGCGTGTTCTATGTGGTCCCCAAGTAGGCTCCTGGGTAAGGAGACAAAAACAAAAGTAGAACTTCTGTGCTGACTTAGAAGAACAATTATTTCCTGCAATACAGAATTAAAAATCAGGAAAGAGGTGGCTAACTCAAGAAAGTTGTCTTGACCAAAAGAAGTGATGGAGCTGATCATGACCTGCTTGTAAAAATGGGAGCTGAGGACCTAGGGAAACTCAGTGGTTCAGCACTTGAATCCCAATCTTTGTCTTTGGTAAGTGCATCCTTTGCTGGTTCCCTTCCTATAGATTTTAACTGGGGCCAAGGACTCGTTGAAGGTCTGTGGATGGAACTGTATTTCAATATAATCGGTTTTCTGTGTAACGAGGGGTATTTATTTATGCATCTATAGGCTTCACCACACCAACACAGGCATTACTGTACAAAAGGTTAAAAATTCTTGAGTGACAAAGAATTAAATATGGATCAGTCATAGAGGACTTAGTTTTAATGAGAATATTATTAGAAATCGCACAGCAATTGTATCTGGCAGAAGAGGCACTAAATGTACTGCTCAGCCTCCCTGTAATAAATGGGGAAGGAAAAGGCAAGGCTTTTCATAAACAGGGAACAGAGAAAGCAAGAATGCCAACAAACATTTCTTCACACACATATTTCTTTGAAGAAATATGTCATGGTTAGGGACACGTGTCAACTTGGCCAAGCTGTGGTAGCTGTTTATCTGATTGGGCAAGTACTGGCCTGTCTGTTGCAATGAGGACATTTCTTAGGATTAGGTCATGATCACGTCAGCTGCATCCACAGCTGATTCCATTTGTAATCAGCCAAAGGGGAGTGTTTTCTACAATTAGTGATGCTAAATCTAATCACGGGAAGCCTTTTAAGGAGGACTCAGAGGAGACAGGCCCCATTCCTGCTTCGGCTGGTGAGCCTCTCCTGTGGAGTTCATCCAGACCCTCCATTGGAGTCATCGGCTTCACAGCTTGCCCTGTGGATTTTGGACTCTGCGTTCCTGTGGTCACGTGAGACACTTTTATAAATTTATATTTGCAAGTGTTCCCTGTTGATTCTGTTTTTCTAGAGAACCCTAACTAATACAAAATATTTGTTACTTCTTTAAAGAAACAGAGAAAGCAAGAATGCCAACAAATATTTGAAATACTTGTTAAATAAACCTTAGGCAATGTAACAGGTGTTAAAAATAAAGGGAGAACTGTGGATGTATTGCTTCTCTTCCCTTTCTGTGCCTAGATCATAGAGCTCACTGTATATTCTTATTTTATTTTGATGTGCTGATTAGTTCCTTTTGGCAGATATAGTTGAGGAGGAGTTGGCTTGGAAGGACTAAAGGACTTTCTGACTCTATATATGTATTAACAACACAGAAAGGCAAACTCACAGAGCCATAGTGTTAGAAAATATATTAGAGTCCACACAGTCCAATTGCCTACCTATTAAAGAACTCTCTTACATGTGCAAGTTATCATCTGGCCTCTTTCTGAATCATAGGTGGAGCATTCAAGACCCCATGGGGCACAAAGTTTCATAGATGGATGAACTGAGGCTTAGTAACTTGCCACCATTGTTGACTGTGACAGGTACAGTGTATGTGTGTGTATGAGTGTGTTTTTGCATGTAAAATAAATGTGTGGTGCTGTGTCACTCCCAAACAAGTAGAAGCCTAGGATAGCTATCCTGGTGACCCTTCCAAAGGACGGTCCCGCCTATACCACACCATCCTACCTTTGAATGATCCAATCCTTGTGTTTGAAGACAGCTATCACAGGCTCTTCTCTCTTCCAGTCTACACAGACTTTTTAGCTATTCCATTTAATAAATAGGTTTCTAGATCTCACAACATCCTGGTCATTCATCTATTTCACCTGAATCGTGGTTCCTAAGATTAGACGTCACCCTACAGATGTGGTCTCCTATGATTGCCCTACATTCATCAAGAGCTACCTCTTTTTTTTTTTTTTTGACTGTTTTGAACTTGCAAAAGTTGAATTTTGATACTCATTCAGGTTCTTGAAAGTCCACCGAAGTCTTTCCTCTTTTCCTTTGTACCATGTAAACTCTGCTTCAAGCTACTCTCTCTCTCTCTTTTGACTTCCCTGAACTTTCTTTGCCTGTTCTTTACATTACTGGTCTTGGAGAATGTTCAGTTTAATACTTTAGCTAATATCTTTTAAAGTTATTTCATATGAGAATATCTTATTACTCCACCAAAGATACATACATTCCTTTACCAAAGAGAGCATGCCTCATTCTTCTATTATACCTTTCAGTGGAATGGACTGACAGGTTTAAGCCTTAACCTATAACACCTAACCAGGGTTGTAGGCTGGAACCCACTATTAGTAACTGCGGTATACAAATAGGCCACAGAGAGTCATGTCAGGAGAGTGAGAAAGATGACACTGAGGGAAAAGCTAAGTCAGGGAACATGGGGAGCAAACAGGTATCTGAGATATTAAAAATGTGTTTCTGTGTTTTATGGTTTAAGTGATAGTAGCTTGGCTAAATTTTCTCATGCCACTTCAGGTATTTTTAACTATATAACATATATTCAAAGCAAAGAAAGAAAAAAGCAATAGTTTTCAAAGCCCTCTTCAGTAAGTAGTGACAGGACTACCATACCATCCTCTCAGATTTTTCCTTCTAGCTGCTCCAGAATATAGGAGGCCAGAGAGAATAAACATTTTTTTTTATTATCACAATTGACTTTTTTTCCTTTTTTGTGAAAAATGACATATATACAAAAAAAGCAATATTTCAAAGCACAGCACAACAATTAGTTGGAGAACAGATTTCAGAGTTTGGTTGGGTTACAATTCCACAATTTTAGGTTTTTACTTCTAGCTGCTCTAAGATACTGGAGACCAAAAGAAATATCAATTTAGTGATTCAGCAATCATATTCATTTGTTAAACCCTATCTTCTCTGTATAACTCCACCATCACCTTTGATCTTTCTGTCCTACTCTTTAGGGGTATTTGGGCTATGGTCTTTCTAACTTTTTCATGTTGGAAGGGGCTGTCAATAATATGGAGTAGGGAGATGGAACTAGCTGATGTTCTGGAGAGGCAGGGCCCTCTAGGTTTCAGGACTTATCAGGTCCAGGGACTCATCTGGAGGTTGTAGGTTTCTGGAAAGTTATCCTAGTGCATGGAACCCTTGCGGAATCTTATATATTGCCCTAGCTGTTCTTTAGGATTGGCTGGAATGGTTTTGGTTGGGGTCTGGCAAGTTATGATAGGTAGCAATATCTAACTGAAGCTTGCATAAGAGTAACCTCCAGTGGAGCCTCTTTTTTGAACTCTCTCAGCCACTGATACTTTATTAGTTACACTTCTTTCCGCTTTTGGTCAAGATAGAATTGTTAATCCACGGTGCCAGGGCCAAACTCATCCCTGGGAGTTATCTCCCATGCCGCCAGGGAGACATTCACCCCCTGGATATCATGTCCTATGTAGAGGGGAGGGCAAAGATTTCACTTGCAGAGTTGGGCTTATAGAGAGTGAGGCCAAATATGAGCAACAAAAGAGGTCCTCCAGAAGTAACTCTTAGGCATACCTAAGAGTAGGCTAAGCTTCTCCACTACCTACATAAGCTTCACAGGAGTAAGCCTCAAGATTAAGGGCCTGGCCTATTGATGTGGGTGTCCCTAATGTTTGACACAGTATCAGAATTTCCTAATGGTAAAGTTTAATAGTTCCATATTTTTTTCTTCTATCCCTCAAGGGACTTTGCCAGTACTTTTTGATTATCTGCTTAACATATTCTAGGATGTATCCAGACATTACATTAAGACATACAGGATTAAAGGCTCTCATTCTTATTCTGGACTCCCTGTGTTTCAATTGTTCAAATAAACTATCCAGACAGGTTGAGTTAGAATATGTGCCACAGAAAATTTAGGTTCCAGACAAAATAAATCTTTCTTCCTCTGGTTTTGAAGAGTAGGTGACTTCAGGTAGTTTTAATTGAACGTCCCATATTTGTGGTAGGAGGTTTTACTCATGGCTAGTAACACATAATATACCCTATACTGTATTGAACACAGAGATATTCAATGATTTTCAACCAATTGTTTTAAACTGTTCCTTGTTGTCTAATTTAAAGAACTATGAAGAGCTCAGCTAATTCCAGCTCAGTTCTCTCCATCACTTCACTTATAAAGCAAACAGCCTTTCTTTTCATATAGGTATGGACAGAAATAAAAATAAAGTGTTTGACATAGAGATTTATTTGACACTAGACCATTTGTTGGGACATTGGAAGTGGTTTTGTTATGCAGGAAGTTTTCTTTTGTAAAGGTGGTGAGCTCGTACATGGTCTCATGATTTGTAACACAACCAAACAATCTCAAGACTCATTTAGAAACAAAGAGCCCCCCAACAATATCAGTTCTGGGTAAAATTGCCATAGGAAAAATCGTGTTGGGTTCTGGAATACAAAGGAGGAAAACTTTCAGCTGAAAGACTAGAGAACCACCGAGCCAGTCTACTAATAGCACGATAATGTTAGGAGAGGAATGATGACTAGGAGCAATGGTAAACCTTTGCAAACCTGCTTGGTATATATTTTTGAGAACTTATCCACTCATCCATCCATCCAGAAACCTTATTTAAATCAGATACTGAACTTGGTATAGGGGTTTACAAAGCTGAATAAAACGTCTTTGCCTTTAAGCCATAGCAATTGTAGCATCGTCACTCACCAGCCCCCCAAGCAAAGAGTCACATAGTGTCACACAATTTCAACAAGCCCCTTAGATATTTGATGTAATAGTAAATGTAATATTAAAGACCATGTTGCATGGTTTTTATGATCCTAAGTGATGTCATCTTTAATACTTAACCATGGCTGAGTTCCTACTGTGTGCATTGAAATCTTTTCAGAAAAGTACCTCTTCCTAATAGACTCTGACTGTTGTTAAGTCACTTGGCAATCCTGATTCTCAAAGCTTTATTTTCCAGCTCAATTTCTTTCTTCATTGGTCTAACTCATTTCTCCCTCTCCTGATGTGATGACTCCTGAATCCATTCTGGATGGGGGGAGGTATCTTAGGGCTTTAGCCCTCTGGGACATTAAAAAAAAATCAATAAGTAAGATGGAAGAAAGAACTGGGATTGAGAACCAATTACCTAGCACAGAGGGGAAGGTTGTAGAGAGAGGTGAGAGGATAATGAGAGAGCACAGGGTCTGGGAGATTCCTCTACCCGACATCACCCAGATGTTGTAGGTTGGAGAAGATTGGCAAGTGCAGGTCTTTGAAAGGGTCAGGACAGGTTCCAGCAGGGAGTGCAGAGCCTTGGAATAGTCCTAGGCAAAACAAGTAGGAGCCACATTCTCCCAATAGACATTGCAGGGGATTCAACAGGACACTATCACGGGTATTCCAGGAAGCCTGGTCATTTGGTGTCTTTTATAATTTATTTGGAATTTTCCTCAAAGTATGATTTTTCTTCCTAGATAACTTATTGGGAAGTTAATGTATATGTTTCCATGTATCCACCTCCTTTCTTTAAATCATATTCATATAGTATGTGACTTTCTGTATTTTTCATGCTCTGCTATTCTATCATATACAAACACATGCAAAATGAACATATGTGTGTCTCTATTTGTACAAGGATTTTCAATTTCTATTTTACAAAATGGGAGTTTTCTCTGCAATCTAGCTTTCTTTTTCATCTAACAGTACCTCATGGGAATGTTTCCAAGTCCACATCTATAGTACAAATTCACTTTTAGTGGTGGCTATAAAATTCCATGGCACCAACATACTATAATGTATGACACTTCCTGATTGATGGCATTTTCTTTGCTTCCAGCTTTTTGCCGCTAGGAACAATACTGTAAGAAATATCCTTATAGATATATCCTATGAAAGATTTTAAATTGTAGCAGATATTGTTAGATTGCTGTGGTAGTCAGATTCAGTTGTCAACTTGGCCAGGTGAATGTGCCTAGTTCTGTTGCTGTGGACATGAGCCAATGATATGTGAACCTCATCAGTTCCTGATTACATCTGCAGTTGGCTAGGAGGCGTGCCTGCTGCAATGAATGATGTTTGAGTTAATTGGCTGGTACTTAAATGAGAGAACTCAACGTAGCACAGCCCAAGCAGTTTGGCATACCTCATCTCAGCACTCGCAGCTCAGCCCAGGCCTTTGGAGATGCAGAAAGGAATCACTCCGGGGAAAGTTGTTGGAACCCAGAGGCCTGGAGGGAAAGCCAGTAGAGATTACCCTGAGCCTTCCCACGTAAGAAAGAACCTTAGATGAAAGTTAGCTGCCTTTCCTCTGAAGAACTAATGAAATAAATCCCCTTTTATTAAAAGCCAATCCATGTCTTGTGTGTTGCATTCTGGCAGCTAGCAAACTAGAACAATTGCTTTTAGGAAAGGCTGTGACAAACCAAATTTCCAACAGCAGTATTTGAAAGTCCCCCTTTCCATACAGCTTTTGAGAAGCACATTAAAAGGCCCAAATTTAGATTTCACACAATGTGTCACTCTCCTTGGGCCAGAGCGTTTCATGTATTTTTCAAACTCAGATTTTCAGCTGATGTGGTGTCCAGCTTCAGATGACTCAGATGACTGCTAGCTGACTGGTGTCAGATATGGCCTGTTTCTTTCTTTTTTTTAAACTGCATTATGGACCCTGTTTCTTGTTTTTTTTAAACTTCCTTATAACATTTTAGTTGTCAATGTATGGGGAAATGTTTGAAATCTCAAAGAAAGGAGCTTCTTGTTACAGGAGCAGACTCTATATTTACACTTGACCAGTCACGTGGCGTGTTTAATGGCACTGCACTTCCAAATAATTCCAAGAATATTTCTTGGAGATATGAAGTGCTGCTTCATTTGTCTTTCCTCTTAATCCAGCTCTGAGTGGCAGCTTCTGTCCCTTTAGGTGGAACATTTATAGAAAGATTTCCTCCTGGTGTTCCTTTGGTAGCTGATTTGAAGTGGGGCTTGGGGGCGGAATGACATTTTTGATGAAAAAATATGTCCTCATCCCTCATCTCAGAGACAGATTTCCTCCTCTGTAAAATGAGGAGTGTGGGCTCTGCGGTGTCTAATGTTCTTTCCAGCCATGACACTGTGAACCTGAGAGTAAAAAATGTCATTATGGGAATAATGTAGAACACAGTGTGGGATGGGTTGGGGAAAAATAAAGAAATTGTCCTATGTATGAAGTTGCTTTTATCCAATTAACTTAATTATCTATCATTACAAAATCAAAATTAAGTTATTTCTTTTCCAAGGCTGAATGCTGAACGCATGACATGCTGAATTCCTGTTCAAGAAAAAGGTGTCTTGTAATTCTCAAATATGGCCAGTAGATGGAGACATTGCTCCACTGTGTTAGTAAAACCCCCCCGCTACATTTTCAGGTGGACTGCAGGAGGCTGCTGAACCGACTGCTCAATAAGAATTACACATGGAAGGGTCATGCCTTTTACTTAATTTTAATTGCATAAGTGATACACAAATACATTTTAGTTTTCAAGGGATCCAACTTTTACATATATTCCCCTTCACCTCCTCCTCACCTCTCTCGGGGCTGTGCTCCCTTCCCAGCCTCAGAGATAACCACTTAACACTTTGGGGTACAACCTACAGTCCTTTCTATGCACATATACATAGGTATATGTAATGTAGGCATGTATCTTTTCTTAATAAACATCAGTGTGACCTTCTCATTTTGTAAATGAGAAAACATGCAGTGTAGGATTGAGCCAGCATTGTCTTGTGGGAAGAGCCTGTGCTTTGCAGTCAAGCAGACTGGGTTTTAAATTTTGCTTTGTAACTTAGTAGTTGTCAACTCTGGCCAAGCTGTTTAATGCCCACTTGAGCCTCAGTTCCTCATGTCACAACCTTTTCAGAAGAATGAAATAAGCTGGATACATACAAATGTTTCTGGTTCACTACCTGGCACTTAGAAGACTGGCATGGCCCTAAATATTAGTTTTCTTTCCTATCAGTCTCTTTCCCTAGTTCACACAACCCATTAGTGGAAAAGTCCTCGCCATCCTGTGCCTTCTAGGAAATTCTGAAAGATGTGAGTGTGTGTGTGTGCGCACAGATATAATCAAATGTAAACTCCACTTTAAGGTCCCAACAACCCATAAGTATGAATCCCACAGTAGCCATAGCTTCCAGATCTGATGAGAGCAGACTTTCCCTTTCATTGTGTACAGCTGAAAGAGTGATGGCTCTTTTATTCTTTTCCCTGTAGATGTGTATCTCTCGTGAGGCCATCACACAGATTTCCTCAGGAAGAGGAAGGTACTATAACCTGGGTCAGAAATCACAGCCTGTGGATTAATGGCACCTTGCTCTGCTGTTGTCCATGAAATGGAAATTATCTTTCCCCTTGGTCCGGATCTGCCCAAATTGACAGGAGAGTCGTCTAATGTGCCTTTCTGGGACGGGGTCCTGAAACTCTCCTAAGGGACCATCTCAGGAATTTTCCAAATCCATGTTTTTAGGATGTATGGATGGTGTTTCTCTAGATATGGAGGGGTCTATTTTCTTTCTTCTTCTTTTTTTTTTAGGGGTCTATTTTCTGCCTACATAGAAAGGATAAGGAAATAGACCTTAGAGTAGAATCTTTCAATGACTTTTTCAAAGCGGCTCCAAAACTGTTAATTCTAGAGTTAGCTCGCTGTGAGATGTCATGTGGACGGGATTTCTCTCCCTCTCAGAGAGCAGGGTGGGGAAGCAGCTGCAGGCTTTGGGGTTTAAACATGTCTGTTACTATAATGCATACACTGAGCTTTCTAATTAAAAGGAAATAGACAATTGGGTGATGTGAGTGGAGCTATGGAAGAACCCTTCACATTGTAGCAGAAAGGAATTAAATATGCTTTTACAAAATTTCCCTTGAAGAGGCTTAAATGAGCTTAAATGAGACTTATGTTTATTTTCCAGTATTAGAGACAGGCACAACTACAGTCAAGACTGTGAACTGTGCTCAAGTAATTCTATTTAAATAGAATTTCTTCTCATTTCTGCATGAATTGCTGTTGATGATGTTTTAGCATCTTCTTTGCCAGCAGCTTCCCACTGGAGGATTTTGTCTCTAAGTAGAACTGTATCTAAGCCATTCAGGTAAAAACTGCCCAGAATTAAGCAAACAGAGCTTGCTAGCCACAGTCATGTTTAAATGGTTGCTATCTTGTTTCTGCAGGAAGCCAGGCAGCTTTGTAAAACTGCAAAGTCAGCTAAATTGGTGCAGTGCTACAAAATGATTAGGAAAGCTTCGCTATTTTCAAAAATGTAATGGTTTATATGCCAAAGAGGAAGAAAGAAATCTAAAGTAGAAGGTGAAAACTTTTACTTTCCCCAAACAGAGGCTGCTTCAGGAAAGATGGGCGTTAAGCTGCTGTGGTGAGGTCAAAGGGCATTGCTGGCACACCTGGCACGTCAGGGCATGTCTACAAAGCACAGGGGGTCTCTGTCACTTGGAAGAGCTTGCTTGATCTGAATCCAGTTGTGGGGCCCTGGAATCATGCCATTGCTTGGGGGAGCAACTCTCCTGCCCAGATGAAATCACCCTTGGGAGATGCCCCACAAGCTTCACATTCCTTTTGATCCCGCCGTCTTCCATCTGTTATCCTGGAAATGTTCACACCAGTACTTCCTTAGGAGAGATGAGACGGGAAAGGGAGGGCCAACTTCATCACCATCTCTTCGGTAGCTACTTGGGTTTCATCCATTTTTTCCATAAGTTCTCCCCATTTTGGATTTTTCTTTTAAAAATACATTTCTGTTTCTTGGGAGGGGAATGAATTAGAAAGTGCTCTGTGCAGCTGAGAGAGAGAACATCTCTTGGGTTTTCATGATTGAGTGGCTCAGTGGTTCAACTATGAGAAATTGTAACAGATGACGAAGATCCCTCATGTGTGGCAGTGAAGAGGGTACACTCTGGAGTCCACCTACCTGGGCTGATTCTCACCTCCACTGCTTAGTTGTGACCTTGGGTGAGTCGCCTAAGCTCCTTATACCCCCGTTTCCTCAGTTGTAAAATCAGGGCTAAGAATAATAATACCTACCTCATAGCGTTGTTGTGAGGATAACATGCTTAAACGTAAAGGGCTTAGTACAGTGCTTAGCACAGGATAAGCATCCAATAAATACTTATAATCATTATTATAATATGCACTTTTTTCTTTTCCTGTAAGGAATCACAGGCAGTTGTTTACCAAGTGATCTTCGGGGAGAAACAAAGTAGGAAGGGAGGCTTTTCCTTTTGTTATGTACATCTTGTACTGTTTCATCTTTTTAACCTTATATTTCTTTTATTAAACCATTTAGATTAGACATTTTTTTTTCCCTCCAGTAATGAGGTGGAAGGACCAGTTCGTAGTGTGAAAGGAAATCCTTATCTAGAAATGATACTTCAATAAATCTAAATCATTTAGTATTGAACAGCGCAGTTTAGAAGAGTAAAAAACAAATGAGCAGGGCAGTGTGTCTGTGGCTCAGGGCAGAATTCTCGCCTGCCATGCTGGAGACATAGGTTCGATTCCCAGTGCCTATCCATGCAAAAACAAACAAGCTAACAAACAAAAAACAAAGAAAAACCAAATGAGGGAAGCCTATACACATTTTATTTATTACATAATCCCTTCTCCTAAATCCTTTTGATTCAACTGACTTAAATTTACATGGCAATCTGAAGAGTGTCGCCACTAGGGAAGTACTTAGTGTTTCAAACAGAAATTGCTTTCAGGGCAGCACCATGAAATACACCTGAGTGGTGAGTCAACTTTGAAAATATAAAGAAGGATACCACCTAGAAGGCTTGGTAAGGAACAGATTGCTGGGCTCACCTCCAGACTTTCTGATTCCATTAGGTCAGGAGTGGGGTCTGAGAATTTGCATTTTTTTTTTTTTTTTTTTTTTTTTACATGGGCAGGCACGGGGAACCAAACCTGGGTCCTCGGGCATGGCAGGCAAGCATTCTTACCGGCTGAGCCACCATGGCCCACCCTGAGAATTTGCATTTTTAACAAGTCTAGGTAAGGTGATACTGCTGGTCCAGGGACCACAGGACATGGTAGAATGATTAAGTAAAAGGAGTTTGGGTTCCTAGACGCTCTTGTGCAAGAGAACCACCTAACCCCCTTGTTTCACCTCTGGAGTGTTACCATGGCAGTGAAATAAACTTTTATCTTGTTTGAGTCACAGCTCTTTTGTGTGTCTTTGTTTTAGCAGCTGAATCTGTAAAGGTAAGTGTTATACAGTAAGGCCAGAGACCTTGGGGACCGTTAGGTTCAATAGCTGCCAGCTTTATTTGGAAAATAAAAGAGGCAGTTGCTTGTTTGATAAGATCATGACTTCTTTTATGAGCGCACTATAGGTAGGCAGTAGACTGAAAACTTTCTTTCTACATTTGCATCAATGAGTTTTCTTGCCCTGGGAAAATCTAAACACTTGTATGTCCTCATGTTCTCATTTGGTAAGTAGGGCATGTGATTTCAGTGCTATAGAGTAATACTTTGGGCACTCTCTTTGAAATGACTGGAAATTCAAAAATTTCTTACTATGAGCATAAAGATAATGATAACAACAACAGTGAACATTTACTGATTGTTTACAAGGTGACAGATGCTGTGTACTTTATATACATTATACTATTTATTCTCACAACTCTTGTAAATAAGCATTACTATGATCTTCATTTTGTGGATGAGGAAACTGAAGTTTGGAGGGATCAAGTAACAGGTCAAGATTACATTCCAAGTCTGTTGGACACAAAAGCCCATGCTCCTGACTACTTGGTAATGCTCTACCCTGGCAAATGACTCACTTTCAGATTGGTTTTAGGCTCTGAACATTGGAACTAACAACATTTGTTAGCAGTAGGGGTCTGTTTAATGTGAATGGGTTTTCAAATGCAGATACTAATTTTTCCTTTGAACAGCAGCCCTACACTGCATATTCTAGACTTCTGTGCTAGAACTTTCTGTGGGAACAATTTGTGGGGAATGAGACAAGGGCACAGAGTTTAAAAGGATGCAAATGATTCTGGGTTGCCTGGATTTAAGGGTGTGAGAGGATGTTGAAAGAACACTGGATTTGAATGTAGTGTTGGGTTTAGCATGCAGTCACCTGTCTATGGGGTGGGGGGAGGGTGGGCAACCATGAGGGAGTGTGTCTGGTCATGGTTTCAGGCAGCAACCAGGGTAGTATTTCATGTTAGGTACCTTGGGAGCAATGCCAACCCCCAACAAAACCCAGGCTGGCACAGTGGGAAGAACTGGACACCATCAGAACGGATCTCGCCAGAAGGCACCTTGGTGCTTGGCCTTATTGTTGCTTTTTAGAATCAATTTCACCTCCGGTCTCCTTTCTTTCCTTCAGAATTTACTTGTCAGTTTCTCATTTTTTTCTTTCATCTATTTATATCAATGGAGAATGATTTTTGAATTAATTAATCAAGCGCCCGTAATTATCTCATTCTGACTTTGGGATTATTGGAATCAAGCAATGCCAAGAGCAGGGCATATCTTGAGTTCTACACAGACCTTAGGAATGGTCACATTTTTACACGAATTCAAAGCTGTAAAAACCACTGTTCCTAGAAGTGCTGATTAGTCATTGGTAATAAACTGGAGGCCCATATCATCCTGTTCTTGATTTGGTTCTCCTCTATATTTTTCATGGCCTTAGACCAGGGATCTGCAAACTTTTGCTCTAAAGGGCCAGATAGTAAATGGTTTTGGTTTGTGGGCGATACAGTCTCTGTTGCCACTACTCAACTTTGCCATTATAGTGTGGAATAGCCACAGACAAAATATAAACAAAAGTGTTGCTGTGTTCCAATAAATCTTTATTTACAAAAACAGGAGGAGGGCCATATTTTGCCCATGGGTTATAATTTGCCTAGCCCTGCCTTAGATGGAGACAACAATTCATTCAGTCAAAATTGAAGAAGATCCAAAGTTCCTGGGAAATGTTTGGGAAGGGGGTGGGTAGCTGGTGCTATGGGTTATAGAACCAGGATTCAAAGTTCTCTTGACATTCTGCCCCCTCCTAAAGAGACCGCACAATTGAGTATGGTAGGGATATATAGAATATTATGCATTTTTGGTTCACACTGTGATCTGTGAATATATAGATTAGGGGTAAACTTGAAAAAGAAAATACCTAAGCGTCTGGAGAGGTAGCGCCTGCCAAAAGAGACAACCTGCACTGCCAGTTGACTGAATAAACACCAGAGACTTAAACGTTCTGGGTTTTTTGTAAAAGCTGTGTTCTTTGCTGTGAGGTGTCCAAGGCAGGTGCCTCATTTTGAGAGTCCATTTACAAATTGGAGTGGATCTGAAAGAGGAGGTCCAAGATGTTTAGGGACCAGAATTTCATCTTCTATGCTGAAGATGGTCTGCACTAAGGAAAGAAAGAATTTTTCTCATTTATCTGAATTTCTGTCATGAAAAGGAGTAGGGCTCGTGTGTATTGAAGGACCATGGTTTTGCACGCAGCAGCTGCACAACTAGTACTTGACTAAACAATGTGCAGAGTTGTTATAGGAAGAAGTCAGGCCTGGAATAGGTGAAATGTTTTAACAGTGACAGTTGTCCATCAATGGAAGGCAGCTTTAGTTAATTATCCAGCACTTACAGCATAGCCAGGTCTCTGGGTACTGCCTCTAACTCAGGTGCCAAAGAGCCTGTGAGATGCGAAGTAAGGGAATCGAATTTTTGATTTTGTAACAAAACAACAGGCTTTAATGAAACATAAAATGAGTAAGACCAGATGGGTCATTTTATTGTTTGTAAAATCCGATACAAATACTCTCTATTGTGTACAATATCTTTGGCTGGGCAGGCATTCAAGTATTAAGGAGGATAATAAGCACTATTTTCAGCAAATTGTTTGTATCATTCAATAGAAAAGAGGGAGAGTAATGAAAGTGCTTATAAGTTTGCCAGGTGACCATTGCCACCTGAATCTTGTTAGCAAGGTCTTTGAAGGTTGGAGGATGATTCACAAATGTGTAACATTATTAAAAGCTCTACAGGAATTGTCAAGTCCTCTTTGTTACTGAACAAATGGTCTCTCCAGTCTCCAGATCCTGTTATCTTCTAGGTCAAGTCATGGAGCATTATGTGCCAGGCATAGGTCTAAGCATTTTTATTCCTCTATAGCAGTGGTTTTCAATCACAGATGATTTTGCCTTCACCAGGGCATATTTGAAAATGTAGACATTTTTGGTTGTCACCACTGGGGATGGGTGGGTGCTACTGGCATCCAGTTTGTAGAGGCCAGGAATGCACTAAACATCGTACAATGCACAGGACAGCTTCTACAACAAAGAATTATCAGGCCCAAGATGTCAATAGTACCAAGGTTGGAAAAAAACCCGTACTTTATAGGATAGTAGGTGCTACTGTCCTCCTCATTTTACAGGTGGAGAAACTGAGAGGATAAGTCATTTCCCATAGTCCCTCAGAGCCAGAAAGTCATGGAGGTAGAATTTAAATTCAGGCAGTGGAGCACCATGTGCTTCTAACTATACTGTCTTGCCTCTGTATTTAGTAAGGCTGTATGCATGTGAACTAGAAAGTACTGTGTGTGGTTGTTTGTTACCTGGCACCAGCACAAAAATGGAATTCTGTTTTCATTCTTGACTTTACACTTCACTTGATCTTAGCCAAAAGGCCAAGAAGCGATCATTCTTGACTTTACGCTTAATAACTTTAGCAAACAATCCAGCTCTGTCCTGACGAGTTTGTTAATGAATCAGACCAAAGGTGTGGGGAACTCTGGAACCGGGAAAAAAGAGGACAGTATCCACTCCCCCTCTGTCTGTGGTGCTTTTAGTGGCTGGTAGCAGAGAGGTCACCTGCTACTACTGAGTAGGTAAGTACAAGTGAACAGCATTTTCTCATGAATGTCTTATCTGTATGATTGAAACCACTTGTTTGTAACTTAAGAAGTAGATCATAATCCTGTTTTTACCCTTACCCTCGTCCCTAGTCCTGACGCTAATCCTAGTCATGGACTGAATTTCTTTTAGAAGTGGTCAGTTGCTCTTTGTAGTAAAGTATCTTAAGGTGAAGATGTGTTATCTGGCAGAGATAACCTAAATTAGATGTCTCCATTGGTTACAGAGTCCTCTCAGGAGTCCTAGGGAAGGAATGAGTGCAGGTGATTCCAATGGACAGGAAAGGCAAAGGCAAAACTATTTACAACAAAGAAGGGGCTCCCATGACCTGGGGCTGGGAAGGAATTGATATTGAAAATTTGCCCATTCTACTGACAGTGCACTGGCACTTTCTTCTTTCTCCATTTCCAGTTCTCCCCCTGGTTTACATTTTATTCCAGGAAGAGTCCTGGTGACTGTATGTTCCTATGAAAGTGTGTCATTTGTTTTTGAGACTCTGGTACACAGCAGAGAACCCAGCATGCCTTCATTAGAGCATCCATTTAACTGATACATAAGGAATGCCTAATATCTGTTTGGCACAGGGCTAGGTACTGGTTCCTGACTTCAAGAGTGTTAGAATTATGTGTGAGAACCATGGTGTGAAAGCACACACCATGCAGTGTGCAGGCTGCTCTGGGGACATCGATGCATTCAATTTAGAGTGGGGTGGGGAGGTCAGGGAAGGGCTACTGGATAGGAAGCTTCTGGAGTTCGTTTCCAAAGGCTCAGACTTGTTAGCTTGTGAGAGAAGTGATGGAAAAGTTTCCTAGCTCAAGGAGCAGCACCTGCCAGGACACAGAGGCATGAATCAACAGGAGAGAGGACTGCAAGGGGTTCAGCAAAGTAAGTATGAGGGAGGTTGAGAATGAGGCCGGGGATGTGGGTGGCGGCCAGACCAAGATGAGCCTCGCCAAGCTAGAGACTGAATGTTGATATGAAAGCCCTAGGACCCCACTCAGGTGTTTTAAACGAGGGGCAACAGGCTCAGATTTGTGTTTCAAACATGCCTGTAGCAACTGTATATAGAATGGGTTGGAGAGAAACCAGACTAGCACAGGAAATTGTGTTGGTGACTTTTGTTATATTTCAGGTGAGAAAAATAGAGGTGGACTCACTCATAGTAGGAATGGCCAGGAAGGGATTGATTTGAGAAATACTTGGAAACAAAATCTACGAGGGTTGATGATTGCTTCCAAGTGATTTATGACAGCACTCCCTGACTCCCTTTGAAGTTAGGTGGGGCCTAGTGATTTTCTTCGGCCAGTGAAATATGGAAGACTCATATGTTGTCTCATAGATTGTGCTGCTTGAAATGAGATTAATGCTACAAGATATTTTTAACAAAACGTTTTAGCAAAATATAATGGAAAAACAGTAAGAAACTTAATATTTACATGCTCTGCAACTAGAGGAAGACAAGAAAGGAAATAACCAGACTTCTTGGGATCCCCTCACAAGTAGAGTAGAACCCCTGTGTTACTTTCTTTCTATAGGTTTCTCAGCACTGGACTCATATATTTCTCTATATCTTAACTGGAGATATTCTATAGTACAAAGATACAAAAAATCTACACTCAGATCTGGATATAACGTTCTAAGAGCATTTAACAAGAATATAACAGTTTCACCTTGGTATTGCCACCCAGTGATAAAGAGAGAGATGATAAGTGGTCAGGGTTGCTGTTTTCTAAGTGTCTAGCATCTCTTCTCTTCTAGTGGTTAGGTTGTGGCCCTGAAGTCATCTCCACATTATTCATGGACTGATTAATGAGGATGGGCTTATTTGTGCAACCTTCCTATTTTCTACCCCAACTGATCTGTTTGCTTGCTTTAAACCATTTTATGCCTAATAGTACTGTTGTGTCAGGGAAAGGTGGTCAATCTAAATTAGTCTAATTTGCTGGTACCTGTTCACAGATCTGGTGGAGGAGACTGGAAAATGACCCAGGAGAATTGTTTACACATAGCAATTTTTAAAGTTCAGATCACTCTCTTTCTCACCCTGAAAAGATAGTTTGGTGACTGTTGACTCTGGGGATTGTTTTCCAAGTATTTATCACAAAGTGTATCAGCCTGATACGATGTCCCTGCCTACCATTTGAAGAGTTAATGCAGTGCCTTTGACAGTCCATAAGAGGAGATGGGTTTTTATGGTGCAGGGTGAGGCCATCTGGCTTGTGTGACCCGGTAGGAGATGCCCGTTACAAAATTTCTCTTCTTGTCCACTCCCCACCCTTTGCTCTTTATATTTAATGGACCATCAGTTGGGGAGATGAACTCTGGAAGTCTCATTTATTCCTGATATTCAAAGGTACTCAAATAAGCCCCAAGAAATGAGATTGCTGAAGAAGGAAGTGAATTGATTTGTGGCTTAGAGGTATCTCTGCCAGTTAATCATTGCTGACTCTCAGCTGCAATTCTTATAAATCAATATGAAACTAAGGAGGAAAATGATATATGCAGCATGGAGGGAAATGAAAATAAACTGCATATTTCCACATAGGGTTATTGAAACAGAAATCTTGAGTTTTTCAGATGCAGCACCTGCACACAGGGGGCAGGAATGTCTGAATCATTTGGTGAGCAAAGCTGACCTTGCTTGGCTGAGGGCTGTTTGATGGCTTCAGCCCTTTCCCATCTCTTTTACAAGTTGCCAGTGGGGGAAACATGCTTACCTTAGAACCATGTTATGATCTTTTCTTGATGCTTGAATCATAGGCATCTTAGGATGAACTGAAGGCAAATGGAGGAGGCATCTCTTCTGCAATCTATTCCTGTATCACAGTTTTCTGGTAAGCTGGTTGTTCTAGTTTGCTAGCTGCCGGAATGCAACACACCAGAGACGGATTGGCTTTTAATAAAAGGGGATTTATTTTGTTGGTTCTTCAGAGGAAAGGCAGCTAACTTTCTACTGAGGTTCTTTCTTACGTGGAAGGCACAGGATGGTCTCTGCTGGTCTTCTCTCCAGGCCCCTGGGTTCCAACAACTTTCCCCGGGGTGACTTCTTTCTGCATCTCCAAGGGCCTGGGCTGAGCTGCGAGTGCTGAGATGAGGAATGCCGAGCTGCTTAAACTGTGCTACATTGCGTTCTCTCATTTAAGCACCAGCCAATTAAGTCAAACGTCACTCATTACAGCAGACACACCTCCTAGCTGACTGCAGATGTAATTGGCAACAGATGAGGTTCACGTACCATTGGTTTATGTCCACAGCAACAAGACTAGGTATGCTCACCTGGCCAAGTTGACAACTGAATCTAACTAACACACTGGTCCCACTGTGACAAGACCAAAACAACAATGCTGTTTTCTGACAACATGAGGAACAGAGAGCACACCTGATTTTCAACTGAAAGTATCCCTTACATACACGTCTCTTTCCATGGTCAAGGTCCTGGAAAACTAAAAGAGGAAATTGTGTTCATTTATGGGAACCATTATATACTTTGTAGAGACTTTCTCTTTCCTGGAGAAAGAAGGAGGCCCTCCCTCTTTTGGACAAGGCATTACTCAGTGACCTTAAAATATAATGTTTATTCTTATGGTCCCCCAAAACCTGAGACAGTGCTTGTGAATTGAGGTCCCAATCACCTGTCTCTCCTTTTGCTTTGTCAGCCCTCAAGAACCTGCCTTCATCTCCCCTCGATTGCTCCCTGTACTTACTATCATTCTCCAGTGGGTTAATCTCACTCATGTGACCATCGCTTGGGCTCTGCTAATCCTGTATAATACACAGGGTTTGGGGAGGTGATAAATTTAAGACAAATCACCAGCAATAAAATTTCCGTGCAGAATGATAAAGTTGGTGTCAATGAAAATGGAGTTAAGTCATGCTGGGGAAGTGGAGTTCTATGCAGGTGAAAGAAGGAAGAACCCAATTGTATGAATGGGGTAAGATGAGAAAATACATCAAAGGAAGGTAGGAAGAGGAAACATGGGTGAAGGAGGTAGACTGGGATCTGGTGTGCAAGGTGATGAATTCTGTTCTAAAATGGTTCTAGATTGGTTGAGTTGGCAATGAGGTCAGGAAATGAGGGAAGATTTTCAGTATTAAGTTGGAAATCAGAGAAGGATCTGATTCAGATATCAGGTCAGCACTAATAAAGTAGGTTTAAGAGTCTTTGGTGTCAATGTGATCAATAGTTAGACTCAAGGAAATACTTATGGCTGCCTAGAGAGAGGTTTGTATGGAAAAGAGAAGAGACCCATAGAGGACTTCCGAAAGGTTTATACTTAAGGGCTAGGAGGAGAAAGATATGTGGGCAATGGAGACTGGGAAAAACCAGTAGAGAAAGTAGTTAGAGAGGGCACAGAAGAGAAAGAAAGTTTAAGGGAGAGGAGAGGATAGCTAGATTAACCGCTGCAGAGACATCAAATAGGAGAACTGAAATGAGGCCATAAGATGTAGCACATAGACAGTTATCACAGAGGTTTGAGAAAGTATTTTCCGTGACATATTGAGCTGGAAGTTTGATGCGGGGAGCTGAGAGGTGGATGAGCCATGTGGAATAAGGGGTGGTAAATGGGATTTGTGCCCGTGTTGGCAGATGGAAGGAGAGTTGCTTGAGGTAGATCAGGATTGTGCACACATAGAGAAGCATCCGACCCTAAAGCCTAAAGGGAGGAGTTGATCATACAGGAGAGGGAGAGGGGATGATTAATGTGACAAAATCCAGGGGTCAGCATGAAGGATGGCATAAAAAACCTAGGGTTCATCATTAGTACTGGAAAGGGATTGGAATCGTACCTCCTTATAGGCTGGAGAGAGGTTGGAAAGGAAGATGAAGCTCTAAAAGGAAAGGGGAGGTGAGGGAGAGAATGTTGTTTTTCAGAGGAGCAGGAGCTCAGAATGAAAAGGCTGGTATTTGGGGATTAGAGAAGTGTGGAATAGATCAGAATTGCTGCTACGTAGAGCAGGATAGATGGCTAAAAATAATGAATAAAAGGATTGGTGTGCAGCTGAGGTCAACCCATATAGACTAATAGTAGGAGCCAGTCAGCAGGCTTTTATATTTTTCAGCAGCTTGGGAACAGGAGTGCATAAAAATGAATGATTAGGTTTACCCAGAATTGGCAAGAACAGAATGATTAGAGGTTGGAAATCTAGGAGGGGATCTTCAGGGTGTTTCTACATGTCTCTATTTAGTAACAGAAACTCTTGGAAAGAGAGTTTTCATGGGAAGAAGAGGGGAAAGCAGAGAACACTGCTAAGAGTGTTGGGAAAGTCTTGGAAGTCAGTGGCAGTAGGTATACCAGGAGTCTGGGAGGGGAGAACAGAAGTCTATGAAGGGAAGGGGACAACTCCTTTTTCTCTGATATATATGCCAAAAATTGTATCAATTTTCAATAATGTGTAAAACAATCACAGAAGACTCAGGTGTGTGCTCGGGATTGCCCAGCTAATAACACCAGTAGGATTTGAACCCAGGTTTGTGTGGCACCAAAGTACATGAACCCAGTTACTACCAATTCCATCAACCCCCATGTGGCTGTAGAAGGCTCTGGGAAGAGGAGTGGCTGGCTGACTTTGTCACAAGGCTCTAGGGTGGTCCTGAACATGGGTTAAGTCCATCATTGAAGAGGTTTTGGACTATACCAGCCTTTACTTTGCTCATCAGGGAGCAGCTTCCAGTGCTTAGTAGGATTGGAAAGGATGTCATTGCACTCCTGAAAGGTATGAACAATAGCTAGGGAGGCAGTTGTTTCTAGTGCTGTGTAATTCCTCACAAATGGTGCCGTGGTTTCCTAAGGCTGCTATAATAATGTACAACATTCTGGGAAGCTTAAAACAATAGATATTTATTGTCTCACAGTTCTGGAGACCAGAAATCTGAAATCTGTAGGGGAGAACCCTTTGTTGCTTCTGGTGTGTGGCTGGCAATTGTTGGACTTTGTTCTCTACATCGTTTGTCACGTGGTGTTTTCCCCTCTTTCTGTGTCAAATTCTCCCCTTCTTATGAGTACACTAGTCATATAGGATTAGTGCCCACCCAAATTCAATTTGGCCTCTTCTTAATTCATACCATTTTCAAATAAGGTCACGTTCTACAGGACCTGGGTTTCTGACTTGAACATGTCTTTTTTTTTTTTTAACATAATTCAACCCATAACAACTTGTGTCTTGGGTGAGTGCTTCATCAGTTGACTTTCTAGTTTTCTTCACATAAGCCTGGAGATGTTTGTTTAACAGAAGTTTGAAAGCATTTTGAAGAGCCTGTCTTCTACTTAATCCTACCTTCTACTTCCTTCTGGGTAGAAGCAGAATGGGTTAGAATTTGAGCAGGAGAAGCTGGAGCCATTCACTCACTTTCCTGGGGAAATCTGACAGGAAGCAATATGCATTTTGCTGCAGAAGTGGAGAAGGGCCCTTGCTGAGGGAAGTATAATGGTGGGAGACAATGAATGAACTAAAGCTCCAAAATAGGATGCATCTAGAGGGAGTCTGTGAGCTAAGGAGAGCTACAAGCATAAGTCATGTGGGGAATGGGGAGCCTGAAGGTAAAAGTAGGACCAAAATCTATAGCTACAGGCTTATGTGTCTTAAAAAATAAAAAATGGCCCCTCTAGGACTAAAAAGTACACCCAAGTAAGGCAACATTTTAGAAGATAAACAGCTGGCTTCCTTTCATTTCTAAGCTTTATTTTACTGTGGAGACAGACTCAGAGCTGGAAATGGAGGCAAACAATCTGAAGGGAAGACTTCCAGGAGCTATTTTTAGTTCATTTTTAAGTTCACTATGATGGTAGGCAGTCTCAAAAATGGCCCCCAGTGATCCCCACCTACTGATGTTCACACCATTATGTAATCTATACCCCACCCCTATTCTTGAGTGTGGAATGGAACTTGTGGCTCACTTCAAGCAAATAGAATAAGTCAAGGTGATGGATATTATTTCTGAGATTAGGTTATAAGAAGAATGTGACTTCTGCCTTACCCAGCTCCTCTTGCCTTTTCCCTGGCTGACCCTGAAGGGGCTCGCTGCCATGCGAGCTCCATATGGAGGCCTCCTTGGCCAGGAACCAAGGGAGGTTTCTGCCAACAGCCAGTGAGGAACTGAGGCCCTCAGGCCAACAACACTCGAGGAACTGAATCCTGCCAACAACTGCAGAAGTGAGCTTGGCAGTGAATCCTCCTCCACTCGAACCTTGTGACTACAGCTCCATCACCACAATCTTTTTTTTTTTTTGGCTTTTAAAAAGGGGAATTTAATAAGTTGCTAGTTTACAGTTTTAAGGCCGAGAAAATGTCCCAATTAAAGCAAGTCTATAGAAACGTCCAGTCTAAGGCATCCAGGGAAAGATACCTTGGTTCAAGAAGGCCAATGGAGTTCAGGGTTTCTCTCTCAAGTGGAAGCGCACATGGTGAACAAGGTCAGGGTTCCTCTCTCATCTTGAAGGGCACATGGTGAGTATGGCATCATCTGCTAGCTTCTTCTCCTGGCTTCCTGTCTCCTGAAGCTCCCTGGGAGGCATGTTCTTCTTCATCTCCAAACGTCGCTGGCTGGTGGACTCTGCTTCTCATGGCTATGTCGTTCTGCTCTGCTCTCTCCGAATCTCTCATTCTACAAAATGTTTCCTGTTTTATGGGACTCCAGTAAACCAATCAAGGCCCACCCACATGGGTGGAGACATGTTGTCACCTAATCCAGTTTAACAGCCACTTTTTTTTTTTTTATCAACAAATGATCATTCCATTTGTGCTGGTTTGAAAAGATGTATGGACCCTAGAAAAGCCATGTTTTAATCAAAATCCTATTTCATAAAGGCAGAATAATCCCTATTCAATACTATATGTTTGAATCTGTAATTAGATCATCTCCCTGGAGATGTAACCCAATCAAGAGTGGTTGTTAAACTGGATTAGGGGAGATGCGATTCCACCCATTTGGGTAGGTCTTGATTGGTTTACTGGAGTCCTATAAAAGAGGAAACATTTTGAAGAATGAGAGATTCAGAGAGAGCAGAGCAGAATGACATAGCCACGACAAGCAGAATCCACCAGCCAGTGACCTTTGGAGATGAAGAAGGAAAATGCCTCCTGGGGAGCTTCATGAAACAGGAAGCCAGGAGAGGAAGCTAGTAGATGACGCTGTGTTCACCATGTGCCTTTCCAGATGAGAGAGAAACCCTGACTGTGTTCGCCATGTGCCCTTCCACTTGAGAGAGAAACCATGAACTTCATTGGCCTTCTTGAACCAGGGTATCTTTTCCCGGATGCCTTTGATTGGACACTTCTATAGACTTGTTTCAATGGGGGCATTTTCTTGGCCTTAGAACTGTAAACTAGCAATTTATTAAAGTCTCCTTTTTAAAAGCCATTCTGTTTCTGGTTTATTGCATTCCAGCAGCTAGCAAACTAGAACACGAGTCTACATATATAATCAGTAATTCACAATATCATCACATAGTTGCATATTCATCATCACGATCCTTTCTTAGAACATTTGCATCATCCAGCACGACAATGTTGAATGCAGCCTTTTGAATGACCCTGAGCCAGAGGACCCAGCTAAGCCATTTTGCATTCCTGACCACAGAAATAGTGAGATAATTAATATTTGTTTAAGTTATTAGGTTTTGGTAATTTATTGCACAGCATTATACAGCTAATTCAAGTATACTAATTCCCACCTAACGCCTGCTCAGAAAGCCTGTATTTTAAATATATATTTTTGGATATAGTAGGCTCTTCCTGGGAAGAAAGAAAGGAATTCTTTAACAATTATTCAAGCTGTAAGGTGTTACTGCTGCTGAGTCTGTAAAAACCTACTGCCTCCTTACCAAGATCATTCATGAAAAGACAAATATTAGAACAGGGAAAACTAGAGCCAAGCCATAATTGATTCAATCCCTTGGGCAATCTCTTCCCTATAGGGACCTGTGCTTTGACTGAATTCTGTCTCATAAAGTTCACTTCCCAGGTGGGCCACAGTGGCTCAGCAGGCAGAGTTTTCACCTGCTATGCCGGAGACCCGGGTTCGATTTCTGGTCCTGCCCATGCAAAAAAAAACAAGGAAGTTCACTTCCCACAGAGTCCTCTTCCACTCCTGACAACATTGCCTGTTGTTCCTGACCTCACGTCAGCAGAACACTATGGGTTTCTGGATTATTAACCATAATGCTTTTCATTATCCTAGATCCTGACCAAGCATTTTCCTGACATGAGCTTTTAAAGATACCTCCACATGTTTATTGCTTTCTTTACTGATGGTTTTACTTAATAGTCTTACTTCCAACTCAGATTTTTCCTTCTAGCTGCTCCAGAACATTGGAGGCTAGAAGCAATACATGTATTTTTTTTCAACACGGTCGACTTTTTTTGTGTGTGTGTGTGTGAAAAATAATGTATATACAGAAAAGCAATAAATTTCAAGGCACATTGGCACATGTTGTTGTAGAAGATTTCAGAGTTTGGTATGGGTTATAATTCCACAATTTTAGCTTTTTACTTCTAGCTGCTGTAAGACACTGGAGACTAAAAGAAACAATATAATGATTCAGCAATCATACCTGTATGTTAAACCCGAACTTCTCTATATAACTCCACCGTCACCTTTGATCTTTCTCTCATTGTTTAGGAATATTTGGGCTATGGCCATTCTAACTTTTTCATGTCGGAAGGGGCTGTCAATAATATGGGGTAAGGAGATGGAGCTAGCTGATGTTCTGGAGAGACTGGCCCCTGTAGGTTTCAGGACTTATCTTGTCCAGGAAAGTTTCTGGAAAGTTACCCTAGCACATGGAACCTTTATAGGATCTTATATATTGCCCTACATGTTCTGTGGAATTGATGGAATGGTTTTGGTTGGTGTTCTAGTTTGCCAGCTGTCGGAATGCAATATACCAGAAATGGAATGGCTTTTAAAAAGGGGGAATTTAATGAGTTGCTAGTTTACAGTTCTAAGGCCAAGAAAATGTCCCAATTAGAAATGTCCAATCAAAGGCATCCAGGGAAAGATACTTTGGTTCAAGAAGGCCGATGGAGTTCAGGGTTTCTCTCTCAAGTGAGAAGGCACATGGCGAACACAGTCAGGGCTTCTCTCTCTCGGCTGGAAGGGCACATGGTGAATACGGCGTCATCTGCTAGCTTACTCTCCTGGCTTCTGGTTTCATGAAGCTCCCCGGGAGGTGTTTTCCTTCTTCATCTCCAATAGACTCTCCACTTCGTGGTGCTGCAGCACTCTCTGCTCTCTCTGAATCTCTCATTCTCCTCTTTTATAGGACTTCAGAAACTAATCAAGACCCACTGAAATGGGTGGAGACATGTCATCCCCTAATCCAGTTTAACAACCACTCTTGACTAAATCACATCATCCAGGGAGATAATCTCATTACAGTTTCAAACATACAGTATTGAATAGAGATTATTCTACCTTTATGAAATGGGATTTATATTAAAACATGGCTTTTCTTAGGGGGCATACTTCCTTTCAAACCAGCACAGTTGGGGTTTGGCAAGTTATGATAGGTAGCAATGCCTAACTGAAGCTTGCATGAGAGTGACCTTCAGACTAGCCTCTTGACTCTATTTGAACTCTCTCAGCCACTGATACCTTATTTGCTACACTTTTTCCCCCCTTGTCGTCAGGATGGTATTTTTGATCTCACAGTGCCAAGGCCAGACTCATCCCTGGGAGTCATCTCTCATCCTGCCAGGGAGACATTCACCCATGGATGTCATGTCCCACGTAGAGGGAGGGCAATGATTTCACTTGCAGAGTTGGGCTTAGAGAGAGTGAGGCCAAATATGAGCAATAAAAGAGGTCCTCCAGAAGTAACTGTTAGGCATACCTATAGGTAGGCTAAGCTTCTCTGCTACATACATAAGCTTCACTAGAGCAAGCCTCAAGATCAAGGGCTTGACCTATTGATTTGGGTGTCCCTAAGAACTTGAACTGTTAATAGCACTTGACTCAGATGTTTGTTCCCTGTCCTTCAATACACTGTTCCCACTTGGCTTTCAGTCTCCTATTCTCTCCTGGTCACTCTCTTTGCCCTCTTCTTCTGGTACCCTTTTCTTCTCTGACCTTTTAATGTTGAAGTTTCCCAGGGCTTAGTCCTTGGTCCTTTCCTTTTGTCTTTCTATACTCACTTCCTTGGTGCTGTCATCCAGTCTCATGACTATGAACGCCATTTATATGCCAATAATTCCAAAATTTATGTCTAGGCCAGATTTTTTTTACACATCAGATTCTTATATCCAGCTCCCTACTTGGATGTCTAGTAAAGTTCACAAACTTAAACGGCCCAAAAACTGAGTTCCTGTTTTACCCTGCCTCTACACCTGAAACAGCTGCAGCCTTCCCTATCTTAATTGAAAGCAACCCATCATTCCATTACTTAAGCCAAAAAACTTAAAGTTACTCTTGGCTTTTCTATTTTTCACATTCCTGGTTTAAACAGTAAGGAAATCCTATAGATTATATGTTTAAGATACCCAGAACCTGACTGCTTTTCACCACCTTGTCCGCCGCCACTCAGATCTAAGCCACCATTATTTCTTGCTTGTATTCTTGCGATAGCTGTCTATCTCCTTGTTAAACTTAATGCCTTTGGCTTGGAATTCAAAGATATTTATCTTCCCCTGCCCCAATCTTCTTTATACTCTATTTCTCATGGTTCTTGCCTCTATGTTTCTCACTTTTCTGGCTTATAAAATTTAGGTAAGCCATGCTATCCTCACAGTGTTGCTGTGGGGTTACATGCGATACTGATGTTAGAGGACAATTTCAGTAGAAGGGGCAGCAAAATAGAAGAAACCATTATGATGTTTCCAAGGATGAAAAAGCCTCTCCTTTGTGTCTTTTCAGTAATGATAATAGGTACTTTTCCTTCAAATGTTTTATTTGGGAGGCTGAAAACATCTATGTTGTTATGGCAACAACAGAAAAGGGAATTAGCACCCAAAGAAGCTGAATGTACTGCCCATGAGCAGGCTGCAGGGACAGATGCTTGACTTGACAGTTTAGAAAATAGCAAGGGCCCTTGTTGCCCCGCCTTGTGGCACTACTTGTCCTTGTCAACTCTGTTTGATTAATTAATGTTCCAGCAGAGAAGAAATACATTGTGTATTCTTTTTGGTGCTTGAAGTTGATAGGCTTGTTTCTCTTGTTTAATTGAAATGCTTCCCACACAAAAGAAACAAGGTCAGTTTGTTAGATTCTCAGAGAGTATCCATTCATTTGTAGGCTCAGAGCGCAATTCTTTCAATGCAAGTGACAGAAGGGGAAAATGTGTCATTATTCAATCATCTTCTAAAACATTTGTTGTAGCATTTGAGTTCAGTAGATGGATGGACCTGGGGAGATGAAAGATTCTGGCCTAGAACTTTGATCGACAGCTCATCTGTTCAAAGTACTCTATGAGGCTCCTTATGTGAGCTTAGCTCCCTTTGGTCCTGCCTCTGCACCTTTGTCCAAATAGAGTTGTCTGTGTTGTTGCAGCTGGACAACTTAGTAGGGGAAGACGAGGGAAGAAGAAAAATCAGGTACAGCCAATTCTCTGCAGGGTGAACCCAGCCTAATGTTTCATTAGAGTCTCTATCTTAGGTTGGGAATGGAAGACCAGGAAATGTGAACAATAAAAATGAAAATGTAGTGCACTGAATTGGAACCATAATTAAATATCTTATGGTAAAGTTGATCTATACTACATTTGGCAATTGTGCAGTTGTAATGTACATATGGCGGTTGGGAAGACATTTAACTAACCTCTGTCTCTGAGGTGCAGGCCATCTGTAAGCAATGTGCTTGGGCAGTGTGATGTGGTGGGAGAAGCATGGTCTCTGCGGGCAAGCTTCACCACAGCAGCTGCATGTCCTTGGGCTAAATGTTGACGCACCTTAATGACAATGATCAGTTTTCTCTAGGAAGATAATTCTGACCCTGGCATGTCTGAGAGGACATAGGAAGGGAGAGTGCAGTACTGCAGGACTCTAGAGGAGAAATTATGGGGGCCTTAACTGGGGAGGCTGGGATGCAGGGAGGAAATGGATTTGGGAGATGACTGAGAGGGAAACTACAGAATTTGGCAACTTGTCCATTGTGATGACTGAAGCTGAGGCTGAAGCCAAGGCTGGGTGAGATGTTAAGCTGCCTGTGAGCTTGGAAAAATGCGAGATGGATAGGCTAGGAACCTCTGGTTTTAAATGATCAATTAGTATCACTGTCGGGTCAGCTGGGGAAAGAATGGGGAAAAGTTGGAGAAACAGGAGACTACCACCAGCCCCACCGAGACCCTGCATCTGTAACTCTGGATGGGAGATGGGGCGTCCTCGGGCTCACACTGTCTAGGTAGTCTAGGGAATGAAGCCTAAATTTTCCACCTGTCCCTTCTGTCCAAGGTAGGAATTGAAGTCTAACCCTGTTTAGTCTTCTCTTATATAAGAAGCTGCCTATATGAAATCAGAGGCTTTCCCTGGCCTTCAGCAGTCATGAGGGAGTCAACTTTCCTAATCAAGGGCAGGTAACTGCTGTATTTGTCTGCTGCAAAGCTGGCCCTATAGTCCTAGAGTCTGCCTTGTCTGAAAAGGCACACCTGCCAGCCAGGAGTTGGGATGTAGAATTCAGTAATTTTTCAATTATTTTCTTTCCCCCCCTTTTCCTTTGGTCACATTCACCATCATTTTTTATTCCTTCAGCAAGCAGTTCTTGAAAGCCCATTGTGTGCATGGCCCTGAGCTGGGTGCTGGAATGAGGACACTACTACAATATGAATGAGACACTGCCTGTTAAGAGCCAATGATAAACATTTGTGTTGCTTAATATCCTTTCCTGTCTGTTAATAGAAAAGAGAACTGCTCTGGGAAAGTTAAGAAACCGTTTTAGAGAATGGGCTTACTTTTTTTTTTTTTTTTTCACCTCTGTTGACCCTGGAATCATTGCTGGTTAAAGCTGGGAGATCTTTATAAATCTAGTCTAAGGCCCTCATTTTACAGATAAGTAATGAACTCAGAGAGGAAGTCAAGTGATTTTAAGATCACATAACTGGCTTGTGTCAAAACTGGGTTTGGAACCCATGTTTTCCGTGGTGTGTGTGTGTGTTTTTTCTTTTTCTAACATGGGCAGGCACCAGGAATTGAGCCTGGGTCTCTGCATGGCAGGCAAGAACTCTGTCTGCTGAGCCACCCTCCAGGGTGGTTTTTTTTTTTTATTAATTAAAGAAAAAAAAGAAATTAACCCAACATTTAGAAATCATTCCATTCTACATATGCAATCAGTAATTCTAAACATCATCACATAGATGCATGATCATCATTTCTTAGTACATTTGCATCGATTTAGGAAAAGAACTAGCAAAACAACAGAAAAAGATATAGAATGTTAATATAGAGAAGAAAAATAAAAATAATATAGTAAAGAAAAGGAAAAAGAAAAAAAAAGACAAACAAACAAACACACAGACAAAAAAAAAACCTATAGCTCAGATGCAGCTTCATTCAGTGTTTTAACATGATTACTTTACAATTAGGTAGTATTGTGCTGTCCATTTTTGAGTTTTTGTATCTAGTCCTGTTGCACAGTCTGTATCCCTTCAGCTCCAATTACCCATTATCTTATCCTGTTTCTAGCTTCTGCTGGACTCTGTTACCAATGACATATTCCAAGTTTATTCTCGAATGTCGGTTCACATCAGTGGGACCATACAGTATTTGTCCTTTAGTTTTTTGCTAAACTCACTCAGCATAATGTTCTCTAGGTCCATCCATGTTATTACATGCTTCATAAGTTTATTCGGTCTTAAAGCTGCATAATATTCCATCGTATGTATATACCACAGTTTGTTTAGCCACTCGTCTGTTGATGGAGATTTCGGCTGTTTCCATCTCTTTGCAATTGTAAATAATGCTGTATAAACATTGGTGTGCAAATGTCCGTTTGTGTCTTTGCCCTTAAGTCCTTTGAGTAGATACCTAGCAATGATATTGCTGGGTCGTATGGCAATTCTATATTCAGCTTTTTGAGGAACTGCCAAACTGCCTTCCACAGTGGTTGCACCATTTGACATTCCCACCAACAGTGGATAAGTGTGCCTCTTTCTCCGCATCCTCTCCAGCACTTGTCATTTTCTGTTTTGTTGATAATGGCCATTCTGGTGGGTGTGAGATGATATCTCATTGTGGTTTTGATTTGCATTTCTCTAATGGCCAGGGACATTGAGCATCTCTTCATGTGCCTTTTGGCCATTTGTATTTCCTCTTCTGATAGGTGTCTGTTCAAGTCTTTTTCCCATTTTGTAATTGGGTTGGCTGTCTTTTTGTTGTTGAGTTGGACAATCTCTTTATAAATTCTGGATACTAGACCTTTATCTGATATGTCATTTCCAAATATTGTCTCCCATTGTGTAGGCTGTCTTTCTACTTTCTTGATGAAGTTCTTTGATGCACAAAAGTGTTTAATTTTGAGAAGCTCCCATTTATTTATTTCCTTCTTCGTGCTCTTGCTTTAGGTTTAAGGTCCATAAAACCGCCTCCAATTGTAAGTTTCATAAGATATCTCCCTACATTTTCCTCTAACTGTTTTATGGTCTTAGGCCTAATGTTTAGATCTTTGATCCATTTTGAGTTAACTTTTGTATAGGGTGTGAGATACGGGTCCTCTTTCATTCTTTTGCATATGGATATCCAGTTCTCTAGGCACCATTTATTGAAGAGACTGTTCTGTCCCAGGTGAATTGTCTTGACTGCCTTATCAAAGATCAAATGTCCATAGATGAGAGGGTCTATATCTGAGCACTCTATTCGATTCCATTGGTCGATATATCTATCTTTATGCCAATACCATGCTGTTTTGACCACTGTGGCTTCATAATATGCCTTAAAGTCAGGCAGTGCAAGACCTCCAGCTTCATTTTTTTTCCTCAAGATGTTTTTAGCAATTCGGGGCACCCTGCTCTTCCAGATAAATTTGCTTATTGGATTTTCTATTTCTGAAAAATAAGTTGTTGGGATTTTGATTGGTATTGCATTGAATCTGTAAATCAATTTAGGTAGGATTGACATCTTAACTATATTTAGTCTTCCAATCTATGAACACAGTATGCCCTTCCATCTATTTAGGTCTTCTGTGATTTCTTTTAGCAGTTTTTTGTAGTTTTCTTTATATAGGTTTTTTGTCTCTTTGGTTAAATTTATTCCTAGGTATTTTATTCTTTTAGTTGCAATTGTAAATGGGATTCGTTTCTTGATTTCCCCCTCAGCTACTTCATTACTAGTGTATAGAAATGCTACAGATTTTTGAATGTTGATCTTGTAACCTGCTACTTTGCTGTACTCATTTATTAGCTCTAGTAGTTTTGTTGTGGATTTTTCCGGGTTTTCGACGTATAATATCATATCGTCTGCAAACAGTGATATTTTTACTTCTTCCTTTCCAATTTTGATGCCTTGCATTTCTTTTTCTTGTCTAATTGCTCTGGCTAGAACTCCAACACAATGTTGAATAATAGTGGTGATAATGGACATCCTAGTCTTGCTCCTGATCTTAGGGGGAAAGTTTTCAATTTTTCCCCATTGAGGATGATATTAGCTGTGGGTTTTTCATATATTCCCTCTATCTTTTTAAGGAGGTTCCCTTGTATTCCTATCTTTTGAAGTGTTTTCAACAGGAAAGTATGTTGAATCTTGTCAAATGCCTTCTCTGCATCAATTGAGATGATCATGTGATTTTTCTGCTTTGATTTGTTGATATGGTGTATTACATTAATTGATTTTCTTATGTTGAACCATCCTTGCATACCTGGGATGAATCCTACTTGGTCATGATGTATAATTCTTTTAATGTGTTGTTGGATACGATTTGCTAGAATTTTATTGAGGATTTTTGCATCTATATTCATTAGAGAGATTGGTCTGTAGTTTTCTTTTTTTGTAATATCTTTGCCTGGTTTTGGTATGAGGGTGATGTTGGCTTCATAGAATGAATTAGGTAGTTTTCCCTCCACTTCGATTTTTTTGAAGAGTTTGAGGAGAGTTGGTACTAATTCTTTCTGGAATGTTTGATAGAATTCACATGTGAAGCTGTCTGGTCCTGGACTTTTCTTTTTGGGAAGCTTTTGAATGACTAATTCAATTTCTTTACTTGTGATTGGTTTGTTGAGGTCATCTGTTTCTTCTTGAGTCAAAGTTGGTTGTTCATGTCTTTCCAGGAACCCGTCCATTTCATCTAAATTGTTGTATTTATTAGCGTAAAGTTGTTCATAGTATCCTATTATTACCTCCTTTATTTCTGTGAGGTCAGTAGTTATGTCTCCTCTTCCATTTCTGATCTTATTTATTTGCATCCTCTCTCTTCTTCTTTTTGTCAGTCTTGCTAAGGGCCCATCAATCCTGTTGATTTTCTCATAGAACCAACTTCTGGTCTTATTGATTTTCTCTATTGTTTTCAATTTCATTTATTTCTGCTCTAATCTTTGTTATTTCTTTCCTTTTGCTTGCTTTGGGATTAGTTTGCTGTTCTTTCTCCAGTTCTTCCAAGTGGACAGTTAATTCCTGCATTTTTGCCTTTTCTTCTTTTCTGATATAGGCATTTAGGGCAATAAATTTCCCTCTTAGCACTGCCTTTGCTGCGTCCCATAAGTTTTGATATGTTGTGTTTTCGTTTTCATTCGCCTCGAGGTATTTACTAATTTCTTTTGCAATTTCTTCTTTGACCCACTCATTGTTTAAGAGTGTGTTGTTGAGCCTCCACGTATTTGTGAATTTTCTGGCACTCTGCCTATTATTGATTTCCAACTTCATTCCTTTATGATCCGAAAAAGTGTTGTGTATGATTTCAATCTTTTTAAGTTTATGGAGACTTGCTTTGTGACCCAGCATATGGTCTATCTTTGAGAATGATCCATGAGCACTTGAGAAAAAGGTGTATCCTGCTGTTGTGGGATGTAATGTCCTATAAATGTCTGTTAAGTCTAGCTCATTTATAGTAATATTCAGATTCTCTATTTCTTTATTGATCCTCTGTCTAGATGTTCTGTCCATTGATGAGAGTGGTGAATTGAAGTCTCCAACTATTATGGTAGATGTGCCTATTTCTCTTTTCAGTGTTTGCAGTGTATTCCTCACGTATTTAGGGGCATTCTGGTTCAGTGCATAAATATTTATGGTTGTTATGTCTTCTTGTTTAATTGTTCCTTTTATTAGTAGATAGTGTCCTTCTTTGTCTCTTTTAACTGTTTTACATTTGAAGTCTAATTTGTTGGATATTAGTATAGCTACTCCTGCTCTTTTCTGGTTGTTATTTGCATGAAATATCTTTTCCCAACCTTTCACTTTCAACCTATGTTTATCTTTGGGTCTAAGATGTGTTTCCTGTAGACAGCATATAGAAGGATCCTGTTTTTTAATCCGTTCTGCCAGTCTATGTCTTTTGATTGGGGAATTCAGTCCATTAACATTTAGTGTTATTACTGTTTGGATATTTTCCTCTACCATTTTGCCTTTTGTATTATATATATCATATCTGATTTTCCTTCTTTCTACACTCTTCTCCATACCTCTCTCTTCTGTCTTTTCGTATCTGACTCTAGTGCTCCCTTTAGTATTTCTTGCAGAGCTGGTCTCTTGGTCACCAATTCTCTCAGTGACTTTTTGTCTGAGAATGTTTTAATTTCTCGCTCATTTTTGAAGGACAATTTTGCTGGATATAGAAGTCTTGGTTGGCAGTTTTTCTCTTTTAGTAATTTAAATATATCATCCCACTGTCTTCTAGCTTCCATGGTTTCTGCTGAGTAATCTACACATAGTCTTATTGGGTTTCCCTTGTATGTGATGGATTGTTTTTCTCTTGCTGCTTTCAAGATCCTCTCTTTCTCTTTGACCTCTGACATTCTAACTAGTAAGTGTCTTGGAGAATGCCTATTTGGGTCTATTCTCTTTGGGGTGCGCTGCACTTCTTGAATCTGTAATTTTAGGTCTTTCATAAGAGTTGGGAAATTTGCAGTGATAATTTCTTCCATTAGTTTTTCTCCTCCTTTTCCCTTCTCTTCTCCTTCTGGGACACCCACAACACGTATATTTGTGCGCTTCATATTGTCCTTGAGTTCCCTGATCCCCTGTTCAAATTTTTCCATTCTTTTCCCAATAGTTTCTGTTTCTTTTTGGAATTCAGATGTTCCATCCTCCAAATCACTAATTCTATCTTCTGTCTCTTTAAATCTATCATTGTAGGTATCCATTGTTTTTTTCCATCTTTTCTACTTTATCCTTCACTTCCATAAGTTCTGTGATTTGCTTTTTCAGTTTTTCTATTTCTTCTTTTTGTTCAGCCCATGTCTTCTTCATGTCCTCCCTCAATTTGTCGATTTCGTTTTTGAAGAGGTTTTCCATTTCTGTTCGTATATTCAGCATTAGTTGTCTCAGCTCCTGTATCTCATTTGAACTATTGGTTTGTTCCTTTGACTGGGCCATATTCTCAATCTTCTGAGCGTGGACAGTTATCTTCTGCTGCTGGAGTCTGGGCATTTAGTCAGATTTCCCTGAGTGTTGGACCCAACAGGTTGAAAGATTTTTCTGTGAAATCTCTGGGTTCTGTTTTTCTTATCCTGCCCAGTAGGTGGTGCTTATGGCACTCGTTTGTCTGCAGGTCCCACCAGTAAAAGGTGCTGTGGGTCCTTTAACTTTGGAAAACTCTCGCCGTGGGGTAGGCTCACCAGCTGAAGCTGTTTGGAAGAGTGCTAGCCCCGGGGATCCGAACACGGGGAGGGTCACTGGCCACCGCAGACTGGGAGTGCACCCGTCCGAATCTCCTAGCGGGCCCGGGGTGCCAAGCGTGGCGGAAGGGCGTCAGCCACCGTGGCCCGGGAGAGTGCACCGTTCCCAGCCGGACCGGGAAGCCACATGTTTGGAAGGGACCCCGGTCACCGTTCTCTGCGGCCTGGGGATCTCTGATCCAATTCTCCCAGTTGGTCCGGGGGGACCGCGTATGGGGGAAGCGCCAGCCGCCGTGGCTTGAGGGGACCGCCTGTCCTATTCTCCCAGCTGGCCCGGGAAGGAGGAAGGGAGGGACTCCGGCCGCTTGCCGCCCCGGCCTGGGGAAGCCCGCGCCCCTTGGCGATCTCACCGGAGCAGGTTCTCCCAGCCAGTCAGCCGTTCCAGAATGGGGTACACTGTCCTCCCGATCCCTGTCATGGCTCTGGGAGCTGTTCTGTATCGTTTCCACTCCCCTAGTAGCTGTTCTGGAGGAGGAACCAAGACCCGTGCGTCTTACTAAGCCGCCATCTTCTCCGGAAGTCCAGGGTGTGTTTTTGACATTTCTTTTGTTTCTCTGAAGCCGAAAACCCAGACTACATCTTCACAATAATATCCTAGTATAAATTATTAAAATGGTGAGGGATAACCTTTCTCTTCTTTTCAGTGAGCATGAAGTAAATCAGACAGAAGCATGGGCTGAGACAGACAAGGAGGATGGAGCAGTGCTTTGGATGGGTGAAGTGGTAATAATGGAGAACAGCACTGAATGTGCCAACAGAGCTAATACACCACTAAAGCCTCTGGAGAGGAAGGTTGCAGTGGGGTTTGGAATACCCAAGAGAAACCTGCTTTAGATTTGGAGCGGTGATTAATTTTATAAAAAGATGACCATTTGATTCATTATATACTAGTGCAGAAAGGCCCTGCACTGGATGAATTTTTTAAAAAAATGTTTTAGTATTTTTCATATTGATATAATTTCAAACACACAAAAGTTTCAAAATACACTTCTCCTGGATTCCACAAAATATGATTATATATATGTGTGTGTGTATATATATATATATATATATATATATATATATATATATATTTATTTATTTATTTTTCCTTAGTTTCCTTGGGCTGCTATCCACATTCCACACAGTGGATTGGCTTAAACAATGGGAATTTATTGGCTCACAATTTCAGAGACTTGAAGGCTTGCTTCCTTTAAAGGTTGGTAACAGTCCGGCTGGCTGACCATCCTTGGGTTTTTGGGCTTTCTTATCTTATGGTTATATCCTCTCCTTTCTTTTCCAATTTCTTATTGATTTCTGACTTCTAGCTCTTCCCTGCGGCTTTCTCTTATTCGTTGTGATTTTTTTTTCTCTTTATAAAGGACTCCAGTAATACAGATTAAGGCCTCATCTTCTCAGTTGTGCCATTCCTTAACCAAACTAACATCTTCTAGAAATCCTCTTTATAACAGGTTCACACCCAATGGAATACAGATTAGATTAAGAACATGTCTAAATTGAATACATAATTCAATCTCTCACACACACACACATAGTGCACTTTTTTCTGAACCATCTAAGAGTAAGTTTCAGGCATGACACATTTTCCTTACTAAATATTTCTAGGTATATTTCCTAAAAACAATGAAATTTATTTTATATAACTATAGTGCAATTATAAAATTAGGAAATTAACATTGGAACAGTACTATTATATAATCTATGTACCTTTTGGAGCTTTCAAAAATTTCTGTGCCATTGATAGCAAAAGTAAATTTAGGACCATGCAATGCATTCAACTCTCATCTTACTTCAGTCTCTCAATATAGAAAAGTTTCTACATCTCTTTTTCTGTTTCCTGTCATTGACTTTTTAAAGACTATAGGCCAGTTGTTTTGTAGAATGTCCCTGACTGTAGGTCTGTCTGATGTTTCCTTATGATTGAATTCAGGTTAAGCACTTTTGGCAGGTTGTGTCCTTCTCAGGGCATCATGGGAGGGAAGCACATGGTATAAGTCAGTCCATAACTGTCTATGTTAACTGTGATCATGTGGTAAGCTCAGGTTTTTCTACTCTTAAGTTAGTTATCCCCTTGTAATTAAAAATACTTTTTAGTGATGTATTGGGAGTGTATAAATATCTTGTTAGTTCTCAAGCTTTCATCCACTAATTTTAGTATGCATTTCCGATTCTTGCCTGAATCACTTACGATGGTGGACAAATGGTGATTTTCAAATTACATCATTTCTATTATATTTATTAGTTGGCTTTCTACTATAAGGAAGAGCTTCCTCTATTTTCCATACATGTATGTATGTAAGGATGTATGTATGTGTGTACTTAAAACAATATAGACTCAGATTTAGTAGGCTACAATCTTTTACTATCATTATTTATTTTCATCTTCCAGATTTGGTTAGTGTATGATCGTTTAAGCTGGCTTTTGTGTCCTTTTGACAAATGTTTATCATCCTTTGAATACTTCCTGACTTTTTGGCACTATAATGTATTCCATGCTCATTCTTGTTCTTTCCCTGCTCCAGTCTTGGAATCTGCTCTATCTTAAAGAAGCAGTGGTTCCTTTGTGGAGAATAGAAACCATTATTAGGGTGCTCATTGCTACTAGGCTCTCATTGCTTTCAGGGTCTCCCAGGATTGAACTGGGAAGGAGATATATGTTTATACACATACATGCATACATGTATGTAATACCTGAGTGTGCATACACACATATACACAAGCTAACCCCCACAGATCTATATCCATTTCTTTGTATCTATCATCATTATCTATCTACCCAGCCTATTATTTATTGATGTAATCTATTAAAATCAGTGGGTTCATACTGGTCTCTAATTCTAATCCAGTGTTCATATTTGTACCATATTTGTAACTCCATTCAATAAGGCAAGAACTGATGCCAATTAACCGTATTATATTTACTTATTTGCTCAATTCTGGAAAGTACAAAAATGTTTGACAGTTGCTGATCCATGTCTTTGCAAACTAAGCAAAACAAAAGAAACCTAGTTTAGGGTTCAATATTTGTTTATATTTCTTTTTCTTTTTAACCTGTGGGAATGTAGACCAAATACTGTATTAGAAGTGACTTGTATTCTTCTCCATTCCCCCCACCCTTTTCAGTGTGGTTATGCTATTAATTTCAGAACAGATTATTTCACTTTTTTTAATACTCAATTTTAGGATTTCCCCCATCTGGATGACTTTCTCTTCCATTTTCTTTTAATGGAAAAAAGTAAAGAGCAAAGAAAAGAGAACAAATGTATCAGAGAATTCTGGGAAACATTTATTTTTGTAGGATAGGTGATGAAATAGAAAAGATTCAGTCCAATGTCTACCATCTTCTAGATCCTCATTTTTGCACAGAAATTGATATTCATAACTATTGCAAGAAACTTTGTGGGAAAAGACAGGGAAATATCTAATGAGTTTTAGAAATAATTCTGTTAGAAATTTTGAAACACAGTTTTAAACACTTGAAAATTAACCTCCCCAATGCATTTCCATAGACATCCTCGTATACTACCCTAGTATTAATCCCTTGCAATAGAGTGGTACATTTGTTACAATTCATGAAAGAGCATTTTTATAATTGTACTATTAACCATAGTTCATCATTTTGAATAGAATTCACTGTGTTGTACAGTTCTATGTTAGTTTGTTTTTTACACGGGCAGGCACTGGGAATTGAACCCAGGTCTCCGGCATGGCTAGCAAGAATTCTGCCATGGAGCCACATCACACTGCCCAGTCCTATGTTTTTTTTTGTATGCTGTATGGTGGGGTCACATTCCATTATTTTTCCATGTGAATATCCCATTATTGCAGCACCATTCATTGAATTTTTGTTTTTTTTTGCTTGTTCGTTTGTTTTTTGGGAAGTGCATGGACTGAGAATTGAACAGGGGTCTCCTCATGGCAGGCAAGAATTCTACCAGTGAACTACCCTCATACCCACTCAGTCCTAAATTTTGTCTTTTAATTTTTATTCTAGTAACACATATAGGACTTAAAATTTTCCCTTTTAACCACATTCACATACATAATTCAGTGCCATTAATTACACTCACAATGTTGTGCTACCATTCCCACCATTCATTTCCAAAACTTTACAATCAACTGAAATAGGAATTCTGTACAAATTAAGCATTCATTTCCTATTATCTGTCCCCAGCCAAGCCCTTGGTTACCTATATTCTAGATTCTAACTCACTGAATTTTGCTTATTCCAATTATTTCATATCAGTGAGATCATACAATTTTGTCCTTTTGTATCTGGCTCATTTCACTCAACATAATATCCTCAAGGCTCAACCATGTCACATGAACCAGAACCTCATTCATTTTTAATGCTGAATAATATTCCATTGTATGTATATGCCACATTGTTTATCCATTCATAAGTTGGTGGACACTTGGGTTGCTTCCATCTTTTGGGAATTGTGAATAATGTCGCTATGAACATTGGTGTGCAAATGTCTGAGTCCTTGCTTTCAATTATGTTGGGTATATACCTACTAGTGGGATTGCCATGCCATATGATAAATTCTATACATAACTTTCTGAGGAATTTACAAACTATCTTCCACTTGGTTGCACCCTTTTAAATGGCCACCAGCAATGAATGAGTGTTCCTATTTCTCAGCATCATCTCCAACACTTGTTATTTTCCTTTTTTTTTTAATAGCAGCCATTCTCATGGGTGTGAAATGGTATCTCATTGTGGTTTTGCATTTCCCTGATGGCTAATGATGTTGCAATCTTTTCATGTGTTTTCTGGCCATTTGTATATCCTCTTGGAGAAGTATCTATTCATGTCTTTTGCACATTTTGAAATTATTATTTGTCTTTTTATTGTTGAGTTGTAAAAGTCATTTATATATTCTGGATGTTAGATACTTATCAGATGTAAAATTTTAAGGTTTTCTCTGCTCTGTAGGTTGTCTTTTTCATTTCTTTGATAATTTCCTTTGATACACAAAAGGGCTTAATTTTATTGACATCCAATTTGTGGGATATATGGTTTCCAAATATTTTATGCCATTGTGTAGGTTGTATTCTCACTTTCATGAGAAAGTCCTTTGAGGAAGAAAAGTTTTAAAATTTTGATGTGGTCCCACTTATCTATTTTTTCTTTTGTGGTTTATGTTTTGGTTGTAAAGTCTAAGAAAGCATTGCCTAATGCAAGGTCCTGAAGGTACTTCCCTATGTTTTTTTTTAGGAGTCTGAGAATTCTAGCTCTTATATTTAGATCTTTGATTCATTTCAAGTTGACTTTTGTATATGGTGTGAGTTAGGGGTCCTTCTTCTTTTTTTTTCTCTGCAAATGGAGATCCTGTTTTCCCAGCACCACTTGTTGAAGAGACTGTTCTTTCCCAATTGAATGGTCTTTACTTCCTTGTCAAAAATCAGTTGACCATAAATGTGAGAGTTGGTTTCTGAACTCTCGATTTGATTCCATTGGCCTATATGTCTGTCCTCGCGCCAGTACTATAATGTTTTTTTTGTTAATGTGGCTTTGTAATAAGTTTTAAGATCAGAAATGTGAGTCCTCCAATTTCACTCTTCTTTTTCAAGATGGCTGTGGCTATTCAGGGCCCTTTACCCTTCCATATACATTTGGTCATTGGCTTTTCTGTTTCTGAAAGAAGACTGTTGAAATTTTGATTGGAATTTTGTTCCAATCAATCTATTGGTTGATTCAATCTATAAATCACTTTAGACTTCCTATCCTTGAACACGGACTCTCCTCCCACTTATTTAGGTCTTCTTTAATTTCTTTTAGAATGCTTTGTGGTTTTTTTTGCACAAATCCTTTACATCCCTGGTTAGGTTTATTCCTAGATATTTAATTCTTTTAGTTGCTAAAGTGGATTTTTTTTCTTGATTTCTTCTTCCAATTCTTCATTGCTTGTATTTAGAAATAGTACTGATTTTTGCATGTTGATCTTGTACCCTGCCACTTTGCTAGGAATTCACTTATTGGTTCTAGAAGCTAATAAAAAAAATTAAAAAATAAAATAAAATAACATAAAGATATCAAAATCATACAATAGTATAGTCTCTGACCATAACAGAATGAAATGAGAAATCAAGAACAAAAGGAGAAATGGAGAATTCACAAATATATGAAATTTAAACAACATACTCATTTTTAAAAACTTTTAAACTTTTGTTTTATTTTTTGTTGGTGTATGTTATATATTCACATACCATGTAGTCATCCAAAGTATACAATAAATGGTTCACAATATCATCATATAGCTGTGCATTTATCATCACAATTGACCTTTCTTTTTTTTGTGAAAAATAACATATGCAAAAAAGCAGTAAATTTCAAAATACATCTCCAATAATTAGTTGTAGAACAGATTTTTGAGTTTGGTATGAGTTCTGATTCCACAACATTAGGTTTTTACTTCTAGCTACAATTTTACTTCTCCTTTTTGGAGACTAAAGGAAATACAAATATAATAAGATTCAGCAATCATACTCATCTGTTAAACCTTACTTTCTCTGTAAAACTCCACCATAACCTTTGATCTTTCTCTCACTCGTTAGGGGTATTTGGGTTGTAATCATTCTGGCTTTTTCATATTGGAAGAGGTTGCTGATAATATGGGATAGGAGAATGGAACAAAGTTGATATCCTGGAGAGGCTGGCTCCTCTGCATTTCAGGACTTATCTGGTCCAGGGGCCATCTGGAGGTTGTGGGTTTCTGGAAAGTTACCCTAGCACATGGAACCTTTGTGGAATAATGTATAATGCCCTGCATGTTCTTCAGGATTTGATGGAATGGTTTTGGTTGGGGTCTGGCAAGTTATGATAGGTAGTAATATCTAACTGAAGCTTGCATAAGAATTACCTCCAGAGTAGCCTCTCGGCTCTATTTGAACTCTCTCAGCCACTGATACCTTATTTGTTACACTTCTTTTCCCCCTTTAGATCAGTATGGCATTGTTGATCCCACAATGCCAAGGCCAGACCCATCCCTGGGAGTCATTTCCCATGCCACCAGGGAGATTTTTGCCCTTGGATGTCATGTCTCGCATAGAGGGGAGGGCAATGATTTCACTTGCAGAGTTGGGCTTAGAAGAAGAGAGGCCACATCTGAGCAGCAAAAGAGGTCCTCCAGAAGTAACTCTTAGGCATACCTGTAGGTAGGGTAAGCTTCTCTGCTACATACATAAACTTCACAAGAGCAAGCGTTAAGATCAAGGACTTGGCCTATTGTTTTGGGTGTCTCTAATGTTTGAGACAGTATCAGGGGTTTCCCTGGTGGTAAAGTTTAATAGTTCCATGTTTTTCCTCCCATCCCTTAAGGGACGTTGCCAATACTTTTTTCCCCCCATAATTGACTTTTAAAATTTTTTTGGAAAATAACATATATACAAAACAAAAAACAGAAAACGTAAAACAAATTTCAAAGCACATCACAACAGTTAGCTGTAGAATATATTTCAGAGTTTGATATAAACAACATACTCTTAAATAACCAGTGGACTAAAGGGAAAATAAATCACAAGGGATTCTGGGAAATATCTTGAAGTGAATGAAAATGGAAATACAACATATCAAAACCTATGAGATGCAGCAAAGAAAGTGCTTTAAGGAAAATTTATAGCCATAAATGCTTACATTTAAAAAGAAGAAAGACTCCAAATCAGGGATCTAACCTCAAAACTGGAAGAAGTAGAAAAAGAAGAGCTAACCAAACCCAAAGTGGGCAGAAGAAAGGAAATAACAAAGATTAGACTGGAGATAAATGAAATAAAGAACAAAAAAGTAGAGAGAATCAATAAAACCAAAAGTTGCTTCTTTGAAAAGATGAATATAATTGGCTAACCTTAGCCAGACTGACAAAGAGAAAAACAGGATACAAATGATAAAAATTGGAAATGAAAAGGTGGGCATTGTTACAAATGTCACTGAAATAAAAAAGAGTATAAGAGGATACTATGACAAACTACATGCTAATAAATTGGATAATCTATAGAGATGAATAAGTAAATTCTTAGAAACCATCCACCCATACTAACGCAAAAAGAAATAGAAGGTTGCACCAAACCAACTACTAGTAAATAGATTGAATCAGTACTCCCAACAAAGAAAAGCTCAGACCAGATTGCTTCACAGGAGAATTCTACCAAACACTCTAAAGAGACATAAGTTCAGTTCTGCTCAAAATCTTCCAAGAGATTGAAGAAGAGGGAACCCTCTCTAGTTCATTGTATGAGGCCAGTATCACCCTCATATTGAAGCCAGATAAAGATACCATAAGAAAAGAAATTACAGACCAATATCACTTATGAATATCAATGCAAAAATCTTCAACAAAATACTTGCAAACTGAATCCAACAACATATTAAAAGAAATACACCATGGGTGATCAAGTGGGATTTATGCAACATAAGAAAATCAGTTAATGTTATAAAAGATGTTAACAAAATGAAGGGGAAAAACTCACATGATCATTTCAATTGATGCAAAAAAGGCATTTGACAAAATCCAACACCTTTTCTGGATAGAAACACTTGGAATAGAAAGAAATTTCCTCGACATGAAAAAAGGCATATATCAGGAGTGAGACAAGGATGTTCAGTGTCACCGCAGTTATTCAACATTGTGCTCGAAGTTATGGCTAGAGCAGTTAGGCAAGTAAAAGAAATGAGGCATCCAAATTAGAAAGGAAAAAGTAAAACTTTTACTATTTGCAGATGACATGATCCTATATTTAGTTTGCTCTTCTTTTTCTAGTTCTTCTAGTTTTGAGGTTTGGTCCTTGTCAGGTCAGGTTCATGTGTCATCTTGGCCAGGCAGTGGTACCTGTTTGTCTGGTTGGGCAAGTACTGGCCTATCTGTTGCTATGAGGACATTTCACAGAATTAAATCACGATCACATTGGCTGCATCCACAGCTGATTCCATTTGTAATCAGCCAAGGGGAATGTCTTCTGCAATGAGTGATGCTTTATCTAATCACAGCCTTTTAGGGAGGATTCAGAAGAGACAGGCTTTCTTCCTGCTTCAGCTGGTGAACCTCTTCTGTGGAGTTCATCCAGACCTTCCATTGGAGTTGTCAGCTTTTCAGCCTGCCCTACAGATTTTGGACTTCATGTTCCCATAGTTAAGTGCAGGGGTGGTGATTCCCACCACATCCCCATTCAACTCTCTTATTTGGCCTGTGCAGAAAATAGATGGGTCTTAGAGGATGACAGTGGATTATCATAAGCTCAGCTAGATGATAACTCCAATTGCAGCTGCTGTTCCAGATGTGGTATCATTGCTTGAGCAAATCAGTACATCCCCTGGTACCTGGTGTGAAGCTATTGATCTAGTAAATGCTTTTTACTCAGTAGCTGCTAGTAAGGACCACCAGAAATAGTTTTATTTTAGCTGGCAAGGTCAGCAATATACTTTCACTGTCCTACCTCAGGGATATATAAACTCTCTAGCCCTATGTCATAATCTTGTCCACAGGGAACTTGATTGTTTCTCCCTCCTACAGGACATCACACTGGTCCATTATATTGATGATATCGCGTTGATTGGACTGTGGCATATTTCTCAGGGATTGGAGCCTAGCCATACTTAAAAATTTTTTAATCATTTCTGTATTCTCTCCCTGCCTCTCATGTCTGTAACCTAGCTCACCATTCCCCCTTCCCCCTCTTGTCGTAAACCGCCCATCTCCATAGCTCACCACTAAACCGTAAGCCTCCCTGTTATTTGCTTCACTTCTCTATATCTAACCTTAGCCCTCAGCCTAGCAACTGTCTCTAAGCTTGTGTAATTGACCCCCTACCCCTCTTGCCCACGCCCCTACTCCCTCCCCCTCCTAACCGATACTTAACCCGGGGCTCTCCTAGCCTCGGGGTCTTTAGCATACTTGAGCCGCTTCGGTACCTAAGCTCTTACGATGTAACAATAAAAAAGCTTTGTGCTGATTAATTGGCCTCTGGCTCAAGTCCTTTAGTCCCCTAGCTGAGACGGCTAGGTCCCGCTTACCCAGGTTTGTTTCCCGCGAGCTCGCCCCCTAACTCACCCAGTGCCCAGGTCGCGCGACCCAGCTGAAGCTATCAGCAGCATTGGACCTAGTAAGCAAGAAGTAGCAACCTCTCTAAACTTATTGGGAAGGTATTTGCATGCCAGAGGATAGCATCCAGACCTTCCAGCAGAGTCATCAGCTTCACAGCCTGCCCTACGGAGTTTGGACTCTATGTTCCCGTGGTTATATGAGACACTTTTCTTTAACAACTTTTTTTCATGGGCAGGCATTGGGAATTGAACTGTATTTCTGGCATGGCAGGCAAGAACTCTGCCTGCTGAGTGACTGTGGCTTGCCCTTCTGAGACACTTTTATAAATTTCATATCCACAGATATTTCCTGCTGATTCTGTTTCTCTAGACAACCCTAGCTAATACAGTCCTGATTTGAAATCTTTCTTCTTTTTAAATGTAAGCATTTACAGCTATAAATTTTCCTTTCAGCACTGCCTTTGCTACATTTCATAGGTTTTGGTACATTGTATTTCCATTTTCATTCACCTCAAGATATTTCCAATATCCCTTGTGATTTATCTTCCTCTTAAGTCCATTAGTTGTTTAAGAATATATTGTTTAATATTTACATATTTGAGAATTTTTTGTTTCTTCCTCTGTTCTTGATTTCTAGTTTCATTCTGTTATGGTTGAAGAATATACAAGGTATGATTTCAATATCTTTGTTTTATTTTTTTGAGTTTGTTTTGTGACTAACATATCATCTATCCTGGAGAGTTATCCATATGTACTCAAGAAGAATGTGTATTCTGTTGTTATTGGGTGAAATGTTCTATATATGTCTGTTAGGTCGAGGTGGTTCAGAGTATCATTCAAGTCTTGTATTTCCTTATCGATCTTCTGACTAACTCTTCAATTGATCATTGGAAGAAGTGTATTAAAGGCTCCTAGTATTAAGTAGAACTGTAAATTTTTTCCTTCAAATCTGTCAGTATTTGCTTCATATGTTTTGGGTTTCTGCTGTTAGGTGCATATATATTTATAATTGTTACATCTTCCTATTGACTTGATCCCTTTAGCAGTATATAATATTCATCTTTGCCTCTGGTTTTTGGCTCAAAGTCTATTTTATCTGAAATTAGTATAGCTATTCCAGCTCTCTTTTGGTTATGACTTATGTCGTATTTTTTCCCATTCTTTTGCTTTCAGCCTATTTGGATTTTGAATTTAAGGTGAGTCTCTTGCAGAAGACCTGTAGTTGGATCATGCTTTCTTATCTATTCTGCCAATCTCTGCCTTTTGCCTGGGGAATTTAATCCATTTACATTTAAAATCACTACAGATAATGCAAGACTTTCTTCTGCCATTTTCTATTTAGCTTTTGTGAGTCATAGCTTTTTGTTCCTCAATTCTTCTGTTAATGCCTACTTTCATACTTATTTGATTTTTTTGTGTGGTCCCATATTGAGTACCTTTTCTTTTCTACATGGTTATATTTTTACATATATTTTCCTTATGGTTACTGTGCTGGTTTGAAAGGATGTATGTCCCCTAGAAAAGCCATGTTTTAACCTAAATCCCATTTTGTAAAGGCAGATTCAATACAGTACTATTCAGTACTGTATGTTTGAATCTGTAATTAGATAATCTCCCTGGAGATGTGATTTAATCAAGAGTGGTTGATAAACTGGATTAGGTAGAGGCATGTCTCCACTCATTTGGGTGGGTCTTGACTAGTTTCTGAAGTCCTATAAAAGAGGAAACATTTTGGAGAATGGGAGATTCAGAGAGAGCAGAGAATGCTGCAGCACCATGAAGCAGAGAGTCCATGAACCAGTGACCTTTGGAAATGAAGAAGGAAGATGCCTCCCAGGGAGCTTCATGAAACTGGAAATCAGCTAGCAGATGATGCTGTGTCTGCCATGTGCCCTTCCAAGTAAGAGAGCAACCCTGACCGAGTTCACCATGTGCCTTTCCAGATGAGAGAGAACTGTGACTGTGTTCGCCATGTGTCTTCTCACTTGAGAGAGAAACCCTGAACTTCATTGGCCTTGTTGAACCAAGGTATCTTTACCTGGATGCCTTTGATTGGACATTTCTATATACTTGTTTTAATTGGGACATTTTCTTGGCCTTAGAACTTTAAGCTAGCAACTTACTAAATTTCCCTTTTTAAAAGCCACTCTGTTTCTGGTATATTGCATTCCAGTGGCTAGCAAACTAGAACAGTTACCATTGGATTAAAGTTAATATCCTAAATATGTAACAACCATAACTGGCTTGATAATAACTTGACTTCAATAACATACACATATACTTTTCCTATACTCCTCCATCCCACCTTTTTTTGTACTTGCTACTACTTCTATCTTTTACATTGTATGCTCCAAACTATAGATTTATCATTACTTTTTGTGCATTCACATTTTAGCACTTGTAGGAAGTAAGATGTGGATTTACATATGAAATATAATAATACTGGTACTTATAATCACTAAATGTTACCTTTTGGAAGTCTTTATTTAGTATTGTTGCTTTGAATCACTGTCTGTGTCCTTTGGTTTCAGTCTAGAGAACTCCTTTTAGCATTGCTAAAGGCATGTGTAGTGTTGATGAACTCACTCAGCTTTCTTTTATCTGGGAATGTTTTAATTGCTCCCTTATCTTTGAAAGAAAGTCTCACTGGATATAAAATTCTTTGCTGGAAGTTGTTTCCTTTTGGCATTTAAAATATTTCAAACCACTGCGCTCTTGCCTCCATGGTTTCTGATGAGAAATTGGCACTCAGTCTAATTGGGACCCCCTTGTACATAACACATTGCATTTTCTCTTGAGGCATTCAGAACTCTCTCCCTTTCTTTTACATTCAACAGAATGATTAACATATGGTGAGGTATATATTTCTTCATGTTTACTTATTTTTTTTTTTTTGCTAGGCTTGGATGTCCATATTCATGTCTTTTGTTAAGTTTGGAAAATTCTCTGTCATTATTTCTTTGAATATTCCTCTTGCCTTTTCCTTCCTTCCTGTCATTATTTCTTTGAATATTCCTCTTGCCTTTTCCTTCCTTCCTTCCTTCCTTCCTTCCTTCCTTCCTTCCTTCCTTCCTTCCTTCCTTCCTTCCTTCCTTCCTTCCTTCCTCCCTCCCTCCCTCCCTCCCTCCCTCCCTCCCTCCCTCCCTCCCTCCCTCCCTCCCTCCCTCCCTCTTTCCTCCTTTCTTTCTTTCCTTCTTTCTTCTCCTTCTGGGAATCTCATAATGTGGATATTGGTTGGTATGCTTTATGGTGTCCCAGAGGTGTCTTAGGCTTTTTTCACTTTTTATAATTCCTTTTTCTTTCTCTTCCTCAGCCTGACTCATTTCAATTGTCTTGTATTTAATTTCATTGATTCTCTCTTCTGTAAGTTCCAATCTGCTTTGAAAACTCTCCTGGGAATTCTTAATTTCAGTTATTTTGGTCTTCAACTCCAATAGTTCTGTTTGGTTCGTTTTAAAAGTTTCTGTTTCTTGACTTATGCACTCATATTGTTCATTCATTGTTTTCCTGATATCCTTTAGTACTTTCTCTGTATTTTCCTTTATTCCCTTGAGAATTTTAAAGATAGTTTAAAAAAAATCTTTTCTTGGTATGTACACAGTCGGGACTTCTTTGTTGGTGTTTTTTGAATTTTTATCCTCTTCGTTTGGATAGACCATCATCTCCTGTTTTTTGTTTGTCTTGTACTCTATTGTACACTGTGCATTTTAATATTTTAAAATATTAGCTCTGGGATTTATCCCCTGAGATGTCTATTTTTCTATTTTGTAACCAGCTGGTGATAAGCAGAGATTTTCTTGAGCTTTATCCCTCTTATCAGGAATGTCCACCCGAGCTGAAGGTAGTCTGTAGATCCTCCCTTTCTTTTCTGGGCCTATTCGGTGTCCTGTGCTTGTGCTTGTTAATTTAAATTTTAGAGTTCCTCCATTTACAGGAGTTTCAATGTCCCTCTATTTCCTAGGAGGTGTTTTAAGTGGCCAGCTTTTGCTCCAGACTGTCTAACTCTATAATTTCTTATATTCCTTTTACTGGTCTCAAGCCATTTTTCACCTGGAGGACAAGTTCTTAGATGGGGGCACAGCAGAGAAAAGTTTCCAAAGTCAGTCTTTCCTAGCTGAAACAGGGCCAGGGACCCATAAAGGGGTGTAGACCAGCTCCACAGTGCCCTGGGAGGGGGTCAGGAAGGGCACCAAGAGTTTCTTTCATGGTTCCTCAAAACTGAACTTCTTTGACCTGCCCCTGCCTCAAATACAGCCTTTCAACCAACTGTGCCCCAAACCTCTGAGGAAGCACAATGTCTTTATGTTTCCTCCTGTGCAACTTTTGTTGGAATAGATTGGAACAATGGCCTCAGACAGGACTCCCAGTGATCTAAACTTGCTAATAAAAAGTTATGATCATTGATTGGCCATGCTTATCCCATGAGAATTGGGAAAGAGGGTTTTTATGTCCTTTCTATCACAAATGAGCTAGCCAGAGGCTGGATCCCACAGTGGCCAGCTGCAGAGTGGGGGTGGGGTGCCCAGGAACCACTGTGGTTTGGGGAGAACAATTTACTGGTCTTTACCAGCCTCCTCCTCCCACTCTTCCCTGCATGATGTACAGAGTTCTGCTGATCTCTGGAGTTTCAAAATAGTTGTTTCATATAATTCCTACTTGTTTAATAGTTATCCTGGTGGAAGGACTGAATCCTAGAGCTCTATATACTGTTATCTTCCCACAATCCTTTAGCATATCCTTTAAAAAATTTTTTTATTGTACAAAGCAAAGAAATATAAAAGGAATAATTTTCAAGGCACTCTTCGACAAGTGGTTACAGGATAGATCCTAGAGTTTGTCATGGTGTACCATACGATCCTCTCATGTTTTTCCTTTTAGGTGCTCCTGAATATAGGAGGCTAGAGAGCTTAAATACATTTTTATCATCACAATCGACTTTTTTCCTTCTTTTTAAATGAAGAATAGCATATATACAAAAAAGCTATACATTTCAAAGCACAGCATCACAATTAGTTATAGAACATATTTCAGATTTTGACATGGGTTACAATTTCACAATTTTAGGTTTTTACTTCTAGCTGGCCTAATATACTGGAGACTAAGAGAGATATCAATTTAGTGATTCAGCATTCATATTCATTTGTTAAGTCCAATCTTCTATGTATAATTCCACCATCACCTTTGATCTTTCCATAACTTTCACTGGGGTTGTTTGGGCTATGGCAATTCTAAGTTTTTGATGTTGGAAGGGTCTGTCACTAATATGGGGTAGGGAGGTGGAACTATCTGATGTTCTGGAGAGGCTGGGCTAGGTTTCAGGACTTATCTGGACCAGGGACCCATCTGGAGGTTGTAGGTTTCTAGAAAGTTACTCTAGTGCCTAGAACTTATATACTGCCCTAGGTGTTCTTTAGGATTGGCGGAAATGGTCCTGGTTGGGGGTTGGCAGGTTATGATAGGTAGCAAGGTCTAACTGAAGCTTATGTTACAGCAACCTCCACAGTAGCCTTTCGACTCTGAACTTTCTCTGCCACTGATACTTTATTATCTACACTTCTTTTCCCCCTTTTGGTCAGGATGTAATTGTTGATCCCATGGTGCCAGATCTGGATTCATCCCAGGAGGAGTCCTCTCCCACATCTACAGGGAGACTTACATCCTGGATGTCATGTCCCATGTAGGGGGGAGGGCAATGATTTCACTTGCAGAGTTGGGCTTAGAGAGAGTGAGGCCACATCTGAGCAACAACAGAGGTCCTCCAGAAGTAACTCCTAGGCATGCCTACAGGTAGTCTAAGCTTCTGTACTACCTACATAAGTTTCACAAGAGTAAGCCTCATAATCGAGGGCACAGCCTGTTGATTTGGGTGTTCCTAAAGTTTAACCCAGTATCAGGGGATTCCCTGAGGGTAAAGTTTAATAGTTCCATAGTCTTTCTCCCCTCCCTCAGGGGACTTTGTCAATACTTTTTGCTTATTTGCTTAATAAACTCTAGAATGTTTCCAGGCATTACAATAACTTATACAGGATTAAAGGACCTCTTTCTTATTCTGTGCTTCCCATGTTTCGATTGTTCAAATGAGCTGTACAGATAGGTTGAATTAGATCATGCACTACAGAAAATTTCAGTTCCAGATCAAATAAACCTTTCTCCCATTGGTCTCAAAGAGCATGTGTGGTTCTAAAATATAGACACTGTCTTCCTTACCCCTATGTTCTGAATTACTTTTACCCCAAAGAACAAAGAAGCTTTGTTCTTATCTCTAAGTATCAGGTTATACATATAAAACAGCCTCTCATAATCCAGAAATAATAATCACCATTCCAGACTTAATGTGTCTACTCTAAAACTTTACAATCTAGACTCCTGTTTTCTTATAAGCATTTTCTAAAGGTGACCATACCATTGTTGTTTTTCTTTTTTTGTTTCTGGCTTGTTTTGTCCCACCAAATGTCGCACGTGTTCATTCACATCATTGCATACCTTATCACATTATTCCTTTTTGTAGCAGCACAACATTCGTTCATAAGTATATACCATCATTCACCAATCTACTTCTCTGTCAGTGCAATCTTCAGCCACTTGCATAAATCAGGCATCATGTAGAGGGCCCCATTCCATAGTCCATCTACATTCTCAATTTTAGATAATTTCATTGTTCCCAAGATACAGAATACCAATAAACACACCCTCGCCAAATAGAAAATCTAAATCTCCACTGAACTCTTGTCTCTCATGCCATTATTTACCTCTGCTATTACTGCGGTAGTGCTGATGGTTTCTTTTTGAACATAGCTCATAGCATGCAATAGCAGTTTTCCCCCTGTATCCTGCACTTGAACACTCTTTATACAAGAATCATATCTTTGAAGTAATTCTTATGAGAACACATTCATATTTCTAGTGTGAGGTAGCGGAACATGTAGATCTACACAACCCCTTTTCATCTTGTTCATCTTTAATATGGTAATATTACTTCTAGACCCACTAAAGAAGCACCTCCCTCCTGTCTATTCCCTTACATTGGAGTTCACCCTCATTAGCTAACGGTTCACCCATCTCTAGCTTCTGTGTATCTCTAAGTCCCCTGTATTTTGTATTATAAGTCTCTGATTCTATGTTTATGCTGGTCATAAAAGTTGAATCATACAGTATCTGTCCTTTTATGTCTGGCTAATTTTGCTCAGCATTATGTCCTCAAGGCTCATTCATCTTATCATGTGCTTCAGGATGTCATTTTGTCTTACTGATGCATAATATTCCATCATATGTATATACCACATTTTGTTGATCCACTTGTCTGTTGATGGGCATTTGGTTTGTTTTCATCTTTTGGTGATTGTGAATAATGCTGCTATGAACATTGGTGTGCAAATGTCTGTTTGTGTCATTGCTTTCAGCTGTTCTGGGTATATACCAAGTAGTGCTATTGCTGGGTCATAGGGCAACTCATAAGGAACTGCCAAACAGTCTTCCATAGTGGCTGCACCATTATACATTCCCACCAGCAGTTTCATAAGTGTCCAGTTTCTCCACATGCTCTCCAACATTTCTAGTTTCCTGTTTGTCTAATAGCAGCTATTCTTGTAGGTTTGAGGTGGTATCTCATTGTAGTCTTGATCTGCATTTCACTTACAGCCAGTGAAAATGAGCATCTCTTCATGTGCTTTTGAGCCATCTGTATTTGCTCTTCAGAAAAATGCCTATTCATATCTTTTGCCCATTTTATAATTGGATTGCTTGTTCTTTTGTTGTTGAGTTGTATTATTTCTTTGTATGTACAGGAAATCAAACCTTTGTCTGATATATGATTTCCAAATTATTTCTCCCATTGAGTTGGCTGCCTCTTCACCTTTTTGACAAAGTCTTTTGACATGGAGAAACATTTGATTTTGAGGAGTTCCCATTTATCTATTTGTTTTTCTTTTGTTGCTTGTACTTTGGGTGCAAAGCTTAGTAAGCTACCTCCTATTATTAGGTCTCGAAGATGTTTCCATACATTTTCTTCTAGAAGCTTTATGATGCTAGTTCTTATATTTAGGTGCTTGATCCTCTTTGAGTTAATTTTTGTGTAGGGTGTAAGATAGGGGTCCTCTTTCATCCTCTTGGCTATTGATTTCCAGTTCTTCCATGCCCAATTATTGACAAGATTATTTTGTACCAATTCAGAGGATTTGGGGGCCTTGTCAAAAATCAGTTGACTACAGATTTGGTGGTCTGTTTCTGCACTCTTGATTCAATTCCATTGGTCAAGACTTCTGTCTTTGTGCCAGTACCATGCTGTTTTGACCACTGTGGCTTTATAATAGGTTTTAAAGTCAGGGAGTGTTAATCCTCCCACTTTGTGCTTCTTTTTTAGGATGCCTTTTGCTATTCTAGGTCTCTTTCCCTTCCAGATAAATTTGGTAGTTAGCTTTTCCAAATCTTCAAGGCAGGTTGTTGGAATTTTTATTGGTACTGTGTCAAATCTGTAGATCGATTTGGGAAGAATTGACATCTTGACTATATTTAGCCTTCCCATCCATGAGCCAGGAATGTCTTTCCACCTATTTAGATCTCTTTTGATTTCTTTTAGCAATGTTATGTAGTTTTCTGTGTACAAGTCCTTTACATCCCTGGTTAAGTTCATTCCTAAGTATTTGATTCTTTTAGTTGCTATTTTGAATGGAATATTTTCCTTAGCTGACTCCTCAGCTAGCTCATTGCTTGTGTATAGAAATGCTACTAATTTTTGCACATTAATTTTATATCCTGCCACCTTGCTGAATTTGTTGACTAGCTCAAGTAACTTTGCTGTAGATTTCTCAGGATCTTCCTAGTATCATGTCATCTGTAAATAATGAGAGTTTTACTTCTTCCCTTCCAATTTGGATGCCTTTTATTTCTTTGTCCTGCCTGATTGCTCTAGCTGGAACTCCTAGCACAATGTTGAATAATAGTGGTGACAGTAGGCATCCTTGTCTTGTTCCTGATCTTAGGGGGAAAGCTTTCAGTCTCTCTCCATTGAGTACAATGCTGGCTATCATTTCCCCCCCTATATTCCCTGTATTATATTGAGGTAGTTACCTTAGATTCCTGTCTTTTGAAGTGTTTTTATCAGAAAAGATGCCAAATTTTGTTAAATGCTTTTTCAGCATCCGTCGAGATGATCATGTGATTTTTCCCTTTTGATTTGTGAATGTGCTGTATTGATTTTTATGTGATTAATTGATTTTCTTGTGATGAATCATCTTCGCATTCCTGGTATGAACCCCACTTGGTCATGGTGTATAATTCTTTTCATGTGCTGTTGAGTTTGATTTGCTAATATTTTATTGAGAATTTTTGCATCTATGTTCATTAGAGAGATTGGCCTGTAGTGTTGCTTTCTTATAGTATCTTTACCTGGTTTTGTTATTAAAATGATATTAGCTTCATAAAATGAGTTAGGTAGAGTTCCTTTTCCCTCAATTTTTTGGAAAAGTTTGAGCAGGGTTGGTGTTAGTTCTTTCTGGAATGTTTGATAAAATTCCCCTGTGAAGCCATCTGGCCCTGGGTTTTTCTTTGTAGGAAGATTTTTGATGACTGATTGATTCTGTTTACTTGTGATTGGTTTGTTGAGATCTTCTGTTTCTTCCTAAGTCAGTGTAGTATGTTTGTGTGTCTCCAGGGATTTGCCCATTTCATCTAAGTTGTCTAGTCTGTTGGCATATAGCTGTTCATAGTATCCTCTTATGATTTCTTTTATTTCTTCAGGGTCTGTAGTAATGCACTCCTTCTCATTTCTGATTTTGTTTATTTGCATACTCTCTCTTTGTTTCTTTGTCAGTCTTGCTAGTGGCCCATCAATTTTATTGATTTTTCAAAGAACCAACTTTTGGTTTTATTGATTCTTTCTATTGTTCTTTTGTTCTCCCATTCATCTCTACTTTAATCTTTATTTCTCTTCTCCTAATTGCTTTGAGGTTAGTTTGCTGTTCTCTCTCAAGTTCCTCCAGGTTTGCTGTTAAGTCCTCGATTTTTGCTCTTTCTTGTTTTTTAATATAGGCATTTAAGGTAATAAATTTTCCTCTCAGCACAGCCTTTGCCACATCCTATAAGTTCTGATAAGACGTATTCTCATTTTCATTCATCTCCAGATAGCTACTGATTTTTCTAGCAATTTCTTTTTTGTTCCACTGGTTGTTTAAGAGTATGTTACTTAATCTCCATATATTTGTGAATGTTCTTGTTCTTTGGTGATCATTGAGATCCAGCCTCATCCCATTGTGATCAGAGAAAGTGCTTTGAATAATTTCAGCATTTTAAAATTCATAAAGACCTGTTTTATGCCCCAGCATATGATCTGTCCTGGAGGATATTCCATGAGCACCTGCTTTCTTTTGGTTACAACTTGCGTGGAAAATCTTTTTCCATCCTTTCACTTTCAATCTATTTGTATCCTTGTGTCTAAGATGAGTCTCTTACAAGCAACATATAGTTGCATTATGTTTCTTAATCCATTCTGCCAATCTGTATCTTTTAATTGGTAAATTTAGTCCATTAACATTCAAAGTTATTACTGAAAATGCATTTCTTGAATCCATCATCTTATCTTTTTAAATTTATTTGTCAGATCTGTATATTCTTTGCCCCCTTTCTCTTTGTATTCTTTAAATTACCCTTAGTGGTACTCTTCAATTCTGTGCCCTCTTCCAGACTTCTCTCTCCCGTCTTTATTTTTTTTTTCAGCAGGGAGAATTCCTTTTAGTATTTCTCGTAGGGCCAGTATCTCATTGACAAATTCTTTCAGGACTTCTTTGTCTGTGAAAACTTTCATCTGTCCCTCAGTTTTGAAGGACAATTTGGCTGGGTACAGAACTCTTGGCTGGAAGTCTTTCTTTTTCAGGATCTTGAATATATCATACCACTGCCTTCTCACCTCCAGGGTGCTAGTTGAGTAGTCTGAACTCAGTCTTATTTGATTTCCCTTGTATGTAGTAGATAGTTTTTCTCTTGCCCCTTTCAGGATTTTCTGCTTCTCTTCAACATTTGACAGACTGATTACTATGTGCCTTGGGGAAGGCCTATTTGGGTTAATTCTATTTGGAGTTTGTTGAGCTTCTTTGACTTGTATATTTATGTCCTTTATGAGGGTTGAGAAGTGTTCCCCCATTATATCCTTAACTACTCTTCCTAGCCTTTTACTCCTCTCTTCTCCTTCTGGGACACCAATGATTCTTATATTTGTGCACTTTGTTTTGTCTATGATTTCCCTGAGTTCCCATTAATTTCTTTCCATCTTTTTTTTGCCATTTGCTGTCTTGAGTCTTTGAAGTCAATTGTCCTGTTCTCCATATCACTTATTCTTTCTTCTGTCTCTTCAAATCTGGCGTTGTGTGCCTCTAGGTATGTTTTTTATTTGGTCAACAGAGTCTTTCATCTCTGTGATTTCTGATATTTTCCTATTTATTCTTTCAAATTCCTCTTTGTGCTCCTCTTCTGTATTCTTGCTCTCCTTTATGTTATTTGCTATCCCACTTATTTTATTAAGTAGAGTTGTATGAACATCTTTGATTAATTGTTCCAATGTCTGTTTCTCCTTTGGTGTTTTCATTTCATCATTAGGCAGGGCTAGATCTGTCTACATTGCGATATGCTTAATGATCTTCTGCTGTCTTTGTGGCATGTAAATATCTTGATTGATTCACTTTGGAAGTTGATTTTTTTCAGTAGTCTAAGGCCTTGTGTTTGCGGGATGGTTGTACAGCAGGGAGCAGGGTGAGGGGTGGGGCACTCAGTAAAGTGATTTGCTTCAGGGCAGGTATAAGAGCAGGTTGGGGATGTTATGCTGATGCTTGTGAATGTGGGCGCCCAGCTGCCAGGGAGGTTGCAGCTGTGCGGGTGCACTAGTCTGGGTAGTGTAACCCTGGTGTGTGCTGGTCTAAGGGATGGGGCCCTTTGTGTGCATGTGTAGAGCTGTTACAGCAGGTTGGCATTATGTCTTTGTGGATTGGGGGTAGATGTGACCTGGCTATGCAGGTCAGCACCTTCTCAAAGGTGGGAAGTGAGGCTTCGTGCTGTGTGCATGCGTAGTTCTAGGACTGCTGTAAAGTGTGGTTCCCAGAGCTGAACGATGTGATTGGGGGCCCATGCACATGCGTTGGCCTGGGACTGCCCTAAAGAGATGTGGTGTGCTCAGGGAGGGTGGGGCAAGGCTGTGCAACACTATGGGTGTGGGAGTGGGGTAGATATGGAGGTTAGTGCCCAAAACCTTTATGTGCTGGCAACTGCCTGCAGGGAATGGAGGGGGAAGCCATGCTCAGGAGGTGTGCAGGAGAGATGGGTTGGGTTGCACTTGGGGTGGGTGTGTGGGGCAGGTACGTGAACTGGGGGCTGCTGAGGTGGGGGCACCTGGAACATGGAAAATGGGAGAGGCTGATGGGGCCCAAGTGCATGGGGTGTGGGGGTGAGTTGCTGGTAATGGGGCTGCGCTGGTGTGGGTACTGCGCCCAAGGAACTTGATCTGATTACTTCCTAGTCCTGTGCTCCAGTCTGTGCACTCCCGTGGGCTCCATGGCCCCGAGCCTCCACGCCAGGCTCCAGCCTCCTGCCTCCCAGTTCCTTGGCCTCCACAATCAGGGCTGCCACATGTGGTGCAGAAGGCTTTCCCAGTAATTCTGGGAGATTCAGATGCACCCCAGAATCACTGCCTCAGTCACCCTCCTGTCCCCTTTTCAACCTTTCTGTGGAGCAGGACTAATCTTGAGCCACTCTAATTGGCCATCTTCCTGGATGTCCTAGCATTATTCTTAATAGTCTCAATGCTGAGATAACTTGTCAATAGGCAAATAAACAAATTGTGATATATAATAATGTGCAGTAATAAGGATTAAGGAATTACTGCTACATGCAATATATTGATACATTTCAGAAGCGTTATTCCAAGCACAGGATGCCAGACACAAGAAGAACACATATTATGTGATTCCATTTATATAAAGACAAAATTAGCATAAGGTGTGACTATCAGGAGAACGGTTCCTTTTGTGGAGGAGGAAGGTGGTAGTGACTGGGGCCAGGCTCAGGCCCTGGTGTGGCTTCTGGGGTTTGGGTGACACCATACCTTGTCCTAAAGTATATTCATTTATGATAATTTTTCAGACTATATAGTTATGATGGTATACTTTTTTGGATGCATCTCACACTTAGATAAAAAGTGTTTATTAAAATAAAACATGTACCTTACTTAGAAGAAAGAGGCCCCTATTGGAGGCTCTATCCCCTTGCTCCAGCCAGGTCTAAAATTGTTAGGACTACTTTCCTCCATGTCTTCATCATTCTATTCTCCCTCCTTAATTACTTTCTCATTTTTCTACACCAAAACAGCAAGACCAGTCACAGGTTTTCAATTCTGTTCTGAATATTAATGGATCAATAATTTACAAGAAGCATTATTTGTGTCCACAAATAGTGACATCATGAAAAATGTCCTTTGGACAAGAAGAAGAAATCAGAACAAATCCTTGTATTCACAGCCAATTCATCCCTTGATGGGTCTCCAGACAGGAAGTTAGGTACTTAAGGGAGAAATTGGTTCGCACAATTGTTGCTGTTAGTTGTTTAGAAGATTTTGAAAGGAAAAGTAGAGAATTCCACTGACACAGGGACAGAATTGATTTATTGGGCAGAGGCACTGCATTTTATTTTCTGGGTTTTCTTCCCTGTCTGTTGATATCTACTCACTAAGGAGAATAGAAGCTTGAATTTCATATAATTATCATGGTCCCCAAATATTATCTGTCCTTTGAATTTTTCCAAACTTTACAAAATGTACACATCACTTAATTTGTGAGCTTGACAAAACTAAGTGGTGAACTGGACTTGGCGTGTGGGTTATAGCAACTTTATACCGTTATGCAAATGATTCATGTCCATGAGAGTGTTTTCTGGAAAGGATATTACATGAGTTTTGCAATTTGGTACATATTTATTATATATTCTGGATATTCTTCTAAGCCTTTTATGTGCATGGAGGGGCAATGTAAGGAGAACCTAACAAGCCAAGTATTTCTTTTAGCCATTAGTAAGCACAGGAATGAAAAATCTCTCACCAATAGCCCTGCTTGAAGATACTGACAAGCGTCATATTAAACTTCACATTATCACATATCCTGGCCATGATGACAACTTGTATGATGAGCTTAAAAGGTGGGACTGAATTCTTTAGCACGGTAAGGCAGGCAAATTTGCCACTCAAAAAAAAAAGAGACCAATTCCTGACAGCTTTGGTTTTAGGACACATATCTAGACTGTCATTTGAGCTAAGAACATATGGGCTGAATATACCCTATTTGAACTAAATGAGTAATCAGCTCCTAGATTTTTGCTGCTAGAGAAAAATAAATAAATCACTTCTCATAGATTTTGTACAAATTGTGGTCTTTCTATGGATGGAAAAGTAACCTTAGTTACATAACATAGATGCATTAATTTTGTACTGTAGATAAATCCACATTCTAATTTTATGCAGATAAAATATAAAAGTTATTGAAGCACCCATTTGCTAGGAGTAGTGACATCAGTGTTGACTATGTCCCAATTGTTTTAAAACTGTGCAAATCAATGCAAACTTTATATGCTTAAAGCAGTAAGTGTATGCTTTAGTGTCTCCCCTATATTTTGCTCTTGAGTCTCCTGTTTCAGATTTGCAAAGATCCATCCTTCTCTGAAATGAGCAGAACAGCCAACTTACAAACAAGAACACAGAATATTAAAACACACTGAGGAGATGAAAGTGATACTAAGTGATATAAACATGTTTGGAGGAATCTATGTGCAAAGGGTGCTATCCTCCAACCTCAAAAATAATTGAAAACAGTTTCCTTCTATAGCAAGTAGGGTCTATATGTAGTAAGTATAAGAGCAGAACAGTCAAGATTTTAAATGAAGCTGTCCAAAACACACTATTTAACCAAAACGTAATTTTGATTTACATTTGCAGTGTATGGTGGAGGAGTTTCTCAAAGGCACTTTAGTAAGTTGCTTGATTATTTTTCTTCCTTTTTACTACCAGGAGGACCAGGAAATGAACCTGGAACATTTGTTATTTTCCAGCACATGGGTTGTTGCTTATTCCAGTAAAGTTCACCATTTTATTTTGGAGTATAGGTAGAAATTGTGCAACTTTTCCTTCATTATTAGATTTTCCTCAGACACAAGCTGTCCTTGATGAGGAAGCCAATAGCAAGATATAAATGCAACAACATCTTCCACGTTTTCTTCCTTAATGGTTGTGCAGTGGATGTCCTTTTCCTGGGTTTCTGCATTCAACCCAAATATCTCATTCTTGAGCTTGTGGTGCCTTTTAACTTTCAGTATTTTGACGGCAGGAAAGGCTGGATTGGAAAACATGCCAAAGCAGGATCCCTCATGGTTGTCTGCCTCCATTGTACTCCTGAGACGCAGAACGCCTGACTCCCGGACATGGAACTGGAAACAGTTTCTTTCTTTAAAGGTTTTTAAGGTGCCAAAAGTCTCTGGAGCGCTGGCAGAAAAAAGACAAGCATCTTACAGTTTTTGTTTCATTATTTCATGCTTGTTGTTGAGGCTGAACCCTTAACAATCAGGAAGCCTCTGCTAATCCCAATAAGGCACAGATCTCAAGATTGGAAGGGACTTTAAAAAAAATTCTTTTTAACCACTTACCTAGTACTTGAGTCTCTCTTGCTAGAAATGCACAGTCACCTCTTAGAAGTACAGGCCTCACTCCAGAGCTCCTGAGTCAGAATCTGCATTTTTTAAAGACCTCCAGATTATTCATATGCATTGTAAAATCTGAGAAAAACCAATATATATCATCTTTAACACTCAGTGATGTGAAACTCCTTGCATTTTGGAGAAGCCCATTTTGCCTTAGCAGATTCTGAGAAGTTGCCAGAGGGTTGTCATTATACTGAGTGTGAATTTGACCTATTATCCATTTCCCATTTTTTGTGGTTTTATACCCAGGGCCCTATACAGAGCCCACTCTTCATTTTCTTCATGAAGGTTTCTCAAATATGTCAATGTATCTTATCTTCCCTGAGGGTTTTCCAGGTCTTTATCCTCTAAAACTTGTCTAACATAATATCAATTTTATAAAATATTATGTGGAAATAGGTGGTTCAGTGCTCATATAAGTTACAACTATGTTTCACCTTGGGAAGTCTATGAGGCCCTGGAAGTAAAGAAAACCACTTAGTTTTACTTAATTCAGTTTTCCTAAATTAATTTGTCTAGGAAAACTTTTCCACTCATGTAACAAGAACTAACGTCTTCAAGATTTGCAGAACATGTTTTGGGAGAAAATAGGCCGGGGTTTCTTCAGGTACTCTGCAGTAAACAGAATCGTGGTCCCCAAACGTATCCAGGTCCTCATCCCTGAAGTCAGTGAATGCTGCTTTATATGGAAAAGGGATTTTGCAGATGTGATTAAGTTAAGAAACTTGAGATGGAGATTTTATACTGAAGTATCCTGGTGGGCCCTAAATCTAAGGGAAACAGAGGGAGATTTAACTTGAGGTAGAAATAGGACATGTGACAATGGAAGCAAGAGATTGGTGATGTTAGAAAGGGGTCACAAGGCAAGGAATGCAAGAGGCCTCCAGAAGACAGAAAAGTCAAGGAACTGGAATCTCCTCTAGAGCTTCCAGAAGGAATCAGTCATGATGATACCTTGACTTTAATACAGTGAAACTGATTTCAGACTCCTGGCCTTCAGTATTGTAAGAGAATAAATTTGTGTTGGTTTAAGCCACCACGTTTGTGGTAATTTGTTATAGCAGCTATAGGAAACTTGTGACCCCTTCCTAACATCACCAATCTCTTGCTTCCATTGTCACATGTCCTACTTCTACTTCTCTGCTCTTCACCTTCCTGCTGCAACATTCAGGGCAATATTGAATGTCATGTGTTGAGGGTGGTAGAGCCTCTGTTGTCTACAATTTCGTGAAACTAAACAGATAATGGCCTCAATTGTTTATGTGAAGGAGAAACAGATTTTTGTTACATATGAGCCATCTAATACATATGTGGGCATATTTGTTACTGCAGTTAGCCTATCCTAACAAATAAATACTCTTAACCTATTAATTCAGTTAACATACAAAAAGGGCTAAGACAGATGCAGGATGACATTTTCATTATCACCTTAATTTTTTCCTACATCTTATCTTTAGGATCCTGGTTACACATGATAACTTCAGGGTGGGGATGGGGGGCAGTATTGCAATATGGGTTATTGGAAAACTAGGCCATTCATAAAGGATACCCTTAAGCCATTCATTCTCTCTTTTAGGTGGCAGAAAGCAATACCACTGCTTTATCTTTCTAATCAGGATGCTTAATGGAGGCCTCTGAATTATGAGGAACACAGTGATGTTTGGCTGTTCCCCACATACTAATACACTGCCATTACAGAATACACATTCTTACAATTCCTCTCATGCATCTCCTCATTTGCAAAGGCAAGCACTATGAACCCCAGAAGTCCTCAGTGACAAATCAAATCTGTGATCTGATGTGTTCAGCAAACATAGGTGTAAGAGGTTAGAGACAAAATGGATGGAGCCCATTGCAGCTGACACAGGCAGTCTTCACCAACCTTATTGCACAAATGTATAATGCTTGATCCATTTTTCAGAGTATATTTATGTCTCCTCTTATTTTATTTCCACAATATGCCATGAGGTGTTTGAGTATGTATTATAATTCCCATTTTGTGGGGGAACTGAGATTCAGAAGAATTAAAGAAAGTGCCCTAATTTGGGGTGGGTAACAAACTCCTATGGGAGAAATGGGGCAAGATCATCTGATGGGGTATGCTGACACCTCCCGGATGAAAGTTCCCTTTCATGGGGAAAAAAGGGATAAGACTAGGGTCAAAATGGGAAGATAGGTGATGAAATTCTATGGTTATCATTTTTGAGGCCCTTTATACTGATTTAGGGCAGAAACATATATTTTTGTTAGATCTAAAGGATATATTCTCTTACAGGTACTAGAAGGAGGTTACCAAATTGTTCTTCCTTTCCCTCTTTTGGTTATCCTTAGTGAAAAGTAGGCTTGAAACTCCTTCTTTGCCTTCATTTTTGCTAGGTGAGCAGTTTTAGAATCTGAGGGGAAAATTATTAGGAGGCCCCGCAGAATGAAATAACAACAAGGTCGTTGATGAAGCAGGATTTTGCCCTAGGTGCTAGTGCATGTTATTCTACCCATCACATCACTGGTGCATTTCAGAAATGATGACGTCTGTACCACGGGGTATAGCAAAGACACTTCAACGTTCAGAACTCCTGATGCCCATATGTATCTCTAGATCCTAGCTTTGTACCTTTCAAGCACTGGAGAAGGTGTTAACTGGAGATGGATGGACTTTAGGAGGATATGAGCATTCTGAAATTAGGAAGAGCATTTATGTGAGTTTGTGTGCATTTTACTGGAGAGATTGTCCAGAACCTTCAACTAATTTTTGAAGTCAGAAACTCCTAAGAAGTTAAGAGCTCTTGTTCAAGGGTTTATGGCTATTGAATGTCTTATGCTCTACCAAAGAATATCCAAAGTCTTGCTGTGGTAAAATAGTGTATTCATATATGATAAAATGGAAACAAAATCTTCTTAGATAGGACTTCTGCCTTATGAATATAGACTGAAACACATAAAGCAATGTGACTGTCCATTTTTATGATCCTAGAGAACCCCTCTGCTTCATAGTGATCAGATTTATTATCTTGACAAAAAATAATAAAGGAAAGCTTCTCGTGCTAGAAGAAAATGCTTAGCATTAACAAAATTCTGTGGACTTGTTACTGGACAAAGGCTGTGGATTCTTTTGCCCAATGAGTTCTAATTACCAATTCCTGAGACACCGGGGTTTCAAAGAGAAAAAGAGTTTATTATTAGGCACGTAGCAGGAGAGCAGATGGCCTATTGGCTCAAAAATCTGTCTCTCTGAACTACAGTAATCCTGATAGTTATTAGAGAAAAAAATGGGCAGGGTAATGAGTACAGTGGCTCCAGATGATGTAATTAGAGATGATCTAACTATTGAGCATGCATGGATTGATTACATGCTTAGTCACAGAATGTATGTAAATCAATGGTGATGACTCATAAGTTAAAGTCTAAGCTTCTATGCATGTCAAGCGGGCCCATTTTGGTTAGATACAGTCTCAGTTATCAAGATAACTTTGGACTTGGGGTGGGTTAGTTCTGGGCTGACCCAAGACCCTTAATAAATGTTAGGTGCTGTCTTTAGGTGATTACAAGACTCTAAAGTTGAAAAATGGAATAAATGGGTACAAATGAAGGTTAATCATAAGGTTTTTACAATCATGGGGCAGAAGATAAAAGGTTATACAATCATTATCAGAGATCAAGGCAGCTGGATTACAATTTAGAGATTTCAGAAATTTCCTTCTGTACACCATTATACCAGAAAGTGAAAAGGATATCTATATAATGATTTAATCAAAATCATTCCTTAAATCCTGATTTCTTGGTTGCAGACCCATTCCTGGAAAGTGTATGGAACGGAAAACTTTTGTCTTGCATACTGATGTTTACCAAAGTGTCTGCAGTGCTGAGTTTAGTTCAGAATTACTGAAGTCAGCCACAGTTGCTAGGGCAGCAGAAAGGAGAATGGGGATACAGTTGTTTGTAAGCATTTCTTCACTTAGAATTTCAGTAGGTTTGATAGTCATGTTCACATATGCTCACAACTGTAGCTCCAGATACACCTGTCACAGGGACAGGTTCACAGACATTTTCAAAACTAGCTGCTTAACTAAGCAGGGTCCACAAATGAAACTGTTATCCCTGGAAAGTACTGTGCTCTGGGCTTGGGGGCTATGGAGAGAGAGAGAGTAAGGTGGAAAAGAGGAATAGTTCCAAAAGTTGCCCTAAAACAAAGGAAATTATAAAGGCCATTTTCTTTTCTTAAATTTAAATATTAGGTCTATTTGGGGCACTGTGTGAAAACCTCTGAGGCCAGCTGGTTGATCTTAGGAATTGACTCTAGGGAAGCCTTTTTTTCTCATCACAGTGTTGATTCAGGGAAATCATTTTTGTCTGTACAATTTGGGTCCTGAGAATAGAATCTGATCAGAGCAACAGTAATGGGGATTAAGGACCCCCAAAAGGGCTTCCTATTATTGATGTTGAGATGGTCTTTTGTCTACATGATTTAGGAAGAGATTGGAATTTCCTAGATGTCATAACATGTTTGCTGGCCACTTTATAGCAAATAGCAATTGTGTCTAATTGTCCACTCAGAATATAAAATATGTTCAAGAGACTGAAATGAAAATGTAAAAGATGCATTTTTTATTCCATTTCTCTCTCCCTCTCAGTTTTCACCTCTACTTTACCCACTGATTGTGAAACTGCTCCTTATCTCTGTATTTGTCTCCCTCTCTTTCTAGAATGTGTCAACTCATGTTTCAGCTACAAAACAATTACTATGGCATTGTAGCCAGATCTCAGCTCTCAACCTTATTCTAACTCTTCGACTTTTTGTTGACCAGGTTTTTGGATGATGCTTTACTGCTGCTTAAAGGAAAGAGATTGGGATTCAAAACCCATTTGCCCGAAGAAGGTAGATATGCATGTGTTTATGTGTATGTGAGCAATGGGACAAGAAGTTGGATATGTGGGGCTCATTCTTTTAGTTAGAGGACATGAAGTCTAATCTCAAATTCACCTCTTGCTGGCTATATGACTTTGGAATTAATCTTACTAAGCCTCAATATGTTCATCTTTAAAATGGGAATAGTGTATACCTTGCCTGCCTTCTAGTGTAATTAATGAGGATCAAGCGAAGTAATGGCTTATTGAATATGAGATGGTGTATCAGTCAGGAAAGGTTAGATTATACCTTAGTAACAAACAACCCAGAATTTCAGTTGCTTAAAGCAACTTTTTTTTTTTCACTCACACTACATGTCCAAAATTTGTTTGATGGGTTGACAGAGGTACTCATCTGATTGTAGTTTCTTACAGATCCAAGCTGATACAAATTCCATCATTTTGTGATTTCTTCATCTTACTATATATTTCTAGGACTACTGCATCAGGAGAGGAAGGCTTTGAAGAGTCAAACATTGAGAATTATGTACATGAGCCTAGAAATGATGTTTACTTTTGTTCACATTTAATTGTCCAGAAACAGTCACATGGTCTTAAAATTAACTTTAGAGGGCATAGAAGTTTCACCCCCAGGAATCTATTAAACTTTAGTAATGTCAACCTAGATAATATTATAGAATTCCCTCGATTCGAAGGTGCATTTGTTTTTTTTCTTTTTATTATCTCTGAAATTAAAATGCATTTTATAATCACTGTAAGCCATTTTTTCATATTTTATCTCTGAAACCAGGATGAATTTTACAATTGATGGTGTCTCAGATTTGATGATAATATGCTATTGTTACTACTCTTCCAAGATTCTTGGCCTTCAGTGAACCTGAGGGACCATGTCTGGGTTGGGGTCTGTGACTCCAGAAGTGCTAGGCAGTGTTCCTTTTACAACTGTGAGTGCTAGGCTAAGGCCTTCCTCTCAATTCTCTTGAGCTATCCTGTACCGGGTGTGGGACCAGTGGGAGAAGAGAGTTTCTTGAACCTTTCTCTTACTCTGTGAATGATTAGTCTGCTTTGCCCCTTCCCTGACATTGGACCCTAGTTTCGAGTGAGTCTTTGAGGCTATAAATGCCCATAAAGTCTTATGAGACTGGGGTTTCCTCAATGGTAGTGACAGTGTCTTTTCTCTTTGTCCAGTAATCTTCCATACTTCCAGAGGGTTAGGATCAATGCTGATTTATGATTCAGAAATCCCATTCCTACTGCTGAAGGAGTGTGACCAGCACCCCATGAATGAACCAGTGCTCATTGCGTTCTTGCTTTAGGGGTTGCAATGAGCAACCTGGCTTATTTACCTGCATTCCTCGCATTGCCTTCTAGGTCTTCACCTTGAGACCTGGGTTGCTGCCTTCTCTCTCTTTTCTGCTTTCCTTACCTACAGGATTCTAGAGTGCTTGCTTTGCAGACCTGTGTACTCAAACTGTGGTGGTTGATCTGAAGGAGATACTGAAGATTGGAGACTAGATGGGGAGTGGAATGGAAGCTGGGCTGAATATCAGCCTGAAATCCTCTGGGGGCTGAAATAAGGAGAAGAAAACACAAATTTTCTTCATGGCTTATTCCCAAACCATGTGGGTTTCCTAGGCTCTAGATCATGCATTATAGTACTGTAAGCATATCACCATTAGTAGCATGACATTTGGCAAAAGAACTGAAATTAATCTTCCACTATTTTCATTTGCCACCCAGGCAGCCTTTTACACTTAATTGGGTATTTAAACCCTTAAGCCAAGATAATAACCTTCATTGCAATTAATGGCTGTGTAAAGGCATGTCCTTTTTGGTAATGTCCTGGTAACACATCTAATTTTAAGTTAAACCTAATTCACTGCATTCTTTTAAGTTAGACCTAACTCGCTGGCACTCTTTTTTTTTGTTCTTTCAGTCTTTAAATGTTGTACTTTATTTAATCCTTATACCAACTCTATGAAATAATCACTGTTTTGTCCTCATTTGATACATTGGGATACTGGATAAAATGATAAGTAGCTCACCTAAAGGTGTTGTGGTGGCTTGAAGCTATTTTCTCCAGAAAAACCTGTTCTTAACCTTAATCCATTCTTGTGGATGTGAACCCTTGTAAATAGGACTTTTTGATGAGGTTACTTCGGTTAAGGTGTGGCCCAACTGAATCAGAATAGTTCTTAATCCTATCACCGGAGACTTGATAGAGAAGGTCTCAGGGAAGAAAGACCCAGGGAGTAGCTAGAAGTTGGAAGTCAGGGGAACCAGGAAGAGAAAGGAGAAGTCAGGAGAAGCCATCATGTGCATTGCCATGTGTCAGAAAAGCCAACAACCAAAGATTGTCAGCAGCCAGCCCCAGAATATCATACAGTCTTCTAGGAGACAGCATCTCCCAGATGACACCTTGATGTTGCACTTCTAGTCTCAGAACTGTGAGCCAATAAATTCCCAGTGTTTAAGTCAACCCATTGCATGACATTCGTTTTAGCAGCCAGGAAACTCAAAGAGGTGGTGACCTGCAGGATCAAGATTTAAACAAAGGAATTCTGATTCCAAATCTCCTTCTCTAAGCTCCATTCAACACTGCCTACTCTATACTAGGCTGAAGGCTTTTTCTTTTAATTTTAATTAGAGCAGTTGTAGGAAATATCATGCAGAAAGTACATAGTTCCCATGTGCCTCCTCTCACATGTACAGTTTTCACTATTATTAACATTTTGCATTAGTGTGATACCATGGTTACAATTGATATAACAATATTACTATAATTATACTGTTATCTATAGTTTATAGTTTACATTAGGATTCATTTTTTGTGTTGTACATTTTTTCCTGGTCCTTATATACAACCTAAAATTTCTCATTTTCCCCACTTGCAAATATACAATTCAGTGGCATTAATTACATCCACAAAATTGTGCTTCCATCACCATAATCCATAACCAAAACTTTTCCATTATCCCAAACAGAAACTCCATATAAGTTAAACATTAACTCCTCATTCCCAGCTTCTACTCAGCTCCCGGTAATTTGTATTTTAAATTCTGACTTTATGAATTTACATTTCTGCTTATTTCACGTAAGTGAAATCATACAGTATTTGTCTTCTTTTAAGTGTCTGGCTTATTTCATTCAACTTGATGTCTTTGAGGTTCATCCAAGTTGTAGCATGCATCAGAGCTTCATTCTTTTTTAATAGCTGATTAATATTCCAGGGTATGTATATACCACATTTTGTTTATCCTTTCATCTGTTGATGGACAGTTGAGCTGTTTCTACCTTTTGGTGATTATGAATAATAATAATGCTATGAGCATTAGTGTCCAAAAATCTAAGTCCCTGCTTTCAATTTTTTTGTGTATATACCTAGAAGCAGGATTGCTGTGTCATATGATAATTCTATGCTTAACATTCTGGGGAACCGCTGAAATGGTTTCCACCTTGGTTGCACCATTTTACATTCCCACTAAGAAAGTATAAGTGTTCCTATTTCTTCACATCTTTTTTTTTGAACATGGGCAGGCACTGTGAACCGAACCTGGGTCTCCAGTGTGGCAGGCAAGAACTCTGCCTGCTGAGCCACCATGGACCACCCTCTCCATATCCTTTTTAACACTTATTTTCCATTTTATAAAAATAGTAGCCATTCTTATGGGTGTGAAATGGTATCTCATTGTGGTTTTGATTTGCATTTTTTTTGATGGCTAATGATGTTGTGCATCTTTTCATGTCCTTTTTGGCCAGTTGTATATCTTCTTTGGAGAAATGTCTATTTAAGTCTTTTCCCCATTTTTATTTGGGTAACATCCATGTTATCTCATTACTTTGAAGAATTTTGGAATTTAATTATTTAAGGCTCTGATGCATTTGGAATTTACTTTTGTATATGGTATGAGATAGGGGTCTACCTTCATTCTTTTGCATGTAGATCTGCAGTTCTCCCAGCACCATTTGATGAACAGACTATTCTTTCCTCACTGAGTGGAGTTGGAACCTTGACAAAGATCAACTGGCCACAGGTGTGAGGGTTTATTTCTTAACTCTCAATTTGATTCCATTTCTCAATGTGTCTGTTCTTGTGCCACTGCTGTGCTGTTTTGGTTAACGTAGCTTTGTAACAAGTTTTAAATCAGGAAGTGTGAATCCTCAACTTTTGTCTTCCTTTTCAATCAAGATGGTTTTGGCTACTTGGGGTCCCTTACCTTTTTATCTGTATTTGATTATTGGCTTTTCCATTTCTGGGAGGAACGCTGTTGAAATTCTGATTGGGACTATGTTGAATTTGCTTTGTGTAGAATTGACATCTTAACAATACTTAGTCTTCCAATCCATGAGCATGGAATGTCCTTCCATTTATATGTCTTTAATTTCTTTTAGCAATGTTTTGCAGTTTTCCATATACAAGTCCTTTACATGCTTGGTTATGTTTATTCTTTGATATTTGATTATTTTAGTTGCTCTTATAAATAGATTTTTTTTCTTAATTTCATCCTTGAATTGCTCATTACTAATTCATAGAAACACCCATGATTTTTACATGTTGATCTTATACCCCACCACTTTGCTGCATTCATTTATTTGTTATAGTAACTTTATTGTGGATTTTTCAGGATTATATATATAGGATCATGTCATCTGAAAATAAGGAAAGTTTTACTTTTTCCTTCCAACTTGAATGTCTTTTATTTCTTTTTCTTGCCTAATTTATCTGTAACTTCCAGTACAATGTTGAATAAAAGTGATGCTAGTGGGTATCCTAGTCTTGTTCCTGATATTAGGGGGAAAATTTTTCAGTCTTTCATCATTGAATATGATGTTAACTGTGGGTTTTTCATATATGACCTTTATCATATTAGAGATGTTTCCTTCTATTCATAGTTTTCTTACTTTTTTTTTTTTATGAAGAAGCAATATGTTGGAGTTTGTCAAATGCATTTTGTGTGGCAACTGAGATGATTATGTGTTTTTTTCTTTGGTCTATTAATTTAGTGTATTACATTAGTTGATTTCTTATGTTTAACCACCATTGCATTCCTGGGCTAAATCCCACTTGCTCATGGTTACAATTCTTCCAATATGTTATTGGATTTGATTTGATGGTATTTTGTTAAGGATTTTTGTGTCAATATACATGAGGGATATTGGTTTATAATTTTTCTTTTTATGATATCTCCTTGTGATATCTTTTTCTGGCTTTGGTAGTAGGGTGAGGCTGGCCTCATAGAATGGTTGGAAAGTGTCCCCTCTTCTTCAGTTTTTTGGGAAGAGTTTGAGCAGTATTGGTGTTAATTCTTCTTGAGTGTTTGATAAAATTTACCACTGAAGCCATCTGGTTTTGGGCTTTTCTTTGTCGGGAGGTTTTTGATTACTGAAGCAATTTTTTTTTTTACTTGTTATAACTCTCTCAAGATCTCCTATTTCTTTTTGAGTCAGTTAAGGTAGTTTGTGTGCTCTAGGAATTTGTCCATTTCATATAGGTTATCTAATTTATTGGTGTACAATTATTGGTGTACAAAAATTACAATTCTTATTTTTGAGGGGTAGGTAATAATGTCCACCCTTTCATGTCTCATTTTAGTTATTTTTCTTCTCTTTCTTTTTTCAGTTTAGCTAAAGGTTTGTACATTTTATTGATCTTTTCAAGGAATCAACTTTTAATTTTGTTGATTCTCTGTTTTTTTTTTAAGTCTTTATTTCATTGGTCTCTTCTCTAATCTTTGTAGTTTCCTTCTTTCTGCTTATTTTAGGTTTAGTTTACTCTTCTTTTTCTAGTTTCTCCAGGTATGATACCCATGTGTCTCTCGATCTTGGCTTCATACCTTTAAGGCCCTGGGGCAGGCTTTCTTAACTGGAAGTGTATGGACTTTTGGGAAACATGAATATCCTGAAATTAGGAAGATTCTTTATGTATACTTGTGTGCATCTTACTGGAGAGTGTCTAGAGCCTTAAAATAATTTTTGAAAGAGCCAAAGACCTCCAGTAGGTTCAGCAATCATTATGCCTCCACAGATGTAGGTGCTGGTTGCAGTTTTGTACCCTTTTTTTTTTTCCCATTCCAACCTGCCTCTGATCATTGGAGTATTACTCAGGGTTCTCTTTAAAAACAGAGCCAACTGGAGAAATCCATAAATATTATGTGAATTTTATAAGGATTATCTTGTGTGATTTTGGGGATGCACAAGTTCAAATTCCATAGGGCAGACTGCAAGCTGAGAACTCTGATGAACATTTTTAATGAATTCCCTTCAAGAAGCTGGCTGGCTGAAGTAGAGATGGAAATTCTCTCTCCTGACTCTGAAATCATCACTTCTCCTTTTAAGGCCTTCAACTGATTGGATGAGATTTCTCTCATTGCTGAAGGCAATCTCCTTAGTTGATTGTAGATGTAATCAGTCATAGACACAATCAATTTACCAATGATTTAAGTCCTCATACAATTCTCACAATAACAGTCAGGCCATTGCTTGCTTGACCAAACTTGGCATCATAAATTAGCTAAGTTGAGACATGAACTTAACCATCATGTTGATGATTTTTGAATTGTTGATTCAAGTTGATCATTTGAATTATGCCACAGCTGACTTTAGAATATGATGGCTTTGGGCTGAAATATTGGTTCTGCTACTTACGTTGGTTCTTTAAGTCAGTTTTCTTAACTATAAAAATTGTGAACAGTAATGCTCAGTCAGGTGCCCAGGATACAGTTCATGTGCAGAAAATATTAGTGTATTATTAACAAGGGAAGCAGGATAATTGTGGTTAAGTTCTTGGGGTTTAGAGCCAAAAATAATTGAGTTCAATTTTTTTGCCCCACCACTTACCCCAGAATCAGCTTCAGTGTCTGACTTCCAGCCTAGTTCTTGGCCTTTCTCTGAGCTTCCTCTCCGCACCTTGCTTTATATGTTAGATGTGAACCCAATCAACTCCTTGGACAGACGAATTGTAAAATGCTGAATTTGAATAAAGTGTTGATTGTCATTGCAAGGGGGAGATGGTGCCAGTAAATGATGATCACTCTGTCTAGTCTCTTAACAGAAAGAAACTGGCTATTCACAGTTCCAGTTAGCGTCAGCTTTCCTGGGATTGGACTATTATTTGGACAAGAGCTAGTGCTGGGGATAGGTACCAACTTCTTAGAATGAGGGGAAAGCTAAGATGGTGCTTGAAAGAAAAATTGTCATCTCTCTCTGGACAAAGAAAGAGGTAAACACCACTGTTTGGCTTGGCTGGAGTAGAGGGACGAACTCACAGAACTTGGGCAATTTGCAACTAGGTTGTCTCTTTGCCTGGAAAGCCAGTGATTCAGCAGTTTTCCCAATCAGCAGGAAAAGGGCTGAGTGTTGGAGATCATGACTCTGAAGAAAGAGAGTTTTATCTTTTCTGAAGACTTGGCCAGTCAGGCTAGAGAGATAAAGTTTAGCATGGATAATCAAAATTCATATATAATCCTAAATCCTCTTTGTAAGCAGTGAAAACCACAGTTTCTCCTGTTGTACCTCTTTTATCAGAACTGTTTGAAAGCAACAACGATTGCTTTGATTTTATCTTACATTACCTTTGCCCACCTTGAGGGAACTATAAATATGCTGAAGGAGCAGACAAAGCAAGAGAGCTAGTTGGTGAGAGGCCTGGATTTGAGCTGGCGTTGCAGCTGGTGATACACAGATATCTATGAACTGCTCATAGCCCTATATCCCAACTCCATGCCTAGGGTACACAGTCTCCTTCTTCCCTGGGCGTTTGGGTCAGTGGGCTCCTGTATGAAAACAACTTTTCAGGGTTGGTATAAACCTTGAGGTTTGTAGAAGTAAAATGTGCTATTTTGACTCAAATTCCTTAAGTGTCCTATTTTTAATGCTTTGTAATGTGAATTGTATCTGGAATGGACTGGGGAGAATTGCTTTTTGAGAGCTTTTATGTAAGGCCCTTTAAGAAATGGAGAAATAACTTTTTTATAATCTTTATAAAAAACTCTACATTTTCAATTATGAAATTTGCCCACCTTTACTGCCTCCAAATTCAAACCTCTAGGAAATCCTAATGTTGTAAAACTTTTTTTTTTTTTTTTTTAATTTCTCTACAAAATGGTAGAATTTGCAAGAACCCAGATCCCCATGCCTGGGAAATCTCTCATTTATAGTGAAGAGGAGGATGGGCCCTTCCTTTCCATTGGATCCTCTTTCTGGCTTTCTCAAAGTGTCTTTCTTCACCTAGGCCAGGAGACCCAACGTAGAGTGAGGTCCTGATAGAGAGGGCCAACCTCAGAGGGCTGTGGAAGCAGAAATTCCTGCCAAATGCAAAAGAGGACGTTGTAGGACAAGACCCTTGGGTTAGAAACTTGCACTATTCAATCCTAAAAGGACTTGAACTTGCTTTTTGGATGATCTTGCTGTAAAGTTTCAAAGATGCCAAGGGATTTATTAATAGTTGGGGCCCTGAAATCTTTGGCTGCTTGCAGCATTGCCCTTTTGAGTAATAATTTTGTCTCTTAAAGTATCTGGACCTTGTACTTGATGTTCTTTACCGATTAAACCACGCGGAAGGCAGTACATCAGATTATCATCATCCTTGGGAAGGAGAGTAATTGGGAATGTTAATTTTTCAGCCAAGAAGGCAGTACATCAGATTATCATCATCCTTGGGAAGGAGAGTAATTGGGAATGTTAATTTTTCAGCCAAAATTGCTGGAAGTTTCTTTTTTATTTTACTTCCCCCCAACACCCCCCATCTTTCGAAGGGAGGAATGTCAAAGGTAAGAAGTTATTTTCAGGATAGTATATATTTAAGGTTCCCATTTCTGTCACCTAGTGAGTTGCAATTTATTGTTCCTTATGCTTTCCCTAAAATTATAATGGTCCTGAGAACTCATCTTTCAGTGGAGCAAAGGATTTTTGCCCCTCTATGGGATATGAACTATAAGGATTATTTCGGAACAGTAGCTACCCTGAAATCAGGGAAGAGATTTTAATATAGAAATCAATTTCAGGGTAATTTTGTTTCATAGTTGGTTGGCTGTAGTTATATTGCAAAAGTCTCAATTGGTTTATTTATTTCTTATATAACATGGAATTTTGACAAATATGTTAGCTTTATCCCTCTTTAATTGCAAGGTAGAATTTTGTTCTCCTTCTAGTAGTGCTGTGTGCTTCATTTCCTTCTTGCTTGTGAGACTTGCCTCCATGCCTAGTATCCTTCACAAACTTAGTCTTCTCAAAATATGTTGTTGAGCAGCTTCTGTGGTGGTAAGTGAATGACAGGAAGTAGATTAGTTTGGGGGAAGGGTATGAACTTTGGTTCCAAATGGACCCAGACTTAAACCAGCTCTTCCTCTCACTAGCTCTGTGGTCTAGGGGCCAGTGAGTACTTGGAGCATCTGCTTCCTCATTAAAAAAATTGGGCTAATGGCATTTGCTTTGAAGAATGGCTGTGAGGATGAGAGTGCCCGTGTGTAAAGTGTCCAACACAGTGTCTGGCTAGTTAGCCAGTACCTTTGTGGAAACAGGTTGGACAGAATCCAACAAAGATTTCCTGCCAAATGCCCCTAACAACCTGGTTTTATGAGATTGTTGATTGAAGTTGGGGGGAAGAAAACTCACTTTATTATAAATGGAGATATCATGTACCCAGAATCCCAGGTTCCTTCAAAGCACTTGAAATGTCAATTCCAGCTCCCTTTGTGGGAAATGCTTTAAGAGTTTTAAACACTATCAGACTCTGAAGACCTCTTAGGAATCATAGGAATTATGGGCTAATTACAAAGTGTCAGAGAGACGCCTTATAAGTAATGGTTGCATTCTGAATTGGTTCTGGGGATAATTAATCAGCAAAACTTCCTGAGCCTTCCACAGCCTTCTTTTCTCAGCAGCAACAACTTGATTAGTTTAGACATATAATAATAGTTCAGTACTTAAAGAAGACTGGCTTTATAGAGCTCGTTTTCATGATATTCATTTTCTTTCTCTTGAATTGTTTTCAAGTTTAATTGTTTAAAGACGTGAAAAAATTCTTTTCTTTCTAATTTACACTGATTCTTGGGGCTCTAGTTTTGATCATTTGTATGTTATGAGTGATGGAAAGGATTTTATTCCTCTTTAAAGGGACCCAGTAGTGAAACAGCGGTCACACTCTATTTCTTTTTTTTTTTTTTTTTTTAAATTTTTTTTTTTATTAATTAAAAAAAGAATTAACAAAACAATTAGAAATCATTCCAATCTACATGTACAATCAGTAATTCTTAATAACATCACATGGTTGCATATTCATCATTTCTTAGTACATTTGCATCGATTTAGAAAAAGAAATAAAAAGACAACAGAATAAGAATTAAAACAATAATAGAAAGAAAAAAAACAAAAAACCTATACCTCACATGCAGCTTCATTCAGTGTTTTAACATAATTGCATTACAATTAGGTAATATTGTGCTGTCCATTTCTGAGTTTTTATATCCAGTCCCGTTGTACAGTCTGTATCCCTTCAGCTCCAATTACCCGTTCTCTTTTTTTTTTTAATTAATGGAAAAAAAGAAATTAACCCAACATTTAGAGATCATACCATTCTACATATGCAATCAGTAATTCTTAACATCATCACATAGATGCATGATCATCTTTTCTTAGTACATTTGCATTGGTTTAGAAGAACTAGCAACATAACCGAAAAAGATATAGAATGTTATTATAGAGAAAAAAAATAAAAGTAATAATAGTAAAATCAAAACAAAACAAAACAAAACAAAACAAAAACCTATAGCTCAGATGCAGCTTCATTCAGTGTTTTAACCTGATTACTTTACAATTAGGTATTATTGTGCTGTCCATTTTTGAGTTTTTGTATCTAGTCCTGTTACACCGTCTGTATCCCTTCAACTCCAATTGACCATTATCTTACCCTGTTTCTACCTCCTGCTGGACTCTGATATCAAGGACATATTCCAAGTTTATTCTCGGATGTCTGTTCACATCAGTGGGACCATACAGTATTTGTCCTTTAGTTTTTGGCTAGACTCACTCAGCATAATGTTCTCTAGGTCCATCCATGTTATTACATGCTTCATAAGTTTATCCTGTCTTAAAGCTGCATAGTATTCCATCGTATGTATATACCACAGTTTGTTTAGCCACTCTTCTGTTGATGGACATTTTGGCTGTTTCCATCTCTTTGCAATTGTAAATAATGCTGCTATAAACATTGGTGTGCAAATGTCCGTTTGTGTCTTTGCCCTTAAGTCCTTTGAGTATATTCCCAGCAATGGTATTGCTGGGTTGTATGGCAATTCTATATTCAGCTTTTTGAGGAACCGCCAAACTGCCTTCCACAGTGGTTGCACCATTTGACATTCCCACCAACAGTGGATAAGTGTGCCTCTTTCTCCGCATCCTCTCCAGCACTTGTCATTTTCTGTTTTGTTGATAATGGCCATTCTGGTGGGTGTGAGATGATATCTCATTGTGGTTTTGATTTGCATTTCTCTAATGGCCAGGGACATTGAGCATCTCTTCATATGCCTTTTGGCCATTTGTATTTCCTCTTCTAAGAGGTGTCTGTTCAAGTCTTTTTCCCATTTTGTAATTGGGTTGGCTATCTTTTTGTTGTTGAGATGAACAATCTATTTATAAATTCTGGATACTAGACCTTTATCTGATATATCATTTCCAAATATTGTCTCCCATTGTGTAGGCTGTCTTTCTACTTTCTTGATGAAGTTCTTTGATGCACAAAAGTGTTTAATTTTGAGGAGCTCCCATTTATTTATTTCCTTCTTCAGTGTTCTTGCTTTAGGTTTAAGGTCCATAAAACCACCTCCAGTTGTAAAATCCATAAGATATCTCCCAACATTTTCCTCTATCTGTTTTATGGTCTTAGACCTAATGTTTAGATCTTTGATCCATTTTGAGTTAACTTTTGTATAGGGTGTGAGAGATGGGTCTTCTTTCATTCTTTTGCATATGGATATCCAGTTCTCTAGGCACCATTTATTGAAGAGACTGCTCTGTCCCAGGTGAGTTGGCTTGACTGCCTTATCAAAGATCAAATGTCCATAGATGAGAGGGTCTATATCTGAGCACTCTATTCGATTCCATTGGTCGATATATCTATCTTTATGCCAATACCATGCTGTTTTGACCACTGTGGCTTCATAATATGCCTTAAAGTCAGGCAGCGCGAGACCTCCAGCTTCGTTTTTTTTCCTCAAGATGTTTTTAGCAATTCGGGGCACCCTGCCCTTCCAGATAAATTTGCTTATTGGTTTTTCTATTTCTGAAAAATAAGTTGTTGGGATTTTGATTGATATTGCATTGAATCTGTAAATCAATTTAGGTAGGATTGACATCTTAACTATATTTAGTCTTCCAATCCATGAACACAGTATGCCCTTCCATCTATTTAGGTCTTCTGTGATTTCTTTTAACAGTTTTTTGTAGTTTTCTTTGTATAGGTTTTTTGTCTCTTTAGTTAAATTTATTCCTAGGTATTTTATTCTTTTAGTTGCAATTGTAAATGGGATTCATTTCTTGATTTCCCCCTCAGCTTGTTCATTACTAGTGTATAGAAATGCTACAGATTTTTGAATGTTGATCTTGTAACCTGCGACTTTGCTGTACTCATTTATTAGCTCACCGCGGTTTCAGGGGACCGCCTCTCCAATTCTCCCAGCCGGCCCGGGAAGGGGGAAGCGAGTGACTCCGGCCGCTTGCCGCCCCGCCCGGTGAGGCCCGTGCGCCTCGGTGATCTCACCCGAGCTGCTTCTCTCAGCCAGCCAGCCGTTCCAGGATGGGGTACGTTGTCTTTTTTATCTCTGTTGTGGCTTTGGGCGCTTTCTGTATCGTTTCTACTCCCCTAGTAGCTGTCCTGGGGAAGAAACTAAGATCTGCGCGTCTTACTAAGCTGCCATCTTCTCCGGAAGTCGCACACTCTATTTCTTATCACTGAGCTCCTGCTGATTCTTTAGGTAAAGCCAGTAATATTCTATCTAACTGATGAAAGGGGCATATTTATGTTGTGAAGAGAGCACTTGGATTAGGGTGACCACTTGTCCTGGGTTGTTTGAGACTTTCCCTGCCTTAGCACTGAAAGTCCTTTCTCTTTGGGAGCCTCTCAGTCCCAGGCAAACAGAGGTGGCTTTCCTGTCCTGTCCTATAGCTGGATAGTGAGGATGGAGAGGCGAGTTCTTATCCATGCTCTACTTTACACAGCCATGTAACATTGGCCGAGTGACTCAATCTCTCTAGAGTTCAATTTTTTTTATTGATAATATATTGATGTGGATCAAATAATCTTGAAAGTCCCCATCAGTGTTGATACTCTGTGCTGAAGAGGGAGCTTATTATTGGAAATACTCCTTTGCATCTTACTTAAGGTTATTATTTTTTATTGTCCTTCTGAGAAATTAGTATCCAATTCACTCTTCAAAACCATGTACAAAAATTTAGACTCCATACTTGTTAAAACATTTTGGTTACTTCTGGATCAAGTCAGATATAGAGAGAGATGATGCTGAATGGGTGCTAGGGCAAGCAGGTGCTGCTTTTGTTGATGTCTGTGCTGGTTTGGAAGGATGTATGGCCCCTAGAAAAGCCCCATGTTTTAATCTAAATCGCATTTCATAAAGGCAGAATAATCCGTATTCAATACTGTATGTTTGAAACTGTGATCAGATCATCTCCCTGGAGATGTGATTTAATTAAGACTGGTTGTTAAGCTGGATTAACATTTGGGTGGGTCTTAGTAAGTTTCTGGAGTCCTATAAGAGAGGAAACATTTTGGAGATTCAGAGAGAGCAGAGAATGCTGCAGCACCATGAAGCAGAGTCCACCAGCCAGCGACCTTTGGAGATGAAGAAAGAAAATGCCTCCTTGGGAACTTCATGAAACAGGAAGCCAGGAGAAGAAGCTAGCAGATGATGCCATTTTCGCCATGTGCCCTTCCAGATGAGAGAGAAACTCTGATTGTGTTTGCCATGTGCCCTTTCACTTGAGAAAGAAACTATGAACTTCATCGGCCTTCTTGAACCAAGGTATCTTTCCCTGGATGCCTTAGATTGGACATTTCTATAGACTTGTTTTAATTGGGACATTTTCTTGGCCTTAGAGCTGTAAACTAGCAACTTATTAAATTCCCCTTTTTAAAAGTCATTCTGTTTCTGGTATATTGCATTCTGGCAGCTAGCAAACTAGAACAATGTCAAAAACCAAACCCCCAAAGCAAGTGTCCTGCTGTTTCATGACCTGGGAGAAAATTGGCTGGGATTTTCTGTTTTAGCTAACAGGGTGTATTACCCCACTGATGAAATGGAAACCTTTGTTGTGACTTTGGAGTCAGGCTTATTTACAAATTGGAATAAATGTTGCCAAGCCTGGACCAACCATGTACACAGAGTTGGGATTTAGGAAGATACAGAACCTCTTTGGGCACTGGTAGCTGGTAATGTTGGTTATGGGAGGACCAGTGATCACGCAATGCAGTGATAAGCTTCCAATTGACCACCATGGGCTGGGCCCTATGCTCAAGATGCAGGCACAAATAAGACATAGCCCCATCCTCTAGCAGCACACTGTGAGGGGCATGAAATAGTAATTTAGTTTACCAAACACAATATGGCAAGTGCTATAATTGAAGCATGAGCAGAATGCCATGAGGGAGGGGGGCAGAAGAGGGAATGAGTAATTCCACTTTATTTTACTTCAGTGCTAATTGTCACCCCTCTCCTAGTGTACTGGTTTACCCAGGTATGTCCATAGCCCCAAGGGTATTACTTGTATGGGAACAAGGATGCCCCAAAGCTGTGTTACTACAGTTCCTCTGGGTATAAGAGGATAGAATGTTATTGTTATAATTAGTGTTGTTAAAAGCAAAAATAAAGAGTATAAGAATGATTTGGACTTATATTGAACATTCCTGAGACCCAACTCCTTTAAACTTTTCAGTTTATTAGTTGGCAAGACAGTATCTGCAAACAGTATAAATGTGCCCTTTTAAAATCTAATGCTTTTGCTTACTCCCTGCAATGGGAGATAGCAAAGAAATTTGGCTTCTGTCATTTTGAATCATTGTTCTCTTTTTAAATAACAGTAAAATAATGACTCCAACATGAAATTTCTAGTTTAAATGGACACCAGTGCAGTATCGTGGTTAATGGTGTAATAATTTTTGTTATAAAGTGATGCAGGATGCTTGATTTTAACTATTTTACATTCAGGGAGGCTTGACTTTTGTGTTGAATAATGCGAAGTTTGAAAATTTATGGAGTGCTTTTCTTCTTAGGAACATGGAACGTATCACATAGTTTTCTGACTTATCTTCATAACATCCTTGAAAAGAGGGAGGAGAAGGTATTGCTGTGTATGTTTTATAGAATATGAAATTGAGGACCAGTGCAGGTAGAGACCTTGCTCAAGAATGCACAGCAGGTTAATGAAAGCCTTTGCCCTGCTCCCATGTCTCCTAACCTAAGGCACTCTCACTTAGTTGTGCTGTTTTTCTGTGGTCATTAAGCCATCTCAGAAAATCACATTTTGTGATGAAAAAGTTCACTTGCTCTTGGATAGTTTATATAGAGGAAACTCAAAGTACTATATCTGTGGGGGCCACTCTTCCAGATGTCATTATCGATGAGACTATACTATTTAAAAATCATTATAGCTCCTTTTTTAAAAAATAAAAATGCAAAGTTTGGATCTAAAGCATGTTCTATAGTATCAATAGTGCATTTTGTGACAAAACCGCAGTACACTTCATTAACGTCTGAAGCAGCAGTAAGTGAGACACTGTGCTATACAGTGATCTGGGCACAACATTTGAAGAGGGGTGGGCAGGATGGGTCAGAGAATCTGGAAGCTGAGTTCTTATGCTAACTCTAACTCTAGCATAGTTCTTATGCTATGAGGTTTCTAACAAAACCTCAGTGAATAATGTTAGGCTTCAATGTCCTATCTGTAAAATGAATGGGCTAGGCTGCTCTATCCAATATGGTGTCTATTTAAATTAATTGCAATTAAGTAATATTAAACATTCAGTTCCTCAGATGCACAAGCCATGTTTCAACTATGCAATAGCACACATAGCCAGTGGCTACTGTACAAAGTGTAGATATAACATGTTCCCACCATTGCATATATTTCTATCGGACAGCATCAGGCTAGACTACATAAATCATTTTCCAAATGTGTTCCAATAAATCTTCAGGATTTCTTGGGAGTTCGTTAGGGACTCTGAGAAGAGCAAGGGAAAGCTCAATCTGCAGGTGGAGCCCTGAGTCCCACACTCTGGCTTCAACCAGAGACACTTCCCTTTCATCTGTTTTAAATGAAGTAGGAATTGTATTTTTGAAATACCTTCCAATTTAGGTTCCCTTATGAACTTTAAATTTGTCTCTCTATGCCTTGCCCAGCATCATGACTCTAGATGAAGAGGGGAGGAATGGGGTGGGGGAGGGGAAATGCCCTAACCAAACAGAAAGGGGAAGAGGAGGAAGAAAACCTGTTTCTTCCAGTATTACAGGGAGGAGAGGAGAGATACAGGAATGGGAAGTAGGCAGTGAGATGTGTATTTCTGTTCTTTCTCACTGGCTAATGCTCTAAAGTGAAAGGGGGTGGTGAGTTAGACTGAGGAAAGCTGGGCTTTTGTACTGTTTACCATTTGAGGTCTTGGGAGATTACCTCGTGATATCCCCATAGTAAGTTGTGGTAGCCACTTGGTGAGGCAGAGTGAGAACCTGATCATAGTAGAAGAGACCTTTCTTCAGGGACACTGGCTGAGAAGGTTGCCAGAAGGGGTGACTCCAGTGGGAGAGGGTGAGAGGCATGCAGTGGCCCTACAGTTGATACCCCTATCATTGGGTCAGGACTGAAGAAGAGTCACTGCCAACTGTTGGGGCTTTGTAGGGCTAGTCAGAGTTGAGATAAAAGGGATAACACTGGATCCTGACTAGGCCAAGAGAGAAGAGACCATGAATTACCTCTGCTTTAAAGGCCAGCACAAGAAGCCAGCAGATTGCCTAGGGAGGGTCTCGGGGGCTAATCAACCATAACTTGTATGGATCCAGGCCATTACACTCCCAAGAACTAGCACAAGGTTGTGATGGTGGAGGGCCAGGGGCTTCCCTCCTCCCCATCCCAATGCCTAGTAAAGTCATGTATGCTCCCTGTACACCTAGACACTATCTTGGATAGGACTAGGAGATGGGGAGAAACTGGAATGGCTGAGTCATTCAAATGAGACTGAGTTTACTAAATGGAACTATGCTTTTGGTTCTTTCCCATTTCTCTGCCCCCTCTATTTCAGTGTTGGGTATTTGTAGGTGGGTGGTAGTTTGGTGGTCTGTGGACTTTTAAAAATATCAGATCCATTACAGAAAATAAAGAGGCTATGTCTTTGCTTTGAGTATAGTGTAAGTAAAATTTTGACCTTCTATACTGGCCTTCAATTAAGATTTAATTTTAAAAGGGTCATTTGCTAAAAAAAATTATTGAAAATTATTGGGCAAGGGAATCTCTACAGTTCATTCCTTCTCTGAAATTTTATGATTATTAGACTCTTATGATTATAAGACTCAAACAAGATCCTAAAAGACAATATAGCCACCAACCCACAGATCAGTTAGTCAGGCAACAAATACTTTTTGAGTAGAGACTGTATGTAGTAAGGGATAATATATTGCTTTTATTGTATATATATGTAGACTAGGTTGTGATAACAAAATATTTTTTTTACCGTGGGTCATGGTCAAAAAAGTTTTAAAATACTCAAATAGGTAAAGAGATGATATACACTCATATAACTTGAACTTTCCTAGGAGTCATCCTCTACAGATATTAGGTTGCATTAACACTGATGATGAAAGTTCACCTGGGTTTCATCTGTCAATACAGAACCTTTGGTTCAAGGCCCTTGTGAGGGTTGGTTGTTCTCCCCAACTTTGGATTCATTCAATGAAACTTCTGTTACTCCACATTTTTTTAATATGTGCATGTTTAGAGAGATTTATATAGCTTGTAACCCAAATTGCATTTAATATGATAAAAGAAGAGATACTGGGAGCAAGGAGCAAATCTGAAAGGCTTACCTGAAATGGTAAATGCCTGAGAATGGAGCAGAAGCCCAATTTTCTCTTGATCCCTTTTAGAGTGCTCTGAATTGGGTCTTGTGTTTCTCACCATATTCCTTTCTGTCCTCAACATGCCCTGAACTCCAATGAGGATTCTCTCCTTCATGGCCTCCATGTGCCTGGACAATTCTAACCTCAATTGTATCCTCCATTTTTTAAAATTAATCTTTCAACTCTGTCCAATTTCTGCTTCTTCCTCAAAAGTCTCCTCCAAACCAACCAGTTTGAACTCATCAGGGAGGCCACACTGAATAGTGATTCAAGTTCTGGTTCTTCTAGTTATGGCTGGGCAATCTTGGGCAAGTTACTTGAAATCTATGCCTCAGTTGTATCAGCTATGAAACAGGAGTAATAAATATAATAATGGCATCTATCTCTTAGGGTTGTTCTGAGGATTAAATGTATACAGTGACGGGTGCAGTGAGCACAATCTGCTGTCATTAGTGACTCATTTGTCTACCCATTGTTAACTACTTGTATGCTAGTCCCATTCCCCAGTCACTGAGAGCCCCACTTCTAGGTTCTAAGCTTCATTTCTTTATTGATTAGTACTGTAGCCTTTCCATTTTTAACTTTATGTTTTCACAGAATCTAGCTACTTCTCTTTTTGATTATTGGAATGATATTAGTCTAGTCCCAGTCTTTGATACTGCTCTCATTGTCCAAGATTTCTTAAAGATTTTCAGCTCAGGGGCTCTCATAACATCTGCAGGTTCTTTCAGGGTCTTGGAATCAATTAATCTGGGCCAGGACGTTGAACTCCCACTCTGCCTCTCATCCATCCTGGCTCTGTTGACTATGCTTGTTCTACTATCTGCAGTGTCAGCATCATCTATCTTAGTGTAGAAGAGAAAAGCAAAAATAAAAGCGAAATCAGATTTGAGTAATTCTGCCTTCTCCCTACAACTCAGTGACAGTATATTTTCTGTCTCAGGGTTTGTACCTATCCCTGGCTTGTACATTAAAATGGTTTTATGGTTCTTTCTGTCATGTTGTACAAGGCTTCCCTTATGCCTCGTGAATCTGAGTCATGCAGCTGAGCCACTGCAGTGTGACTGTGCTTCTTTCAGGACTTGTCTCCTTGGTTCCTGCTCTCACTCTTTAGCTCCTACCCCTGGAGCCATGTATTAGAGTCTCTATATTTTAACCTTATTCAGTATCCATTCCTATCCCACCCCCCAACTTGGCTTTTTGTTCTCAGAGCTCAGAGTCCAGGCTTCAGATCTCAAGTCAACACAGGAAATATGTCCTGATCCAGAAGGCGTGGCCTGGGTCTCTTAGGGAGATAGAAACAAAAGTACATCTTAGAATGTGGTAGGTGGTATGTTGAATCCTCTGTTTATCAAGTTTAGATTATATGCATTTCTAAACCTTATATTTGAGTTCTACTAACTGTGGTTTGTGCTTTTCTTTGAGGGTTAACGTGTTGGTCAATTTCTACTCAAGTCAGGAAGAAGTGACAAGGAGACAGTTTCCAATCTGCCATAACAAACTTCCTAATAAGAGCTATCTACAGGATGGTTTCCTGTCATTGGAAGTATTCAAACCAAGACTAGGTGATCTTCTGTCTAGGATACTGGAATAAGATTTCTGTAAGGGATGGAGGGGAGATTAGAACTAGAAAGTCATGAAATCCCTGGTCTATAAAAATATTAAACTCAAGGGTATTTCTTTTACCTTAAAGGCATTTGGAGCATAACTGAGCTTCCAGGACAAACTAGGCTTATAGCAAATGCTTGTTGTAGGATTTACACCATTGAAACTTAAATTTTTTGAGCCTTTTGTTCTAGGCTCACATCCTACTCTTGGTTCCAGATATGCTGAATTGCTTAAATATGTCCTATTTTTTTTTCACTCCCTTGTTTTTTTTTTCACATGGGCAGGCACCGGGAATCGAACCCGGGTCCTCAAGCACTCTTACCTGCTGAGCCACCGTGGCCCGCCCACTCCCTTGATTTTGAACTTAATGTTCACGAAAGGTCTGCCTCTGCCCCATCCCCTTTATACCTTTTTAACTTCATCATTGGGACAAGGACAGTCTAGGCTGTGTGTCCCTCCAGTGACTTCCATTGCACTTTGGGCTTATTTCATAGACTCGTGGGACTCACCTCTTGGTGAGTCTAGTTTCAGAGAGTCTTTGTTTCCTCCACTGTCCATCATAATACCTAGCACAGACTAGGTACCTAATCTCATGGTTGCTAAATGAGTGAAATGAGCTCTAATAGTAGGTTATAGGCCTTGCAGAATCACAGTGCATCTGCTCACTGATTTATTTCTGCCTATGACCCTTCTTTTTTGTTTTTAAACTTTTTTATTGTATAATATGACATATATACAAAGCAAAAAAGAAAGAAGCAGTAGTTTTCAAAGCACTCTTCAACAAATAGTTACAGGACAGATACCAGAGTTTGTCATGGCTACCATATCATCATCTCAGATTTTTCCTCCTAGCTGTTCCAGAACATTGGAGGCTAAGAAGAATAATATTTTTTTATCATCGCAATTGACTTTTTTTTCTTTTTTGTGAGAAATAACATATATACAAAAAAGCAATAAATTTCAAAACAGCACAAAAATTAATTGTAGAACAGACTTCAAGGTTTGGTATGGATTACAATTCCACAGTTTTAGGTTTTTACTTCTAGCTGCTCTAAGATACTGGAGACTAAAAGAAATATCAATATAATGATTCAGAAATCATACTCGTTTGTTAAATCTGACCTTCTTTGTATAACTCTGCCATCACCTTTGACCTTTCTATTCCTCTCCTTAGGGGTCTTTGGGCTATGGCCATTCTAACTTTTTCATGTTGGAAGGGGCTGTCAATAATATGGGGTAAGGAGATGGATCTAGCTTCTGGAGAGACCGGCCCCTCTAAGTTTGCCTATGACCTTTCTTATATTCTTATTTGGGACTTCCTATATGACTCTTCCCATGAAGGATTGTTCTAGTTGGCCAGCTGCTAGAATGCAATATACCTGAAATGGAATGGCTTTTAAAAAGAAGGAATTTATTAAGTTGCAAATTTATAGTTCTAAGGCCTTGAGAATGTCCAAATTAAAGCAATTCTATAAAAATGTCCAAATTAAGGCACCAAAAAACATTACTTTTACTCAAGATAGACTGATGAAGTTCAGGGTTTCTCTCTCAACTGAAAAGGCACATGCTGAACATGGTGATGTCTGCTAGCTTTCTCCCTAGGCTTCTTGTTTCATGAAGCTTCCCCGGGGGCGTATTCTTTCTTCATCTCAAAAGGTCTCTGGTTGCGTGGGCTCTCTGCTTCCTGGCTCCTTCCAAAATGGTTCCTCTTTTAAAAGGTTCTAGTAAACTATTCAAGACCCACCTGGAATGGGCAGCCCCACACCTCTGCAAAGATAATCTAATCAAGTTTTCCAACTTGCAGGCTGAATAGGGGTTAAAAAAAACAGCTGCTCCACAAAATTGGATTAGGATTAAAGCATAGCTTTTCTAGGGTGCACTAATCATTTCAAACTGGTACAAGGACTGAACTACAAAGAAAATTTTGGGGAAAAATTAATGATGGTGTAATATAATTTGCTTCAGTACGTTGGGGACACTGAACCACCCAACACTTCTTTCCCACCTAATACTGGCAAGAGCCAGAGAAATTGAACTGTGCTGGGTGATCCTTCTCTACTTTTCAACATAATTTGGCAGAATTAAATTTTCTCTATTTTACATTTTAGGTAGTAGGTGGGTGCTTTAAAATTCAAACCAGCACCTTACTAGGGATACAAGATCTGGAGAAATTTTTGTCAAAACCAATAAGCTATGGATGGAGTAATCATTCAGCATGCACCGGAACTTTCTCTGGTGTTTGTTCAACTAACAAAATTTGTTTTAAAGCTGTAGTTTGTGCTCTTTAATATACATATCATCCCCTACCTATATTTATGAAAATGTATTGGGGTGATGAGCATTTAAACAACATTAAGGACTAAATGAGAATTGATAGTTCTAGACAAGTATAATTATTATTGAATGCATGGTTGTATTCAAACCCTTATTCCTCCTGTGTATTCAAACCCTTATTCCTCCTGGGGACAGGCTGACTTCACAGAATACCTTATTAATTTAAGGGAAAACAAATACACTATAGGAGTTGTTCTTTTCTTTCCTTGGGCTAACCTTGGGGAATCACTTCAGCTTTCTGGGCCTCATTTTCCTTAGCTGAAAAATCATGGGTTTAGCCCATCTTTGGGATCTTTTCAGCATTACTTATCTGTAAACAAGGTATAAACCTTTGTTTTTCCTTTTTTTCTGAGAACTGCACCTAAAAAGTAATTTTGTAACTAAGGTGATTGATTTATTGTTTAACGTAATTTATGTTACAAATGTTTGTAGAACCTCTATTATGTGAAGGTCATTGAATTTACAACAAAGTCCCTGTTCTCCTGAAGCTAGACCAGGGGTCTGCAAAGGTTTTCTGTAAAGGGCCAGATAGTAAAGATTTTCAGCTTTGTGGGCCATACAGTTTCTGTCACAACTATTCAACTCTATTGTTGTAGGTAGAGCAGCCATAGACAGTACATAAACAAGTGTGTGTGACTGTGTTCCAATAAAACTTTATTTATAGAACTCAGGTGATGGGCTGGATTTGGCCTAGGGCCCATGGTTTGCAGACCCTGGATCTAGAAGGGGGAGTCATTCAATGAATGTATAAACAAATAGATAAATAATATGTAAGTAGTGGTAAGAGTTGATTTCCCTGAGATATAAGATCAATGTGAGATATAGCCTTCACCAACAACTCAGTACTTCTAATCAAAATAATCCCATTTTTTTACAGATTTAAAAATTGGCTAGGTATTTCCTATACTGTTGAAACTAAATGTACTAGTTTAAGAAAACTTTTGAGTTTAATAAGAAACAAAATGAACACTAGGAAACCCATAAGTACCAGCACATAATTGTCACAACAGAGTGCAGACTTTACCATGTCAGAATTGCTGATCGTTTATCTGAATTAGGTTGAGGATGGGGGCAGCTACAACTTCCCTAATTTATGGTGTCAGGGATAGCTGACTACAGATAGATTTCAATCCCCACAGGGACTGGGCATTTCAAAATTACTATTAAAATATATGGCATTTGGTTAAGTATAATTAATCAACAATATTCTTACAATTTTTGAAATTGTTTCACCTGCTTTGTTCCTGTCAAGTCAATCTTAATTTATAAAGATTTCTCTGGAGTTGAAAAATGAGTCAGAATCAAGAAAGCAGGTTTAATCATTTAAAAGTATATTTTTGGAAACTCTAAATGCATCTTTTATTCATTACCAATGCAGAGAAAAAAAAAGTACTCATTTACTTTGTGGCACTAGACTGCTCCAAAAAAATGACAGCAATTTAGCAATGTTCCTTTGTATAGAAGTATATTTGCTGACCTGTCCAAGAGATTTATGGTTAGCAAATCCACTATCTGGAGATGATTTTGCTGCTCTATATGTGATGGTAATGTTCTTTGCTCTTGTGGTGGGCAGGTCAGATGGGGAGGGAAGCTGGCTGGATCCTTGGTCTGTGTGGTCTTACCACTAAACCTGGTGTGTATCAGGCCTGTTGCGCTGATGGAGAAAAAAATAAAGCCCCTTTCACTTATGTGTCTGGACAAAGAGCAAGTGATACTTTGATTCCCTGTGGCCCCAGCAAGCAGATATATTGTGACATTTAGCCTCAAGGGAATTAGCAGCAGGATTTTCTGACAGTGGGAAAGACAGACAGACAACTAGGCTCTTTCACCTTGTCTAGGCCCATGTAATACACATTGATTGAGCTCCCTTCCTTTTGTTTCAGCAATCAACAGCAGGCCATCTAAGGATGCTGAGCAGCTTGTTCAAGAATGCTCAGGCAAAGTGGAAAAATGGATATTTATTGAGTGTCTGCTATGGGTCATTTAATGTACTTTATCTCACTAAATATTGATATGCCCCTATAAGATAGAGATTATTATCCCATTTGATATAGGAGGAAACCAAGGCTCAGAGAAGCTAAGCAGGGTAAGTATTTTGCTTCAAGCCATAGACCAATTAAATAACTATCCAGGAATTTAACTGTTGCTCTAACTCCAAAGCCTCTTGCTACCATTCACTGCTTTAAAATAGTCTAATGGGAAATAGCCATGCTATTTTCTCAGGATTCAAAGAGGGGGATAGAATTATAATCTAGTATAAATTGGAATTTAGTGCAAATCCTTCTGCTTATCAGTAGGAAACATAAGGGTCCCGTCCATGGATGCCCAATCTTGGAGCCACTTTGGGATTACTTTGGGAACTTGAAAAAATCACTAATGCTTGGGTTTCATTCCTAGTGATTATGATTCAATTGCTTTGGGGTGCAATTCAGGGATAGGGATTTTTAAAAGCTCCCCAGGTGATTCTAGTATGTAGCCAAGGTTGAGAACCACTGGCCTGGAGAGGTTATATGACTCGGTAAAGTTTGACGTGCTCTTGCAAGTTCATTAGGACATGGTTCATGGAGAGTCAAAAATACAAATATTTATTAGGCAGAAGAGAGATAGTTTCTGGAGTTTCTGACAGCAGCTGTTTGTCCAAATCATACTAAATTAAATATCAAACTAAAGTGTATCCCAATGCTGGTTTGATGCCCTCCCAGACTATGTCAATTAGAGATGTGTATAGCATAATTTTAAAGCATTTTAAACTATGAATTTGGGATTGAGCATGTGTCTTACAGTGCTTTAGGAAGAAATCATGATAGCCCAATAGTGGAATGTACAATTTCAGAAAGGCCAAGAATAAATATCATCAAACCTGAAAATTCTTCCCTTTGTTTTTTTTTTTTATCCTGGAAGAAATTCCTAATTTACTAGGATATGTATGGATGGAGTCTCAGGGTAAGGGCATGGGGAATAATTTCACCTGAATTCAGAGTGCCTAAGAAAGCCTGCTACACTGCTCCTCATTACATGGTCCTGCCTAGTCTTTTCGATGAGCTCTGCTGGAGGAAATGGACATTTATGAAACAAGCTGTATTTGGGTTGGTGGCAGTAGCTGGCGCTTTCCAATGAAAGAGTGGATTTTATTTAGGCATGCAGTTGTATGGTAGTTTATAAAGCATTTTTTACCAGTATTCTATAGTAGAGTGATTGCAAAGTGGTCCTAATTCTTCATTCTTCCCTGTATACATGCTCTTTGCAATATGATTTTGAAGTCTTCCTCTCCAACTCTTGAATCTGAACTGGATTCATGACTTTAACAGAATGTGGTATAAATGATGTTGTGCCAGTTCTAAGCCTAGGCCTCAAGAGAACTTGCATGCTTTCTCTCTTCTGGATCCCTGCACTTGTAATGAGAACAAGCCTTGGCTTGCCTGCTGGAGATGAGAAACCATATGAAGCAGAGCCAGTCATCCCATCAAGGCTATCCTAGGTCTACCAACAACCAGGTAATCACCAGTTACATCCTTATGCCATGTGAACTGCCTTGTCAAGTCCAGAAAAGATGAGCAGACAGCCTAGTCTACTCATAGATCTGGGAGAAATAACAAATAAGAGTTAAAATAATTAGCCACTAGGTTATTGTGCCAAGAGGCAACTGGTAGACATCCTCATGTGATCATAGAAGAAATTATGATAATCTCTTTCAGGATGAAGAGACTGAGGTTCTGAAAGGCCACAATCAGGAAATAACACAGTACTGTGGAAAGAGTAAGGCACATAGAGTGAAAAATCCCTTATTCCAATGTCTATTATTTCTAAGACCTTGGGCTGGTTAGTTTACCTTTCTGCATCTGTTTCTCCATTCCTAAAATGGGGATAATAGAATTTTGGTTGTGAAGTTGCTCTAAGATTAAAGAAAACAACTGTATAAAGGGCCAGGTTCATGGTAAACACTCTGTAAATTATAACTGTGATGATGATGATAGTTATGATGGTGATGATGGTGATGATAGTGATGGAAATTGCTCAAGATTACATTGACAATAGGAGGTGGGTCAGGGACATAAATTCAGAACTTTTAATTTCTATATCCGCAGACTTTCTGTTTTCCCTTTTTCTTCTCCTTTTCTTTTCACTCTCCTTCTACCACCCTCTTTCCCGCCTTCATCTCTTCTCATATATGCTAAGGACTCATTTTATGTTTCCAAGACATCATCTGCTCTATCACAATTCTTTAAACCTGACTTTGTTCTTGAAGTATCTTCTACTCACCTTGAATAAATATTATTCAGCCTCAACAAAATTTTTATATCTAATTGTCCAGCGCTCTGTGTATTTGGAACACAGATTTAGTCTTATGTTTTCAGTTTATAGCAATACAATTAACTCCTAGGAAAAAAGGTTTTAGTTTTACTTTACACTCTGTGTCCATTTGGTTCTTCTTTCTTCACATTCAGGTCATTTGTCATCATAAACTCTTAAGAGAACAGGACTGTTTTGTATTACAGTTCCCAGGTTTGTGGGTGTTCAGTGAACACTGCTGTCAGAGTCCTACTGTCTGAAATTCTTGAGGAAAGGAACTGTATATCAAGATTATTTTTGGAAACAATTATTTCGTACTGCTGGTTTCATCAAAATGCCTTTTAGCTCAAATTTGGAAGCCTACTATTAATTAAGTTGCCTTGGGAAAGATCACTACTTCCCTCAGGGTCCTGCTTTTAGCATCAAAAAGCAGATGTTTGCTAGATAAGAAATGAGCATTTTAACTGCAACATGCAGAGTTGAGTCAGCAAGAAATACCAAGTTTAATTTGTGGTCATGGCTGTATTTTTCTCTTCTGGAATTATTAACCCCAGTAATGTGAAAAAGACCTATTTCCTAGTCTCTTGAGATGGTTTTTTAGTCATTTTCCTTTTATTTTAGATCAAGCTTTCTTATCACTTTTAGTTTTAGCCTGGTTTAACCATAAAAGCCTGATGATGATTCAACCTATGGGACTGTGGATGTAATTATATGCTCAGCTCTTTGGAAATCAGTAATTGTGGATCGTTAAACATACTTTTTGAAAACCATACCTCTAGAAATATGGTTAACCATTCTTATACTCTCATTTTCTGTTTTTGTTTCTCTATATAAATTACTTTTGAATAGGTGGAAAAACTTAATGTTATTTTAAGTCGGAGATGGTTAATGGAATATTCTGGATCTATTTGTTGTATGTGGTATTTAGTAAAATAATCTATTTGAAGAAGGAGAGACAAAACACTCATTTAGGTTGGCATTTAAGATCAAAGTCTGCTTTCCTTCTGCCCTTTTTCTTTGCTTCCTCCCTTCTCTTCCTCCCTCCCTCCCATCCTTGCTCCCTTCCTTCCTTCCTTCCTTCCTTTATGAGATTCCAGCAACAGGATTAAGGCCAGCCCTAGTTCAGTTTGGCCACACCAAATTAGGATTGTAGAGGATCCTTCTCACAAATGAGCGCACATCTTAACTGATAACACATCAGTTAAAAGGGTCCTATTTACAAATGTGTTTAATTAGGGACACAGATTAAAATTAAGAGCAACTTTTGTTAGGATATATGATTCAGCCTACCACAGCTACTTAATTTTATTCTCCACAAAGCACTGTTACTGGTTTTGGCACACGTACTGAAATTATTCAGAATCTGAAACGATTCACATTCACAGTTCTGTTGGTGTTACCAGTTTGCACTGTCTTTGCCTGCCTGGTACTTTTCTTTCTTTCTGCTATAGATCTAGGGACATTATAGATTTGAGTAAAAGGTCAGCACATATTTTAGACTTTTCTAGAATGTTCCAGTTGTTCGTGAGTGTTCTCAAACCAGAGAATGGGGGTTGTGGTGGGGTGGAGATTGTTTATCTGTGATTGGGTTTAACTTGGTACTAGACAAGTTCGGTGTGTCCAGAACTTTTTCATCATCAACTTTTAAAAACTGCTTCCTGAAAGGGGTTAAACTATAGATTTAGAGGTTACTTATCTCTTAGAATGTACTGTGTAAAGAGCTTTCTTTTATGCCAACTGTTCATAAGTGTTCTTCATAAAAGAAAACAGCAAAAGAAAAAAACACATTAAAAAAATTTGGGATGAAGCTTTGCACTACCTTTTTAAATGCATCTGTCCATACACTATTCATATACTGGATAAAGGGATTGTCAGTCACAAGGTTTTCACAATCACAAGGTCACACTGTAAAAACTATATAGTTATACAGTCATCTTCAAGCATCAAGGCTACTGGGCTACAGTTCAACAGTTTTAGGCATTTCCCTCTAGTTACTCCACTATACCAAAAACTGAAGAGGGCTATCCATTTAATGCATAAGAATAGCTTCCAGAATGACCAGTCAACTCTATTTGAAATCTCTCAGCCACTGACACTTTATTTTGCTTTATTTTCTGCCCCTTTTTGGTCAAGAAGTCTTTTCAACCCTACTATGCAAGGACCAGGCTCATCCACGGGAGTCAGGTTCCATGTTTCTAGGGACATTTATACCCCTGGGAGTCATATCCCAAGTAGCAGGAAGGGCAGTGACTTTACCTGTGGAGTTTGCTTAGAGAAAGAGGCCACAGCTGAGCAACAAAAGAGGTTCTCTGGGGTTCTCTGACTTGTAGGCATAATTATAAGTAGTTTTAGCTTGCAGGAATAAGTTTTATAAGGGCAAGCCTCAAGATTGAGAGGTTGGCCTGTTAAGTTGGTAGTGCCCAATGCTTGTGAGAATATCAGGTCTTCCCCAGGTGGGTAAGTTTAATATTTCCATATTTCCCCCACTCCCTCAAGGGGACTTTGCAAATTTTTTTTTATCTTCTGCCCAAATTACTTTGGGATTTATCAGGGCATCACACTAACCTGTACAAAATAACAAGATCTCATTCCCTAGTTAAGGTTCCATGTAATTATGGTGTTCAAATGAGCTAAACATACAAGTTAAATTAGATAGTGTGCTGCAGAAAATAAAGAGCTCTGCATCTCAGAATTTGGATATAACAGTTTCAACTCAGGAGCAAATGTGAATTCTGTAAGAACTTACAATCTAGGAACCTGTGCTGGTCTGAATTTGTGGTGGACCCCAGAAAAGCCATGTCCTTTGATCCTCATTCGATATTGCTGGGTGGGAGCATTTTGATTGTTTGATTGTTTCTATGAAGGTGTGACCCACCCATTTGTGGGTGGTAACTTTTGATTAGATAATTTCCATGGAGGTGTGTCTCCACCCACTGAAGGTGGCGTTGCTTGCTGGAATCCTTCAAAAGAGGAAACATTTTGGAGAGAGAGCCCCTTTTTGGTAGAGCCACGTGAAAGCAGCAGACACCGCCATGTTCACCATGTGCCCTTCCAGCTGAGAGAGAAATGTTGAACGTCATTGGCCTTCTTGAACCAAGGTATCTTTCCCCCGTGCCTTAAATTGGACATGTCTATAGACTTGTTTTAATTGGGACATTTTCTTGGCCTTAGAACTGTAAACTAGCAACTTATTAAATTCCCCCTTTTAAAAGCTGTTCCGTTTCTGGTATATTGCATTCTGGCAGCTAGCAAATTAGAACAGGACCTTTACAATAAGCCTTCCCCTGATAACATATGCTCTCAAATTCAATTCTCAGAGTTTGTGCATTATATTTGGTCCATATTAATGAGGCATTATAATATCAATCTTTTTGTTTCTGGCTTATTTCATTCACCATGATGTCTTCAAGGTTCATTCAAATATTTGCATGCCTCACAACTTCCTTCCTTTTTGCAGCTCCTCAATGTTGCATAATATGTGTACACCAGTTCACCCTTCCATTCATCAGTAGATGTACCCTTAAGCCAGCTCCATCCATTGCAAATTGTGAATACTGCCACCATAAACACCAGTGTGAAAATGTTTATTTGTGTCCCTGCTTCCAGTTCTTTCAAGTACAAACTAACTACAGGGTTGCAGGATAATATGGCAACCCTATACTTAGCCGCCTGTGGGACTACCACACTGCCCTCTAGAGGGTCTGCACCATTCTACTTCAGTACCAACAGTGAGCAGGTACATCTCTCTCTCTTCACATTTTCTCCAGCACTGTATCTTTCTGTTTATTTTTAAACAGTTTTATTCACACACCACACAATCCATCCTAAATAAGCAATCAGTGGTTCCTGGTGTAAGGACATAGTTATGAATTCACATCACCATCTATATGAGGACATTTCCATTTCTTCCCCAAAGAAGAAGAGGAAAAGAAAATGAAGAATAAAACATAGAAAGGAGAAACAACAATACCAAGAATCCCGTACCCAGCCCCTATATTCCCCTCATATTGACATTTAGTTTCAGCATATTGCCTTGTTATATTTAATGGAAGTATATTGCAAAGTTAATGTTAACTATAGACTCTACTTTGCATTGATTGTATTTTTTCTGTATAACATCCCATTTTCAACACCTTGCATTGTTGACATTCATTTGTTCTCCCTCATGTAAAAACATTCTTATATTTGTACATTTTCTCACCAACATTGTCGACTCCGGGTGTCACTAAGTTATATAGTCCCAGTCTTTATCTTCTATCTTTCCTTCTGGTGTCATACATGACCCCAGCCCTCCTTCAACCATACTCACACTCAGCCTTGTTCAGTGTACTTACAATATTATTCCACCATTAGCTATTATGGTGCTATTCATTTCTGGATCTTTGCAACCAATCCTTTTGAACATTCTGTACTCCTTTGGCACAAATGCCCAATCTCTACTCTCTTTCTATCTCCTGTTAATCTGTGCTTTCAACTTCAAATCTCAAAATTCTCTCATTAATATTAGTTCATATTATTGAGACCATACAGTATTTGTCATTTTGTATCTGGCTAAAAAAATTCTTGAAATTACGGTTCCAAGAAGTGTGGCACCCCAAATAGATCCAAATAAACCTACTCCAAGACACTTATTAATCAGATTGTCAAATGCAAAGACAAAGAGAATTCTAAAAGCAGAAAGAGAAAAGTGATCCATCACATACAGGGGAAGCTCAGTAAGGCTATGTGGGGATTTTACAGAAGAAACCATCGAGGCGAAATGCAGTAGTATGACATATTTAAGATACTGAAAGAGAACAATTGCCAATCAGGAGTTCTATATGCAGCAAAACTGTCCTTCAAAAATGAGGGAGAGTTTTAGGTATTTTCAAACAGACAGACACTGAGAAAGTTTGTGAATAAGAGACCTGTTCTACAAAAATACTAAAGGTAGCACTACAGGTGGATGGGAAAAGACAGGAGATGGAGGTCTGGAGAAGAGGACAGAAATGAAGACTATCAGTAAGGGTATAGAGAAAGAAAAATAAGATATGAAATATCAGAATAAAATCATGATGCATGCAATAACATGGATGAACTTTGAGGATATTTTATGTCTTTCATAAGATTAAGACATTTTCAATGATTATTTCCTCCATTATTCTTTATGCTCCCTTTCCCTTTCTCCTTCTTGGACACCCATAACATGTATATCCATGTACTTCATGTTGTCATTCAATTCCTTGAGATACTGCTCATATTTTTCCCTCTCTGTTCTTTGGTGTGTAGCATTTCAGATGTCCTGTCCTCTAATCACTAACCCTTTCTTCTGCCTCTTCAAATCTTCAAACTCAAGTGTGCCTTTCATTTCCCTAAGTTCTGCCATTTGTTTTTTTCAAACTTTTGAGTTCTTTTTTACAGTTGCTCAATGTCGTCTTTATATACTTCATCTCATTTGCCATATCTTCCCTCACATCATTGAGTTGACTTTTGATTTAGCATGCTTGTTTTAACATCTTTAATTCATTGTCTCAACTCCTGTATCTCATTTGAAGTGTTAGTTTGCACCTTTGACTAAGCTCTATCTTTATTTTTCCTAGTAGGCCTCAATTTTTTTTGCTATGTCTAGACATCTGATTTCCTTGATTAGTTTATTCTGGAGGTTGTTTTCACCCTTTTACCTAGGGTTTTCTTACTGGTTGGATTTGTTCTCTATCTGTTCTTTGGCATTCAGTTGAACTTATTCTAGACCTCTGGCATAGCTTCTGTTTAACTGATCAGAGTTTTTCAGCTCTTGTTTTTCTGGTTGTTGCATTGCCTACCTGGGACCTTTATTAAGGAGGGTCTCCCCAGATATGGTTGACCCCAATCAAATTTTCCCAGACAAGACAGGCCCAGGTCTTAGGAGAATGGTGTAATGTGTATCAAGTTTCCCTGAGGATGAGACCCAGCAGGTTGTCTGACTTTCCTGTGGAGCCTCTAGATTCTGTGTTTTTCCTATTCTGCCTAGTGGATGGTGCCTCTCAGCCCATAGTTCCCCACTGCATAAAATGGTATGAAGGTTTTAGATTTCAGCCTGACAGGGGCGTGTTTGAGACAGAGGCTGAGATGGAAGGCAAGTTTAAATTGTTTCTGATTCCCAGCCTCTGGGGTCTGAATTCTCTGAAAGAAGGCCACCACTTGAACTGGGACCCATCCCCTTTTCTTGGGGAAGATATGGTCTTTATGGAATTATCTCTTTCACTTGACTTGTTACTTTGTCTCTCAGATCTATCTTAACTCTGCCCTTGCCTGGGTCAGCACTGACAATTGAAAATGTCTGATGCTTTTTCTAATTGGGTACTCAGAATACTTTTATAAAAAGAAAAAAAGGGGGGGGGGGGCGCAGGATAAAATCCCTTTTCAGAACCAGTCCCCAGCCCTTGAGATTTTCCAAGAGCCAGAGTTGGTACCTGGCTCTGTGTGCCCCTTTTCTTGGGGCACAGCCATTTTCCAGTATTATGAATTTAACCAACCCCAAAAGGCTTCATTTTTTTTTCTTCATTATCTCATTCTCCTCTCTGCTGTGAGAGACTTCAGGGTTTCTTTTGCATTTTCTTTGGACTTATCTACGCTCAGATCTTGAATTCAGCAGTCCAAATTTGTTAATTAAAACTGCAATTGGAGTTTGGTTGATTTACCTTCCCTTGCTCCCAGCAGAGATTGCCTCTTTTTCTCCAACAGCATGCTGTGCCAGTGGGGGAGGGGCTCCAGCCTCTGCAGTTTGGGGTTTTACATATAGTTCCCTGCTGTGGTCTTGGCGCTTCTACCCATTCCATTGGTGTACAGTGTGGGTGTGGTTGCAGAGGTCCCCCAGACAGTTTTTCCAGACAGTTCCTGGCTATTTGCTAGTTGGTCTAGAGGACTAACTAAATTCTACACCTCCCTAGGCCTCCATCTTGCCAGCAGATCTCTGAAATACTTCCGGAAGTAGTAGAAGGAAATCTGAGACCTTAGTATTATGTAATTAACCTTTTTCCCTTGTGTTAGAGACTTGCTAGGTTTCAACCAATTCCATTTCTTTTTCCTGAGCATATAGGAAGACTGCTTTCTCATGATCCCTTGTGGATGGTCTGGGGCTAGATCCCTGATTTTGTATCATGAAATATGATGGGAAGAAATGTGTGCCGTTTGTAGTCCTGATCATAAAATGCACAGTGCAATATTTCACATGCTTGCTTTCAGTTACTCGGAAAATCCCTGTTGAAGAAAGCAATTTCAAACAAAGTCTTAATCTTTGAGTCACTTAATAAATTCTTAGTTATTCCACAATTATTTTTGACATGAAAGTCATTACAATTTTAATTATGCAATTAAAAGGAAAACCCTCCATATCTCTTTATCATCTATAAGTGGAATATGCAATAAAAATGGCATATTGGCAATTTTAAGATAAAGGCATAATTTTAAAGGAAATTACTTTATACATGAGATAGAGGATGAGGAAGAAAGATTTTAGAAATTTAATATCTAGAGTTGAACAAATGAAACATTGAAAAATAGCCTTTCAAAGATCATTTTGATGTGAATGTATCTAAAACTTGATTATATGTTCCAGTGTTAAAATCAATGTTTTTTTACAATGCTGAAACAAATAATTCCTTATGAATCCAGTTTGTTCTCCATACAGTTGAAAATCAAAAGGGAAATATTAGCGCAGTAAAGCATGTAATACAGTAATAGAATTTTTCCCTCCATTTACTTCAGTGACATTGCTTCAATAGAGTTGCATGAATAGCCATATACAAAACACTTATTTTTATAAATCTTAATAAAAATATCAAACCTTTTTCATCAGCTTTATCCAGATGAATATACCTGATCAATATGACACAAATCTTAGCGGTAAACCACAGGCAAAGTACAAGATAAACACACATTCAATTTAAAGTACAGTTTGTCCTGGTAAACAGTTGTAATGACTATTCTGTAAGAACCCTAATTATTCAATAGAATCAATGTACTAGCCTGGGACAGTACCATGTTTCCTGCTCAGCCATGCCCATCCACCCACCCAGGTGCTGTCTGTACTTCATAATATGCTCCTCTACAGCTCTACTTTGGAAACACTCTTTGAATATTCTCATGTTTGCAGATGCTAAGATGCTACAGCACTTTCTTTTTTTGTGAGCACATCTAGAGCTTAATTAACCTTTATTACTTTGAAACCCTGGTACATTTTAGGTTTAATTTATGTCATTCTGTTTCTGAATTTTCAAAGATGGGATTGGTAACAAGGGGAACATTTGGGAACTTTTAATTATTCCAGCTTGGCTACTGCTGAGTTGTATAACTGTGGAAAAATTGTTCTACTTTACAGAGTTTCTGTTTCATGGTTAGGAATTGAAGGCAAATACCACTATTTACCTCTAAGTAGATTATTCATTTTGATATTTGTCTTTTTAATGGTAGAAAACCTGTTATGACTGATAAGGGGTCTATAAAAACCAGACAGTGGGGTGAAACTTTGCATTGGAAAAATTGGGTACAAATTTAGGCTCTGTCATTTATTGGCTTAAAGTTTTAGGCAAGTCATTTAACCTCTGGGCCTTTTTTTTTCAAATATGGATTTTAGCACAGGGTTGTTATGGGGATAAAACGAGATCATGTAGACAAGTGTTCACACAGCGTTGGTCTATAGAAAAAACTCAATAAATATTTAATTCTGAAACAAATTCTCCTGCAAACAGCATAAAGCAGTAGAAAGTTATACAGTCCTCTGAGTAGTAGTCAGTTTATCTTTTTGTCAATCCAGGGTGATTAAAATTTTATACTGAATAAAAGATTTATGAGTTAATTCTTATTTCACTACCCTTGAATGTGGAGAAGGAAAGAAGATAAAGATTTTTTTAAAACTATTTATAATTTCAGAAGAAAATCAGTTTGGTCAGTCAAAAGTCCTGCCAATTCACCACCCACTCCTGCACCCTCCAGCTCCAAGCCTTCTAATAGAGTCCATTGTATTTGAAATAAAATCCAAAGTACTTACCAACGCCCATAAAACCCTCCAAGATCCGTTGTGGTCTGCCTCGGGCTTCATTTTCCTCTACTTTCTCCCTCCCTCACTTTTCTCCAGCCTCATAAGGCTTCTTGCTGGTTGGTTTATTTCATTTATCGTCTGATACACACACACACACAATTTGTCATTTTAACCATTTATAAGTGTATAATTCAGTGGCATTAATTACATGTACAATGTTGTGCTACTATCACACCACCCATTGCCTAAATTTTTTCATCATTCTAAAAGTGAACTCTTCTACTCATTAAGAAATAACTCCTCATTACACCCTCTTCCTGGTTTCTGGTAACCTCTAATCTACTTTCAATCTTTGGAAATTTGTTTGTTCTAGATATTTCATATAAGTGGAATGATGCAATATTTGTCCTATTATGTCTGGTTTATTTCACTTCGTGTAATGTTTTTGGGGCTCATCCCTGTTGTAGCATGCATCAGCATTTTGTTCCTCTTCATGGCTAAATATTATTCTATCTTATGTCCATACCACACTTTGTTTACTCGTTCATCTGTTGTTGGACACTGGAGTTTATCTACGTTTTGGCTGTTGTTACTGGTGCTGCTATGAACATTGGTGTACAAGTATGTTTGGGTTTCTGTTTCTTATTCTTTGAGTAGATACTTAGGAATGGTAATACTTGAGCATCTGGTGATTCTATATTTAACCACCCAAACTGTTTTCCATAATGACTGTACCATTTTACACTCCCGCTAGTAATGCCCAATGCTCCTAATTTCTCTGCATCCTCTCCAACAATTGCTATTTTCTAGTTTTTAACTAATAGCCATCCTAGTGGGTATATCTCACTGTGGTTTTGATTTGTGTTTCCCTAATGCTTGCTGATGTTGAGCATATCTCCTTTGGAAAAATGTTTATTCAGGTCCTTTGCCTATTCTTTAATTTGATTGCTTGTCATTTAGTTGTTGTCGTAGGAATTCATTATATAGTCTGGATATTAAGTCCTTATCAGATATATGATTTAAAACTATTTTCTCTCATTTTTGTTAGTTGTCTCTTCACTTTCTTGATAATGTTCTTTAATGTGAAAAAGTTTTAAATCCATCTATTTCTTTTGTTGCTTGTTCTTTTGGTGTCATAAGTAAGACTGCATCACTAAATCCAAGGTCATAAAGATTTTTCCCTATATTTTCTTCCAAGAGTTTTATAGTTTTAGCTTTAATATTTAGGTCAATACTGCATTTTAGGTTTGTATACAGTGGAGGGTAGGTGCCCAACTTCATTTTTTTTGCGTGTGGCTATCCAGTTTTCCCAGCAATTTGTTGAGGAGACTATTTTTAATCCATTCAAGTGCACTTGGCACCCTTATTGCAAATCAGTTGGACATAGATGTGTGGGTTTATTTCTGGATTCTCAATACTATTCCATCTACAGAAAGGGCTCAATAAATATTTAACTCTGAAAAAAACAGGTGTGAAACAAATTCTACTGCAAATAGCATAAAGCAGTAGAGGGTTATACAGTCCTCTAAGTAGTAGTCAGTTTATCTTTTTGTCAATCCAGGGTGATTAAAATTTTATACTGAATAAAAGATTTGTGGGTTAATTCTTATTTCACTACCCTTGAGTGTGAAGAAGGAAAGAAGGGAAAGATTTTTTAAAAACTATTTATAATTTCAGAAGAAAATCAGTTTGGTCAGTCAAAAGTCCTGCCAATTCACCACCCACTCCTGCGCCCTCTGGCTCCAAACCTTCTAATAGAGTCCACTGTATTTGAAATAAAATCCAAAGTACTTACCAAAGCCCATAAAGCCCTCCAAGATCGGACATGGTCTGCCTCAGGCTTCATTTTCCTCTACTTTCCCCCTTTATTTTTATGCCAGTACTGCACAGTTTTGTTTGCTATAGCTTTGTCCTAAATTTTGTTTTCCTTTTCTATAGTGTTTTGGCCACTTGGGACCCTTTGCAATTCTCTATAAATCTGAGTATTGGGTTTTACATTTCTGCAAAAAAGGCTCATGGAATTTTGATGGGAATTATACTGAATCTGTAGCTTGCATTGGGTAGTATTGCCATTTTAACAATATTAAGTCTACCAATCCATGAACATGGGATCTTTTCATTTATTTAGGTCTTTCAATTATTTAATATAATTCTGCAATGTTTTTAAATTCTTAGTGTACAAATCTTTCATCTCATTGATTAAATTTTTTCCTGGATATCATATTCTTTTAGATACTATTTTAAGTGGAATTTCTTTATAAATTTCCTTTTCAGGTCTTTCATTGCTGGTTTAGAGCACTACTGATTTTTGCCTGCTGATCTTGAACCTTGAAACTTTGCTGAATTTGATCATTAGCTCTAATAGTTTTTCTGTGGATTCTTTGGGATTTTCTATATATAGAATCATGTCATCTGTTAATAGGGATAATTTTACTTCTTCCTTTCCAATTTGGATGCTTTTTTTTCCTTTTTCTGACATAATTCCTCTGGCTAGAGGTACAGTGTAGAATAGCAGTTTTGAAAGTGAGTATCCTTATCTTGTTCCTGATCTTAGAGGGAAGGCTGTCAGTCTTTCACAGTTGAGTATAATGCTAGCTCGGGATTTTTCGGAAATGCCCTTTATGATGTTGATGAAGTTTCTTTCAGTTATTTTCTGAATGTTTATATCATAAAAGGGTGTTGGATTTTGTCATATGCCTTTTCTGTGTTAATTTAGATGGTCATATGATTTTCTTCTTTTGCTCTATTAATGTGGTGCATTATATTAATTGATTTTCTTATGTCAGACCATTCATACATTCCCAGATAAATCCCACTGGGCTATAGTGTATAATCATTTTAATATGATGCTGTATTTGATTTCCTCATGTTTTATTGAGGATTTTTACATCAGTATTCAAAAGGGATATCAGTCTGTAATTTTCTTTTCTTTGTTAAGTCTTCAATTCTTGCTGTTTTTGTGCACTCTGAGTTCCCATCTGAAGCCCTTTAATACTGCCTTCTCTTACATGGAACATTTTTGCCATTTCTCCAATGCATAGCTGGACTCATTCCATCATTCAGGTATTCACTTTGATATACTTTTCTTAATAAGAAATCTCTAAAATAACCATTTCTGGCCCCCATCGCATCCCTCTCCCTCCCATTAATCTGCTGTATTTTTCATTTTAGCACTTATCATTACTTGAGAGTATTTAATGCATATTTTTTTACTTGTTTATTATCTGCATCTTTCACAAAAATTCAGTTTTAAGAGAATAGAGAACCTGATTTTGTTCATTGCTGTCTCTCACACTTAGAACAGTACTCAGCACAAGGCAGGCACCTCAAAATATTGCTGCATAAGTACTGTATAGATTGACTTTCTCACTATCTTAGGATCGCAGATACTGTGTTTCACATGTGAGAAAACATTAAAAGATCCAAATGTTATGGACTCCAAGGAGGACAAACTTAACTAGCTCCAATTAAACATTAAAAGGTCCAAATGTTATGGATTCCAAGGAGGACAAAATTAACTAGCTCCAATTGTGAGTTTGCTTAAGGAAGATGGTCTTAGAAGCGATGAATTCCTGTTGTGAAAGAGAGGGAAATGCTGACTTGGGAGCTCATGATCACATTGAGCACTAAGGGCATCTGCAAATTAGAAAAGTCACTGAAATTTCCATGACAGTGCTAAAAATGCTGCAACTGCTGGGCTGTAGGATAGAAGAGAGGTAATATTGCTAGTCATTATAAGAATAAGGTCTGGACTTGGTAAGTTTTTCAGAAACTTAAGGCCTCCAGATTGTTCCAGTGCCAGATAAGCCCTGAAACCAAGAGTACCAGTCTCTTCAAGAACATCAACCAGTTTCATTCCTCTACCTCATAAGGTAAACACCCCTTTCTAGCATGAAGCAGTTAAAATGGTCAGCTTTCAAGCTTCCAAATATGCTTGAAGCTTGAAAGAATGATCAAATGAGAGGGAGGAGTTGTAACTGAGAAATTAGGAGTTAACAGATGATTATGACCACTGACTCATTATATAGATATTTATATTTAGTTTCTAGTATATTAGAATAGCCAGAAGGATATACCTGAAATTGTTGAACTGTAATCCTGTGGCCTTGATCTTTGGTATTGATTGTATAGCTATATAGCATTTATCCTGTGACCATGTGATTGTAAAACCTTGTGACTGATGCTCCCTTTACCCAGTGCGTGCGTTGATGAGAAATAAAATAAAGACATGAAGGAAAAAAAAAATAGGATGGGATTATGGCAAAAATTACCCTCTCATAAATTATGGACTATAATTATAGTACTACTTAAATAATCCTTCAAGAATTTTAACAAATGCAACTACTGTTAAAAAATAGTAGAATTACAAAAAATGTATCATCAATCATGACAAACTTTTCACACCAACGCAAGTTTTGGTGGTGAAGTGGTGTATGGAATTCTGCATTTTATGCATGATTGTTCTGTAAACCCACAACTGTTCAAATAAAAGAAAAGATTTAATTAAAAAAAAAGTGAGGCCTGGAGACTAAGGCCGGGCCTTACAAAGATGAAACTGAAACGAGAGTGGGTGAATATGTTTGTTTCTGAAAGCTACTGACAGGTACCTATATACCATGTTTGACCCCTTGTAGTCCTTCTGTGAGTCTCTCCTGTACCTGGATCTTGCCAAGCCCCATCCCTCCTCTCCCTTCTGCTTCCCTCCCAGCTCTTTTTATGTTTACCTTTAATTATGGCCTCTTTTGCCTTCTCCCTTGAGGATGTTTTATTCTTCCTTTTAAGATTTTGTTTAAACATTTAAAATTCTCTGCAGAGTAATACAGACCTAAGGAAACAATTCAAACAGTACAGAACATTTTCTAATAAAAAGCATCTGGCTCCAGCTTTGTGTATCTCTTTCCCTCAGTACTATTGCCCTGAAGCTCTTCTTACTATTTGAACTTTTAGTTCTTCTGATGTTTAATCGGTCTTGGTTTGATGGAAATATAGTGTGAGGTAGATATATAATTTAAAATTATCTAGTAACCACATTGAAAAAGTAAAAGGGAGTAAATTATACATGTAATTAATATAAAGATTATTGATTTATTCTGTATGTTAATATTAAATTTTAAAAATATCTTGTGGAATTTATACTCATAGCACATCTCAGTTTGGATTGGCCATATTTTAAATGCTCAATAGCTGGTGAACTACTATATTGGACAGTGATGCTCCAGAATAATTTCTGTTTTCTTGATTTATCAGCGTTGGCTAATACATATTTTATTCTTGAACTGAAAGATAAGATTGCTTACTTCATGTCCTCTTATCTTCCTCCCAATGTTTTTAGATACATACACACACAAACACAAACATATACATGTGTATCTATCGGTAGATAAATATATGATTTATATTTATAATTTTAGTTTTTATTGGTTACTTATACAACTTTAAATAATAAATGTACAGCTCTATTTTCACATCTCCAACTTCTTGTAATGGCTTATATATGTATCTTGACTCCTCTCACTTTATGATATTCTCCGCTACTATCACATTCTGCTTGCTTCCTCTCTCTCTCTATGTCTTATATCTGGTCAGCCATGCTTTTCAAATCTAGTTTGTAAATATTTGCGATTTGTTCAGCAACCCTATGTTTTATTCTTTCTAAAAAATATATAGAGAGGGAGTGAAAGAGTGTTTGTGCAGTTTAGAATAATACAGATTCCAATATAGAAAGCCAGAACTTGATCTAACCTAAAGTTGAAGAGCTGAACAGAAAAGGCATTTCCTTTCTGTCAGCCAATAAATTATGTAGTAATGGTATTTGATAATAGAATGAAGTATCAGATACTAATCTGAACTGGGCTTTTATTATTTTATGAGCCTATTCCTGGAGACTAAATATAGTAAGAAAATAGATTCACATTTGATATGTAAATGATTTTTTCCTTCTTCTGAAAATACATCTCTTTATGGATCAGCCTTATGTTCTGCAAAAGACCAAATGCTGAGAGCCCGAATTCAAGGAAAACATAGGCTCAGAAATGTTACGTGAGATTTAATGGTATCAGGGGCTGAGTTTGTTTATAGAGAAGACATTTGCACTCATCCTTGTTTTGAAAATTAGAATTTAATATATTAAAATTGTAAATTAAAAATATTTTAAATTGAGACTACATTCAACTCATAATTTTTTTTTCCGTTTACAAATCCAGTAAATATTACCAATCACTTTAAAGGAGTTTATTAATTAAGTTGATAAAATGCACTTCCTTAAATAATTTAAACTTTAATGGATTTGACTTTTTAAGAACTAAATGTCTATAACAAGTGGATCATTTCTGAGTTCTTAAAATGATCTAGAAATTTGATTATAAATTTACAGATATTATAAATCTAAAGTTCTTTAAAATATTCTAATACTACATGCAAACATGGGAATATCCATCTATAACATTTAACGCATATTACTCAGTTACATATTTTAAATTGGAGTTATCGGGCTCATCTGTTGGGCACCTTGATATACCAAATTCTCTAAGCAATGTAAAAATATTGATACCATGACTTTCTTTACTTTATAATCTCTATTTAAAAGACTCTTAGCCATTGAGGGCAGGGTCAACAATCTGAGCAAATTGGGGTTACTTCTCAGCTGATTGGGAGAGTAACTGACCAGAAATTTGGGGCCGGGACATGAAATGGAGATGCAGACATTCAGGGAATTTTTTCTTATGGCTGTGTTGAGAGTTGTACAAAGGCCTGGTCTATAAATGGCATTTGTTTTGTAATCTCAATCCCTGGAATTGAAGTTATGACCTTTTTAGTTCTTTTGTGACATATTTCAACTTTCCTGAACTGGGTAGGTGAAATTCTGTAACCTCTACCCAGGTTGTTTTACCATTAGGTAAAAGTCAATGAACCAATTTAAAATTTGAATCTATCATTAATCTTTTCTTTGTTTTCCCTAGCTGGAAGGGCACAACACGAAGGAATTCAGATAGATTCTACATATCTTGCATCTTTTCCTGGCTTCTCAGTTACAATACTAAGGCCATGATAATAATAGGAAATAGTAGTCACTTTCTTTTTTTTGGCAAATAATTTGTAAGTCATGCCTTTCTTTGTATATCATAAAAGTAACAACTGTGTTGGAGCTTATAGTAGAAATTTCAAGTAAGAAAGCTATCATTCAACTGAATTGGAAGCCTCAAAGAACGTCGAGCACCCCACAAATTCAAGTACACAATCGGATGTTGGAGGATTGCTATAGAGGGACACTTGCTTTGGGTGAAGTTGGAAGTTCATCACTTCCAATGTCCCTTATGCTCCCATAAATAAGGGTGGAAAACAGTGAGTGTAAAAGTTTTGGGTCTCTTATTTTTCAGAATCTTTTAATTATTATTAATTCCAGCATATATTACTACTTAGGATCACTTCTTGAGTGACTGATATATGTCAGGTTCTGTGGGTGCTATAATCTTTAATCAGAGTTAGAGTTCCTTCCATTACTATCTTAGTATTACTACCTGTAAGCTGATATTCATTACTCCCTGTTGGAGGGAAAATAGCTAATCTTCAGTTTCTAAAATATTCCTTGAATCACACCTCTCCAGAGGACAGAATTACAAGACTGAAAGCTTTCTGCCCACTTCTGCACTTTTTCTTCCTACACTCTGCATGTACCTGTGTCTGCATGGGTAAGGTAGGCAGCATGATGTTCAGGTAGCTTGGTAAGTAGATCGGAAGTATGCTCTGACAGTCAGTCACTCTAAATGTAGAATTTAGAATTCTAGATCTAGAACAAGAGGAAGAATCCTTGCTTTAACTCCTGGCCTAAAGTCTTGTTCTCCAATTCATCTCTTAGTAGAGTTGAGGTTTGGGGCACTTGCCCAAATATTTCTAAAATTGGTACTTCCTTTTGATTTGACTATTGATTCTTGTGTGTATATTTGTTTTGGTTGAGATAGAGGTGATAGAAGGTGAGTAGGGAAGTTTTAAAATGCTGCTCTAAACCCTGAACGGTGTTCATATTCAGAAAGTGTCATGGTCATGTTCGTGTGTCAACTTGGTCAGGTAGTGGTGCCCAGTTGTCTGGTTGGGCAAGCACTGGCCTGTCTGTTGCTATGAGAACATTTCATGGACTTAAGTCATGATCACATTGTCTGCATCCACAGCTGATTGCATTTGTAACCAGCAAAGGGGAGTGTTTTCTGCAATGAGTGTTGCTTACTTTAATCACCAGAAGACTTTTAAGGAGGATTCAGGAGACAGTCACTTTTCCTGCTTTGGCCAGCCAGCCTTTCCTGAGAGTTTCATTGAGGACCTTCATTGGAGCTGCCAGCTTGTGGCCTGCCCTAATTACTTTATAATTTAAAGTAATTTAAATTACTTTAAATTACAGAAGTTTAAGTTTACAGAACTTGTACTCTACATCCCCATAGTTATGTGATACACTTTTATAAATTTTATGTTTATGGATATCTCCTGCTGATTCTGTTTCTCTAGAGAACCCTAGGTAATACAGAAAGATGATGTAATTTGCCTAAGATCATGTAACCAACAGGTGGTCAAATTAGGGTTTGATTTTAAGTCTGTCTCCCAAACCAGGATGCATTCCACACTGCCTGCACCAGTGTGTGTTGTGAGCTGGGGAGTAGCCATAGCACATGTGGCTGCTAAGGATTCCAAAGAGCTTTTGTTTATGTAATGTGGTAGATTCAATTATATACTCTAACAAGAGGCATGCTCTTTTATTTTAAGGCATGTTCTTAATCTTAATTTGTGTTCTCGTGTGTGTAAACCCACTTTTAGATAGGACCCTTTGAAGATATAGTATCAGTTAAGGTGTAGACTCATTGGTGAATAGGATCTCCTAAGATTGTATTTAGTTTGACAAACAGAGTTAGTAGGGGCCATAATCCATACTACTGGAGGCCTTATAAAAAGTCAGAAGTCAGAGATAGAAACAGGAGGAGACAAAGGACATTGTCATGTGATACAAGGCAGGGACACAAACGGGGACTGTGGGAAGCCAGCACCAGAACACTACTGGGGAGATGCCTGGCTTGCCAATGCCTTCATTTTGAACTCTAGCCTCCAAAACTATAAGCCAATAAATTTCTGTAGTTAAGTCATCCAATGTTTGGTGTTTGTCATGTTAGTCCTGGCAAACTAAGACATGTGGGTTATATCTTTAAATATATGCTGCATTGGAAGTTAACATTGAGACAATTTTATAATGCAGAACTACTCAAACATACATTCCATTAGCCTTCAGAGCAATAATGTCATCACACATCACGTAGCATCTGGAAGTCTCCACTATAAACTCATGAAAAATGTGTCTTAGTATCATAAAAATTTTTTGACCTTGTGGTCCCTCAGAAGCATCTTGGGGGCTTCTGTGGCCCCCCCACCACACTTTGGGAACTAATTCAAGAGCAGATAGGCAGGTCTGGAAATCCAAGGCTCCTAGCCAGGTCCTGGAGCTATAGGAGAGATCTTCTAGCAGAAGCCCCCACAGACCCACTGAGGCATGTGGCCTCAGACTTCCCTCACACGCTCTCAGAGGCCCTGTCATGGTCAGTTAAATGTGTCAACTTGGCCAGGTGGTGGAACCCGTTTGTCTAGGTGGGCAAGTGCTGGCGTATCTGTTATTATGAAGACATTTCATAGAATTAAATCACGCTTATGTCAGCTGCATCCATAGCTGATTCCATTTATAATCAGCCAAGGGGAGTGTCTTCTGCAATGAGTGATGCTTAATCTATTCACTGGAGGCCTTTTAAGGAGGATTCAGAAGAGACAGACTCTATGCCTCGGCCGGCGAGCCTTGCTGTGGAGTTTGTCCAGACCCTTCAATGGAGTCATCAGCTTCGCAGCCTGCCCTATAGATTTTGGACTCTATTCTCTCATGATTACGTGAGACACTTTTATAAATTTTAAATATCTAAGGATATTTCCTGCTGATTCTGTTTCTCCAGAGAACCCTAACTAATACAGTCCCTGTTTCCACCCCTACACAATTCTGTACCTGCATAGCATCTCACTTTGGGCTTGGAATGTGTGTGTGCAAGCGTGTGCATGCATGTGCTGGGCATACTACCAATGACATTTGCTGCAGCATGTTCTGAAAGGTGTGTAGTGGTTGAGAATGTGGTCATAGTAGGGCTGCAACTCACAGGGCTCTGGAAAGCTTTAGCAGAGCTATTCAAGTTGGGCATTCATACACTAACATATATATATATATGCACTCATACATACAATTATAGAGAGAGTGATTATGTGTGTGTATATATGTCTTTTATTATTATTTTTTAACTTGACGAGTGGGTACCTTTTAACTAATTTGTTTCAAGCTAGAGGCAGCTCTGAAGTAAAGTGATCAGGCACACTCTTTAGGAGGAAAACTCTGGCAGCTAATGTGTGTCAAATGGTTTGGAATGGTGAGAGGCAAGCATTGAGTAGATCAGTTAAAAAGAATGTAGCTCGGAAAAATTAAATTAGTTAGGGTGGTTTATTTGTGTAGATTAACCTAATAGCTATATAGACCCTGAAGATTAGTCAGATTTGTAAACTGATATGGAATATAAAGTTGGGAATTCTCTGACAATTCCAAGTTCATTTTCTCAGCCTTAAGTTTACATTATCCTTTAGTTTTTCCATTTAACTACATGTATAATTCATTACCCCCCCCAAAAATTTCCCGTGGCTAACCTATCTGCTGTTAACCCTAAGGGACTTTTTGTACTTTGGATCTGCTTTTGAATCTTAAACACATTTTGCTTGTTTCAGCACAGGAAACAGTCACAACAATGTTACCATTTATCTCCAATGACCTTCATGGGCTTAGTGATTGATCTGAAGATAAATGAAAATTGAGAGCGAGCTACATATTCATGACAGATCACAGGCTTGTTTACGTTGCAAGCTCGGCTTTGTAAAGTACATCACATACACCCACTGCCATCCTTGGTGCGTCCAGTCACTATGCATTACGGGGAGGACTTAAGGCATCCTCTGGGAATGAGCAAAAGTAGGAAAGCTGTGAAGTCCAGGTAGTATGCCACTTTTACCAATTACATGGCATTTAAACATTACTGCTCTCTTTCTAGACTTATTAAAATGGAATTCTATCGAGGAGAAAATTTTACATTTATTTGAAAAAGAAAAAGGTATACTTTGTATTTGTAAACAATGGTCTCTTTTTGTCTTGTTTACATTGAGGAAGAGATGTTGTGTAGTTTCCCCCTCTGTATTGCAAAGGGTCGTGCTACAGAAGGTAACTGTGACTATGTTACACAGTTAACTACTGTAAATTTTATCACTACAGGGACCCGATTTTCCCCCATACTCTTCTCTGCATCCATGTGCCATATTATGAAGGACACCAATCAGCATGTAATAAATGACAATAAGTGAATGAAAACTATTTTGCCCTTTCCCCATAATTGTATAAATGGAATAATATATATTATAAGAACTCAGCATCTCAGAATTTAAAAATAACAGTTAAAACTCAGGAAAAGATGTGACTGCTGTAAGAGCTTACAATCTAGGAACCTTTACAATAAGCCATATTGAACATTCTTAATTGTCCATTGCCCAATCTCTGACCACTTTCTATCCCCTGATAACCTATGCTCTCAAATTCAATTCTCAGAGTTTGCAGATTACGTTATCATTTGTTTACTCTTATGAAGGTATGCAGGACAGTGCTGGAGAGTTCTTACCCTTGGTTTTGTGGCAGAAGGATATTTCTGGACCCCAGACTTTTCCCAGTGGCCTGAAGGCTTGAGGCTGCCATGGTTATCTCAGCTCTTGAGTTCCTTGGTACAGAGCAAACACACCTGGGGCTGTCCATCAAGAAGAGTCTTCAGAATGAAGTTGTGAGGCATGCAAGTAGGTGAATAATCCTTGAGGATATTATATTGAGGGAAATAAGCCAGAATCAAAAAGCGAAATATTGCAAAATATTCACGAAATATCCATATTCATGATAACTGTAATCTGCAAACTCTGAGAATTGAATTTGAGAGCATAGGTTATCAGGGGATAGAAAGTGGTCAGAGATTGGGCAATGGACAATTAAGAATGTTCAATATGGCTTATTGTAAAGGTTCCTAGATTGTAAGCTCTTACAGCAGTCACATCTTTTCCTGAGTTTTAACTGTTATTTTTAAATTCTGAGATGCTGAGTTCTTTTTATATAACCTGGTCATTCCCTGGAATTTCGTATATCTGTGAGACTCAGAGTTAGAGTTCTCCGCCCCTGAAAGTCAGCATTAGCAACTGTTAAAGAAGCTAAAAAAGAGACCAGACTTCAGTTAGAGATATGAATGAAGCTGATCTGGTTAGGACTAAGATAAATCAGAATACAGGGTAAAGGATGAAACAGGCTATATTTTAAAACTTCAACTTCTGTGTGAGACTAAAGGAAGAGATACTTATTTGGTACAAAATTTGTATTTTCTGTAGCACACCAAATTAATTTGTATGATCAGTTTATTCAAACAACATAACTACATGCCTTGAATAAAGAATGGGATCTTGTTATTTTGTACAGGTCAGTGTGATGTCCTGATACATCCCACAGTAATTTGGGCAGAAAATAAAAAATGTTTGCAAAGTCCTCTTGAGGGACTTGGGGAAAATGTGGAAATATTAAACTTCCCCACCTGGAGAGTTCCTGCTATTCTCACAGGCATTAGCGGTTCCCAGTTTAATAAACCAAGCCCTCACTCTTGGGGCTTGCCCTTATGAAATTTATTCCTGCAAAGGAGAAGCTAAGATTACTTATAATTATGCCTATGAGTCACCCCCAGAGAACCTCAGTTGTTGCTCAGATGTGGCTTCTCTCTCTTGGCCAACTCTGCAAATAAACTCACTACCCCACTGCCCTTGACATGGGACATGACTCCCAGAGGTGTAAATCTCCCTGGAAATGAGGAATATGACTCCCAGGGGTAAGTCTGGACCTGGCATTGTGGGATTGAAAAGGACTTCTTGACCAAAAGGGGGAAAAGAAATGAAGCAAAATAAAATGTCAGTGGCTGAGAGATTTCAAATAGAGTTGAGAGGTCATTCTGGGGGTTATTCTTTTGCATTATATAGATATTCCTTTTCAGTTTCCAGTGCATTGGTATAGCTAGAGGAAAATACCTGAAGCTGTTGAACTGTAATCCAGTAGCCCTGATACTTGATGATTGTATAACTATATCAATTACTTCTGCGGTATGACCGTGTGATTGTGAAAACCTTGTGACTGATACTGCCTTTACCAAGTATATGGGCAGAAGAGTAAGAAGATAAAGACAAAAAAATAAATAATGGAGGGGGATAATGGGTGGCGGGCAAGAGAGTCTTCAACCATCCCTGAAAGGCAGCCTAGGGTTTAGAAGCTCTATGGTCCTATGACTTAACTCAAGCAAGGGGCACAATTGTTTGACAGAGTCTTGGAGAGGGTATGCCAGTATTTAATGACAAGAACAAAGTGTTAATCCATTTGTTGCCAGACTCTTTTACCTTTAATCGTTGTGTTAGTTTGCAAGCTGTTGGAATGCAATATACCAGAACTAGAACAGCTTTTAAAAAGGGGAATTTAATAAGTTACAAGTTTACAGTTTGAAGGAAGTGAAAGTGTCCAAATTAAGGGACCAACAAGAGGTACCTTCACTTGAGAAAGGTCAGGTACCCCTCTATCAGCTGGCAAGTTATGTGGCTGGCATCTGCTCGTCCCTTGTTCCTGGGTTCCATTGCTTTCAGCCTCTGTTCCTGTGGGGGGGGGGTCCTCACTTTGGTTCTCTGGGACTGGCTTTCAACTCTTGGCTTCTCTTGGCTCTCTCCAGGTTCTGGCTTGCTTAATTTATGGCAATTTATGCTGGGTTCCAAGCATCTCTGAACATCCATGTCTCTGTTCTCCACATGTCCACATTTGTGTGAGCTCTGCTGTGAAGTTTCTGTTGGCTCTGAGGTTTCTGTCATTTCTAACTCTCTCCAAAATATTTCCTCTTTTAGAGGATTCCAGTAAACTAATCAAGACCCACTGGAATGGGTGGAGTCACATCTCCATCTAATCATAGGCCACACCCACTCATGGAGGTAATCTAATCAAAAGTTTCCAACCTACAGAATTGAATCTCATGGAGATAATCTAACTCAAAGTTTCCAACCTACAGTATTGAATCAAGGTTAAAAGAAATGCCTGCTCCCACAAGATTGAATCAGGATGAAGACATGGCTTTTCTGGGGTACATAATATTTTCAAACCAGCACAATCATCATGATTTTACCACGTTTATTGCAAAGAGGAAGGAGAAATAGACTTGTGCCAATCAGCCAGATGGAGAGTTCTCAGTCTAGCCCCAAATCCCTTTCATAGTCCTACCCTGGTCCTCTTCTAGTTCTTTTGGCTGCAGAATGAAAATTGGTTATCTTTGTTACCATGTACAAAGTACTATTTGTTAGTCTAAGTGATAGCAGGAGAGGTGGAACGTAGAACCTGGTGGAAAGATAAGAGGGAGGATGCAGCAGGAAATCAAGACAAACAGTTGCATTGGGCCATGAGGGGAGCAAGGCAGGATATAAGCATTCACACACAGACTGTAAAACAGGACTGTCCCAGTTTGAATCCTGGCGTCACCGTTTTTTTAGATGGTGATCTTGGGCAAGTTCCTTAACTTCTTTGTGCCTCAGTTTCCTTATCTGTAGAAAGATATTGATAGAATTGTTGTGATGTTTAAATGAGTTGATCCTATGTAAAATGCTTGAGTCTCTCTCACACGGTAAGCACATTTTAAGTATTAGTGACAAAGTTGATGATGATTTTGACAATGGTTTATCTACTGGATTTTTACATATATTGGGAGAAGTCTTTGAACATACTGGTGTTGTCATGCCCCTTTCCCAACGTCCCTCTTGGTTCCATCTCTGACAGTTTGAGCATCTTGAGTCTACCCCTTCAACCCCAGCTCAGAAGGGGAAACTCTTCCTGCCCCTCATAACCTAGAATGTATATGGGTTTCCTTCAGTGAGATATAAAACTGTACCCATTCATCTCTGCTTAGCTAATGTACCATTTTTTCCCCAGTATCTTCTTTACTGACTTAAGACTGTTTACTCTATGACTTGGACAACCACTGTATCAAGAATCTGACTCCTCTGCTCACATTAGACCTCCTGAACGTTGTGCCTGCCTGGAGTCCTGGTGCACCTCAGATTGGTATTTGGACTGGAGCCAGTTCTTTGGCAACTTTTTCTGTTCTTACTGGTTTTTCAGTCTTCGCCTCAGATGAGCCTGCTCTCAGTGGGCTGCATGGCTGGGCTGTACCATTCATGACTCGGTGACTTCACTCATATTAATTACTTTGGATTTCGTTTCCTGTCATCTCTGCAAGTCAATTTCCTACATATCAGCCAAGTCCTATCTCATTTGCCATCTTCCCGGCAAAACCTACTGATATTCTGTTTTTTTTCCCACACCCTGCCCTGTAACATCTTATGATGCAAAGTTAAACTCCTGGGGTAGGTGATGAGTGTTTCTAATAAGAACAGATAATTCCATGTAGAATGCAGCAGAAAATAGATCTACCTAACCCACAACCTATGACTCCAACAGTGAAATTTTTCTGAAAAAACAAAGCAAAACAAAACAGTAATGTAGATTTCTCTTAATTAGTTTTTCTAAAAAGCTATTCTCTTAGATGCTTACAGAAATATCCTTAATGAAGCCTTCTGAATTTCCCAACCATGATAAATATATTCTTTCATATATGAGGTCATGTTATATTTGTCTTTATGATCCCAGCACCCAGCAAAAAGCCTGGCACATAGTTGGAGCTCAGATGTTTGTTGAGTGAATAAATATGTTTCTCAAAGTACATCTTTTCCTTTCTACCCCAATGCTTTAGGGTTGGAAAACTACTTTATATAAGAACGACACTAATTTGTGTTTTTGAACCCTCCAGACTAGCTATTACTCTAGGATTTATTCCATGACCATCAGAGAGCAGTGATAGACAGAGAGGGAAGAATATAAGCAGAGTAAGTATTGATTAAGAGCCAAGTGTAGTGTTCCTTCAGTTACCAGCTGAGATAAGGTGGAAGGAAATGTGGGAGGGAATCTAGACTTTGTGTGTCCTGCTGTTTATAAAATGTGGGGATGTAAATGATTCTTCTGAATGCCTTAAATCTTTTAGCCATGAAATTCAGTGTACTCACAGCAATGTGCATGATTGGGGTTACTATTTTTGAGGGGTAAGTTAGAAATACATTTGAGCTCCACATATCTTACTGAGACTCAGAAGATGCTTTTTTATTCTTTTTCAATTTATACAAAAATTATTCTACTCTTGCAAGTATTTAAAAAATTTCATGCCAAATTTCTATTTATTTAATTAGCTTTAAAGGTTTGGCATAAATAGAACCAATAGAAATATAGTACGCAGAAGTGATACTACTGTTCCCTCCACCAAAAGAGGCTCCATTCCAGATTCCTTTAGCATCTAGTTTTGTTTATTTCAATGATCACTGAAATATTTCAGTAAAGACAAGAAACATGCAGAATTTTATGAATTCCAGTACTTAGAGCCTATGATACTTAGTAAACATTAATCAGGGTGGAAATTTTAGATGTTAAAAGGAATTTTTAAAATACTTTAGAAAACTATAGCATAGAATATGTCTGCTACCAACAAGTGGAGGTTAGGGAAATGGAAGTGGTAGGCAGGGACTGAGCTGACCATACTTAGAATGGATTCAGTTCGTTATGACGTTTTCTACAAGTCTTATGGACCTATCTTACAATTTCTGGTACTTTTTTCTCAAGATCTTCATAATGTCATAATTTAAAAGATTGTGTCATATAATTGTCATCAGAAATATTTTATTTTCCCCCAAATAAAGGTGATTAAATTAAAATCCATGAAATTCTGTTCTGGTTAACAGGTTTCTAGATTGAACAATTTTTTAAGAGTTTTAAGATCAGAAATTCCAGTTTATATAGAGTTTTCTGGCTGATAAAATAACATGTCACAGCTTTTTAATTGTACTGGCTTCTGGTGGAAACTTATGCTGTGTTAAGTTATCACAGTTTTCAATTAGTGGCCTTGAAAGTGAATATGAAATGCACTCTTTTAGAACCACTGACTTAAGATAAGGATAAAAAGTAATTCAGTAAGAAGATATAGGAACCAATCAGTTTTCCATCAAACATTGACATAATGTTTGAGCACTGGTCAATTAAAAAAAAAGATTTATTTTTGTTGACTAGTGTTTCATAAATGATTAAATAAAAATTATAGAAGTGTTTATATGTGTATATCATTTTATATGTGATAGAAATATAACAGGATATTTAATTGGAAGTTTAGATGGAAATACTGAGATCCAGAAGATACCAGTGCCAGAAGTTTTCAAACAATTTCAAATTTGGTGACCAGGAACTGGTTAGGTTGATTCATCTACACTGAACATATGAAAGAGTTGGGTTGTCAGAGTTGAAGGAGAACTGTGCAGAGGATTTCTTTGAAGAGAATCCCCTTTACCTCTCCCCCTCCCCCTTTAGGTCACTAAACAGTTCTTAGGCAGTGTTTAAAATGACCACATGTACTTTCCTCTCACAGTGTTTGGTCACAATTGGTTGCAATGCCTGGATTAAGCAATTTGGCTTTTTCAAGAGTTAAATAAATTTGTTTACCAGTTATGGTTTGTTTCCATTACGTAGATATTTATTTTACATTGTAAAATTTTATGGATTATTTATGACTCTAAGCAGCTGTAAGGTGAGTGAACTATGTGCAATGGAAAATGATTACCTTGTAATTAGCAACTGCTTGTAGAATGATTCAACTGCACATTTGGCAGGCCATGAAATATTTGCTAACAGAGTATCAAGTACACTCATGTCTTAAGTGATGAGTGTAAGAATCTCAGTATGCCCTGATCAGTTTCAATGTCAAATCCCTCTGATAACAAGAACATTACTGACATGTAAACTATGTATTCATTCAAACAGGAGAAACACAGTTTTCTAAAGAATCCACTTGGTTGCTAGTACTTTCCCAGCTTGTGAAATGAGCAAAATCATGAGTGAAAGGGTTTTCATAGCTTGTGGACTTCTTGTACCATTTCCTATGTGTTATATGTTATGAATTCATCTCTTCCCCTTATTACAGCACCTCTTTTCTTCCCCTTTAAAGAAGTATAAAGTCTCTTATCTAGAGTAGATACCTATTTGATAGATAAATCTGGCTTAGACATGCATTGCAAAGATTTACTTAATTACTGCAGAATGTGTTTGGAATGTCCAACTCTATAGCAAACTTGAGAAATTTCAGGCCAAATGCATACATTTTCTATAATGTCAGAAGAAAAGGGAAACATTGTATAAAAATGTATAAGGATATGAAGGACAGCAAAAGTGCAATTAATTAGAACACTTAGTAGGAAATGAACTTGGAATGGAGGATCTTATATGTTAGGTACAGATGTATGTATTTTATTCTGTGGATATTAAGAGCTACAAAGAGAATGACATAATCAGTTTTTAAAAACTTTTTATTTCGAAATAATTATAGATTTACAGGAAGGTGCGAAGAAATGTACCGGGAAGTCCCATGCACTCTCTACCCCTCCTCCCTCAATGTTAACATCTTCTAACTATAGTACAATATTTAAACCAGGAAACTGACATTGGCACAATCAACAGGGCTTATTCAGATCTCGCCTGCTATCCATGCACTCTGTGTGCCTATCTATGGCTCCCTGCAATTTTATCACGTGTAACTTCATGTAACCACCACCACAATCAAGATTCTTAAGTGTACCAGCACCACAGACTCCCTCGTGCTACCCCTTTGTAGCCATGCCCATACACATACCTCTCCTGGCAATCACTAATCTGTCCTTAATCTCTAGAATTATATCACTTTATAAATTATACATAAATGGAATCATGCAGTATGTATCCTTTTGAGTTTGGCTTTTCTTACTAGGTATAATTCCCTTGAAGTTCACTCAAATTGTTGCATGTGTCAATAGTTTGTTCCTTTTTATTGTTGAATAGTATTTGTTAGGGAAATCACAGACCCCTGTCGCGTGGCCATCACCCAGCCCTCACCTACCCCCACTTCCTTCTCTGGGGAAGTCACACACCAGCCTCTGGCCTTCTGCTACCTCCACTTCTTTTTCTATTGTGCAGCATTCCACGACTTGGAGGAGATGTTAAGTCCAAAGAAAAGGCCATGCTAGTGGAATGGCTTCCTCCCCCCAAGGCGGATGAAAACCACTCAAACAGGATAACTGTTGTCTCTCTTCTCCAGTGCAAAGTGGGGTGTGTGGGGAGCGTCCATCTACCAGCCCTGATTAGGAGCAGTTTTGGTCACCCTGGGAGACCGGCCATGATGGGACTTCTTCCCCTTTTCTTTTGTGATCTTTGTGCTAAGTAAGTGACGAAAAGATAATTTGCCCTTTCTGGACCCTTTATTCTGTGTAAGTAATAAAGGGGTTATTTGCTGACAGTTTCTGTTGTGCCCTGAATCTGTGTTCCCATGACACACTGTTGTAGCAGCTCTCTCCACAATATTCTGTGGTATGATGAAACCACAGTTGGTTGAAACTCTCACCTATTAAGGGCATTTGGGTAGTTTCCAGCTTTTGGCTATTATGAACTAAGCCGTATGAACATTCTTGTACAAGTTTCTGTCTGAAAATAAGTTTTCATTTCTCTGGGAGAAAAGCCCAAGGGAATAATTGCTGGGTCATATGGCAATTCCAATTTTAATTTAAAAAGGAATGGCCTTCAGCGGGGCACAGGGGTTCAGCAGGCAAGAATGCTTGCCTGCCATGCCAGAGGACCCGGGTTTCGATTCCTGATGCCTGCCCATGTAAAAAAAAAAAAGAATGGCCAGACTATTTTCCAGAGTGGTTCTAACATTTTATATCCTTACTGGCTTTTGGCATTATTATTATTATTATTATTTTTATTTTAGCCATTCTAATAAGTGGGTAATGATTTCTCATTATAGTTCTAATTTGTATTTCTCTAATGGCTAATGATGTTAACCATCTTTCCATGTGATTGTTTGCCATCTGTATATCGTCTTTGGTGCAATGTCTTTGCATGTCTTTTGATCATTTTTCTAGTTGGATTGTTTGCTTTTCTAATGTTGAGTTTTGCGAGTTCTTTATATATTCTACTCCAAGTCCTTTGTCAGATATGTGATTTTCAAACATTTTCTCCCAGCCTATAATTTGTCTTTTCCTCCTCTTAACAGGGTCTTTTGCAGAGCAAAAGTTTTATTTTCAATGGAGTCCAATTTATCCATTTCCCCTTTTATGTATTATGATTTTGGTGTTGTCACATGAAAGGCAACATAATGTTTGTGGCCAATTAATTCACAGGTTCAGATTCGTGGATAATACAGATTACATTGATATAAAAACAGATTTTATTAGGGAAGTAATTAAAAAAATAATTAAAGCATACTAATTAAAAGAGTCTTTAAAATTAAAGCACATTCACACTACCAGATAAGATGGCACCAACACCTGAAGAGAAGTGTGGAGAGTTTTAGAAGTAGTATTCCAAGTCTCATTAGTAAAAATCCACAGCAGTTTTGGAGATAGCATTCAGAGGCTCCGTAGTTAAAATCCATAGCTGAATGTAGAATTCTGATGAGATGCTCTCGTAAGAGTCATCTCTCCCTTCTTCTTTTCCTTTCTCCTCTTTCTTTCTTCTTTTTCTTCATAAGATTCTCCTCTCTCTCTCTTACTGCTTGCAGTTTTTATGATATTTTTACACAATAGTGGCTGAATTCCCATTAGTTTACCTGCCCAGGCCCAGTTTGGTCCTCTGGGAACTGGTTAGGAGATGAGGGGAGCTTCCTGGGACCTAGATATCTTTATTAAAGTACACCTCCTTCCGGGACGAGAGGCAATCCTCCCAGCTAGGGTGCACATTTCAACTGTTTCTTACCCAGGTCATGCAATGGCAACATCAGTTTTCCCAGCTAGAGTGCACATTTTAGCTGTTTTTTTTTTTTTTTTTTTTTTTTTACCAAGGTCACGTAATGGCAACATCAATTGAACAGAACAGACTCTACACATTTATCTTTCCCTTACATTCGGCCCTTAGAGTCTGATTTATTCATGATGTAAGCCATGGTCATTTTGGGGGTAAATTTAGTTTAAACATATATTTCATTTAAATACAGGACAGAGCATTAAAATATCTTTATAATTCAGGTATTTACATAATTTAAACATTACTTGGCTGGTATAACAAGAGTATACATTAAGAACAGATCCACTTACAGCAATAGCACTTTAGATTAATGGACTAAACCACCTGGTCTGGGGCAGGAAAAGGATGATTTCCCATCTAGTACAGTATTCTTAGATTAAGAGATCAAACCACCGGGTCTGCGGCAAGAAAAGAAACATCACCCAGCCAGTACAACATTCACAAAACAAACAAGAAATATCACCCAGGTTCACACAGTTTGGAGCACCCAGTACAATATGTTAGGAGGCAAAAAAACACATTACCCAGCCGGTACATTTATGCTAGGTACCCTGGTCTGGGGCAGAAACAAATACATAAAGCATTGCCCAGTCAGTACAGCATTCTTATACCCTTCTTTTGCCATGGTATTCTCTTGCTATAGCATCTCAGATCAATAGAATTCTCTTAAAGGTTTGACAAAGAGTACAACAACAGGAGAACAGGAAACAAGGTAGAATCAGAGAGGCTGTTATACCGGCTAATGTCATTAACATTGAACACCAAGGACCAGTGAGAGGTGCCAACCTTAACTGCAAAGGGCCTTGGGGAAGGGTGTGTATAACCTTTACTTCCTCATCTATTTCTTGTAAGGCATTTTCAACAGAATCTTAATTATCAGATAAATATATATATATCTTAATATATATATATATTCAACATGCTATATGTATAACAGCATGAGTTCTTTTTTGAACAGTTGTTAGATTTAGACAAGTCCATTTCTGTGCAGTGGTTGATGTTATTCATTACAGAAGTCCCTCAGCTGCATCAGTTGGGACAGCACAGATACAGCAGTGAGAGGTGTTATGTGCTTGGGCATAGGTCTGAGTTCACGATGGACTAGCAGTCAACCATTCAGCTGAAGATAATGAACACTGCAACATACTTATTTATGAGGAAAAAGTTGATTAACAGGCAAATATTTTAATTCCTTCTTTTTAGCATAGTCATTAGCATTGTATTATTATTTCCTTCTGCTATTCTTTGGTGGCCCTTCACCAGTCTTGATGGTGTTTCTTTATTCAGACTTTAGAGCTAATTTTGATAAGTGGAGAAATCCTCCTGCACAAATTGTTACATTAGGAGCATGATTTAGCTTTTCCCAGTTTCCTTTTTATAAGGAATAATTATTAATTGCCCTTAACATGGGAACCATCGTCACTTTGGATTTGTAAAAGGGAATCCATAATATAATAGCTAAAGTTTTACAAGTATTTCTTTGGGTGGCAAATTTTCTTTGGGAGGCAACAAGCACTCCAGAGTAGGTGTCTATACACGTGCATATGTATTGAGTCAATTTGCCATATTGAAGCAGGGAGTGTTCCTTGTGCCAATTCCCGTTACTATTTTCAGTCTTATTTGTAAAGCATCTTTTTTTTTTTTTTACAAATTTTACATTGATTTTTAATCTGAATTAAAATAGAAAAAGGTAAATTAATCCTTCTGGCTTATGCCCACCTGCGCATAGCTTGTGTGCCTAAATGTTGCATCCATAGTGTGAGAGCAGAGTCTTCTTCAGTAATAGTATTTACAGCAGTTTTTGCCAAGGCATCTGCAGTAGCATTATACTCACATTCAGGTGAATTTAGGATTAAGTAGGCATCTACATGAAAAACAGATACATTAGTATGTTGAACAATTTCCAATATTTCTTCCCATCATGTTATTCCTCATAATTCCCTTCCTTGTATTTCTCAATTATTCTGTTTCCAGATAGGCATTTAAATACTTGATCATTGGTCACTGTTTATGAATCATTATATAAACTGAGAAAGTCTGGTTAAACAAATCATTATTCTGTTGTTTAATATTATATAAAAAAAATCAATTACTGACAGAAGGTTAGAAAATGTCTTAATTTTCATAACTTTCTTTAAACATTTTTTATGCAATCTAAAACATATTAAATAAACCTTATTTTTGGCACTTCATTTTTTTAACAAAAAGATGTCCTTTAGAGTTTGACTTTGAGAAAGGAAAATGTTAAAAATCATTAGGTTTGAAACAATGTTTGGTTCCTTTAACTAAAGCTGAGGGAAAAAAAAGTTAGTCTTTTCAAAAAGTGAGATGACTCATTTTTCTTACACAGCCAAGGACATGATAAAGTTAACAAGATAAAGTACAAGAAGTTATTTTGATGAAACAGACTCTGCTTTTTATACTGATTATTTATAAAAGACATAACTTTTCACTAAAACAGGCCAACCATCCAAGAAAACTTTGTCACTTTAACAGAGAGAAAATGAAATTTTAGTCTTACATCAGTATATTATTTGATACTAAAGCATTTAAAAATTTATAGATAGACCCATTAAATGTTTCTTGACTTTGACCATAACTTTCTTTTCCACAAACCTTCAGCAACTTACTATGTCTATTCAGGCTTTGTCTTACATTTTCCTTATTCTATAACAGCCATTTATTTTATCTTAGGACAAAACTACTCTCTTTTTTCCTTTTAATAAAAACATACCCTGTGGGTCACGTTGACTCAGCAGGCAGAGTTCTCAATTCCCGGTGCCTGCACATGCAAAAAAAAAAGCTAAAACCAAAAAACACATCCTTTATATCCTTCATACTTAAGTTGTTATTTCAAGCATGCAAACACATCCTTTATATCCTTCATACTTAAGTTGTTATTTCAAGCATGCAATTACCATCAAAATTAAATTTGTTAGAATGTCAAATGATTAAAATGTTTTAGTCAATGCATATTTGAAACATCAATATAAAATTTTTACATATGAATTAATGGCACATATTAAGACAGGAGCTTTTTCAAAGTAAACAGATTTTTTTTTTAACTTAAAAGTAAAGAAAAACTGTAAGTAAAGAAAAACTTGCAAGCAAGAAGCTTCTCAATATTAAACAGCTTCCCCAGTTCAAAAATAGGAAATGTAAAACCAAAGGGGAGCCACAGATTTGGAGTTACAGATAATGGGGTTTGGCCTAATCCCTTTGTCTGAAAGAAAGGGACTAAATTAGGGTTCAGAGGTGCTGAGGGCGCTGGATGCAGGTCTTCTGCCTCGCCTGGAGTAAGAGCATTATTAGTATTCATTTTACAGTTATTAAGTGGTTTACATTTTTCTTTATACATTCTCTTTATCTCATTATTTGGCAAACTGTTAATGCTTTCTTCGTTGATCCCAGCTTCCAGCAGGCTTGGAACATGTCTCGTGGGAAATCTTGTTACTGGTATTAGGGAACCGACTCCCATTGTATTTCGTGGTCTCTCCTCCTGTAGTCCAGTCTCCTAGGTCTTCCAGCTCTGCCATTTTATCTAAGACTTTGTTAAGTGGATTGCCTGTTTCTCCTAATAATAAAGTCACTGTTAAATGTTTATATTCTGGAGGTGCTGTCTTAATGATAGCATTTCTTTGTAAGGCACTGACAGTGAGGAGGTGGTATGTGTATCTCCTGATACAATTGCTGACTTCATAGCATCCTCTTTCAGTCTCTGCACAGCATCTTGCAAAGTATACCAGGGTCAATTGCTTTGTGGCCACATAGTGTCAGTAGGGTATTGTTTATTACACCCCTGTGCAGCCACTGCCAGCAAGTTAGAACTTTCTCCTGCCTGCTGACTAAACTCTTGAAGAGCAGTCTGTATAAGGGGATTGGTGCTAATTCCTATAAATTTCACACAATTAGCATTATCCAACACCACTCCTTCAGCCCCTGTATCAGCAATTCTAACCATCCAGGTAATTAATGGCCCACCAGTTCTCTGAGAGAAACATCCAAGAATGTTAGTTATTTCTTGTTGAGTAAAATCTTCTATAGTTGTTTTGAAGGTAACGTGATCACCCTGCTTCTCTTCCTTTCACCTTTGTATTGGGTGAACTCCCATTTTTGGAAGACATTTACTCTTTTCCTTCTGACAGACTTTCTCATCTTTTTCATCATCTTCTGTCTCATTTCACACATCACCATCCCACTTATCAGGGTCCCGATCAGCAGTGGCAGTGGCTAGAACCATATGTACTTTCTTTTTGTTCACTTTTCCTCGTCTCTTCTTATGTTTGTATTGGGCCACACGGACTGCGGCTTTTTTAGCTACTGACCGATAATTACAGACTTGATTTTCCAAAATAAAATTTTGATTCTGCAGCATAGATAGTTTTCCCTGCAGCTTTGCCAATTCCTTTTCATAATTAATCTGTTCAGAAATTGCTTGGTTTCTCTGCTTACACATTTTTCTAACTGCCGTTAATAAAGCCCATCCTCGTCTACACATTACAGTCATTTCTTTCCTTTTTTCTAATGGAATGTTTTCTAGACACAAAGTAACTTGAATAGGCTCTCCCTGTTTAATTCTATTCCCTCAATCTTTTTTTTTTTTTTTTTTTTTTTTTTTTTTTTTAAAGAGAAAGGGAAGGAAAGACAGAGAAGGAAGGAAGGATGGAAGGAAGGAAGGGAGGAAGAAAGGGAAACATTTTTAAACATTTTCTTGTTTTATTATATTTTGTTTGTTTGTTTGTTTTTTACATGGGCTGGGGCCGGGAATCGAACCGGGGTCCTCCGGCACGGCAGGCAAGCACTCTTGCCCGCTGAGCCACCGCGGCCCGCCCTATTCCCTCAATCTTCATAGGGTCCCGTGCATTTTGCCCATTCCTTTGCAAATGAGGAGTAAGGTAAATTATCCCATCTTGGGATTTCTTCATTCTTTACTTTGACTGTAGAGGATTTTTCCAAAAATGACATTATCCTCTCAATCGATGTCCAAAGCTTATGTCCCACTATTAATCTATCTCAAGTAAATCTTGAAGAGGGCTTACTGACTTAAAAATTCCAAAATGTCTTATAACATTAGAAAGTACAAACCAGGGAGAAAAAAAATGTTCAAATCCAAAACATTCTGCATACAAAAAAGGACAAGAAACTGGCAACTTCAAATCTATCAAGAATGGTCCTAATAAAGCATTACAATATTCAGAAGAACATAGTCCATATTTTCTGCACAACTTTTCTAAAGCTTATCTTATTGATACTCACCACTACGAAGCCATGCTGAAATGCGAATCCTGCTCACAGTGCTAATTTTGTTGCACAAAAGGCAACATAATATTTGTGGCCACTTAATTTATAGGTTTGGATTTGTGGACAATACAGACTTCAGTGATATAAAAACAGATTTTATTAGGAAAGTAATTAAAAATAATTAAAAGATAGTAATTAAAAGAGTCTTTAAAAATAAAGCATATTTACATCACCAGATAATATGGCACCAACACCTGAAGAGAGGCGTGGAGGGTTTCAGAAGTAACATTCCAAGTCTCATTAGTAAAAATCCACAGCAGTTTTGGGGACAGCATTCAGAGTCTCCTTAAAATCCGTAGCTGAGCATAAGATTCTGATGAGGTGCTCTCCCTCTCTCATTGATTCTTCTCTCCCTTCTTCTTTTCCTGTTTCTCCTCTTTCTTTCTGCTTTTTCTTCATAAGATTCTCCCCTCTCTCTCTCTTACTGCTTGCAGTTTTTATGGTATTTTTACACAATAATGGCCAAATTCCAATTAGTTTACATGACTGGGCCCAGTTTGGTCCTCTGGGAATTGGCTAGGGGATGAGAGGAGCTTCCTGGGACCTAGATATCTTTATTAAATGCACCTCCTTTCAGGAGGATAGCCAGTCCTTCCAGCTAGAGTGCACATTTCAACTGTTTCTTACCAAGGTCACATAATGGTAACATCAGTTGAACAGAACAGACTCTACAAATTTACCTTTCCCTTACAGGTGTCAAGGATATGATCAGCTTTATATTTGAGAATATCGAGGGTGAAAAGAAAAGCATTAATCATAGCTAGATAGTTGCAAGGCTACTGCAACAGTCCAAGTGAAAAGACAGTGTCAGCGGCACTGGAGAGAAGGGGGTAGGCTGTTCCATTAGGTACTAGACCTAACTATATGATCAATTATATGCAAAAGGTAAGGGATAGTAGGTGATGTTCATGGTTTTGGTTTGGGTAAATGAGTGGATAGTTTTGCCATTAATGAGCATCATGGCATGAAGGAAGTGTAGGTTTGAGAGATGAGGTCAGGGTGGGCAAAACTCGAGTTTAGAGACAGTGACTTCAGGTGCCTCTGGGACCTTGGGGGAAATATTTAGTTGGCAGTTAGAAAGGTGGGTCTTGATTTGAGGTGAGCTCTCAGAACTGAAGGGTCAGTCCTGGGGATCACCGACACTCAGGTGTGCTTGAAGTAATGGAGGTAAGTGAGAACAGCTAAGGAGAAAGGGGCTCTATGTGTCTCCCACGTGCATGTGAAAACAGGTTCCGTGAACAATGTAGAAAGTCAGAAAGCTGGTCAGTAGGTCATCATCTATCACCAAGAAGTTCTGGAAATTGGCACAAATGAGAATTTTTTCAGTGACGCTTTTGGTTAGTGTCTTCCTGTATAAAATGGAATCAGGAAATGAGTCTAATTATTCATTGTTGAGTGTTGAACCTTAAAAATATGAGAGGGAAGGTCACCAGATAAATCCTTGACTTTTACCCCCAATGCTCTCCAAGCTTTTATTCCAAACTTACCCTGAAGAAAGGGGATTGAACATCCTCTCTAGTTCAGAATGAGAGAGACCCGTTTTTGTCTGCTGCATCTATGTAATGCCATGTGAGGTGAATAAAAGAAAACGAGAAAGAAAACTTAAAAAAAATCTAACAGATGATGGAAATAGGTACTTGAAGATCAGCTTTTGATCAAGGGCCATCTCAGCCTTTAATTTTTTTTTTCTAAATATGGAACGCTTCACGAATTTGCGTATCATCCTTGCAAAGGGGCCATGCTAATCTCTGTATCGTTCCAATTTTAGTATATGTGCTGCCGAAGCGAACGCTCAGCCTTTAATTTTTAAAAGGCTCAGGCACAGTGATTTACTTTCATGCTGAGAGTGAAAGAAAGGGGAAGATTGAAATTCTTTTGAAAGGAAAGACTGCTGCCTGTGGTTTTGTAAAATAATACACTGTGTTCTCAAGCTGGAACCCTGCCCTGCCTTTAAATACTCAAGCTGTGCGTAAAGGAAAAGAAAATACACCGGAAGAAATGTACCTCGTTTTCTATAAGAGAGATTTGTAGAGATTTTTGTCCTGAGAGCTGTGGCTGAAAAGACTTGTGGGTTTTGAAGATTAGAAAAATGGATTAGCAGGCACAGCTGGCTTCTCCCAGCGACAGGCTAGTCTCCTTCCTGCTACCCTGCCCTACCTCCCTTCCCTCCTACCGTGTCCGCTGTTCTCTTGGCTCCTCTCCACCACCACGCGTGCCTACATGGAGTCCTCTCTACCCTTCTTGGCTCACAGGTTGAAAAATAAGTTTTTGGTTAAAAAAAAATCAAAATTACTTTTGAGTCATGCACCTTAAAATGCAAAAAGGAGATGAGCGATCTGGTTGACAGGCTGTGAGGGTCTCCAGGTGAAGACAGGATTAGGGGAAGCAGAGTGGCGTCCTTTGTCCAGCAGGTGGCAGTATGAGCATGGGGCAGAGGCAATGATGGGCTCATCCTGCCTCCATTTCCCCCAAACCAAGACCTGGGGCTGGCTGTGCAGACTCTGAAGGTAGGGTTCCAGTGCTCTACCTCTGACCTTTCAAGTCCTTGGAAAATTCACTAAAAGCCTTTCTATTTTGATAATTTGTAGAAGTATCACTTGTCTTTTATATCCAGAAATAGAAAGGCTAGAAGGCTCTTATTTTGAAAGGCTGAGCTCTTTTTAAAAATGAGTAACATGTGAGTGAAGGTAAATAAAACACTTGATAGCCATTTGAAGGGCTGTGCTTGTCTTAAGTATGATCTAGTAAAGCCAAGGTTATGGTTTCGATCTCGGTAAAGGTCAATTTACTTTGCTTTTTTTTGTGTGGCCAAAGACCTCATTTTGTGTGTGTTTAAGTACCTGGAAATGCCTGCTTTGCATATGGGGGTCAAGATCGAAGTGCTGCTCAAAGATAGTGAAGGAAAGAAGATAGTTCTCAGAGTCATGCAGATTAAGTGGCTGTGCTACTTCAGGCAAGTTACTTATCCTCTCTGAATCTTTCTTCCTGACTCTATAGGTTCTTTGTGAAGGTGACAGACAATGTATATGAAGTACCTGGCACATTGTAAGTGCCCAATAAAAGGTAGCTAGAAATAATAGTAATGTTAAATCTGTTGATTATTTTATGACAAGTCACCTGGATTTTTGAGACCAGTGCCTTTGTACACCAGGGAGAAGATGGCTTTGCCCTAATGCCCTTTGAAAATACAGTCAACTCTGTTTGCTTCAGTGGACAGTCTAGTGAGGACTCTTGTTGGGTCTCAGGCTGCTGAGAGGGGCCTGAGGTGGAGAAATGTCTGGGCTAGAAAGAGCAGGTAAAGTATACATTGCTCTCACATTACTGCATTCCATTGTCAAATATAAAACACTTTTGGATAGCCAGTTTTTCCTCTCCATTTGCTACAGAACTCCTGGCAGAAGAAGAGTGCTGCAGATCAAATGACTTCTTCAAGGGAAATATGCCCAGATTCCCTACTCACTGATCACCCACCTGTAGTAGTTATTTAGATGGTACCACTTACCTTTGAGATGTATTTTGTCCCACGCTCCTGTGTAAGGATTTGCCATCTCAGTGAACGGCTCCACCATCTATCTGGTTTTCTAATCCAGAAATCCAGGTGCCATCTTTGACACCTCATTTCCCTCTGCCTCTTGCCACATCAACGAGTCTTGTCAGTTTTACCTCTAAAACATGTCTCAAATCTGGCTTACATCTCAACATCACTACTACCATCTCTCTTGTCCATGTTATCCTTTTATCTCCTGAATTTCTACAGTGACCTTGTAGCTGGCATACCTGCGTTCACTCTGTCCCTTTACTACTCTCTACACTGAAGTCAGAGTGATGTTGTTCCTGCTCAGAAAACCCAGTGGCTCCCAGAGCCTATAGGATGATGACACAACTCCTGGTGTTGCCCACAAAGTCCTGCATGGCTTAACCTTGTCTCCCCACCTCAGCCCAATTGGGCTGTTCTTAGTTCTGTGGATGTTCCAGGATCCTTCCCACCTGGGGTCCCTTGCCTATCCTTTTCCCTCATCTCACCTTGTGCACTCTATTAATTCTTGAATATCTCAGCTCAAATGTTACTTCTTAGGCATCCTTCTTTGACCTCTCCAGTTAAGCAAAGTAATAATGAAATAGTAAATACTTATATAGGTACCAAACTTCTCTTCATATTAATGAACTCATTTCATTGTAACAATTCTGCGTGGTAGGTATTATTACTCCTTTCTTATAGATGAATAAACAGAAGTATAAGGAAGTACATTAAGTACCCAAAGTCATCTACCTAGTAAGTGGTTGTGTAAGACTTCAAACCTGGATCAGCTGGCCACAGAGTCCGCGCTGGGCCTCTGTGCTCTACAGCATCCCTCCATTCTTACAGGGACTCATAGCACATTCTCTTCCATAGCACCAGCTACAGGACTGTGCTCTACAGCATCCCTCCATTCTTACAGGGACTCATAGCACATTCTCTTCCATAGCACCAGCTACAGGACTGTGCTCTACAGTGTCCCTCCATTCTTACAGGGACTCATAGCACAATCTCTTCCATAGCACCAGCTACAGGACTGTGCTCTACAGCATCCCTCCATTCTTACAGGGACTCATAGCACAATCTCTTCCATAGCACCAGCTACAGGAGCATTTTTGCGTTTGTTTGATTTAGATTTATCTCCCTGGAGAGGCTGTAAGCTCCAAGAATGTGAAAATGTTTTTTTTGTTTTCGCTTTCCCCTTGCAACCTCCACAATGAACAGAGTGCTCAGCACACAGTAGAAGCTTAATATATGATTGGATGAACAAAAGAATGCGGGAGTGTGAATATTTGACTGCTAAGTGCTTTCACATCAAAACTCCTTTCCTTGTTGATTCTCTGTCTGGTTGTCCTTTGTATAGGGGAGAGTGGTGTATTGAAGTCTCCTACTATTATTGTTGAAACATCTGTCATTCCCTTCAGTTTTGCCAATGTCTGTCTCATGTACTTTGGAGGTCCTTGACTGGAAGCATATACATTTATGATTGCTATTTCTTCTTGGTTAACTGTCCCTTTTATCAATATAGTATCCTTCTTTGTCTCTTATGATGTCTTTACATTTGAAGTCTATTTTGTCTGATATTAGCATAACTACTCCTGCTTTCTTTTGGTTACAACCTGTGTGGATCATCTTTTTTTTATCCTTTCACTTTAGTCTACTTGTATCCTTGTGTCTAAGATGGGTCTCTTGTAAGCAGCATATATCTGGATTATATTTCTTAATCCATTTTGCCAATCTATCTTCATTGGTAAATTTAGTCCATTAACATTCAAACTTATTACTGAAAAGGTGTTTCTTGACTCCACCATTTTATCTTTTGAATTTTGCCAGATCTCTATATTCTTCTCCCTTTCTCTTTTTTTCCCTTAAATTGCCATTACTGGTGCTCTTCAGTTCTGTGCAGAAATACTAAAGGCAGAACTCCCTTTGGTATTTCTTGTAGGGCTGGTCTCTTGTTGACAAATTCTTTCTGGATTTTTTCATCTGTACAAGTTTTAATCTCTCCCTCAGTTTTGAAGGACAGTTTGGCTGGGTACAGAATTCTTGGCTAGAAGTCTTTCTCTTTCAGGATCTTAGATAGATCATAGCACTGCCTTCTAGTCTCTATTCTGCCAGCTGAGCAGTCTGAACTCAGTCTTACGTGGTTTCCCTTGTATGTAGTAGATTGCTTTCTCTTACTGCTTTCAGGATTTTCTGCTTCTTTTCAATGTTTGACAAACTGATTAGTATATGTCTTGGGAAAGGCATATTTGGATTTATTCTATTTGGAGTTCATTGGGCTTCTTTGATTTGCTTATTCATGTCCTTTATAAGGGTAGGGACGTTTTCCCCCATTATATCCTCAACTAATCTTCCTAGCGCTTTGCTCTTCTCTTCTCCTTCTGGGGCACCACCAAACTCCTTTCGTGTAATGTAATCTCACAACACCTACTGAGGTAAACGCATCTTCATTTTCCATCTGAGGAACCTAAGGCCTAAGAAGGTGCCCCGATCACTGGGCGTGACTTCATAGCTGTCTGATTTCAGAATCTGAGCTCTTTGAACGTCACCATATCGCCTCTTTTTTGTCCTTTTCTGGCTTTCATTCATTACCCTTCTCCTAATGTTTTCTGTCTGTCTTCTCTAGATCCCAGCAACAAGGTCTTTTGTTCTTCTGGGTTTCAGAGATCTCAGTGTCAATAGATAAATCAGGCCGAGGAGCAGTGTTTGTTTGGAAAAATGAAATATTTAAAAAAAAATACTGAGTTAAAAAATACAAATAAAAACATTAAACAAACAAACAAAAGAGGCTGAAGATCCCTCAAGAGTAATACAGTATGCAAAAGATAGAACTGTTTAGTGCCGATATTACTTTATTTAAAGCCTCAAGTTGACTACTTAATTATTTCAAGAATTTTCCCTATATGGCAGTAAATCTAAACTTTTTGCATTTGCCCCCCAAAATGACTTGAAGGCAAGGCTTTTAATGTTTTCATCTGCAAGTTTAGCAGCACTTTACGTTTCTGAGTTAGTCTTCATGCTACACATGGGAGCAAAGAGAACATGCTTTGCTATGCTGGAAACACAGATCAGAATAACCCTGCTGTCAAAAGGCTCGTATTCTTGTGGTGAGAGACTGACGCATAAACAACACAGAACAAAATAACATATCACACAGATGTGTGCAAGGGAAGGCTGATAGACTCCCACTCAAGTGTGTTTTGAGGGTCTTCAGGAAGTCTGCACTGAGGTATCACCTCGACAGACATCTATGCAGGGTTCAGACATGGATTCCTATGAATTTATAATCTAGAGGAAAGTAAATCATTAAGTTAAAAAAATACACACATGTATATATTACAGATTACAACTGACCTTATGAAAGAAGAGATGAGGGAATAACAGGAGCTGAGCCAGAAAGACTAGGCAGGCTGTTAGAGCCTAAAACAGGTTTGAGCATTCCTACAGGGGCTGGTGTGCATGTAAAAAGGGAGAGAGCTCAAGGTTCAAGGAACTACATACCAGACAATGTGATTGGAGTTCAGCAAGCAAGTGGGAGAGTGTGTAGGTCAGATTAGGCAGGGCCTTGTGGGCCTCTGTCAGGAGTGGACTGTACTCAGGTGTGATGGGAGCCATTGAAGGTTTTAAGGAAAGTGCCACGATGGGATTTAAGTGAAAAAATCAGCCTGGCTGCTGTTTGGAGAGTAGGTGGGAGTAGGAAAATAGGGAAGTGGGGAGAGCAGTTAGGGGGATTCCTTGGGAAATGGTGGTAGCTGGAATGTGGCTTCTTAGATGAACTGGAACAAGCAGACAGGGTTGGACTGGAAAGACCAGGTCGAGGTCTTTCGGAATCTAGGAGGCAAGAGGAAGCCCAATGTCAGCAGAACTGGTTCTGAAAGGAGCCATGAGGGAAGTGTTGAGTGGCTAGGGGAGAGGAAGGCAGGACACAAAACCTGGTCTCTTTGGTTTATGCCAAGGAAATAGGATTTCTTCTGTAGGGATGGAGAGACACTAAGGCTTTAATGTAGAGCTTTAACAGATAAGCTTTGTGTATAAAGAGCTATCTTGTCATACTATAGAGAGACTTAGTGGGAGAAGAGACTGGAGTTCATGGCTATTGAAATAAATCAGAGATGTGAAAAAAAATAGCGTTTCCTAACTTGTTAACAATGATAGCTACCATTTATTTGTTGCCGTGATACACCAAGCCCCATCCCAGGAACTTTGCATCTATCATTTCTACTCTTTCTAACTGGATTCACCACTAATGCTCCTCAAATAGGGGATTGGATGTGGTGAGAGTGCAGGGAAGTAGGGTGTTTCCCACAGCCCTCCACTTCTTGCAGCCAGGGGGCCTCTCACCACAGTTAAGGGTATTGCTTTGCTCCCGTATTTAGGTAAAAAATGACAGTTCTTTGATGAAGTGCCTTTTCCAAATTATTTGAGGAAGGTGGAACCTGAACCCAATCTCTTTGATGCCAAAGTCCACATTCTTTCTATTACACCGACTAATTCCTCATATTTTTAGTAAAATCCAGATGGTAAATTGTATTAATTATATGAATATTCCCCACATCTCCTCTGTCTCCCACTGAAGTGTGAACTGAATGAGGAAATTACTCATTCATTTTTATATCCTCAGTGCCAACAACCAGAGTGCCTGGAACAGAGTGGATACATTTGTCAACAAAAGAATCTCTATACTGGGATGGCAGCTCTCCTATCAAGAATCGGAGGTCCTCTTTCCTTCCACTGTCCACTTGAGTGTTCTGACTTTTCCTGCTAGAAAGAAAACAAGAGGGGAACTGTCTGCCTATGTCTCCTGCAGGGAAGGCAGCAAGAGGAGAAAAACCCAAGCTCCCCACTGAGCTGCCTCCAAATTTCCTGCTCATTCTTATGCCCAGTGTCCCTGAGCCCATGTGTCTTCAACTCATGATCCATTACTCTCAAAGCGTCTGCATGGCTGATAATAGGAGACTCACAGTTTAGGTTCACAAGCTATGGATTGCAGCCACCTAACCAAACTGAGAATTAGGCACACATTTCACTGCAAAGAAGAAGGGTTATTGGAAGGTGAGATCTTGGCTGTGGCCAATTAAAATGCATACTGCATAACAGCCAATGTTTTGCCACAGTGCTAGCTTAACAGTAGGTTTTAATTATGCAATAGTTTAAAAAATGAAGAAATAGCAGTAAATTAAAATCTATTTGTTCTAGTTTGCTAGCGGCCAGAATGCAATCTACCAGAAATGGAATGGCTTTTAAAAAGGGGAATTTAATAAGTTGCAAATTAATGTTTTTTAGGTCATGGAAATGTCCCAATTAAAGCAAGTCTATAGAAATCTCCAATCAAAGGCATCCAGGGAAAATACCTTGATTCAAGAATTCTGATGAAGTTCAGGGTTTCCCTCTCAAGTGGAAGGGCACTTGGCGAACACGGCGTCATCTGCTTACTTCCTCTCCAGTTTCCCAGGAGGCATTTTCTTTCATCTCCAAAAGTCGCTGGCTGGTCTGCTTTGTGGTTCTGCAGCGTTCTCTGTTGTGGCTTTCTTGCAGCTCTGTGGTTCTTTTCTGCTCTTTCTGAATCTCTAGTTTTCTCCAAAATGTTTTCTCTTTTATAGAATTCCAGTAAACTAGTCAAGACCCACTTAGATTGCTAGAGACGCGTCACCACCTAATCCAGTTTAACAACCACTCTTGATTGAATCACATCTCCAGAGAGATGATCTAATTACAGTTTAAAACATAAAGTACTGAATAGGGATTAGAAGAAATGACTGCCTTTACAAAATGGGATTAGGATTAAAACATGGCTTTTCTAGGGTACATATAATCCTTTCAAAACCGGCACACTATTTATAGTTGAATGATTTTAGTCCAATAGTTAAAATCTACAAATTACATAAATCAAATATATCAGAATAAATCGCAGGGTGTTTATAGAGTACTGGCAGTGTATAAAAATCACCATTTTATGTTGATGTCTTGCTATTTATAGTTAGGTCCCATGTGGTAAGAAATGCCAAGCCCTGTGTCAGTGAACAGTGATCTGAATGATTAGCAGGCTAGCATAGAGTTTTCCCCGACTCCTTCAAGCTTCTAGGGTGACAAGCTATGTGCTGCCAGCAGGAGAGATGGGGAGAGGGTAACAGCCATGTCTGGGACAGGGCATCACAGCTTGTTGTTTTACCCAGAACATGAACCTGTTGGTGGTGAGAGGCCCCTCAGCTATGAGAAAGGGGTAGCTGTGGGAAACATCCTACTTCCCTATGCTCTTTGCCAGTTTCAGTTCTCTCTTTGAGAAGCGGTGGTGGTGTATCCAGGCTTTGTGGAACCCGAAGATTGTAGAATTTTGGGTGCCCTCTTAAAGAAAAGAGTATAAAAATAACTTGCGTTTGCAAATTTTACAAGAAATATAACCATGCAAACACTTTTCTAGGGCTTAAGTTCAATTCATTTCCCCCTAAATCCAACTTTCTCTGTGAGCCTTGGTGTATACACAATGACATGAAGCTGAATTGTAATCCTCCTTTCCCTTACCCCTCCCCCCCCCCAAAAAAGATAAATTGAAATCCTAACTCCCAGTACCACAGAATATGGCATTATTTGGAATATGGTTATTGAGGATGGAATTTATTAAGTTAAAATGAGGTCATGCTGAAGTAGGGTAGGCCCTTAATCCAGGATGATGGGTGTCCTTATAAGAAAGGAAGTGACATGGAGATGTGAAAATGCAGGGAGGGAAGACAGACATCTGAAGATGGTGGCAGAGATTGTAGTGATATGACCACAAGCTAAGGGATGTCAAGAATATACAGAAGCTGGAAAAGGCAAGAAAGAATTCTCCCCTAGAGCCTTTGGAGGTAGGATGTGTTTGCTAACACCTTGATTTTGTATTTCTGGTCTCCAGAACTGTGAGAGAATATTTTTCAGTGTTTTAACCCATTCAACTTGTGGTTCTTTGTTAACAGGAGGCTTAGGAAACTAAGACAGGTAGTGACTTGAAGACTTTCAGTCACTTCATGCAGCCAACAAACCATGTGAGAGACAGGGAAAGCAGCATCTCTAGCCTGTCATTCACTAACATGTACACATTTGAAAACGATATTAAGCAAACCAAGAGCCATTTGTTGAGGCTACATTTAGTGTGAGCTCTGTTTGTGCTTCAGCGCTTTAATCTCTAGCACAGACTGGCATAAACTCTCATTTTAACCCCTTCCCAGCCTAATGTTAATCTTAACCACTTTGAATGACAGGGATTGGGATGGAAGGAAGATTTTCTTAAGAAGAAGATATAAATATGAATTTGCTGCTGCAAATGTTGTCTTTAGCTGGGAGGTGCCCAACATTGGGGTTAGGTTGGGTAGAGAGCCCAGGATATTCCCCAATTCCAATGGAAGCCACCCACCAAAGGCACTGCTGATGCTGTGTTGGGGATACCTTGATGACTTGGAGACTCATCAGCATGTGGCAGGGCATCAGGCAGGGACAGTGGGCACTACTTGAGGAGTCTGCCGCACTGATCCCATAAGAGGAACATTAGCTGAGAGAGATAGCTGTGGGTAGTGAGGTGGATGGCGGTGTGTCCTGAGGCACTCGGAGAGAGGGGTTTATGTTGTTGTACAGTGTCTAAGAATGTGGGCTTGAGATTCAGACAGCCTAGAGTTGACCATGTAACTGATTTGATCCCTTGTTCACTATGTAACTGTATTAGTTTTCTGTTGCTGCTGTAACAAGTTCTTGAAAAGTTGGCAGCTCAAAATAGCACCTATTTATTATCTCACAATTGTGTGGGTCAGAAGTTTGGACACAGTGTGGCTCAGTTGGATCCTCTGCTTAGAGCCTCTTGAGGCTGAAATGGAAGTATTGGTTTAGATGGGCTCTTATCTGGAGGCTCTAAGGAAGTTTCAGTTTCCAAGTTTATTCAAGTCATTGGCTGAACGTAATTCCTTGCGGTATTACGTAATGGAGGTCCCCATTTCCTTGATACATGGCCTCCTTCATCTTCAAGCCAGCAATGACACATCATATCTTTGACATGTGCTTCCACTTCTGTACCAGCCAGAGAAAGATCTCTGCTAGTGAGGGCCCATGGGATTAGACTAGGCCCACCCTAGTAACCCAGGGTAATCTCCCGATTTTAAGGTCAGTTGATTAATAACCTTAATTACATCTGCAAAGTCCGTTTTGCTGTGTAATTATGTAACAATATTCAGATATCGTTATTTGCCCTGTGAAGAGATAACATATACATAGGAGTAAAACTAGGGGCAGAGGTAATAGGGCCAACACTTTGCCCACCACCGTGAACTTGGGTGTGGTCTCTTGGACTTAGTGGACTGAAAAATACCAGATTCATAGAAATGTGATATTACAGAAACAAAGATTTAAAAATTTTCATATGACTCTTATAGATGGAGTTATTATTAGTCTGATATTCTGGGAAGGTAATATATACATTTCCAAATGATTTTTTTTTGAAAGCTAAGAATGTGCTGAAGTGATTTCTTTTGGAAAATCTGCTGAAATAAAATCCAAAAGCAGCATGCATCATTTATTCCTCCCCACTCTCCTACCCCCTCTGTTGCCATGTCCGTTTGAAAGTTTTTAAAAATGCTTTTGATGAAATGCTGGCGTGTGAGGCTAATGGACACCATTAGGGCCCTGATAATGCCAGACTATACTTTATGGGTTTTTTTTCCTCCTGAGAAAGCACACCTCCAAGCAATGCCATTTAGAAAGAATATTTGAACCAACGTGTAATTTGAAGAAAATGAATACTGAGGAAATAACATGGATACCTTATAATTTTCCAGTCAAAAACTGTCAAACAGAAGTTCTCACATGCTGCAGTTTTTTTCATAGTAGTTCACTCAAAAGTATTTCTCTCTCCCACTGTGCCCTTTGAAAAAGCTCATTGAAATTTGCAATCTTCTCTAAGTTATTGAAAATAGATGTGGTCTTTCACTCTGTGTATTCTCCAAAGAACATTTTGGCATTAAACAATGACAATAAAGGTGGAAAAATGAGAAACTAAATCTGGTTCTACAGTTTCTAAGATTTCAATGCACCATTTTTTTTTTTTTTTTAAGTTTGGCTGTCATCATAAGCATGCTATGTCTTGGTCCTTCAAAGAGAACAAACAAAAACCTTAATTTTTCTGAATATATAACAAAAGAAAAATCTATTTTTCGTTAACACAGACAGATATGAATGACTAGAGAAATATAGGATGTATATTTTATTTGCATCATTTTGCCAGTTAGCAATAAAATCTTTTTTATAGAAAATATTTTTATTGAGAAATCTTCAAACACATACATTTCATCCATAATATACAATCAGTGGCTCACAATACCATCACATAGCTGTGTATCAACATTATTATTTTTAGGACATTTGCATCACTCCAGAGAAAGAAGTAAAAAGAAAAAACCCATGTATCTCAGACCCCTTACCCCACCCTCTCATTGACCACTAGTATTTCAATCTACCCATTTTTTTACCCCTTATGCACCCCACCCCCCAGTATATATTTATTTGTATTCTTATTTTTTTTTGCACATCTGTCCAAACCCTGGATAAAAGGAGCATCAGACACAAGGTTTTCACAATTACATGGTCACATTCAAAAGCTATTTAGTTATACAGTCATCTTTAGGAATCAAGGCTACTGGAATGCAGTTCAGTAGTTTCAGGTACTTCCCTCTAGCCACTCCAATATACCACAAACTAAAAAGGGGTATCTATATAATGTATAAGAACCTCCAGGATAACCTCTTGGTTCTGTTTGAAATCTCTCAGCCACTGAAACTTTATTTTGTCTTATTTCTCTCTTCCTGCTTTTGGTCAAGAAGGCTTTCTTAATCCATGATGCCAGTCCCAGCTCATCTTAGAAGTCCTGTCCCACATTGCCAGAGAGATTTACACCCCTGAGAGTCATGTCCTATGTAGCCAGGAGGGCAGTGACTAAACCTGCCAAGCTGTCTTAGAGAGAGAGGCCACATCTGAGCAACAAAAAAGTCTCCTGGAGGTGACTCTTAGGCATAATTATAAGTAAACTTAGCTTCTCCCTTGCAGGAATAAGTTTCACTCAAAGATCAAGGGCTCAGTCTATTGAATTGGTTGTCCCCACTGCTTGTGACAATATCAGGAATTCTCCAGATGGGGAAGATGAACATTTCCACCTTTTTCCCTAGTCCCCCAAGGGGACTTTGCAATTACTTTTTTATTCTCTGTCCAAATTACTCTGGGATGTATTGGGGTATTACACTAACCTGTACAAACCAACAGAATCTCATGCCTTATTGAAGATTTCTTGTAATTATGGTGTTCAAATAAACTGACTGTACAAGTTAAATTAGGTAATGCGCTACCAAAAATATAAATTTTTTACCATATAAACATCTCTCCCTTTGGTCTCACATAGAAGTTGCAGTTTTAAAATATGGACCATAATATCTTTTACCCTATATTCTGATTTATCTCAGTCCTATCTAGATTAGCTTCATTCATATCTCTAGTTGGAGTCTGATCACTTTTCCAACTTTTAAAATAGTTGCTATATAAGGTAATGCTGACTTTCACAGCTTCAGTGTTCTAACTCTGGGTCTCAGGTGTCACATAAATGCCTGAAGTTTCAGATGACCAGGTTGTACGCAAATAGCTCAGTATCTCAGAATTTAGAAATAACAGCTACAACTCCTGAATATATGTGATTGCTGAAGAGCTTACAATCTAGGACCCTTTACAATAGACCCCAGTCTGATAATCCATGCTCTAGACTTCAGTTCTCTGAGTTTGTATGTTATAGTTAGTCCATATGAGTGAGACATGATGATATTTGTCTTTTGGATTGTGCCATTTCATTCAACATACTGTCCTCAAGTTTCATCCACCTAGTTGCATGCCTCACAGCTTCATTCCTTCTTACAGCCATTCAGTAGTTCATTACATGTATACACCACAGTTCCCTCTTTTATTCCTCAGTCATTGCACCTTTAGGCCACCTTCATCCATTATAAATCACAAGCACTGCCACCATAAACAGCAGTGTGCAAATGTCCATTCGTGGCCCTACTCTCAGTTCCTCCAGGTATATACCTGGCAACGGGATTGCAGGATCATATAGCAACCCCACCCTTAGCCTCCTGTGGAACCACCACACTGCCTTCCAGAAGGGCTGCATCTCTCAGCTTCCCTCCCAACAGCGAGTAGGTATATCTCTTTTTCCACATTTTCTCTGGACTTTTTTCTCTGTAATATTTAAACAGTTTTTTTTGGTATGTTGTATGGTGGGGGTCAAATTTCATTCTTTTTCCATGTGACTATCCTGTTATGGCAGCTCCATTATGTTGAATTATTTATTTCTTGGGAAGTGTGTGGGCTGGCAATTGAACCTGGGTCTCGTTCATGTCAGGGGAGAATTCTACCACTGAACTACCCTGCACCCCTATTTTGAAACAGTTTTATTCACCCATCATGCAGTCCAACCTAAGTAAATAGCCATGCCTTCGCCACCATAATCTATAAGAAGATATTTCCTTAATTCTGCAAAGAATCCATACCCCTCCCCCATATCCCCCACTTGTTGACATTTAGTTTTGGCAGAATGCCTTTATTACATTCAGTAGAAGCATATTATAATGCTTATATAATAACATATAGTTATACTGTTAACTATAAACCCTAGCTTGCATTGATTGTATTTTTTCCTGTATACCGTCCCATGTTCAACATCTTGCAATGTTGACATTCATTTGTTCTCCCTCATGCAAAAAAGTTTTTATATTTGTACATGTAATCATTGTCCCCTCTAGGCATTCCTAAATTGTACTACCACACAAAGAAGACGTTATCCTCTGTCTTTTCTTCTGGTGTCATATGTGCCCACAGTCCTTCTCCCTCAATCATATTCACTTTTAGCTTCATGCTAAATAGTATTGTACTCTCCATTTCTAAATTTTTCAGTCAGTCCTGTGGTACATTCTATATTCCTTCAGCACCAAATGCCCGATTTCTACCATCTTTCTATTTCCTGATAACCTGTGTTCTTAACTTTAACTCTCAAAGTTCACTCATTAATGTGAGTTCATATTAGTGAAACCATACAGTATTTGGCCTTTTGTTTCTGGCTAACTTCACTAAGCACAATGTCCTCAAGGTTCATCCATGTTATTACATGCTTCATGATGTAATTCCGTTTTACAGCTGTGTAATATTCCATCATATGTATATGCATACCACAGCTTGTTTAGCCACTCATCCGTTGATAGACATTTGGGCTCTTTCCATCTATAGGCAATTGTAAATGCTGCTGCTATCAACATCAGTGTGCAAATGTCTGTTTGTGTCCTTGCCTTCAGTTCCTCTGAATAGATACATAGTATTGGGATTGCTCCATCATATGACACTTCTATACTTAGTTTCCTGAGGAACCACCAAACTGCCTTCCAGAGTGGTCGCACCATTTTACATTCCCACCAACAGTGAATAAGTGTGCCTTTCTCCACATCCTCTCTACCACTTGTTTTTTTTTGATAATGGCCATTCAGGTGGTGAGATCACACCTCATTATGGTTTTGATTTGTATTTCCCTAATAGCCAGTGAAGTTGAGTATCTTTTTATGTGCTTTTGAGCCATTTGTATTTCCTCTTCTGAAAAGTGTCTGTTAGTGTCTTTTGCCCATTTTTAAATTGGGTTGTTTGTCTTTTTGTTATTGAGTTGTAGAATCTCTTTATATATTCTGGATATTAAACCCCTATCTGATATGTGGTTTCCAAATACTGTCTCCCATTGTGTAGACTGCTTTTCTACTTTCCTGAAAAGTTATTTGATGCACAAAAGTGTTTAATTTTGAGGAGATCCTATTATCTATTTCTTTATCCATTGCTAATGCTTTGGGTGTAAGGTCTAGGAAACTATCTCCTATCACAAGATCTATAAAATATTTGCTATGGTCTTAGCTCTAATGTTTAGGTTTTTGACCCATTTTGTATTAATTTTTGTATATGATTGAGATATGGATCCTCTTTCAATCTTTTGTGTATGGATATCCAATTCTCCAGACACCATTTGTTGAAGGGACTGCTCTATCCCAGTTGGGTTGGCTTGACTGCTTTATCAAAGATCAGTTTTCCATAGATGAGAGTCTATTTCTGAACACTCAATTCTATTCAATTGGCCAGTATATCTATCTTTATTCCAGTACCATGCTGTTTTGACCACTATAGCTTTGTAATATGCTTTTAAGTCAAGTAGTGTGTGACCTCCCTCTTAATTTTTCTTTCTCAAGATATTTTTAGCTATTTGGGACACATTTCCCTTCCAAATAAATTTGGTTATTGGTTTTTCTTTCTGCAAAGTAAGTTGTTGGGATTTTAATTGGTATTGCATTGAATCTATAAATCCATTTGGTAGAATGGTCATCTTCTTCCAATCCATGAACAAGGTATGACCTTCCACTTATTTAGGTATTCCATGATTTCTTTTAGCAATCTCTTGTAGTTTTCTGTGTATAGGTCTCTGGGATCCTTGGTTAAATTTATTCCTACATATTTGATTCTTTTGGTTACTATTTTAAATGGAATTTTTTTTTTAAGTTCCTCCTCAGGTTGCTCATTACTAGTGTATAGAAACACTGTTGATGTTTGGGTGTTGATCTTGTACCCTGCCACTTTGCTGTATTCATTTATTAGCTCTAGTAGCTTTGCTGTAGATTTTTTGGGGGTTTTCAACATTTAGTGTCATATCATCTACAAACAGTGAGAGTTGTGCTTTTTCCTTTTCAATTTGGCTGTCTTTTATTTCTTTTTCTTATCTAATTGCTCTGGCTAGAACTTCTAGCACAATGTTGAATAACAATGGTGGCAGTGGTCATCATTATCTTGTTCCTGATCTTAGAGGGAAAGCTTTCCATCTTTCCCCATTGAGAATGATGTTAGCTGTGGGTTTTTCATATATTCCCGTTAGCATTTTGAGGAAGTTCCCTTCTATCCCTATCCTTTGAAGTGTTTTCATGAAGAAAGGATGTTAAGTTTTATCAAATGCCTTTTCTGCATCAATTGAGATAGTCATGTGGTGTTTCCACTTTGACTTATTGATATAGTGTATTACACTGATTGATTTTCTTGTGTTAAGCCAGTCTTGCATACCTGCAATAAATTGTACTTGGCCATGGTGTATAATTCTTTTAATGTACTGCCAGACAATTTGCAAGAATTTTATTGAGAATTTTTGCATATATACCCATTAAAGAGATTGGTCTACAGTTTTCTTTTCTTGTAGTATCTTTGTCTGGCTTTGTTATTAGGATGATGCTGGCTTCATCAAATGAGTTAGGTAGCTTTCCCTCCCATTCAATTTTTTTAAAGAGTTTGAACAAGATTGATGCTAATTCTTTCTTGAATGCTTGGTAGAATTCACATTTGAAGCTATCTGGTTCTGGACTGTTTTTGGGCAGCTTCTTGATGACTGATTCAATCTCTTGACTTATGATTGGTTTGTTGAGGTTGTTTCTTCTTGAGTCAATGTTGATTGTTGATGCCTTTCTAGGAAGTTGTCCATTTCATCTACATTGTCTAGTTTATTAGCATATAGTTACTCATAATATCCTCTAATTACTTCCTTTATCTCTCTGGGGTCAGTGGGTATGTCCCTTCTTCTATTTCTGATTTTCTTTGTTTGCATCCTTTCTCTCTCTCTCTTTATTTTTCTGTCAGCCTACATAAAGGCCCATCAATTTTATTGATTTTCTCAAAGAACAGACTTCTGGCTTTTAAAATTTTCTCTACTGTTTTCATAGTCTCAATTTCATTTATTTCTGCTCTAATCTTTATTATTTCTTTCTTTTGTTTGCTTTGGGGTTAGTTTGCTGTTCTTTCTCTGTTCTTTTAGGTGAACAGTTAATTCCTTGACTTTTGCTCTTTCTTCTTTTTAAATATAGCCATTTAAGGAATTCAATTTCCCTCTTAGCACTGCCTTTGATGTATAAATTTTGACATGTTATATTTTCATTCACCTTGAGATATTTTCTGATTTCTCTTATAATTTCTTCCTTAATCCAATGGTTGTTTAAGAGTGTGTTGTTTAGCCTCTATATATTTGTGAATATTTTGGGCCTCTCCATTTTTTGATTTCCAACTTCATTCCATCATGATATGAGAAAGTGTTTTGTATAATTTCAATCTTTTTAAAATTATTGAGACTTGCTGTGTGATCCAGCATATTGTCTATACTTGAGAATGATCTATGAGCACTTGGGAAAAATGTGTATCCTGTGTGGGATGTAATATTCTGTAAATGTCTGTTAGTCTAGTTCAATTATTATATTCTTCAAAATCTCTATTTCTTTATTGATCCTCTGTCTAGATGTTCTATCCATTGATGAGGGCAGGAAATTGAAGTCTCCAACTATTATGGTAGAGGTGTCTACTTCTTCCTTTGGTGTTGTCAGTATTTGCTTCATGTATTTTGAAGCACTCTGGCTTGGTGCATAAATATTTATGATTGTGATGTCTTCTTGTTGAATTATTCCTTTTATTAATGCATAGTGTCCTTCTTTGATTTGTTTTACATTAGAAGCCTAATTTATTGGATATTAGTTTAGGCACCCCTGCTCTTTTCTGGTTGTTGCTTGCATGGAATGTCTTTTCCCAACCTTTCATTTTCAACCAATTTTCGTCCTTGTGTTTAAAATGAGTCTCCTGGGGTGGTGCAACGGTGGCTCAGTGGTGGAATTCTCACCTGTCATGCCAGAGACCTAGGTTCTAGTCTTAGAGCCTGCCCATGCCAAAAATAAATAAATAAATAAATAAATAAATAAAGTGAGTCTCCTATAGATAACATATAGATGGGTCCTGTGTTTTAATCCATTCTGCCACTCTGTGTCTTTTGGTTGGGGAATTTAAGTCATTAACATTTAGTATTATTACTGTAAAGGCATTACTTTCTTCTACCATTTTGTATTTTAACAGCTCATTGGATAGAACTGCCAGCACTCTCAGGCTCCAGCACTGCCCAAGGCAAGAGTGGAATTAAGGCATGTCTGAGAGACAAAGTAAACAGTCAGGTGGATGGGGACAATTCCCTAAAGGGTGTATCTTCCCCATTATAAGGGGGCAGAGCCTAGCTCAAGTGGAGGCTTTCTCCAGTGAATTCAGGCCCCAGGAACTGGAAAACAGAAGTAATCAAAGCCCACCTACTATCTCAGCCTTGGTCTCAACTATGCCTCTGGCAGGGAGAGCTGCTGAACTTAAAGACACCACATATGTCATACCTTATTTTTTTATATGTCATACCTTATTTTTTTTCTGTTTTTACCCTTACTGATAGTCTTCATTTCTACAGTCTTTTCCAGACCTCTCTCTCCTGTCTTTTCCTATCTGCCTGTGTGTTTCCTTTAGTAGTTCTTGTACAGCCAGTCTCTTAGTCACAAGTTCTCTCACTGCCTGTTGGTCTGAATATATTTTAATTTCCCCCTAATTTTTTTTTTTTACATGGGCAGGCACCAGAAATTGAACTCACATCTCTGGCATGGCAGGTGAGAACTCTGCCTGCTAAGCCACTATGGCCTGCTCTCCCCCTCATTTTTGAAGGACATTTTTCTGGTTATAGAATTCTTAGTTTGTTTTTTTTTTCTTTTTCAGAATCTTAAATATATCATACTACTGCCTTCTTGCTTCCATGGTTTCAGCTGAGAAATCAACACATAGTTTTATTGAGCTTCCCTTGTATGTGATAGATTGCTTTTCTCTTGCTACTTTCAAAATTCTCTTTGTCTTTGACATTTGATAATCTGATTTGTAAGTGTCTTGGAATAGGTCTATTTGGATATGGTCTGTATGGGTTATGCTACACTTCTTCGATCTGTAACTTTATGTCTTTCATAAGAGATGGGAAATTCTCAGTGGTTATTTCCTCTTTTAGTCTTTCTGCTCCTTTTCTTTTATCTTCTCCTTCTAGGACACTCATAACACATATATTCATGTGCTTCCTGTTGTCATTCAATTCCCTGAGGTCCTGCTCATATTTTTCCATTCTTTTCTCTCTATTTTCTTTTGTGTGAGACAGATTTCAGATGTTCTGTCCTCTAGTTCACTAGTCCTTTCTTCTGCCCCTTAAAATCTATTGATATAAGTCTCTATTGTGGCTTTCATTTTCATAATGAAATGTGGTTTGCTTTTTCAAACTTTCAAGTTCTTCTTTATGTTTGCTCAGTGTCTTCTTTATATCCTACCTCAATTCATTGATTTGATTTTTGATGAGATTTTGCATATCTGTTCAAACATCCTGAATTAGTTGTTTCAACTTGTGTATGTCATTTGAAATGTTGGTTTGTTCCTTAGACTGGGCCATCTCTTCGATTTTCTTAGTATGATTCATTATTTTTGGCTGGCATCTAGGTATTGATTTCCTTAATTAGTTTATTCTGGAGGTTGTTTTAACTCTTTTACATAAGGTTTTCTTTGGATGGCTCTGTTCTCTATCTGTTCTTTGGCATTCAGTTCAACTTATTCAAGACCTTTAGCATAGATTCTGTTTAATCAGATTTTTTCAGTTCTTGTTTTTCTTTCCCTGCCTATATGGAAACTTTTTTTTTTGAGGATGTTCTACTCAGATATTATTAACCTAAGTCAGATTTTCCCAGGCAAGATAGGCCTACATCTCAGGAGGAGAGCATGGCGAATATCAAGTTTCCTTGAAGGTGAGACCCTGCAGGTTGTCATACTATCCTATGAAGCCTCTAAACTCTGTGCTTTTCCTGTTCTACCCAGCATATGGTGCTTGTTGCCTGCAGCATCCCACAAGTGTAAAGTGATGTGGTGTCTTTAAGTTCAGCAGCTCTTCCTGCCAGGGGCATAGTTGAGACCAAGGCTGAGATAGTAGGTGGGCTTTGATTACTTCTGTTTTCCAGTTCCTGGGGCCTGAATTCACTGGAGAAATCCTCCACTTGAGCTAGGCTCTTCCCCCCTCATGATGGGGAAGATACACCCTTTAGGGAATTGTCCCCATCCACCTGACTGTTTACTTTGTCTCTCAGACATGCCTTAATTCCACTCTTGCCTTGGGCAGTGCTGGAGCCTGAGAGTGCTGGCAGTTCTATCTAATGAGCTGTTAAGAAGTTTAAAAAAAAAGTCTTTTCAGAGCAGGACTGAGTTTGCCAAACAAGAGCTGATGTGGATACATGGCTCTATGTGTCTGCAGACTCTATGTTCTCCCTTTTCTTGGGGTCTAGCCCTTTCTAGTATTTTTTGCTATCCAACTCAAAAAGCCTCTTTTTTTTTCTTTTCCATCAGCCATGTCCCCTCTCTGCCAGGGTAAAAATTCCTGGTTCCTTTAATGCTTTCTCCAGGTTTAGTTGTGCTTGGGGCCTGTTTTCAGTAGTCAGAATTTGTTAATTAATCCTGCAGTTGGAGTTTGATTGAGCTAAGTCCTTGCTACTAGTAAGGTCTATTTCTTTTCCCCTCAGAGAACCATGGAGAAGGGGCACCTGCCTCTGTGGCTTGGGAGCCTTACAGTTCTGTTTGGGATCTCAGCTGTTCCATCTGTTCTAGACTGGTGTATAGTGTGTGTCTGGTCACTGATGTCCCCCTAGCAGTTGTTCCGTACAGTTTCTCACTAGCTTCTCTGGAGGAACTAAATTTCACACCTCTATACCACCATCTTGCCTTGCCTCCTCAGAATATAAGATTTTGAATTCAGTGTAATGGGTGGGCTTTTATATGAACAATTGATTGATTTGAAAATTTTGCTAGAGGGGATAATCTACAGTATGCTGCCCAGGACCACATGTGCCAGGCTGCTTTGTGCAACTTGTTAAGGAGCAAGTACATTGTGGGTGCAGCTATGTGCAATGGTGTTACTTCTGCACAATGCTTCCACTTCCATTGCAATGTAAAAATTATTCATGTTCCTCTCTGTCCTTTTTAGAAAAATTAGAAAATACCAATAAACAAAAAGAAGATAAAATAATTCTACCACTTTTCCTCATGCTAAATATATATCTTTCCAGTTTTATGTGCGTGTGTGGATAAATTACATATATATAGATATGCAGTTTCTATCTATCTATCTATCTATCTATCTGTCTGTCTGTCTGTCTGTCTGTCTGTCTGTCTGTCTGTCTCCTGTCTCCAGCTAATAGCTGTTCTTGGTGTAGTCTCTTGTGGCAGTGTTTACTAGGATTACTGAGGATAATCACAATTCCATAAACCTTAAGCATTTGTAGGATTTTTCCTTTGACCATTCAGATTGAATGCTTCAGGAATACTTGTGTTCATTCAGCATTTCTGCATTTTCCAAAGAGGCTGAAAGTGTAAGGAATGGGTCAGAGGCTAAATGGAAACTAAATTTTAATTATCAGTTCCTGGTACTATTTTTGGATTTCTCCATTCAGAGCTTTGAGGACCTGTTTCCTGCTGAAAGCTGATTCCATGGAGCTTTCAAAAGTTACTTCCTACAGCCCTCAGAGGCTGATAAGCCTTACTGATGGAAAACAGACTAAGATTGGTTAAAGCACTCAAAAACCAGTAGAGCCTAGAGTCAACACCCATGACTCCCAGAACGCTGTTCCTCTTGTTCCTTTCTCCACCTCTCTGCTTCAGCAAAGGGAGCACTGTACCAACATTTGAGGGCTGTTTCAGACCAAGGAAACCTATTCTGAAGTGAATAAAACTCCAACTGTCACACCTTAGCATTTCCCTCAGGATACATTTAATTTCCATGAATAATGCCAAAGCATATTTTCAAAACAAATCTTTAAAAAATCCTATAGAAATCGAACATAAAAAATATTTTATGCACTTCTCTAAATTTTTTTTTTGTCAAGAGAATGAATAAATGAGTCATGAAGAAAAAGTAACTTTACACAATAAATACAACAGTACTTAGGCAGTTAAATGAGAGGAGTGATTCCCTTCAGTGGAGTTGCTATGTAAGGTCTGTTTTTGTTGCTATGATGCTGTTGTTGCCTTAACTAATTTGAAATTCCACATAGTTTTAGGATCAGTTTATGATGTATGCTAAGAAAATAACCACATTATCTCATAGTCTCATTGTTTGTTAACCAACTATATTATCCAACTCGAACACCTATTTCACTGGCTCCAAATAAGTTTGATTTCTTAAAAATAAATCAAAACAACTTTTCCATGTGATGACTTACTAGAATAGGGATAATTCAAAGCAGTATGCAACAGGCCCTGAAAACAAATCTAAAAGAGAAGCTTCAAAAATGTTCTGAGCAAAGGTAGCATTATCTGTAAGAATAAATGAATATGCATTCCAAGGTGACTACTTTTTCATGAAAGAGATAGAAGACAACTTAGACCTTGAGTTCTGGCATGTTATGTAAACTAGGAGTAGTATTAACTTAATACTTATTTGTTTATCCAGGATGCAAGATCTCCATCAGGCTTTTTTACCTGCCAAATCAGCAATGAGAGTTTTTTTTTGCCACTAAAAATATATGAGTAACTGCTCTTTTGGAAAGATGTTAAATGTTAGATCCTATATAAATAGGGTTTATACTGGAACAAAATAATTTCTGCTATGTTTAGTTATAGTTGTTTCTAAAAGATCTTACTTTTCTTTGCAAACATTAGAAGTTTGAAAAATGAAATACATCTAGAGAACTAAAAGCCAACCTATCCTGGATGCATCCAGTCACATTAATTAACCTGCAATCAGTAAGAAGAAGGAGAGAGATTGGCAAAGAGGAATGGAGTAGAAAGGCTGTTGAGCAGAGTGGAGTAGAGACTTTCTCTTTTTTCCCATCCCATCAAGCAGCATGCATTTGACTATGCTTTAAATACAATACACTTGTGATGGTTAATTTCATGTGTCAAGTTGGCTAGGTTATGGTGTCCGGTTGTTTTGTCAAGCATGTGTGGGCCTGATGGTTACTGCGAGGGTGTTTTGCAGATGAATTAGCACCCACAGTAAGTTGATTACACCTATAATCAACAATTGGTAATGAGAGGAGTATTTCATCTAGTCAGCTAGAGGTCTTAAAGAAGAACTGAGGATTTCAGTCACAGTCAGCAAAGAGAATTTCTGCCTATTCTTCAGCCAGCCAGCTTCTCCTGAAGAAAACAACTTTACCTTCATTGGAGTTTCCAACTTTACCCTCATTGGAGTTTCCATCTTGTGGCCTGCCCTACAGAGTTTGCACATGCCAGATTTCAAAATTACCTTTTTATGAAGCCTCTGTCTCATGGCCTACCCTACAGAATTTGGATTTACCAATCCCCATGGTTGTATGAGACAATTCCTATAATACGTCTCTTAATGTATACATAATATCAATATATATTACATCGATAATCTTATTGGTCTGTTTCTCTGGTGAACTCTAACTGATATAATATCTTTTCTTTCCTGGCTAGGACAAAGTATGGTCCAAAGGCTCGTGTTAGAAGTGTTTGATGGCAGTAATTAGAGTAAATTATTTTGGGAAAGCACTTGCTATTCTTATTAAAGGGTATGTAGGTGGGCAGGTAGAAGGATATGGGAGTAGGGGCAATTAAAGTACAATTCTGTACCTACTTATAAAAGTAAAGTTGAGAGTACCTATGTGATTTGCACTTTCTATGCAGATTAGTAAAGGCAGAAGGTAATGCATGCCTAAGAAACACTAAAAAGACATCTGAACAATTTTTTTTAAAAAGAATATTCATGTATAAATATAATATTTGATTTTATCACAATACATAGTGATCATTATTTGGAGAAGGTGAACTCACATATCCAGATTGTTTTTTATTAAAAATCACTTAAATAGCTGAAAGGCTAAAAATAAGCAAGTAATTAAATAAATGATGAAATCACTGAACGTTTCTCTAGAATACAAAGTCTGCTACGACCATCTCGAATAGTAATAGATTTGTAGAGTGATTGGTGTGCTGGTTTGAAATGATGTATGTACCCTAGAAAAGCCATGTTTTAATCCTAATCCCATTTTGTAAAGGCAGCCATTTCTTCTAATCCCAATTCAGTATTGTATGTTTAAACTGTAATTAGATCATCTCCCTGGAAATGTGATTTAATCAAGAGTGGTTGTTAAACTGGATTAGGTGGAGGTGTGTCTCTGCCCTTTTGGGTGGGTCTTGATTAGTTTACTGGAATCCTATAAAAAAGGAAACATTTTGGAGAAAGAGAGATTCAGAGAGATCAGATCAGAACGACATAGCCATGAGAAGCAGAGTCTACCAGCCAGCAACCTTTGGAGATGAAGAAGGAAAATGCCTCCCGGGGAGCTCCATGAAACAGGAAGCCAGGAGAAGAGGCTTGCAGATGGTGCCGTGTTTGCCATGTGCCCTTCCAGATGAAAGAGAAACCCTGACCATGTTCACCATATACCTTTCCAGATGAGAAACTCTGACTGTGTTTACCATGCGCCCTTCCACTTGAGAGAGAAACTTTGAACTTCATTGGCCTTCTTGAACCAAGGTATCTTTCCCTGGATGCCTTAGATTGGACATTTATATAGACTTGTTTTAACTGGGACATTTTCTCAGCTTTAGAACTATAAACTAGCAGCTTATTAAATTCCCCTTTTAAAAAGCCATTCTGTTTTTGGTATACTGCATTCCAGCAGCTGGCAAACTAGAACAATTGGCTTATTCCATACTGAACCTTTTCTTACATATCTTAGTTCACAGCCTAGTTTTTAACTTTGGATAGAGTACACTACAACTTGGCTTTCAAAACAGTGTTTTATATGTATGTGTTGTGTGTGTGCATATTATTGGCTTTACTTTGCTCCAAACATGACTTTAAATTGGATGAATAAATGCTTTGAAAGAGTTAGTAGAATATTTCATATCAAGACTGGATTTGAGATCTAAGAGTCAAGACCAGAGAATTAGGACGTAAAGAATCTTAGCACCTGCATTTAACAAGGTACCAAACCAACAAAATGCACTAAACTGATTTGGATTGGTCTGCCTTGCTCCACACACACACATACATGATATGTTGAGTAAAATAATAAAAGCACCATAATAGTAGTAAAGATAATAACAATGATGATGACAATGATAATAAAAACTGAGCTTAAAAAAAAAACTTAGGTGCAAATAAAGAGAGAACTCAAAGCCAGAGCCACAGGAGAACAGGAAATATGTACTTATGCTGTAGGCAGCTTGAGGGGGAGCTCTTGCATAAAGCATGGAAGATTGGATAGCTACCCTATACATGGAAAGGGGACTTGGGGAAAATTGGGGAAGCAGGAAAAATGCTTGTTAGGTGCCAAGGCTGTAAGGGAGATTAAAAAAATCAGTTATAAGAAATCAAATCCATGAATTTCACTATCTTACTATTATGGTGTTGAAGCCTTAGTTGAGAAATTATTAATGAAAGTTATTCAGATGCTTTTGGAGTTCTCAGAGAAGCAATTGTTGAACTACTGTCTATGGATATTTCCATAAATCAGAGCCCTTGAAACAACCAGAAAATACCATCCTTACTAAAAATGAACTCAAAATGAAAATTTTAAGTGATGTGAAAAAATTATGCATCAGGAGAGAAAATAAGCTGATGCAAAAATAAGAGAATTAGCATGCCAGTAAGGGGAGAAGATATTACAATCTGAAAGACTTTATGCAATATATGTATTTAAAGGACTTATGGCACTTAATGAAGGTGCAGAAACCATAATAGATTAATTGATGTATAAAAATGAATATTCAGTTTTGAAAAAAAGGCAAAATAGAATTTTTAGAATTAAAAAAGTTATAAAAATTATAAACTTAATAGATGGCTGAATTATATTAGGTACATGAGATGGTTTGGAACTGTATGCACCCCCCAAAAACATGTCCTTAGATCTAATTCATTCTTGCGGCTGTAAAACCCATTGTAAGTAGGACCTTTTGATGAGGCTACTTCAGTTAAGGTGTGACCACCTTAATCAATATGACTCTTAATTCTACTATCGTAGTCCTTTATAAGAGAATGAAATTTAGAGAGAAAGAGAGAAAGCCACAGAAGTAAGATGCTGAAGTTGATGAAACCTGGAAGAGAAGAGAGAGATTAGCAGATGAGTTCATGTGCCTTGCCACATGACAAAGGAGTCAAGGATTGTTGCCAGCTGGTCTTCAGGAAGAAAGCATTACCTTGATGATGACTTGATTTAGACATTGTTTTCTGCCTCAAAACTGTGAGTGAATAATGACCCATTGTTTAACCCAGCCTGTTTCATGGTATTTGCTTCGAGCAGCCTAGGGAACTAAAACAGTACAATAAAGAAATAATTAGCAATCTGAAACTGAGGAAGTCAACCAGTATGTGACCCAAAAGATAAGACATAAGTATGGAAGAGCAGTTAAGTGACATAGGGGAGAGAATGAGAAGACCCAACAGCTACCTAAGAGGAGTTCCAAAAAGATGAAAACAGAAAGGCAGGGCAGAGGCAATAATTAAATATAGACTTTCTGGTATTTTTCCAGAGTTAAAGGTATTTATGGATTCCCATATTGAAGAAGTATACAGATTCTAAAAAGTATGAAATATATTTACATGGAGATGCCTTATGATGAAAACTGCAAAACCATCAAAGGCGCAAAGGAAACTGCAAGAGCAACCAGAGGGAAAAAGCTGATAGCAGACATTTCATCAGCAGCATATTCCAAGAGAAAAGTGAATACTGTTTTGAAGGTTCTGTTAGAAAATAACTGTTAACTTGGAATTCAACATCAAGTGAAACTGAAATATAAGAGCGAAGGTAAATAGGGCGGGCCACAGTGGCTCAGCAGGCAAGGACGCTTGCCTGCCATGCCAGAGGACCCGGGTTTGATTCCCAGTGCCTGCCCATGTTTTAAAAAAAAGAGTGAAGGTAAATAAATTACAGGCATTTTCAGATGAACAGAAACAGAATTTATGACCTAAAGATCCTTCCTGCCAAAAAACTTGAAAAGGATGTGTTTTAGGAGAGAGAAACTTGAACTCTGAAGGAAGGAGTAAGAAGCAAGAAGCATAGGAGAGCTAAGAAATTGCATAACAAATTGGTAAATATGAATAAGCACTGACTAGAAAAGTAAGACTTATTGGAGTGGCAGTTAATATTAAGGTGGCAGCAAAAGATTCTATAGTAATATGGAAGATGAGGAGCTGGTGCAAAGGAGGAATATTAATTTCAGATTTTATTAAGTCATATGTGCATGTTAAAAACATAAAGGTAATAAATCAAAGTTAGAAGGAAATTAAATAACCAAATGAGTAGCAGAAGAGAGGGAATTACCACATTCTATTAGGCAGTTATAGGAAAGAGAGAAGTACAACCGAACAAAAAAGAAACAAAGTAAATGGGTCAGATGGTTATGTTTAACTATCAAAGAATACATTTTCCTACTTCACTCAAGTTACAACAGCAACAATGAACTACTATAAAACATAAAATACACTACTGTTTTAGTTTGTTAATGCTGCTGGAAATGCAATATACCTGAAATGGGTTGGCTTTATAAAGGGAATTTATTGTTACAAGTTTACAGTCCTAAAGCCATAAAAATATCCAAACTGCGGCATCCAGGGAAAGATACCACACTCAAGAAAAGCTGATGGCTCTGGAATACCTCTATCAGCTGGGAAGTCAAATGGCTGACATCTGCTCATCCTTTGGCTTCTTGTTTTAAACAGCTTCCCTGGGGTGTTTCTTTCTACATTTCCAAATGTCTATGTCAGCTGTGAGGCTTTTTCCAAAACGGTTCTCTCTGAAGGACTCCAGTAAACGGACTAAGGCCCACTTTGAATGGGCAGAGACACGTCTCCATGGAAACCACCAATCAAAAAGTCCCACCCACAATTGGATGGCACCTTGGAAAAAATCTAACCGAGGCTTTTACCTAAAATAATAGGTCTGCCCCCCACAAGTGTGGATTAAAATAGAACATAGCTTTTCTCGGATGCGCAATAGCCACAAACCAGCACAAATACTGTTCATAATAGCAACCAAATTGATGAAGTATCTAACAATCTACAAAAATGTGTACAAGATTTTTATGGAGAAAATATTCAATTTATATTAAAAGACTTAAAAAATATCTAAATAAATTGAGAACGCATGTTCAGTGACAATGTAACTTAATATAGAAAGATGTCAATTCTAAAAATAGTCTATACATTCAATACTAATCCTAATCAGAATTCCAGTGAGGTTTTTTTTCTGTTTGTCTTATAGATATGTTGGAAAAACTATTCTGATACATAAACCACGTGAAGAAAAAATATAGCTGAATCCTTGCAGTCTAGATAGCTTCAATAGCTCAGTGAAAAATGTATAACTATAAAACTAATAGATGAAAATGTAGGGGAATATCTCTGTGGTCTAGGGTGAAAGAAAAAACCTCTTAGAAAAGTTCCTGAAAGCAATATCTATAAGATAAATGATGATAGATTGTTCCACCAAGGATATTATAGACAATGTTAACAGATAGATGAGACAGAAGAATTTATTTTCAATGTCTATAATTGTCAAAATATTATAGAATGTACAAAAACTACAAATCACTGAGAAAATATGGGCAATCCAATAGAAAAGGAGGGTAAAACACATGAATAGGCAACTCATAGGAGAATCCTAAATGGCAAATAAATATATGAAGAACGTATGCTCAAATAATTAGAATGCAACAATAATCAGAAAATTATAAATGAAGACAGTGAAGATATTTTACATCAATCCATTTGCAGAACTAGATGAGTGGCTCATTTATAGTGCTAACAAGGATGTGGAGAGATAGAAAGTCTCCAGCACTGCTGGTGGAAGTTCTAAGTTTTCAGCCATTTTGAAAAGCAGTCAATAATCAGTTCTCAATGAAATTACATACACAAATATTCTATTCCCTAGCAATGCCATGCTTCAGAGAAATTCTTTCTTTAGTCCATAAGAGGACACATATGAGGGTGTTTTATTATGGTGTTGTTGTGGAAGTGGAAAGTGGAGGCTCCCCAAGGTAAAATGTAGTGGTTGCACACTATGAAATGAGTCAAAGTATTTAGGGATAAACAAACTAGAAGTACATATAGCAACATGGATAGACCCTAAAACAACATTGAGTGAAAAATGCAAGGAACAGAAAGATTTAGAGCAAAGTGCTATTTATGTTAATTGAGAAAACTTATTCAAAACATAATACGTATTTTAAGGCATATTTAAGATGTATTTCAATCACATGACAACAGGTGAGGTACAAGGGAGGGAAATCTCAAAATAAACTGTGTACAACTGATGATAATTTGGTATAAATTGAAAAGTGGTATTAGCTCATCTCTGTCCTTGAAACCCAAATCAAATTGTGGAAAACACAAATTAAGATGAATGAAACAAATTCAAATATACTGGTAATCATAATAAGTGTAAATAGATTAAATTTGTTAAAAGACAGAATTTCAGATTGAAAGAAAAACTAGTTTTTTTTTCTGTTTAAAAGAGATATAGCTAAAATCTAACGACATTGAAAGGTTGAAGGTAAAGAGATGGAAAAAACATGTACTAGACAAACACTAACTGAAGGAAATCTGGTCTGACAATATTAATATAAAAATAAATGGATTTAAGTCGCAGAGCAATATCAGAGGTAAAAAGGTAATTTCTGATAAAAATGACAGTTTATCAGGAGGCACCAGCAATTACAAGGAAAAACTGATAAATTCCATATTCTAAATGGGAGATTTAATAAGTGCCTCTCTGAAGCAGATATGTAGATAAAAAGATAACAAGCTTGTTCTACTATATAGATAGCTATAACGGTTCAGAAAAACAGACATATCCCTGTCCCTTAAAACTATAGAGAATACATATTCTTTCTGAGATGAAGTGTTTGTAAATACTGAGTCAAAAATGAAGTCAGTATATTCCTAAGAATGGGTCTGACCATTATAATAATATTTGGGACTGATAACAAAAAAGAAAAGTAGTAATTAAATCCTCAAAAGCAAACAACCCTGTTTATATGAAAACTGAAAAATAATATGCCTAAATCTAAAATGGTGATCTTGAGAAAGGACAATAGTGCATTAGGTAAAGAACACTAAGGAATGTAGAAAACATAATGGAACCATTTAAGAACACATCTTTATGATATTTTGGTCCTCCCAACAGTGCTGAGGTCAATGTTTCTAGTCCCATTTTTACAATGAGGAAACTCAGGGTGGAAAAAAGAAGCAACCTGCAGAGTCATACCATTTTTACAAGTCATGGAAACAGGATTCACATGCATTTCTTTAATTTTGGAATAGATAGATCCACAGATAGAATTAATTTACCTCTGAAGAGAAGAGATAGAATGGCTAACCTATGTGAGAAATGGAAGGGAAGGAGGGGCAGGGGTCCTTGTCCTCCCTAGGGCAATTGTTCTGGGAGACCCTGGGTGACCTCACTGAGGAGCTGGTGTTAGGTAGTCAGGCTTTCTCAGAAGAGAGACTGTGTCTGTCTCATTTATTAGAGCGCCCTGTAAACTGTAAATCATCTAACACGTAATAGGTATTAACATTATTGTTATATGTTGTCCAGAGTCCTTGCGCTTCCTGGGTTCCTTATAAAAAATTCAGATAATTTTAGTAATATATTTTCAGATAACGTAATTTGTGCCAGAAAAGTAGCACATGAACCTTACTTGCGAGTTTTCATTTAAGTCTCTGGACTGCAAAATAAAGTAAGTCCACAAAAAACATTATATTTTAAAATAAGAATTTATGGGGTTTCCACCAGACCCCATTGGGTATTACCAACTCAGTTTCAGGTATCACCAACAGTGAGGGTCCTGTGACAAGCTTGAGACCTGTCTAAAAGGAAACAGAAACAAGATTAAGGTTACAGATTTGCAGGGTATACTGTACTTAACATTGTTAATTTTTCTACCATTAAAAAAATCATACAAAACTTGGAAATAATATGAAACTATGACTACGTGTCCTCTCAATGTTATACTGGAGCCTAGCCCAAGAGGCCCACCTAAGGATAATTTATATCTCTAGGGTTTCACAGCCTCAAAGAATTTTTGGTGGTGATGGAAATGCTCTATAAACTTGTACTGTCCAATATAGTAGCCTGTAACCATATGTGGTTATTTTTATTTTTATTTTTTCTTAGGCCTAATTTTTTAAACTTTTTTTTATTAATTAAAAAAAAATTAACAAACAAAACATTAAGATATAATTTCATTCTACATATACAATCAGTAATTCTTAATATCATCACATGGTTGCATATTCATCATTTCTTAGTACATTTGCATCGATTTAGAAAAAGAAATAAAAAGACAACAGAAAAAGAAATAAAATGATAATAGAGAAAAAAAAAAGACTATACATACCATACCCCTTACCCCTCGCTTTCATTTACCACTAGCATTTCAAACTGAATTTATTTTAACATTTGTTCCCCCTATTATTTATTTTTATTCCATATGTTCTACTCTTCTGTTGATATAGTAGCTAAAAGGAGCATCAGACACAAGGTTTTCACATTCACAGAGTCTCATTGTGAAAGCTATATCATTGTTCAATCATCATCAAGAAACATGGCTACTGGAACACAGCTCTACATTTTCAGGCAGTTCCCTCCAGTCTCTCCGCTACATCTTGAACAACAAGGTGATATCTACTTAATGCATAAGAATAACCTCCAGCATAACCTCTCGACTCTGTTTGGAATCTCTCAGCCGTTGACACTTAGTCTCATTTCACTCTTCCCCCTTTGGTCGAGAAGGTTCTCTCAGTCCCTTGATGTTAATTCTCAACTTATTCTAGGGTTTTTCTCAGTCCTTTGATGCTGAGTCTCAGCTCATTCCAGGATCTCTGTCCCACGTTGCCAGGAAGGTCCACACCCCTGGGAGTCATGTCCCACACAGAGAGGGGTAGGGTGGTGAGATTGCTCATCATGTTGGCTGGAGACAGAGGCCACATCTGAGAAACAAGGAGCTCTGTTGGGGGTGACTCTTAGGCCTAAATTTTAAGTAGACTTGACCAATCCTTTGTGGGGTTAAGTTTCATATGAACAAACCCCAAGACTGGGGGCTCAGCCTATAGCTTTGGTTGGCCACACTGCTTGTGAGAATATCAAGAATTCAACTTGGGGAAGTTGAATTTCTCCCCACTCTCACCATTCCCTGAAGGGGGCTTGCAAATACTTTTCCAGTCACTGATCAAATCATTCTGGGATTCATCGGGGCATCACTCTGGACAAACCAACAAAATCTCATCTGCTACCTGAGATTCCAAGTACTTATGACATTCAATCAAACTATCTGCATGAGTTATATTAGGAAATGCTGTAGTCAAAATCTAAATTTTGTAGCAAGTAAACATTTTTTGCTTTAGTCTCACACATAAGGTGACATTTTAAAGTATTAATTATCATCTATTTCCAGCACCCTGCAATAATGACATTCCTTTGTTCTTCCTCATGCAAAACATTTCTAAAATTTGTACATTGTACATTTCACTATTATTATACACTCTAGGTATTCCTGGATTATACCATCTTGATCTTTAACATCTATCTTTTTTCTGATTTCATTTATGTCCCCAGTCCTCCTCCCTCTATCATTCTCACATGCAGCTTCATTCAGTGTTTTAACATAATTACATTACAGTTAGGTAGTATTCTGCTGTCCATTTCTGAGTTTTTGTATCCAGTCCTGTTGCACTGTCTGTATCCCTTCAGCTCCAATTACCAACTATCTTACCCTATTTCTATCTCCTGATGGTCTCTGTTACCAACGACATATTCCAAGTTTATTCACTAATGTCAGCTCATATCAGTGAGACCATAAAGTATTTGTCCTTTAGTTTTTGGCTAGTCTCATTCAGCATAGTGTTCTCAAGGTCCATCCATGTTGTTACATACTTCATAAGTTTATTCTGTCTTAGAGCTGCATACTATTCCATCATATGTATATACCACAGTTTGTTTAGCCACTCGTCTGTTGATGGACATTTTGGCTGTTTCCATCTCTTTGCAATTGTAAATAATACTGCTATAAACATTGGTGTGCAAATGTCCATTTGTGTCTTTGCCCTTAAGTCCTCTGAGTATATACTTAGCAATGGTATTGCTGGGTCATATGGCAATTCTATATTCATCTTTTTGAGGAACCACCAAACTGCCTTCCACAGTGGTTGCACCATTTGACATTCCCACCAACAATGAGTAAGTGTGCCTCTTTCTCCATATCCACTCCAGCACTTGTCATTTTCTGTTTTGTTGATAATGGCCATTCTGGTGGGTGTGAGATGATATCTCATTGTGGTTTTGATTTGCATTTCTCTAATGGCCAGGGACGTTGTGCATCGCTTCATGTGCCTTTTGGCCATTTGTATTTCCTCTTCTGAGAAGTGTCTGTTCAAGTCTTTTTCCCATTTTGTAATTGGATTGGCTGTCTTTTTGTTGTTGGGTTGAACAATCTCTTTATAAATTCTGGATACTAGACCTTTATCTGATATGTCGTTTCCAAATATTGTCTCCCATTGTGTAGGCTGTCTTTTTACTTTCTTGATGAAGTTCTTTGATGCACGAAAGTGTTTAATTTTGAGGAGCTCCCATTTCTTTCTTTCTTTCTTCAGTGCTCTTGCTTTAGGTGTAAGGTCCATAAAACCACCTCCAATTATAAGATTTATAAGATATCTCCCTACATTTTCCTCTAACTGTTTTATGGTCTTCGACCTAATGTTTAGATCTTTGATCCATTTTGAGTTAACTTTTGTATAGGGTGTGAGATACGGGCCCTCTTTCATTCTTTTGCATATGGATGTCCAGTTCTCTAGGCGCCATTTATTGAAGAGACTGTTCTTTCCCAAATGAGTTGGCTTGACTGCCTTATCAAAGATCAATGTCCATAGATGAGAGGGTCTATATCTGAGCACTCTATTCGATTCCATTGGTCAATATATCTACCTTTATGCCAGTACCATGCTGTTTTGACCACTGTGGCTTCATAATATGCCTTAAAGTCAGGCAGTGTGATACCTCCAGCTTCGTTTTTTTTCCTCAAGATACTTTTAGCAATTCGGGGCACCCTGCCCTTCCAGATAAATTTGCTTATTGGTTTTTCTATTTCTGAAAAATAAGTTGTTGGGATTTTGATTAGTATTGCGTTGAATCTGTAAATCAATTTAGGTAGAATTGACATCTTAACTATATTTAATCTTCCAATCCATGAACGTGGTATGCTCTTCCATCTATTTAGGTCTTCTGTGATTTCTTTTAACAGTTTCTTGTAGTTTTCTTTGTATAGGTCTTTTGTCTCTTTAGTTAAATTTATTCCTAGGTATTTTATTCTTTTAGTTGCAATTGTACATGGAATTCGTTTCTTGATTTTCCCCTCCGCTTGTTCATTGCTAGTGTATAGAAACACTACAGATTTTTGAATGTTGATCTTGTAACCTGCCACTTTGCTGTACTCGTTTATTAGCTCTAGTAGTTTTGCTGTGGATTTTTCAGGGTTTTCGATGTATAGTATCATATCATCTGCACACAGTGATAGTTTTACTTCTTCCTTTCCAATTTTTATGCCTTGTATTTCTTTTTCTTGTGTAATTGCTCTGGCTAGAACTTCCAACATGATGTTGAATAACAGTGGTGATAGTGGTCATCCTTGTCCTGTTCCTGATCTTAGGGGAAAAGTTATCAGTTTTTCCCCATTGAGGATGATATTAGCTGTGGGTTTTTCATATATTCCCTTTATCATTTTAAGGAAGTTCCCTTGTATTCCTATCCTTTGAAGGGTTTTCAACAGTAAAGGTGTTGAATCTTATCAAATGCCTTCTCTGCATCAATTGAGTTGATCATGTGATTTTTCTGCTTTGATTTGTTGATATGGTGTATTACATTAGTTGATTTTCTTATGTTGAACCATCCTTGCATACCTGGGATGAATCCTACTTGGTCATGATGTATAATTCTTTTAATGTGTTGCTGGATTCAATTTGCTAGAATTTTGTTGAGGATTTTGCATCTATATTTATTAGAGAGATTGGTCTGTAGTTTTCTTTTTTTGTAATATCTTTGCCTGGTTTTGGTATGAGGGTGATGTTGGCTTCATAGAATGAATTAGGTAGCTTTCCCTCCACTTCAATTTTTTTGAAGAGTTTGAGCAGGGTTGGTACTAATTCTTTCTGGAATGTTTGGTAGAATTCACATGTGAAGCCATCTGGTCCTGGACTTTTCTTTTTGGGAAGCTTTTTAATGACCGATTCAATTTCTTTACTTGTGATTGGTTTGTTGAGGTCATCTATTTCTTCTTGAGTCAAAGTTGGTTGTTCATGCCTTTCTAGGAACTTGTCCATTTCATCTACATTGTTGTATTTATTAGCGTAAAGTTGTTCATAGTATCCTGTTATTACCTCCTTTATTTCTGTGAGGTCAGTGGTTATGTCTCCTCTTCCATTTCTGATCTTATGTATTTGCGTCCTCTCTCTTCTTCTTTTTGTCAATCTTGCTAGGGGCCCATCAATATTGTTGATTTTCTCCTAGAACCAACTTCTGGTCTTATTGATTTTCTCTATTGTTTTCATGTTTTCAATTTCATTTATTTCTGCTCTGATCTTTGTTATTTCTTTCCTTTTGCTTGCTTTGGGATTAGTTTGCTGTTCTTTCTACAGTTCTTCCAAGTGAACAGTTAATTCCTGCATTTTTGCCTTTTCTTCTTTTCTGATATAGGCATTTAGGGCAATAAATTTCCCTCTTAGCACTGCCTTTGCTGCATCCCATAAGTTTTGATATGTTGTGTTTTCATTTTCATTCGCCTCGAGGTATTTACTAATTTCTCTTGCAATTTCTTCTTTGACCCACTCGTTGTTTAAGAGTGTGTTGTTGAGCCTCCACGTATTTGTGAATTTTCTGGCACTCCGCCTATTATTGATTTCCAACTTCATTCCCTTATGATCTGAGAAAGTGTTGTGTATGATTTCAATCTTTTTAAATTTGTTGAGACTTGCTTTGTGACCCAGCATATGGTCTATCTTTGAGAATGATCCATGAGCACTTGAGAAAAAGGTGTATCCTGCTGTTGTGGGGTGTAATGTCCTATAAATGTCTGTTAAGTCTAGCTCATTTATTGTAATATTCAACTTCTCTGTTTCTTTATTGATCCTCTGTCTAGATGTTCTGTCCATTGATGAGAGTGGGGAATTGAAGTCTCCAACTATTATGGTATATGTGTCTATTTCCCTTTTCAGTGTTTGCAGTGTGTTCCTCACATATTTTGGGGCATTCTGGTTTGGTGCGTAAATATTTATGATTGTTATGTCTTCTTGTTTAATTGTTCCTTTTATTAGTATATAGTGTCCTTCTTCGTCTCTTTTAACTGTTGTACATTTGAAGTCTAATTTGTTGGATATTAGTATAGCCACTCCTGCTCTTTTCTGGTTGTTATTTGCATGAAATATCTTTTCCCAACCTTTCACTTTCAAGCTATGTTTATCTTTGGGTCTAAGATGTGTTTCCTGTAGACATCATATAGAAGGATCCTGTTTTTTAATCCATTCTGCCAGTCTATGTCTTTTGATTGGGGAATTCAGTCCATTAACATTTAGTGTTATTACTGTTTGGATAATATTTTCCTCTACCATTTTGCCTTTTGTATTATATATATCATATCTGACTTTCCTTCTTTCTACACTCTTCTCCATACCTCTCTCTTCTGTCTTTTCGTATCTGACTCTAGTGCTCCCTTTAGCATTTCTTGCAGAGCTGGTCTCTTGGTCACAGATTCTCTCAGTGACTTTTTGTCTGAGAATGTTTTAATTTCTCCCTCATTTTTGAAGGACAATTTTGCTGGATATAGGAGTCTTGGTTGGCAGTTTTTCTCTTTTAGTAATTTAAATATATCATCCCACTGTCTTCTAGCTTCCATGGTTTCTGCTGAGAAATCTACACATAGTCTTATTGGGTTTCCCTTGTATGTGATGGATTGTTTTTCTCTTGCTGCTTTCAAGATCCTCTCTTTCTCTTTGACCTCTGACATTCTAACTAGTAAGTGTCTTGGAGAATGCCTATTTGGGTCTAATCGCTTTGGGGTGTGCTGCACTTCTTGGATCTGTAATTTTAGGTCTTTCATAAGAGTTGGGAAATTTTCAGTGAAAATTTCTTCCATTAGTTTTTCTCCTCCTTTTCCCTTCTCTTCTCCTTCTGGGACACCCACAATACGTATATTTGTGCACTTCATATTATCATTCAATTTCCTGAGTCCCTGCTTATATTTTTCCATTCTTTTCCCTATAGTTTCTGTTTCTTTTTGGATTTCAGATGTTCCCTCCTCCAGTTCACTAATCCTAACTTCTGTCTCTTGAAATCTACCATTGTAGGTTTCCATTTTTTTTCATCTCTTCTACTGTATTTTTCATTCCTGTAAGTTCTGTGATTTTTTTCAGACTTTCCATTTCTTCTTTTTGTTCATTCCTTGCTTTCTTCATGTCCTCCCTCAATTCATTGATTTGGTTTTTGATGAGGTTTTCCATTTCTGTTCGTATATTCTGAATTAGTTGTTTCAGCTCCTGTATCGCATTTGAACTATTATTTTGTTCCTTTGACTGGGCCATATCTTCAATTTTCATGGTGCAATTTGTTATTTTTTGCTGGCGTCTAGACATTTAATTACCTTAATTAGTTTGTTCTGGAGATTGCTTTCACTTATCTTACCTAGGGTTTTCTTGCTTGATGAGTTTGTTTTCTTTCTGTTCTTTGATCTTCAGTTCAACTTTTTCTGGGCCTCTAGCTTACGTTTTGGTTAACATAGAGTAATTTTTCAGTTCTTGTTTTCTTGTTTCTTGTCCTGCTTGTAAGGTGCCTTTACCCTCCCCCACTTAGGAGGGTCTACATAGGTTTTACAGACTCCAGCCGGATTTTCCCGGACTTAACTGGCCTCCTATCACGGGGAAGAAGTCACCTGCATCAGTTTTCCCTGACGGTGAGATCCAGCATGTTGAAAGACTTTCCTGTGAAGTCTCTGGGCTCTGTTTTTCTTATCCTGCCCAGTGTGTGGTGCTTGTCTGTCTGTGGGTCCCACCAGCAAAAGATATTGTGGCTCCTTTAACTTTGGAAGGCTCTCCCTGCTGGAGGCATTGTGGAGACAGAGGAGAGGTTGTAGACTGGTTTTATTGGCTTTAAATTGCCAAGCCCTGGGGTCTGAATTCCTTGAGAGAGGGATTCTACCTAAGTTGGGCTTCACCCCTCCCCTGGGGAAGGCACAGTTGGGAGATAGCCCTGAAAGCAGTCTGTTTCTGCCTATGCCTGGGGCAGTTGCAGGCCATGTAGTCCCACCGTTGAATCCAGAGGCAGCCAAGCCTCCATAGAAACAGCCACAAAAACCTTTGTTTCATCCCCTTTCCTCTTTTTCAGTTAGCCCAATAAGCTACCTCTGCCTTGACCAGTTTCGCCTGAGCTGGGGGCCTATTTTTAGTAGTCAGAATTTGTTTATTAATGCCACAATTGGTGTTTGGTTGGGCTCAGTCCCTGCTACTGTTGGAGTCTCCTTTCCCTCCAGGAAGTCGCCTGTTGGGGAGGGGTGCTGGGCACTGGCTGCCGTGGCTTGGGGAACTCACAGTTCCGGAGACTCGCAGTCGGTTCAGCTGGTCCAGACTGGGGTATGCTGTGTGTCCAGTCACTATCATGTCTCCAGGAGCTGTTCTGTACTGTTTCTGGTTATTTAGTAGTTGTTCTGGAGGATGAACTAAAACGCACACATTGCTAAGCTGCCACCTTGCCTTATGCCTAATTTTAAGTAGGCTTAGCCTATCCTTTGTGGGACTAAGTTTCCTATGAACAAATCCCAAGATTGGGGGCTCAGCACATGTGGTTATTAAACCCTTGTAATGTGGCCCATGTAGCTGAGGAACTGAATTTTTGCTTATTTTGTTTACTTTTAATGATTAAAATTAAAATTTATATAGCCACATGTGGCTTGTGGTTTCTACATTGGACTGTCTAGCTTTAGAGGAATGTACCTTTGCTTGCCTTAATATTTACATTGATTAGGGTCCAGACTCTATGAAATTACATGTTCATTTGTAGAAAGCTGACTAGATGCAAAAGACTTATCTGGTAGAGGTGGTAATGATTTCTGTCGAGAAGAAAAGATAACCCCACAAATTACAGTTTTCTTGCCCTGCAGACTTTAACCAATATCCAACCTAGCAATCTTATTTCAGTCTCTGAAAATCTTTTTTGAACCAGCTTTACAATTTTTTTAGGTCCTTTTTTAACGAAATACATCATTGATGCATGTTCCATTCGAATTTGTAGAGTCATAGTTTTTACATTTCTTGACAATTATTCTTACCCCACTTAGCACTGCAGCAGAAATAAATATCTCTTCCTTTACAAGAAGATAGATTTTCTTCTAGCTCATCTTTCATTGAGTGTAGGTCTTTTTTTTTTTTTTTTTTTTAACGTGGGCAGGCACCAGGAATCGAACCCAGGTCTCCAGCATGAGCATTCTGCCACTGAGCCACTGTCACACCACCCTAAACAAGTGCAGGTCTTTTAAATGTCCTAATTTAAAGCCCCTTTTTGAATGGGTCCAAGGTTTAATCTCCTGTTCAACCACACAGCCATTAATCCCCAAAACTTTAGGTTTGTAGTATCAACTTTTATTCACAAAGAAGCTCTGGCTTCAGAGTTTCCCTACCATTCTGGTTTCAGCTTACTGTTATTCTTTTTGGCCTTTGGAGATTTCTCTTCTTCTCTTGTTAGTTTAGCAATGCATTTAAAAGGATATTTTCTTAATTTTAGCTAACATCTAGACCTTCTGTGACAGGAGGGCTTTTAAGAATTTCTAGTTTGACAAGTAGATATTCTCAAATCATTGTCCATTGTCAGGGTGAAGTTTTCAAAATGTGAATCTGATCATATATCAATTTATTGTTTAAAACTCACCAATAGCTTCATTTTCTATTAGGATAAGGTCCCTAATCCTTATAAAGGCCCTATATGATCTGGAGGCTTCTGTATCTTCACCTTATGCTGGTTTCTTCTTCACTCTCCACACTTCAGCCTGAGCCTCCTTTATTTCCTTGAAGATGATACTCCTTGCAGCCTGAAAAGTTTTACATATGCTACTTTCTCACTCTAGATCACTTTCCTTGAATCTTTTTATCTGGTTAACTCTCCTGTTGGAATGACAAATGTTGACTAACACACACATAAATATAACAAATATGTCACATTAGAATCTGTGGCGATTTCCTTCAATGGAGCAGCAACCAAGTAACTATTTAAATGGCAGACTATGATAAAGAATGGGATAATGCCAGTTTAATAGATTGTTTTAAATTTGTTGCTGTGTAATTCCTTACAGAAGTCTTATTAATCTTCAATCATACTCTGTGCTGTCATTATAAAAAAAGTACAGATTTGTTATTTAGTAAGCAGATCAGTAATGCTTATATATTAATCTCAGGCCATGTATTCTAATGCATTGGTTTTTGCTCTAAAGCTGTTAGAACTTTACAGGCACTATGCTAGTTCTTATTAAAAATGCTGAAACAAAATTACTGGGGGAAAATCTCTTTACTTTGTATGAGATAGTTCTTTGAATACATAAAATATTCACAATACTCAGGAGAAATTTTAAATAAAAGCATTCTTAAAAAGGAAAATAAGAGCCATGTAAATGTGTTAAAAAAGCCAAGGTCACACTACTCAGGAAAATATAATTTCATAACTTAAATACAGTGTATGGCAAGAGCTGGCTCTGGGGGAAATTCCCCAGTGGTGGAATGGAATGAATAGATTATATTTGTTTCCAGCCTATGTGAACCATGTCTATTCGGGGTGGGGTTGCTGAGCAGACTCTTTAATTCTTGATGCCATGTTACCCAGGCTCCTTACTTTTACCATAGGTTACCTGAACTACTTCCCATTCTTTACTACTTCCTTTGTAGAACCAGACCTAAATACATGCTGAGAAGTAGGTGTCCATTGAAAAAATGGCATATGAACTCAAAAGGATGCCAACACTAGCTCCACTTTAGGCAGATCTAAGCTTCATCTATGAAGGTGTTTCTATCATCCTATTAAATGTATCTGTCTACTTATCTACATTCTTTTAGAGGAGTGGTAGAAAGAAAGCTCTAATCTTGATTCTGCAGCTAATTTTGTTGGTTTGAGTAAATAACAATCATTTGGGGCCTTAGTTTCCTCATCTACGAAAAGCACCAACTTCATACTACTGTTGAGAATCCTAGGTAAGTTAATATGTGCAAAGCAGTTGGAACAGAATCTAGTGTGGTTATAAATGTGGCACATCACCAAGTATCAGCTATTTGTAGAACTCAAATGCATGCTCTTTGAGCTAATTGACTATTTTAAAAATTGCTATAACCATAATATCTAGTAGAGTTCTTGGCACATAGTAGATGTTTAATAAGAAGAAGTGGAACGAATATGTAGCTACTTCTGCATAGCACATTTTCTAAGAATCAAATGTTAATAGCTGAAATTAAAATTTCATGTTTTTCAATCAATCCATTATTTTTATCCTGAAAAAACGATGTAGCAAGTATCTGTTAGATAAAGGTCAGGTTGAAAATGTCAGTTTGAAAATACACCCCATAAAAGAGCATTTAGATCAACATGCTTGCATCAAAAGATTTGTTTCTATTGGTGAAAAGTAAATATAAATGGATATGTATTTATGGGCGCAATTCCTATTACAAAGCACCTTTCTTAAAAATTCATCTCTTTTTGGCTATCTAATGAATAATCTACTAAGGAAGACTGAAACTCTGATCAGTTTTTGCTTAAGTCACCTTCTCAGTGAGCTCTAATCTGAACACCATTCTTTTCTCCACCCTAATCTGGTATTCCCACTTTCCCTCGCCCTACTTCATTTCTTCTCCCATAGATGACGAGCATGTTACAGTGTTCTGTGGGGTTTACTTATTTGTCATGTTTATAATTATCTGCTATCTTCTAGCTAAAATGTAAGCTCCATGAGGGCATGGATCTTTATTTTGTTCACCAATGTATCCTGATAGTATGTGGCTTAATAGTTCTTAGATACTCAATTATATATATATAATTATATATATAATATATATATAAATATATATATTAATAATTCCTCATCATTTCTGATGACATGAGGAGCATTCAAAGGGGTATATCAAGCAGAAATAGCAAAAGCATGCTGAGAGATTCACCCATGCCTTGTGTGTCCCGGACTCCTCTCTGTTCACCTCTGACCTCCATTAATGGGAAGTAGATGTGGGAGTAAGTAAAGAATGGGCTCTGGGCATGTAATGGTTAGGTTCATGTGTCAACTTGGCCAGGTAGTGGTATCCGTTTGTTTGGTTGGGCAAGTGCTAGCCTGTCTGTTGCTATGAGGACATCTCATAGAATTAAATCATGATCACGTTGGCTGCATCCACAGATGATTCCATTTGTAATCAGCTGAGGGGAGTGTCTTCTGCAATGAGTGATGCTTAATCTAATCACTGGAAGCCTTTTAAGGAGGATTCAGAAGAGACAGGCTCTCTTCCTGCTTTGACTGGCGAGCCTCTCCTGTGGAGTTCGTCCAGACCCTCCAATTGGAGTCATCAGCTTCACAGCCTGCCCTACGGATTTTGGACTCTATATTCCCATGGTTACGTGAGACACTTTTATAAATTTTATGTCTACAGATATTTCCTGTTGACTCTGTTTCTCTAGAGAGCCCTGACTAATACAGCTTGATCTCTTTCTTGAACTTTCAAGCCAATTTCCAGCATTTTTATTTTTATTTATTTAAAGGACATATGTTTTACTGAATCTCTAAACTAAACAAAACTCCATTGATTTCATCCAATCAGACCTCTAGCAGAATAGAAACAAAATTTTATGGGTCCAACATAGGAAAGGATAAATGCATGGATAATTTCTGAAGTTGGAAAGAATTTTTATTATCACTACACTACAGAAAATGTCCCTAACATTTCACGGAACCGCTTATCTAGGTCAACAGTACTTTATGTATCAGAGACATTGACCTTTTTACCTAGGGTAACATTTGACATGGCCAATTATTGCATCCACACTCAATGCTCCCCTCTTCCTGACTACCATGTGCTGCAATTTTCATAGTTGAACAGATATGGACAAATAGAGTGTCAACTAATATGTCTGCTAATCAGTCACAGAGATGATTTCATTTAAGGACATTAATGGGCTTGCAAAATAGCATGGAGCCTGAGAAACATAGCTTAGCTATTCCTCAAAAGTTAAGCTGAGAATTACAGCAGGACACAGCAATTCCACTCCTAGGTATATACCAAAAATAACTGAAAAGAGGAACTCAAACTGATGCTCTTGGCGCCAATGTACACAGCAGCCTCATTCACAAAAGTCAAAAGGTAGAAACCACTGCAATGCCTGTCAACAGATGAATGGATGAATGAAATGTCGTCTATCCGTACAATGGAATATTATACACATAAAAAGGAACAAAAACTTGATGCATGCAACAACAGAGATGAACCTTGAAAACATGATGCTCACTGAAATAAGCCAAATGCAAAAAGACAAATATTGTAAGACTCCACCTTTACGAAATATCACGAAGTAATAAATTCATAGAGTCAGAAGGTAGATGAGATGTTACCAGGGGTTAGGTGGAAGGGAATGGACTGCTTAATGGGTACAGAGTTTCTGTTTGGGTAAAGAAACAGTTTTGGTGATGGATGGTGGTGACAGTAGAAAAACTACTGATGTAATCAGTGTCTCCAAATTTAAAAATGGCTAAAATGGTAAATTTAGTGTTATATAAATGTTACCACAATAAAAATTTTTTAAAGTTGCTATGAATAAAACAAAACAAAACAAAACGATGACTTATGAGAGCACACATTTTAAAAAATTATTGTAGTACCATATATACACACCATAACATTTCCCATTGTAAACACTTTCAAGTATAGGTCACCAGTTCAGTGCTGTCAGTTACCTTCACAATGCTGCATTACTATCACTACCATCCATTACCAGAACTTTCTTATCACCCCAACTAGAAACTCTGCAGCATTAAACTTTTTCCTGTGTCTCCCAGACCACACCCAGAGCCTACCGACTAGCTTTATGTTTTTTCCTGGACACCACAAACTGACAGCAAAAGTTGGACCACTGTGATGGTTATCAGTGAGTATTGGGAGGAGGTGAATAAGATTTAGAGCCCCCCATCATTAAAATTTCCTGAATAATTCAATAAAATTTAGTAAAATTTTCCTAACAAAATTTGCTATGAGTAGAAGTCAGTTCTAAGCATTGGAGAGAAGGGATGGCAGGGCAGAAACCATTTCTCTGTCCTTAAGTAGTATTACTTGGGGATTTGCTAAAATTCACAGATGGGTTGATGTGTGGGCATTTTCCAAGCAGCTGATGCACTTCTCTCTAACTGATAGACAGGTGGCCTGGAACTCCTAGCTCTGGCAGGCACAGAGCACCTCCCACCAGACAGGCGTGTAGGTAGGTAGGTGTATTTTCATTTTAATTAATAGCCTGTTGAATTTTGTAATTTTCTTCTGTCATCCTTTCTACTTCCTTTGGATTTAATTGCTGCTCCCCCACACTAATTTTTAGAGATTCATAATACAACATTGATTATCAGCATTAATTTTTTCTAATATATGCAGTTATGACTGAAAAATTCTCTCTAAACCTGGTTCTTGCCTGTTTTAGTTTGCCAGGATTGCTATGACAAATACTGCAGGTTGGTTGGCTTAAACAACAGGGATTTATTGTCTTGCAGTTCTGGAGGCTAGTAGTGTGAAGTCAAGGTACTGGCAGGGCCTTGCTTTCTCAGAAGTCTGATTTTCTCATGGTGGCTTACATGCCTCTGTCACATGGTGATCTGTCTTCTTTGGTGTCCTGTGGCTTCTACTTTGATGTCCAAATTTCCTTTGCTTATAAGGACTGCAGTCATGTAGGATTAAGGTCACCCTGATTTAATTTGACCTCATCTTAATAGCATCTTTGAACATCCTATTCACAGTTGACTTGAAAAGTTCTTGTAGGGGATATGAGTCAATTCCCAGCAGGCTGAATACCATGTGGTATGTGTTTTTATTTTTCTAAAATTATATTTTAGTGACTATGTCCTATCTTGGGTATCCTGAAAGCAGAACCCAAAGATGAACTTTCTATTTGGGAATAAGTTAAGATTTACAGAAGAGTTGCAATGAAGAGAGCTTAAAATGCTGTTTAGGTTCCTTGTAGAGATGAAGAGACAAAAGAATTAGAATCTAAGCTTGAGGGGAGAATTTTGGATTCCAAAATGGGATGGAGGCATAAATGTTAGGGTCTTGGCAGCAGCCAAAATGGACTGTTTTATGGTCAACAAAGTGCTCTTTGGGGCCTCTAAAGTTTGGACATATGCTAAGTTAGAATGAGGGTACTGAATTATTTGTCTACACTAAGGAGACAGGACAAACACCTTTGGGGGGTTTCTGTGGGGTGTCTGTATTTCTCTCAGAAGGATTGATCTGAACTTGTTTTTGCTGATTATGCTTTTATTTTGCTTTCTTGAGATTCGCTCTGTGGTTCTTGAACCAAACCTGCTGTACAGTTGGATGTATACCTATTTTAAAGGCCATTTCTTTCTGAAGGTCAGGATTTGGGTATGGGTTCTTATGAACAAGATTTTCAAATCTTCCAGTGTTTTTCAGTAAACATAGTTCATTTCCATGTGCTTGCCTTCACAATGTCAGGATCTGGCAATCAGCACCTGACTGAGTGGTTAAGGGTAGCACCACTAGCCTCACGGGCAGGAGAACACCCGCATGGCATACCTCCCGAAGTGCTGGGAGAGGAGCACACTTATTAATCTGGTTTCACCTTCTTTACACGTCTTTCCTTTGGATGCAAGCTCTCTGGCTTACCTTTAGGAAGATCCTGAGTCTGTCCTGTCCATAGCATTTTATATCAGCAATAAATATTACAGAATTTTCCTTTCTATAAGAAGCCCTCCCTAGAACATAATCCCTACTGATATGGTGGATACACACTTAGAAAACATCTTGACTGCTCTGAAGCTGGACCATATCAACCCATTTGCAATGAGCATAGCTTTCAACATGGGACACATCTGACCTTTGCAGGCCTAAATTCTGAAGAGAGAATTTAAAAATTAGCCTTGTCTGAATTTCCTATTATAGTGCACTATTAAAATGAAAGCAGCACACTAATAAGATGGTTACATTTTTTTCTTTCAGTTTCTTCATCTTTAATATTTCAAAGTGTTTTAAATAGGCAGCTTCTACCCTAAATGTCACCATTGAATTTCATTTTCATAGGAGATACTACTGAGCTATCTAACGTGTTGCCCTCTTGCTGCATAAATACCACGGGAATTTGGAAACTTCTCTGTATTCACTTGACATAAGGAGAATTAAATCTTGCTTCTATTTCCAGGCATTTAATTCAACTGAAGGTTCTATTGTCCAAGAAAGCAAGAAGTTATAAAGGCTCATGATTTTACCTAGTGACTTTCAGTGTGGTAGAAACAATCTATAATTTAACAGGGTTGGCAAGCTAATATCCTTCTGTTAATTGATCTTCTGTTAATCATTAATATTTCAACAAAAACCCTTATTGATAGGGTTAAGCATGAGTTTCACAGATTTGGTTGGTGCAGATGTTCAGAAATCAATCCAATCTGTTGGAAAGGAGATACTATTAATTTCACCAGTGCATGGCACAGAATAAATGCTCCTAATACTGACAAAAAGAAGAAAAAGATGTAGAGAGAGATCCCTCTTTTAAAAGTCACGAGAGGACTTCTGGGCTACCTAACCCACTATGGCAAGGCTGGAGCTTGTCCTTATTTTCTCAGGAGGTAAACTCTGGGTTCCTTTCTTCTTAGCAGCTATCCTATTATTTCTGGCTTTCTAGTGCCCTGAAGGAATTGAGTCAACTGGAAGTTTGGGCTGCAAAGCTTTGAACCTTTTGTTTAGGGCTCAACCTTTGGCTATCATGTGTTAGTAGGCCCGAAGAACCCAATGGACAGAGAATTGACGATGTATTCCCAGCACCTTTGGGGATCGTCTTGGAACTAGGCAGTGGAATCAGTTAGGCAAGAGAGAAATGGAGGTCAGAGAGGTACTTTTGTAAGAATATTCTGCTTCTAAAATATTTATAGTATACTCAGAACAAGAAGCTGACTGGGCTTATAACTCTTCATAGAAAAAAGGGAAGTGGCCAAAGGGATTGGGATGGGGGTGGAATGAGGGGGAGGTGGTATTAGCAGGGGTGGGGTGGGGGTAAAGAGCACAACTGCTTTTTTTTTTTTTTTTATTTTTGGAGTCAGAATTTATAGGTTCTCTAAAATGACCAAGGCAGCCTAAACCTCAGGGTCAGTTTAGGAATACTGTGGTTTTGTTTTTTTTTTTTAGGAAAGCCAAGGGCTAGATGAAGTAAAATGTTTGTTTTCAATAAAAGGTCTTCTTGTGGGAAGAAGATAAACTTTAACAACAGTAGCCTGTATTATATAAATATGTCCCTAAGCAACAGAAATAGTCTTGTCAATTTTTTCAGGAGAATCCGATGCATAGAACACATAAATCACTTGCCCTGGTGCCACAGGAAAGGCTAGGCTGAGATATCTGAAGCCAAGGGCAAGTCTATAGAGGTCTCAAGGTAGGTTGAACTCTGACTGTTTTTGCTTCCTCTGGCTTCTTCGGGGTCCTCTGCTTGAACCACTCAGTCCTCTGGCCACCTGCCTCAGGTCTCCAGTCTCTGTTGCTGGACACTTGGACATGTGCACTGGACTGCACATTTGGAGTCCTTTAATCATTATTTCCCAACCTCTGTTGTTTGTGACCTTAAGCAATATACATCTCTGAGTCATTTCTTCCGCCTGAACATGAGCTATTTCTTGTCATCTAATGCTCTGTGAAAGGCAATTTGAAAGGCAATTTGTGAATTGGTGGCTTGAGTGAAAATAACAATATTGAACACCTCTTACACCTTCTGCTTTTGGCTTGGCATTTAGAGAAGACCATGCTTAAAGCTATTTCTGCTTTTAGCAAATCAAAGACAAGAAACAAAGAGATAAGCACTTAGCATAAAACAATAACCACATACATTCTTTTCCTGAATAAAATAACTTCATCTCTTTTTTGATATATAAAATATATTGTTAAACCATAAAATAAATAACCCCACTTTCTCACCACTCTCAAAATTGCCTTTTTTTTTTTTTATCAGTTAGGCATTATTTCACAGACTCGGGTACTCTTGGGATTGGGCTGGATTTTGGGAATGTGTAGCCCCTGCCTCTTCCTGCTGGCCCCTCTTTCATGAAGGGAATGAATTCCCTGTGATCATAACACTAACAGCTGCTTAAAGATATCATGCATTATAGTAAGCCCTTCACATACACTGCCCCATTTAGTCCTCACAAGAATCCAGGAAGGATGAAGACACTGAGGCTTAGAATTGCAAATTCCATTTCTTGGCCAAGTTCTAACAGCTAGTAGGTGGTGGAGCTGGTCTTTGAATGGAGGCTCCTTTTCACTCCAAAAGAACATGTTCTTAACCACTACACTTCCTGCCTCTACAGCAACTTTGAAATCATATTCCAGGTTAGTACTGAACTGTGAATTCACGACGACCTGGGCAGTCCATTCTTTCTTTGACTGTGAGAGTTGTCTTCCTTATTTTCAGCTGCTAAGTAGTGACCCTAAACTTCCACCCCTTGGCCCTAATTATCTCATGTGGGGCCTGGTCTTCTTTTCATAACCATTGCCAGTTTCTAGAGAGGCACAGAGTGGTGAATCTCGAAAAATAATATCGAACTAGTGCTTGATAACAGACAATAGTCACCACTTACAAATAACCTTATTTTGCTCTTTAGCTGCAGCAAGATATCAGCTTTAAAGCATGTGGGGGGCTTAATTTTATTTCTCTTTCTAAGAACGCTAGAGACTTTTACACTTATTTTCATTTTTCAACAGGCAGTCACTAAATTTCCTCTCTGGATCTAGAAAACCTTAATAAATCGTGAGCTTGTGCACATGAGTATGTACAGCTGGTGGTGGGGAAAGGGTTGCAGTAGGCCAGATTCCAGTTTTAAAGAGACTTAGTTTTTACAACAAAGCTCACATGATGAGCTACCTCATATCTTGTGTTATGCATTTAGATTTTGTCCTTATCTTAACTGTGCAGCCTGGAGTTTAACTCTTAAAGAGGAAGCATACAATAACTTCTACCTATTATTTTTTTTTAACGGTATTTTTACTCGTGATTTTCACCTTGGGAAATATGTTTGTCAACTACACAATAAAAGGATTTTGGGCATTCTTAGTTTCTCCTCTCTTATTTTATTCTGTATTTGTAGGTTTTCACTATTAAAAACACTATCTTATGGAGTATAGATTGCCTGTGCTTTTAGGTTTGAAGACAAACCCAAAAACTTTGATGACAAAAATAATTTCCAATAATTTATGCAAACAAGGAAACACTCTTGAATCTATTATTTATTATAAATTTTAATGTACTTACAAAACCACTCTGTGGCATTTTGAATAAGCAATAGTACATCAATGCCTGATTTTCCCAGGTGTTTTTTCTCTTAAAAGGCTGCCTGAAAAATTCCCTTGTAATCAGCCATATATAACAAAGAAAGCATTTTTTGTTCCAGATATTGAGAAGAAACAATGCTTAGTTTACCAAAATAAAAAATTTCATTTAGTAAGTATCATTCAAGTGTCCTTTTTATTGAGTTAATATTTATGTACAGAGAAATGGACAATCCTTCAGTATACAATTTTATGGGTTTTGACTGCAACTGCAGCCAAGATGCGGAACATTTCTGTAAGTATAGAAAGTTCCCTTTTGCTCATTCTGATCTACCCCCAAATCTGTAGGCAAGCATTGCTCTGATTTCAATCACTAGAGATTGATTTTGAACTGTTTTGAACTTAAGGTAAGTGGAAATATGCCATGTGTTGTGTGTGTCTGTCTTCTTTTGCTGAATATAAATTTTTGAGATTCATTTACACTACTGATACATTATGTATATCAGTAGTTAATCTTTTAAAAAATTTCTTTATATCCCATTGTATAAATATACCAACGTTTGTTCATGTGGTCTCCTGTTGATGGACACTTGGGTTGTTTTCAATTTTTGGTTATGTAAAAAGCTGCTATGAAGCAAGCTGCTTAAGCAAGTCTTTGTGTAGACATATGCTTTGTGGACATATGTTTTGTAGGCATGTATTTTCATTTCTCTTGGATAAATATGAGGGCGTGGAATTGCTGTGTCATAGGGTAGATGAACACAACTCCATAAGTAACTGTCAAACTTAACTTTATAAGGAACTCCCAAACCCAATTTTTATTACTGTAATAATGTGAAAGTCACCCAGCCGCAACCCACAACCAGACTTTGATATAGGAAATTTTCTTTTTAGATGAATACATTCTGATTTGAGTTTCAGCTTTTGAGTTAATCTAAAGTAGATTTAATCTAATTGATAGACTATTATATAATAGGCTTAAATTAAAATTCATATAAAGGGTAAAAATACCATAAACATTTTTCAGTGTGCCTGTGTAATATGTTGCACACCCATACAGCAGATGTCTAGTTGAGGCAGTTCTGTAGGATGCTGGTCTGGATCCCTTATACTAGACCACCACAGACAGGAATGTTCCAGCTAGCAGAGATTTCCATATATAATAATACCCAGAGCTGTTTGAGGACATTATTAATGGTGAGTTGAGAAGTCTGATCCCAAAACTATGTAATGAGAATTGTGGGACTGTAGGGTATTCTTTCCTCCTCATCCTCTTCTTTCCTTTGTATGTTGCAGTTAGACAGTTCCTCCTGATTTTAGACAGGTACTAAGATCATAATTGCTTTTTTTGGGATCAGTATGTTGAAACTAATTGTGTGTGAGGTAGGAAGTTTTTGAAATTGATAATAGTTAAGATAATAATGTATATACATAGAAGATTTATGTTTTTAACCTTTATTTTAAAGGTAACATATTGTATATATACTGAGACTTGCCTTTTTCACTTTTTGCATTAGAAAGATTCATTCCTCTTGTTGCTTGCAGCTGTAGTGCATTCATTTGCTCTTTAAACATTTGGTAGTTTCTTAATTTCTCAGCTTGATAAAAATTCTGAGTTGTTTGTAGTTTTTTTCCTAGTAAAAACAATGCTGCTCTAAAATGTTTACACAATTCTCCTGGTAAATATATGCAAAACTTTTTCTAGAGTTTAATCTTTGTAATGGGAATAAATGGACCATAGGCTATGTGGATTTCCAATTTTGGTAAATAATGCCAAATTGTTTTCCAGACAACTATATTAGTTTATACTCTCACCAGCAGTGTATAAAAACTGCATTCTCATTAGCACTATTTACTGTTTAGTTATTTAATTTTGTTAATTTGGTCAGTTTAAAATGATATACCATGGTTTGATTTGCATGTCTTTGATTACTGCTGAGACTCCATATTTTGTCATTTGTGCTTCTGCTTTTATGAAGTGCATGTTTGCCTTTTGCCCGTTTTTCTAACAGGAGATTTTTCTTTATCTAATTGATTTCTGGATTTTCTTTTTTAATTTCCTTGTGTGTGGCAAGTAATTTCTTCCCATTCTTAAAATGAGTTGAATTTATCAAACTTTCCTTTTAGGGATTGTGCTTCTTTGTCTTGTTTAAAAAATTCTTCCTTATTTGGAGTTCGTAAAGAAATTCACCCACATTTTCTTTTAAAATGTCTTCAAATTTTGTTCTTTTCATTGACATCTTTCAATTCACTTTCACTTTTTTTACCATATGAACAACCATTTGCTGGTGATGTTAGCACGAGCATTGTGAATGTAATTAAACAGCACTGAAATATAGATCTGAATGTGATTAAAAGGGGAAGTGTTAGATTGCATATGCAGTAATAGTATACACACTTTTTAAAAATTCATGGAACTCCATTACACACACAGTGAACCCCAAGTTGAATTATGGACTATAGTTAATAGCACAATTATGAAAGTGTGCCATCATCAATTGTAACAAGTGTTCCACACCAGTACAAGGTGCTAATAGTAGGATGGTATATGGGAATTCTGTGTTTTATGCATGATTGTTATATAAACCTATAACATCTCTAATAAAGAAAATTAAAAAGATAAAAGCAAACAGATAAAACACATCTGCTCCAGCATCGTTTGCTGCGTGGTCCTGGTCCTTCCAGAGATAGGTCTTGTTATCTTTGTGGCCTATGGTGTTTGCAGGTATGCGCAATTCTGTTCAGAAGACTCTGCTTAGTTCTTTTGGGCTGTTTGTTCCTGTGTCATTAACACACACTCACCTGTGATTGCAAACTACTGAGCTTGGGGCTTAGTTTGTTATATAGCATTATTGCAGCAATAGCTAACTAATAGAGGCTCCTTAAAATATTTCCTCTGTCTTAGTCTTTAGAAGAGCTTGCATAAAATAGGAATGACTTGTTCTTTGAGCGTTTGGAAAGCCATCTGGATCTGGTATTTTCTTTGTATGAAGATGCTTAGTTACTGATTAAGTTATTTTTGTTAAAGGAATTTTCAGGTTGAAATAATGTTATTGTGGTAAAATGAATTATGTCCCTCCCCAAAGGTTATGTCTAAATGTTAATCCATGTTCCTGTGGATGTTCACTTATTTGTAAATGGGACCCTTTGAAGATGTGATTCGTAGTTAAGGTGTGCCCAACTGCATTAGGGTGGGTCTGAATCCATATTACCGAAGGCCTTATAAAGAGAAGAAACCAGAAACCAGAAGCCAGAGAAGGCCATAAAGGGAGAAGCTGGATATCAGCAGAAACTGGAAGAACCCAAACAAGAGAGAGCTATCGCCATGTGACAGGAGGCAGAGATGCAAGCTAAGGAACCCCAAGGATTACAGTAGTCAGAACTAGAACACTGCAGACTTCGGGGAGGAAGCATTGCCTTTCTGATGCCTTGATTTTGGACTTAGAGCCTTCCAAACTGGGAGCCAATAAATGCCTGTTGGTAAGCAACCAATTGTGTGGTATTTGACATAAAGCTTGGCAAACTAAGACAGTTATCCATAATGTTCTTTTACATTTTCCTTCTCTGTTACATCTATAGTTGTGTTCCTATTTTGATCACTTATTGTTTATTTGTATTTTCTCTTTCTCCTTTTTTTTCCCTGATTAATATTGCTCAGAAGAGTGCCAATTTCAGTATTCTTTTTCAAAAACCAACTTTTGGCTTATTTAGTTTTTTCTATTTTATCTTTATCTATTTTGATCAATTTTTTGTTCTTATCCTTATTATCGTCCACATTTTGCCTTCTTTGAACTTATTATATTCTTCCTTTTCTAATGACTTCAATTGAATGATTAAGCTATTAATTTTTAGTCTTATTCCATAATACAAACATTTCTGGCTATCATTTACCACAAAGTACATGTTAGTCACTTCCCATAAGTTATATGTGGAAATTTTCTCTTTTGTTTAGTTCTAAGTGTTTTCTAGTTCCAGTGTGATTACTTTTATTGATCCTTTATTCTTTTTTTTTTTCACATGGGCAGGCACCAGGAACTGAACCCAGGTCTCCAGCATGGCAGGCGAGAACTCTGCTTGCTGAGCCACCATGGCCCACCCGACCCTTTATTCTTTCAACAATGTTCAACACATATTTCTTGAATGCCTACCATGTGTGAGGTTCTTTTCCAGACCCTTAAGATATGTCAATTGAAACAAATACACAAACAGACAAAAATCTCTACTGTAACAGAAATTGTTGGTACTTGCTCATGTCCCTGTATTCCACTGGAATCTCTTGTAGATAGTTCCCATATATGCAAATACCTTCCCTCATCTCTCCACTGAGGGCACTCTCTAGCCACTGAGGCAAGCTTGTCCATGTGGGAGAGGCACAAGTGATGGAGAGTTCATGTCCCAGAGTGACCCTCAACCAGTGAAGTGTGGGAGATTCTGAAGCACCCCACACGGTCTGTCTGAGGATCCTTACAGGGATGGAGCCTTCGTTTCCCTATTGAAATCCTGCTCAGTAATTCGTACCTTATTGGCTTTACTCACGTTCCTCTCTCTTACCCCTCACCGCGCCAGTGTATTTGTAAGGAAGCTACCAGGTGTAATTGTAGGCCCTGGAGACATATCAAAGAACAATACTGACACAGAATCTCAGCTTTTGTGAAACTTTTATTCTAGTGTGGGGAGACAGACAATCCCTTTACAGTAGATCCACTATACAGTATATTGGAAGGGGATGGTGCTGTGGGACAGGGAACAGAGAGCAGGGTAAGAGTCGTAGAGGAAGTGATGGTGAGGTTTTCAATTTTAAATGGGGAGGTTAGGAGAGCTTCACTGAGAAACTGATATCAGAGGAGAGACTTGAAATGAGCCTAGTTTTTTTTGTTACGATTTATATACTTTATTTTTAAACTCAACAAATTAGATTATTATTATTATATGTCATTGATGTTTATTTAGATTTATCCACGTTTAACATTTTATCACTCACCATTCCTTCTTGTATCTAAGTCCTTTCTTTTACTTTAATTTTCCTTCTCACTAAATAGAAATCCTTTAATAAGGATCCTTAATAGTGATTTTTAAAAAAAATTTAACATTACTGTTTTGAATAGGTGCTAGATCATAGGGTTTAAAAATATCTGCACATCTCACTGAGTCTCACGCTAACTTATTCCTCACCACCACCTCCAAGATAACTCTTTTTACATTCTCCTGTTTTTAAAGGTAAATAAAATAAAATACACATATCTACTCTTATTTCCCCCTCTTACGTAACAGTCACCATCATAGAGCCTGTTCTAGAGTCATCTTGCTTCTTGTACTTAACAGCATATGCTAAAGATCTTTGCATGTCTTTTTTACAGGCAGAGATTCCCTTATAGATGTCAAAGCTGATTTAAAACTGTCCCCTATAGAGGGGTACAGGGTTGTTTACGGTTGTCTTATAAGTGATGTTATAGTGAATGACAGTGTTCTCATGTGTTTGTGGAAGTGTGAAGGGGGATCTGGGACTGTTGGTCAAGTGTGAAGGTGATTGAGATTTGAAGGCATTGCCAGGCTGCCTTCCAGGGACTGTCCTCTTTAACAGCCTTGCCTGTGATTAATGAGAGGAATAGTAAAGATCTTTTGGTAGCAATTCTCTCAGTTTTTGAAGATTTGAAAACTTCTTTATTATACCCTTATGCTCTTAAGATAGCTTCACTAAGTATAGAATTCTGTTTGACAATAAGTTTCTCTTAGTATCTGGAAGACATTGTTTTACTGTATTTGGGATGTCATTGCGGCTTTTAGAAGTAAGCTCACAGACTGTTTTTCCTTTCTAGGTAGTATAATCTTTCTCTTTGGTTGCTTATTAGATCTTTCTTTGTCTTTGAAGTTCTGTATTCCATATGATATGTCTACATACATATTTCTTTTACTTCATTTTCAGATTAAAGTGTTTCCTGAATTTGAGTAATGCTTCCTTTCAACAATAAAAAAAAATCAGAGCCAATAGCTTGATGAATATCTTTCACCTTATTCTATGTGTAGAATTTTCTTCTGAAACTGTGATTACACATATGCTAGAAATTCTCATTTATTTCCCCATGTTTCATTATCTTTATTTCACATTTCCCTTTTCCTTAAACTTTTAAAATTGTAAAATATAACATATATACAAAGCAAAGAAGGAAAAAAACAATAATTTTCAAAGTACATAAGTAGTTACTGAACAGATCTCGTAGTTTGTCATGAGCTACCTACCATTCCACTATCTCAGGTTTTTCCTTCTAGCTGCAACTAAATACTGGAAGCTAGAAGGAATATTAATATAGTGAATTCAGTAGTCATACTTACTTGCCAAATTCTATTCTCTCTGTTATGCCTCCTCCTTCTCCTTTGATCCTTCTCCCAAACTATAGGGATCTTTGGGCAATGTCTGTTTTGACTTCTTTGTGTTGAGAAGGGGTGTCAAAACTAAAGGATAGGGGTGTGTAATTAATTGATTATCTTGGAGAGGCTGGTCTCTCAGAGATTCAGGATTTATCTGACCTAGGAACCCTCCAGGAATTATAGGTTCCAGGAAGACAAACCTAGAATATGAAACCTTTCTAGAGTCTCAACTTGAGCCCTGGGTGTTCTTAAGAGTCAACAGGAGTGGTGCTGATTGGGGTTTAGCAAGCCATGGCAATTAGCACTATATAACTGAATTTTGTATAAACAGAGTAGTATCCAGAATAGCCTCTTGACTCCATATGATCTCTCTTGGCCCCTGAGGCCCTATCTTATTATACTTCTTTCCCCCCTTTTGGCCCTGAAGACATTGCCAATCCCATGGCACCAGGACCAGACTCATCCCCTGGAGTCAGGCTCCATGTTATCAGGGAGATTTTTACCCCTGAATGGCTTGTACAACCTAGGTTGCACCATGTAGTGGGGAGGGCAATGATTTTCCTTGCAGAGTTGGGCTTGGAGGGAGAGAAGCCACATCTGAGCAATGAAGAGGATTCTTGGAAGCAACTCTTAGGCCTCCTTATGGGTAATCTTAGCTTCTTCCTGGGAACAGAAATAAGTTTCGTGAGGACAAGGCTCAAAATCCAGGGCTTGGCCTATTTTCTTGGGAGTCCCCAGTGTTTGAGACGGTACCTGGGGTTTCCCAGATGGGAAAGTTTAATAGTTATATATAGTTATAAAACTATTATTTCCCCGCTTTGGACCCTCAAAGGACTCTACCACTACTTTTTAATTATCAGCCCACAATAGTCTGAGATATATCCTGGTATTATATTAAGCTATACAGAATTACAAGACTTCATTCCTGTCTGGACTCTAGGAGTTTGGGCTGTTTAAGTGAGCTATTGAGAGAGGTTGATTGAGATTATGTGCTACAGAAAATTTAGATTCTAGACTCAATAAACCTCTCTGCCTTTGGTCTCACACAGTAGCTGAAGGTCTAGAATATATACGCTATCATCTGTTACCCTGCGTTCTAATTTAACCTATACCCAGCCAGATTAGCTTCATTTTAAACTCTAATTGAGGCCTGATCTCTTTTTCGGTTACTTTAACTGTTATTATATATAACTATGTTAACTTTCAGGGCTGCAGCACTCCATTTCTGGGTCTTAAGTGTCACAGAATTAATTAGAGTTCTGGGGAAATACCAGCTGATACACATATAGCTCAGTGTCTCAGAATCCAAAAATACATGCACAACTTCAGACTAAGTGTGGCTGCTGTAAGGACTTACAGTCTAGGCTCCCATTTTCCCATAAGTATTTTCAGAGACAGACCTTAGCATATTTGTTCTTTTGTTTCTGGCTTATTTTGCACAACACATTGTCTGCAAGGTTTATTCAGTTCATCATGTGCCTCTTGATGACCTTGCTTTTTGTAGCTGCACCATATTCCATCACATAAATGCATCACAGTGTGTGATTCTGCTTCTCAGTCATTATATCCTTCAGCTCCCTCTATCTACTGGGCATCACAGTTAATGTTTGAAATAAACAAGCCACGTCTTACATTATGCTTGCTTGGCTGTACAATCAGTAGCACCCTCAATTTTAGACAAACTTCATTGTTCATTATGACAAAGAACTGGCAAACACAACATCACCAACTATCAAATCAAAACTACCCCTTATCACCTGTCCCTCCCCCCAGCAAGTTGCCCCTGGCAGTGCTGTGGTGATGTCTTTCTATTATTAACCACTGGCCACAGCATGCATTTTTAGTTTTCTCCCTAAATCCCTCCACCACTGATACTTTGTCACCATCGAATCCTTGAAATAGTTCATGTGAGAGCCCACTTATAATTGTAGATTTGATCAGTGGCATACATGGCACTATACATCCCCTTTCAATCATAACCACTTTCAATATGGCAAAGTTACTTACAAACCCACTAATTAGTTACTATCTCTTCTATACGTTCCCTTGCATTTAGGTTCACCCTCTTTGGGTAGCCTTTCCTCCATCTCTAGCTTTTGTGTACCTCTAGGTCTGCTGTGTTCTACAGTGTAACCTCTGAAATTACCTTTACCAGAGTCATAATAGCAAAATCACACATAATCTTTCCTTTTGTCTCTGACTCATAACTCAGCATTATGTCTTCAAGGTTCATCCATGTTGTTATATGCTTCGGGACCTCATATCTTCTTCCTACTGCATAATGTTCCATCATGAGATATACCACCACATTTTGTTTATCCACTTGTCCATGGATGGGCACTTGAATTGTTTCCATCTCTTGGCAATTGTGAATAGTGCCACTATGAACATCGGTGTGCAAATGTCTGCTCATGTCAATGCTTTCAGGTCTTCTGGTTATATACCGAGTAGTGGTATTATGGGGTCATAGGGCAATTCAATATTTAGTTTTCTGAGGAATCACAAAATTGCCTTTCACAGAGGCTGCACTATTGAACATTCCCACCGATGTTGACTTAAGGAGTTCCCATTTATCTATTTTTTCTTCTGCTGCTTGTGCTTTAGGTATAAAGTTTAAGAAGTTATCTCCTATTACTAGATCTTGAAAATGTTTCCCTGCATTTTCTTCCATAAGTTTTATGGTACTAGCTCTTAAATTTAGGTCTTTAATCCATTTTGAATTAATTTTTGTATAGGGTGTAAGGTAGGGGTCCTTTCTTGTTTTTTTTGGCTATTGATATCCAGTTCTCCTATTATCCACTTATTGAAAAAACTATTCTATTCTAGTTCATTGGATTTGGGGGCCTTTTGAAGATCAATTTTCCATAGATTTGATGGTCTATTTCCACATTCTCAATTTGATTCCATTAGTCGATACTTCTGTCTTTGTGCCAGTTATCATGTGGATTTGATCACTGTGACTTTACAGTAAGCTTTAAAGTCAGGAATTGATAATCCTCCCACTTTGCTCCTCCTTTTTAGGATATCTTTAGATATTCAGATTCTCTTAACTTCCCAAATAAATTTGATAACTAGCTTGTCCAAGTCTTCAAAGTAGGTTGTTGGGATTTTGATTGGTATTACTTTGAATCTGTAGATCAGCTTGCGTAGAAGTAACATCATAATGATATTCAACCTTCCTATCCATGAGAATGGAATGTCTTTCCATATTTTAGGTCATTTTAAAATTTCTTTTAGCAATGTTTTGTAGTGTTTTGTGTACAAATCCTTAAAATCCCTGGTTAGGCCTATTTCTAGATACCTGATTCTTTTAGTGACAATTTTGAATGGATGTTTTTCCTTAACTGTCTCCCCAGATAGGTCATTGCTTGTGTATAGAAACATTACTAATTTTTGTACATTAATCTTGTATTCCACCACTTTGCTGAATTTTTTCACTTAAGCAGCTTTGTTCTAGATTTCTCAGGGTTTTCTAAATATAGGATCATGTCATCTGCAAACAATGAAATTTTACCCCTTCCTTTCCTATTTGGATGCCTTTTATTTCTTTCTCCTTTCTAATCTCTCCAGTAGGACTTCTTGTACAATGTTGAATGATATTGGTGACAGTGGGCATCCTTGTTTCATTCTCAATCTTAGGGAAATGCGTTCAGTCTCACACCATTAAGTATGATGTTGGCTATGGAGTTTTCAAATATGCCCTTTATGATATTGAGAAAGTTTCCTTTGATTCCTACTTTTTGAAGTGATTTTATCAAGAAAGGATGATGAGGTTTGTCGAATGCTTTTTCAGCATCAATGAATATGATCATGTGATTTTTCCCTTTTGATTTGTTAATGTGCTGTGTTACATTGATTTTGTTGTGTTGAACCACACTTGAATTCCTGGTATAAACCCCACATGGTTTGATGCATAATTCTTTTATTGTGTCGCTGGATTATATTCGATAGTATTTTAAGAGCTTTTACATTGGTGTTCATTAGGGAGATTGGTCTGTAGTATTCCTTTTTTAAGTGTCTTTATCCAGTTTTGGTATTAGAGTGATGTTAGCTTCATGAAATGAGTTAGGTAGCATCCCTTTTCCTCAGTTTTTTGGAAGAGTTTGAGCAGAATTAGTGTTGGTTCCTTTTGGAATGTTGGATAAAATTCCCCTGTGAAGCCATCTGTGCCTGGGCTTTTCTTTGCGGGAAGATTTTTGATGACTGATTGAATCTCTTTACTTGTATTTGGTTTATCGAGATCTTCTGTTTCTCCTCGAGTCAGCATAGGGAGAAAGGGTAGAGACCTTACTCCCATTCTTAAGTGCTTTAGTCTAGAGAGGAAACATTTGACTTCTGATAACAGCCCATTGGCCAGAAATAGCCACATGGACACAATATAATTTCATAGGAGACTATATATATATTATTTGTAGAAAAACAAATGGTATAATTGGTGAATAATAATGCCTTCTGTGACACCATCTATTAAATTTTTAATTTCAATTTCTATATTAACTTGTGAATTTGTATTGAATATATAAATGTAAGGACGGAATAAAATTATACGTGCAGTTAAATACATGCTTATAAACATAGCTTCCATGTAACCACCTCCCTGCTTAAGAACATTATTAGCGTTCCAAAGTATACGATTTACCTCTCCCCTATCATTACCTTTCCATTCTCAGAGGTAACTACCATCCTGACTTTTATGATAACCATTTCCTTATATTCTTTATAGTTTTCTTCTTACATGTGCATTCCTAAATATCGTTTAATTGTGGCTGTTTTGGAGTCTATATACACTGTACACATTTTGTTTTTTTGCTCACTATGTTTTGAGATTCATCTGTGTTCGTGCATATAGACATATTTTGTTCTTTCCATCGTTGTGCAGTATTCGATTGTGTGAATGTCATGATTTATTTATCCATTCAGTTGTACATGGACATTTGGATAGTTTCCAGTTCTTTTGCTACTATGGACAGTGTTGCTATGACCATTCCTGTACAGTATACAGGGGCACATGCATGAGTTTCTCCTGAGTATTTATGTATTAGTGGAATTGTTGGATCATAGGTAGGTATAATTTTTGTTTCAATAGATAATGCCAAACTTTTCCAAAGTGGATGTATAAATTCATATTCTTACCAGCTGTATAGGAGTGCTCCCCTTTCCCCCTTGCACCACACGTTTTCCAAATTTTACATTGTCAGATTTAAAAATTTGCCAGTCTGCTTTAGTATGTTATGATGCCTTACTTTGATTTTATTTTTCATTTTCCTGGTTACTAATAAGATTAAGCACCTTTTAAAATGTATTTGTTATGGGTCATTTATATTTCCTTTTTATGGAAAGTGCCTTTTCGAGTTGCCCCCCTTTATATACTGGGTTGTATTTTCTTATTATTTCTAGCAGTTATTTTAAAAATTAAAATTCTGTCTAGATATTTGTTCTATGTTAGTTGTTTTATGTATTAAATATAGTAAACATATTTATTTAAATTTTGTTTCTGATAATGCTAATATTGGCAGTCTTTTGCATCTGATTGAGGCTGTTTGTTATTTTTGTTAACAGTTTTTCGTGGTGGGTTGATTTCTCACGTTTTGCCATTTTTTTTATTATGAGTGTGCAAGTGTATGTTCCTTGAGAACAAGGAACATACACTTTATGTTCATACACTTTATGTTTATCTGTGGTAATTACATGAAGCCTGGTTTGAAGGTACTTTCTTTAAGAGCAACTCATTTTTACCTCTGCTTGGTGCCAAGGGGACGAGCAATCCAGAATCACTTTAAATTATTGGCTAAAGCTTGTGGGGACCCATAGATGCAAGTAGTATGATTGTAACTCCATCCAAATGAGATTAGGTTTCTGCTTAAGAATTCTCAGGAGAAATGATCTTTCTTCCTCGTATCAGAGCCAAAGCCAAAAAATAAGACAAGTTTCTTTAGCTTCTCCGAGTAGGATGGCATCTTTAAAAATTTCTAGTTCATTGTTTCATTAAGGGTGTCAGTGCTCAGGGATTTTATTTTTTAAGTCTCTGATCCAACTTCCACCCGGTGTAGCCCCTGAATTTATCTCCTGTTCTTCATTTGTGGCTTGTTAGGCATGAAGCTATGGGTTTCTAGGGATCAGCCGATATTCCCCATGACAGATATTCACACCAGCCTTTTGCTGAGTGAACCCCTAGATTCTGCTTCTTGTCATTTTTGGCCTCTGAGGATTGCTTTCAATTTCTTGTCAGTTCTGCTGTGAAGTTATAGATGTTTATTTTCTTTCTGCTATTGTTTTTTTTTAAACTACTATATCCAGCTTTTTAAAGTATTCTGTACTATATAGATATTTTATGATCTCTGTTGCAACATATTGATATTTTGCAATATCAAATTTCGTTTCTTTGACAAAGAAGTGAAATATTTTATTTTTCTTAAGTAAGCAGTACAATGATTTCAATATCATCCTAAAATGTCATTTTTCCTTGTTTTATGTTATTTTTTGAATGAAATGAAAATTATTGGGATTAACCCTTGCAGGTTAGAAATGTCCATGTGAGTGGGCCATGCCAGCTCCAGGGGAACATTCGAGATGGAAAACTAATAAAAGACAGTGAGATCAAGAGGATGCTACCCTAATAGTGCATTGGTTCCTCTTAGATGTGGATAAGAGGAACCAGGAAGGGAAATATTTTGATTGCTGCTAGGAGTGATTTCAAAAACTGCCTGCTTAAATTTAATGACTAAGAAATTAAAGTGGAATTCATTTTCTTTGGAAAGAGTGTGTTAAATATATTATTTTAAGGTCCCAATTTAACAAATAATATAATGCACACAATTGCTTTACAGAGTATTGGCTAAAGGAATGATGATTTGCTAGGACAATAGGATTATAATCTGTATAACTTAATACCACATAGGAATCATTGATTAAAAAAGCCTTTATTATTAATGAAAATAACATCAGTTTTGATTTTTGAAATGTTTTCAGATAATAGTTGAAATTTATTCTCATTCTAAAATAAGCATTTATAAATAAAATTCTTCATGCATTTTCATCTTAACAAAAGTATATCAGTAGAGATTATTATCAACAATCATGAAGCACATTTTAAAATTTCTAGCTATTAAAAGATAATTGTGATACTGTAATTTTGACTTACCTTTTACAAGTTTTCATTTTCTAAAATATGCAATTGAAATATTTAATGTAAAATATATGAATTTCAAGAAAATTTTGCATAAATGGAAGGTAAGTATATAAACCTTTTTATATAGTATATCTTTCATTGATGGGTTAAAAAATGATTAGCCATAAATCTCAACAACCAATCATCTTTTATTAAAGATATATGAATTTTACTATATTTTAATATTCTTTTTAGTTCCTCATGCACAAAATCAAATATTAAATAAAAACATTTACTTTTTAACTTAGGTATAATCTATAAAACATGCCTGAGGTATTGTTACATTATTATCCCCTCTCTTATTTTTGGCTGGGATGTTCTGTAACCTAATAACTATGCAGTATTGACTTGAGTATATTATTTTACAGATTTTATGTGTAGTACTACCCTTAAAAATTTTTTTTTCCCTATGAAGAAGTTGAGTTAAAACTGAATGTTAACACTCATTTAAAATAGCTAAGAAAGCAAAATTTCCTTTTTAGTGAGTTTTTCAATAAAACCATAAATTGTCTCTGGTTTAAACTACTTTAGCCAGGACAAAATGTAGTGACAGTATAATTTATATAATTAGTGGAAGGGATGTTGATGGGAGTTTTTACTGTCCAAAAGCCATAAACTGAGAAAAAGAACATCCACTGCTGTTTAAACTTTGTTTAATTTCCACTAAACCCCCCCCCCCCATAAATCCATTAAACAGTATTTCTCTGTGGCAGAGATTGCTAATTGTTCCCAGTATCCATTATCTTATTTTTTAATTTAGTAATAGCATCCCCTGGCCCCAAGGTTTAGCTGGGCACACAGCCACACAGCTTGACTACATTTCCAGCCTGCCTAATAGCCAGATGTGGGCTGCAACCATGTTTCAGCCAAGGAAATGTAAGTGAATGTGATGTGTGCCACATTCTGGTTATTTTCTGTAGAGGAAATTGCTTGCCCTTCACTTTTTCTTCTGCCTCTTCCTACAGTCTCGAACATGTAGATACGATATTTCAGAGCCAGCTCCGCTCATGCAGAAAGGCAGCAGACTAAGAGACTGCAAAGTAATAAGAAAGAAAAAGATCATCCTTGGATGATCTTTTGGGTCTGAAGGGCCTTTCTTTCTACCAATTCTATATTGGAAACACCTACCAATTCTAGACTGTTAGATAATAGTGAAAGAAATTTCTGTCTTGACTGAGCCAATTGGGCAACTATATTTTTTGGTCTCTTTGTTGTAGCTGTATACTAACTCATGTATCTTCTAAACATAAGCTAATATCTTAGGTTCTTCTGGTGCTCAAAACAGTAGACATTATACCCCCTGTGACTACTGAGCACTTTTAACATGGCTAGTGCAATTGAGGAACTGAATTTTTAATTGTAATTCATTTTAATTCATTTAAATTTAAATAGCACATGTAGCTAGTGGCTACCATATTGGACAATGCAGTTTTAAATTGTCAGACATTATTTACACAATTTTAAGTTTATCAGGTTAGAATTTCACAGATATTAAAACATTGATTACAGGGAAATTTAATCAAGTTCTCCTACGTTTTTAATTAAAATCGAAAGATTATATATCAGATTTTCCTAAGTGTCATGCACCTGAAAAATCAGGAAAAAGACAAAAAGACAAATAGTAAGTCAATAATAATATAGACTTATTATTATACTTATTGTAAAATGAATTGGAGAGGTGATGAGTCTATGGATTAAATTTCATACTTTATTAACTTAGAACACATTAGTATTATATTTTCCTTCCTAGAATTAGAATCTCATTTGAGTTTTAGCATGTTACAGGTTATAAATTATTAAGCAACTACTTTTTTATTGGACTGTGAATCTGGTTGCCATTCTTCAACCTGAGCTGACATGGGTTTGGTAGGGCCCCATTTTAAAAGAAATAAACTTGCTATGTCAATGAGGCATTTTTAAGCTCGTTACATGCCTTTTATGTAGGCTTTAATTGTTTAGAATTTGGTGTTCTCCTCAAAGTGCTATGTTCTTTCAGTTCCTTTTAGACATTGTTATATAACTTGCCCTGAAATTATCATATTTTGACCTGCCTTAGGGAAATGTTACTGGAAAATTAGACTTAATATATATTAACAACTTAATTTAATAAAGTCATTGAAGTTTTATTGCTGAGGTGACAACGGCTAAGGCTTGCACAAAAACGTCTTTTTCCAGATATTTAGCTAATCCATCATCCTGAATGCATCTGCACAGTGATGCTGATTAACATGGGGCCATCTTCCCACCTGGCTATAATGTGTGACTGCTGGTATTGAACAGTTTTTTTCTGTTCCTAGAACAGTTTTTACATTTACTGGGGCTGTTTCATTTACTCCAGTTCCTTTTGCGCACTGTATTTATATAGGATGGGGAAAGTACGTTTGCAAACTCTATTTATTTAATAGAAGAACAGACCACTCACGGATATTAACATTTCCCTCCAAACTAAAATGAATACAAATGGAATCTATTCTGCTAGGATCACTTTCCTTGCATTGCTTTATTTTAATTTTCTTCTTTATAATATCATACTGGCCATTTAATCACTCAATTTATACTAATTGACTATTGTTATCTTTTCCCTCCATGTTAATGCAGGACATCACCAAGATGGTCTCTTCCGATAGTTACAGTTGGGAATCATGTTATAAAGCCCTCTGCTTTTTGGTTTTCTCTGGCTGCTGGGTTCCTCCTATCACTTTCACTCAGGTTTATCCCTGGAGGTGAGGGTGCTTTAGGAACAGAGCAGGAATAAGTCAGGAGGACATGGACACTCATGATTACCTCTTACCCTTTTCTCTCTCTACTTAGTTCCTTTTCCTTTGGTCAGAGGCACTTTATCATTTCTCTTCTTTCTAGTAGGAACTTTCCTTACTCTAATCCTTCTAGTTTCCTAGGTGGAATTCCTTTCCCCTTCCTTGGTGGCAGAAAATGGCTTAAGGATTGCAGGGAAAGAAACCAGAAGTGAAAAAATATGAAAAAATATGAATATATATATATTTAAATATATACCTATTACATTATTTTCACAATACCCTTGGAATATCATGTAATGTTATTCCTATTTTAGAAATAGAATTCAGTGAGAGACATTAAGGACAGCCAGGAGGAAACAGGCCTGTAACTTGAGGTTCCCCTGCTCAAGAAACATATTAATTAATATTTATTAGAGGCCCGATGTTGTGTTTGAAGCTTTGGGAATATCAAAAAAGCCTAAGACTGGTGTCTGTCCTTCAGGAACTTAACATCTAGGTAGAGAGAGAAGACCAATATGTTATCGATTAAAGGTGGCAAATGAGAACTCATTGAATCAATGCTACCATATTTCATAGGTCGAGTGATTGATTTCAGGCTGGGCTGATGAAAGTTTCATGGAGGAGGTGAAGATTAAGCTAGAACTAGAAGTACGGGTAGGATTTATAGAGGCGGAAAAATCCTGCATTATCTTACTTTTTCTAATTATAGATGTAAATTTCCTTTTGAAAACCTCTGAGAACAATTTTGGAAAAATAGAAATTCTGAGAATAATTTACTCCCGGGACACCCTACTCTTGTTCAAGTTTAATGTTTTGAAACTCTTTTCCAGCTTACTCTACAACCTCTTTCAAACCACTTAGAAAAAGGATTTTTAATGTTAAAACTCCATGAAACATCAGGATGTAAGCATTATGCACAAATATTGTCATCTGCTGAGCTGTACGATCATATAGGGATATAGTGAGAATGTAATTGCACACCATATTTCAAGATGATTTAGAAGCTGAGATGAAGCAAAAATCCTATCTTCCTCACTCACATCACAATCTTTTTTTTATGTACAGATAGAAGAAGATAAATTTTCAAAGGGTTTTATTGGTTGTACTCTCCTTGACAGTAGAAAGAAGAAAGGCTTAACATTTCAGAAAGGATTTAGGTTAGTCAGGAGAGAAATTATTTCACTTTAAGAATTTTTTGAAATTGGTAAATAGGATTATTGTTCAAAAAAGTGGAATCACCACTGCATATTTTTAAGAACTGCACCAACCATCATTTGTTTTGCATCATTTGCAAAAAAATTGTTGAGAGTATATTAAATGATTGATATGGTTTATATTTAAACACTAACGTAATCTTCACATTGGTACACTGGAGTATTTATTTTCATTATTAAATCAGAATTCTGCTCATAATAACCATCACTTTTGTACTGCAAAAATCATTAATTGGATTACTTAGGAATATGATAGTTATTCAGAGTTACTGTATTCAGAGTAATACATAATTACTAAAACATAATTTCTACAAACAAAACAAATTTAACTGATTACTTTGAAATATAATGAGTGACATTAAGTAAATATATAATGAGAATTAAAAAGAATATCTGTTCTTTCCAACTACTGTATAATCAATTCTTGCATATTCACATTCACAAATTAAAATAGTGGCAGTCTTGTATCACTTAGATTAAATATGCTATTTTATTTGCAGGAATATGTTTATTTTCCTCTTTGAGCTTAGACAATAATTTAAATTAGTTTGCATTTCTTGGTATATTTATAAAAACTCTTATTACAGAGAAAGAACATAAACGCATGCTAAATGACAGGGAGGAATTAAAAGTTGAATTAAAAATCACCTGAGCACAATCAAACCTTGCCTTGTTTAGGAGACTCAATGACATAACTTCATTCTGTGTACCTTGTTAAGTTTTTCTTTCAGGGTTTTTAAAGGTTCATAAATAAATGTAGGCATTCTGCATTGAACAAGTAACAATCAGTGATTTGGATTAGAATGTCCTCGAGTTCCCAAGAAATTTTTGCCTATATTTTACCTTTGACTCTTCCTTGTTTTTTTTTCTTCTTCCCTCCATTCCTTATTCTTCTCTCAGACTATTTGTACCTGCTTTGTAACCAGATAATTGCTTGAATCCTTCAATTTTCACAATGTGCCAGACCAGGCTAAAGGAAAGGAGAAGTCTGAATAGTTCAAAATTTAAATTATTCTTTCTCATAGTTATGCACTAAGATGAAAACATTTCCATTATATGAATTTCACTTTACACATTCCAAAGTTCTCTTTCTTTCAACATACCCTTTGGTACCTATGCTTGGTGAAAGTATTGCCTTTTCCCTTGTAATGTCAGAAGCTTGTCATTTCCTGTTTGTTAGAAATCCACAAAATGATCAACACTGAAGAAAAGGTTAAAGGATCACAGGTATAGTTTTTGACCCAGTACTGCCTATAGACTTCCTGATAGCAGTGTCATAGGTACAAAACTAGCCATATTTCATCAAAATACACATCCTGCTTTGTGTTTATTTTATAGGAAAATAGACAAAGAGGGTATAGTAACAAGACAAGTCACTACCGTTATACTTTATTTACTTAGTTCCAAGGTTTTTTTTTTTTTTTACACTTTAACATTGATAACATTAATGTACATCATAAAATTGATGTATACATTTACTTTGTATTTTCTCTTCTTTTTCTTCCCCTTTGGAAAGCTATTATTAAGTTGGTATTTCCTCTTAGAATATGGAGTCTTAAACTGAAGAATAAAACATCTTAAAAATTCAAAGAAATAAACTAAAAACTAATGGTCTTCTTAGACGTTTCAAGTCTTGTATACACAGGATTAGAGGATAATATCTCACAGACGCAACTTCAATTTAGATATATGAGGGAATCAGCTGAATCAAAACTTAATTGTTAGTTTAAAAATTGCTTCCCTTTTCTAATTAAGTAAGGGTATTGTATATTAAGTGGAAGTTATACTTTAAAAAATCTGAACAGAGCTATTTAATGGGGCATAATAAAGTATAAATCAACTGGTGCTCTTTAACCTGGAATCAGAGTCATGGGTTTAACAGCAAGGGATCTATGACACATTAGGACTAAGAGAGGTTATAATTTTTAAAGGAACATGATATTTAGGTGACAGTTTAAAAGGTATTAAATTACTGTGCTCAACCTCATATTTCATAAATCCTTAAAACGGGGCAACAAAAAAATATTTGTAACAATGTCACTTGCTCCAGTTTTTCTATTTGTGACAACTTTTAATTGCCATTATTCTGGTGAATTAAATTGTATTGATGAAATTATTTTAATAAAAGACTGTCAAATATGCTGTTCTTATAGACTGTTTTTGAATATATTTAAAACCTGTAGTCGTCCCTTATCTTTCCAGTTTTGGTTGTTCTGTTTAATATGACTTGTTAAGAACTGTGTGCTCCATGACATGAAGTCTGTAACAGTGACCAAGCACAATGTGTATTGACAGAATAAAATTTGACAACCAGTGAAATTTATTCAAAGTGTTAAGTTGAGAATGTCAAAAAGTGCCTACCTTCTTTATGTCCTAAATCTGCCTTAGTGAGAGAACCAGGGAATAAAATGAGGGATGGTGACTGTTCAATCAATGGTATTGCATAAGACATCCAGCCATGAGAGGGAGAAGGTCAAGGGAAGCATCTCTAATGTGTGTGGAGGGTTTGTGGTGTGGCTGGTCCCCTTGCTGGAGCTGCTGTCTACTCTGTGCTATGCACAGGACCATTTTGGGCAAGACTAAGATCAAGTCTTTAGAACTTCTCATTATCCTTGAATTTACTGTGGTGTGGACAGAAGACCAGTACTGCTACTCCTAGTTCTGTGGGCTTTGAAAATGTTCCTTCAGGCTATGGTTTACTGAGGTACAAAAAGAACTGGCTCTCCCTTTGCCATTCGGCTGGCTTATCTGTACTTCTGGTCCGCATGCACACACGAGGAAGGAAGCCTGCTTCAGAGACAGTCATGGCAGAGCACTGGGGAGGTTGTCATCAGGGACCAGGTAATGAGGCTGTGCTGTGCTGGCTTATTTCTACCCATGTCATGGAGAAGGCCCAAATACCATATCTGGAGATGTCAAATGTGGGGCCTGAAGTAAACTCATGGAGCCAAGAGTTTGGAAGCAAGGAGAGGCTGTTAAAGAATACGTAGGGAGAGGTGAGATGGAAAGATGCACAAGTTTTTGCCTCAGAAATTAGTGTTTTTTTTTTGAGACTGGAAATGAGGTTCCAATAAAACCTTCTATTTTAAACACCTTGCAAAGCACAAAGGTTTTGATAAAGATCAGGTTAAATTTCCTCCTCTTTTCAAGTTTACTTTTCGATGTTTCTGTTTCTACCAAATGCTACTTTTCAGTTTGGTGGTGATAATGATCTCTGTGTGTATATCTATCTGTAGCTACCTCTGTTATCTCTACGTGTATATAACTTTTTGAGGTAAAATGAAGACTTGTTTTTAGGAAATGTGATCAGATCTTCGGTTTGGACAGAGAGACTGGAGATGCATCTCATATCATTTAGACAGAATGACACTGATAGGAAGCAGCACAAGAATATTTTGGAGTGAAGGTATATCCTAGGAAATAAAAAATCTAAAATATTTTCCAGGTAAGTTCAGGATAATAAATAAAGGAAACTATAAATTCTGTAGGAGGTAACAGTATCTTCCTGGTAATTTGGTAACAGCTGCATTCTGTGAACTGCTGTTTATGTTTCTCTAAATAGCAGCATTTTTGAAAGGAAATTGGAATCTATAAATCATCTCTGCGATTTTGCAATTTTCTGAATATACCCAAGAACAGGCATACAAGAATGATACAAAAGTATTAATGCACAAGGTCAAGGGTTAAATGCAGCAATTTTTTGAGACTATTGTTAAATTTTGAAAATCGAAGCTTAAGAATTATTGCTCCCAAATCATAATTTCATGTCTCCATCCACTGATAAAAGGCAATAATGGCGTGAATATTTGGAGCAACAAGATTAAAAAACCAACAACTAACTGGGTACAAAGTTAAGGAATAAACAAAGTTGATTAAAATTTAGATGAATTGCTTCTTTTTTTACTGACACTGGTATTTTTATATTGGTTTTATAAAATCATAAAACACTCTGCTAAAATCAGATGGCCTGAAAAGCAGTTACATTTTCTAGATATAAAATGCTTTTTGAAATCGGTATTTCTTCGCTTTTATGACTAAGCTCTTGGTTAGAAAAATGTTGCAATACCAAATCAGAAATATGACATGTTTAAGAGGCAGTTTCATTATTGTACTGAAACTTAATGTAGAATTTTGGGCTTTAGACCTAGAAGATATATTAGTGATCACCTAAGGCAAGCCCCTCATTTCATAACTGAGGAAAATGAGAGCCATAAGGATTTATCTTTCTACCTATCCATGCATCAGGTTAGAACTTGCTTTGCTCCAGAAAGTATTTTAAAGTGCTTTGCAAGGATACAGAAGAGAAAGATAATGTATATTGGAAGTAGGTGAGAAAGGCAAAGGAAAAAAACAAAGAGCAGGATCATAAAAGGAGTCAGGGCTGAAACTCACACAGAAATACACCCTATTAAATCCTGGCTTTCAACGGGCATAAGCCACGGATTAAGGCTTACACATTCTATTGGTCAACATATAGGAGGCAATTCATGAAGCAATTCAGTTACTTCAAAGATAAAAACCATCTAATTGTTCCAAAGAAGGACCACTATTTACAACATAAGAAAAATGTGTCCTCAGAGCTTCCTGAAGAGAGCACATCTAAATTGGCAATATCATCATAGATGCCTGTTTTCATTGCAGGGACAGAGTAACAAATTCCTAGGACTAGTTCTCCCAGTATCTCTCACTGCAAGCTGATTGCATCTCTTTTGGGTGCAATTCATTAAAGCTTTTCCATGAAAGAACTGACTCCTTCACCTCCAACTGGAACTTTCTGGGAAAGAGAGGTTGAGTTCCATTTAGGGCCCCAGTTAGAGCTTCTTCCTCACTCAGCTGTCAGAAAGTTTGTTTTTCCAGATGGATGGAAAGAGAGCTCCGGCTTGGTGTCATGGAGTTCAGTTTTCATCTGAGTCATTGTTTTACAAACATTTTGAGCATGCGACTCTTCTGGGCCCATATCAATAATATAGATTTCTGGCCCACAGGTTCAGATACAACCAGCTTGCAGTGAGAGATACTGGGAGAACTAGCCCAGTATCCACGTGGGTCCCAGGAATCTGCATTTGATGCAGGTATAAGGAGCCACACAGTGGGCTACAGTGTTCTCCTGGATGTGGGGACAGTGAGGGGGCAGTTAGACTTCAGCCAAAGTGTTTACAAGCAGTTTCTATGCATATTTTTTTGTGTCCTCAGCAATGACTGCTGGTTTCAGAGCTAAAGATACAGAAGTATCTAGGGTTAGAATTGAGATTTCTTCTTTTACCTCAGTCAAATGCACGTCAACACTTTTTTGAACATGCTGCTTCTCAATACTATTGAAAAAATGGGGAGGGTTAAGGTAAAGGATTTTCCCTGAGTGACTGGCCCAGGGGGAGCCTGGTGTCATTGGGATGAGGAGATATCAAACTTTATGACTTCTGTATGGCTCTTTTTTCCAGATCTCTATGTCCATTATAGAAAGGAGGAGAAATGGGTTGGGTAGCCTAGCAGGGAGGAATATTTTATCCTTGGTTGTTCAGAATTGTTGACACATGTTGATAATAAAAAGCAAACCAATTTTAGTTGAGTTTGATATTGTTTAAAATGTCTTCTAGACAATGCACCACCTAACTGCCTGTACTGTAGGTGTACGCCTCCTTTTTCTCCCTCGTGAGGTATGCTGCATTATTGCAGGGCATTTGCATGTGGGCGAATGGGGAGAAGAAGGGAGAATGGAGTAAGAAGAAAAAACTTGACTACCTTGCTTTTCTCTAGTCTTGCTACTCAGAGGATAGTCCTTAGATGAGCAGCCTCTAGGCATCACCAGGGAACTTGTCAGAAATGCAGAATCTCTGGTGTCATGCTAGAGAATGAGAATCTGTGTTTTAACAGTGATTCAATGCACATTGAAGTTTGTGAAGTACTGCTCTAAGATAGCACTTCTCAAAATTTTGTGAGTGTTAGAATCACCTGGAGGGCAAGGGTATGCCTTAAAACAGAGGTTTCTGTATTAAATGATTCCACAAATTTTGATTCTATAGGTCTGAGGTAGGGCCCAGGCATTTGCACTAACAAGCTCCCAGGTGATGTTTCGGTGCTGGTCCGCACTTTGAATAGTGAGAGTTGAGAACAATGCTTCTTAAATGGGATATATAGCATCACCTGGGGAGTTTTAAAAAAATATTGTTCCCTGGGACCCATCCCAGAGATTATGATATAATTATCCAGAATAGGGATAGAAATGTTGTATTTTTAAAAGCATCCCCAGGGATATCTTATGTGTTTGAAGTTTGTGAGGCCCACTGTTTCTTAAACTTGGATGCACAACTCATATGGGAAGAGTTCTTTTTCTTTTTTTAACTGATTCTGGGTCCCATCTCCAGAGATTCTGAATTGATTGCATGGGTTTTGGTCTGTGAATTCAAGATTTATAAATGTTCCTCAGAGAATTCCAATATGAGGAAGAGTTTCAGAACCATTGCTCTAGAACAAGCTCTTCTGTAGCATCAGGGCTGTCCCTAATGCAAGCAGTGCATCTGGGAATTACAAACTTTCTCCCCCCATAGGGGGATGAACTAGTAAAAATTGCCCCTTTCTGAGCCTGGTGCAATGGTGTATGGTTGAGGGCCACAGCATGGGCTCTTAAGTCTTGAGTCCCATAGTTGCAAAGGTACCAAATTCATAGTGATTGGGAATAGAAAACAAGTTAGGATCATTTTTCTGTGATGGCACAAAAATTATTACCATGTAGGGGCTAACCATCTTTCCCACACCTCAGGCCACATGGGATAGAACACTTGGACATTGATACTTTCTTCTTCCTTCCCAGATTTGAGGAGATGCAAAGGACACAGCTCCCCCACTGAGGGACTGTATACATTAGGGGGCACACTGGGTTGGGAAGGCAGGGAGAGGTGTGACGGATGGACAAGATGGCAGGGAACTGACAGAAAACATTTTCAGGATAAGAGCCCTGAAGCTCCCAGAAATGGCATGGTGCCAGAAACTATGAGATGACGGGGAATTTTGATAAATGTTTTTGAAAGATGACAAGGTTAAAATTAGTTTGGAACATGACTTAGTTAAATGCTGCAACATTCATGACAGATGACACGGTTGCAGATTTCTGAGCATCACACTGATGTAAGAAAATGAAAAGAAAACAAACAAAGAAAAGATTCCTAAACTCCAATCCTTCTCAAGGAGCTACCGCTTGAAGGAATTAAGTATCAGCAACCTATTATACATATAAAGAAACTGGGGCCCAAAGATGTTAAATGATTCATTCAAAGACAGAGATAGAATTCAGTTTTCTCTGACACCAAAACCCAAACATTTTTACTCCACCCTGTGCTGTTTCCTGTATCATGTTACTACTTGTTGAGAGATTGCTATATCCCATACACATTGCAACATATGCATTAGATTGCCTCATTCAGTCCTAAACATACCTGTGAGACAGATATTATTCTTCCTATTTTGTAGATAATCAAACTGAGGATCAGAGAGTTTAAATAATTTAACCAAAGTCACACAGCTATTAAGTTGTATAAAAAGATTTATAGTCATGTCAATGTCATTCCTAAACAAGTACATTTTCCACCACGTTATACTGACTCATAAAAATAAATGAGAAATTTATTAGCCATCAGAATTATCTTACTTTTTTCTACCTTTAGGGCTTCTAGCTTCTGGGCCTCTGGAGGGGCTGAGCTCTGACCTGCCAACAGAGTTCCCATCTCATGCTCGCTGTCTGCCTTGCCCGGGTGTGAGCCTACTGGTGAATGCACAGGAGTTGTTCTGCTGTTGAGGGTCCTAGTCTCACACCTTAGAGGAAATGGTGTTTCTTAATTGATACAAGACTTTTCTCCAACTTACCCCTGTCAATAGAGACATTTGGGAAGAGACCACTGAATAATAGAGTCCAGGGATCAAATGTGTCAGCTACAAAAATCTTCTGTGACACAAATTCCATTTTGTGTCAGATAGCTTGGTGGGAAGTAGGAGATTTGAAGAGGGTTAAAACAAGGTTCTGATCTTCAGGGAGCTACAATGCATTTGGGTAGTTTGGGCTTTGGGTCCAACCAAAGTCTCCCAACTACCAATGAGACCAATGTATTATTTTCTACATTTAAACTTTTGCATGTGCCTAATACAACATTTTGAAATATTTTTTTAAATTTCAAATCCAAAATAGAATATCAGTATGTAAAGCATATAAAAGAAAAGTTGCCTTGATTGAAAATGTGAGGAATACCTGGCATCTCATTTGCCCAGTCTTCTACTTTTCTCATCTGGTGACTTCTAAGATATCTCATCAGCAACTTGCTCCAAGGAACACATTTAAAAATCACTGGATTCATATTGAGAAGACCTGAATTTTATTCTTAACTTGCTAATAACCTTGGACAACTTTTTAATCAAATCATTTAGGAAGTTTTGGTTAGTGCAAGTTAGAGAGGTTTCTGTATTGTTGGTCTTTTGGGGTATTGAGACTTTCCTATAAGCTATACCCTACATAAGAATATTATTTGGGAATTGCTGAACTAGAAGATTGCTATGGTCCTATAACACTTCTTCATCAACCTGTTTGATTCTAAACACTCAAGAAAGCAGTATGGAAAGGTAGGGGTCTCACATTTGTAGTACCCTATTTGCATGTGATAACAGGAAAGCGAGGTGATCACCTGGCCCAGCTCATTGCTTCACATTCTTTGAGGTCTCTGTGTATTTGTCTCATTGTCTTCTTCCCCATATTTAGTCATAACATTGAGTGACCTGAGTGCTCTTGTCTTTCTATCCAGTACTTAGCCTCTTAGTTACGGGACATTTTCATTTGCAGTCACTTGCACCCTCAATCATATTTATTATTCTAATTCACTGGTACAATGGAACTGTTTGCTTTATAAAGTTTATAAAGGGTATTGCTCCAATACCCTTTAATTTCTGCTAAAAAATCTATCAGGCTTCCTTTTTTTCCTCCAGACATATGACAGTCCCATCACACTCATCTTTAGATATCATCATCTTCGCCAGTTCTTCTCTTTAGGCTTTTCTAGGCCACACTTCCTTTCCCTAGACTTGGCAATAACTAGAATCACCCTCTCACTAGCATATCAGGTTTCTATCCTCTCTGTTCTTTTTCTGCCCCTGTTAAGGTAAGGGGACACTTTCCAAACTCTTCCTCCCTGTGGTGAGACCTTCAGTAGAATAACATTCTTGGTCTCTGTTCCTGCACTCATTTCTTTGAGAGGAGGAGGGAGGATTTATTGGTGAGTTTTGGAAGGTGAACAAAGCTTGCTTAACTCGGCTTTTTCTCAATCCTCTTTGGGGATGCATGGTTTTAACTACCAGCTGTTTATGGATTGCTTCCAAATCTCTTTCTCCAGATCTCCCCAACTCTATATAAGCAACAGCAGTATAAGCTGTCCTTGGGAACTCACTGGCACTCACCACATTGCACTGCATTACTTATTTACATGTTGGTATCGTTTATTAGACTGAAAGCTATGTGAAGGCTGCCACTTCATTTTTATCTTTGCATCCCAGCATGTAGCACAATGCCTAGCAAGTAGCTGGTACTTGGGAAATATATATATATATATATATATATATAAAATAGATGTATTCTAGTGGAAGGATCTAGAATGATTTTAACAAATAACCTCTCTCTTCTATAATTTGGTAAGTTTTTATAATGAAAAGAAGTACAAATTTGAAAGGAAAATGATATAGTAGGAAAACCCCTATGGTCAATATACTCCCAAGTTTTAACTAAATATTAAAATACATTTGAAAATAAATTCTGGTGATATTTGTTACTGACTTAAAACGTTAACATTTTTCAGAAACAGCTCAGGATTATTTAACTATTTAGACCTTGGTTCAGGAACTTGCAAAAAAAGTAATAGGTTGAAAAATGTAAATTTTATAAAAATCATCTATAGTAAATGTTTCTTTCTTCATTCATTCATAATGTCATATCTTTAAATCATTTATATCCTACCTTGTTCCAAAATAGCTTCAAATAAACTTAAAGCATCTAGTAAGATTAAGTAAATTGATTCTAAAAAAAACGAGGCAGAAGGAAAATAAAACCAGCTAACTAAAATGAAGGTTGGAATGATGTTGGTACAAGTTCAAGCTATGAAGTTCTATGTACTGGCCAAAAGTAGGCTCTGGCTTTGACTTTGATCTTTCTAGCCATCAGTCAGAGACAGAGCAGTGACTGGTGATGATTCATAATGGCCATAACATAGAATAAAGCCATTTACTTGGAAATTATACCTACTAAGACCAGTGGGAAATTGTTATATGAATCCTTATGGAAAAGGTATGGCATATTTTAATGAACTATGTGTCCACCAACAGTCTTAAACTATACACAATAATGAGTTGCATGGACTGGTTTCTTCTAAGAGTCAACAAGGTAGTTGAAGAACTGAGGCTAGTGTATAATTCAGTAGGATCTGTTCTCCAGGGACCAACATGATAATTCTTTGATGATCTAGCCTAATGTAGCAGAGGTCCTTAAATTTAGTATGCTTAAGAATCATCTGGGTAAATTCATTTAGATTCACATTTATCGGTCATTCCCATCCCCTCTCCCATTCCAGAGATTCTGAATTAGTAGTTTGGAAGGAGAGAGCTGAAATGTGCACTTTAGATGAACACTCTGGGAGTCTTTGATTATGCAAGATGTCTACTGACCACCCTGTAAAAATCACTCCCCTTATAGAGTATTTAGAGAAACAAATGGGCTGTACATCATTCAGTCCATCATCCAAAATTTTGGTTTATCTTTGCTGAGCTAAGATGTTGTGTGCAGAAATTTGAGGTTACATTTCCTGACGCATACTTGGAGTGTGACTGATCTAAATTGCCATTTAATGATGGAACCATATCTTTAATAATCTAGCCAAGTTGGTGGTAGGAGAAGTTCCTTAATATTCCTAAAACATATGAAACAAAGTTATGCTTGAATCAAAGCACCCTGAAGTCAGGATTAAGATTCTTTTTGCAAACTAATTTTACACTTAATCTAATACGTGCACCAATTCAGAGCGATTTCGAACTCAAATTTCCATAGGAAAAAGTGTGGCTACAATAATTTTGGCCTTGATGAAATTAAAATAGATACCACCAGAAATCCAACTTGGTCACAGGAAACACTGCACATCCACCTAACACTTCCAGATTTAAGCAGCGTATCTTCCTGGTGAATCCACCAGGTTAACTTGGAACATTGTAGTAGGAAATTGTAAAATGACCATCTCTCTCTCCCATTTCTCCCCCTTTGGAGGAGCCTGCTAACATGTCGTCAGCAGTTCTATGGAGAGGCCTATGTGGCAAAGAACTGAAACTTCCCACCAAAAGTCAGTGAGAAACTAAAGCCTCGCATCATTTGAGCAACCTTGGAAGTTAGTTTTCCCGTCCCACTTGAGCCAGGAAATGTTTGCAGCCCTTGTCCACAACTTGATCCCAACCTCATGAGAGACCATTAATGTCCAGTTAGGCTGCTCCAGGATTTCTGACTTTCAGGAACCGTGAGATGATATACCTTTGCCATTTTAAGCTTCTAAATTTGGGAGTAATTTGTTATGCAGCAATAGGTAACTAATATAACCATCAACACATAGATAAGCAAATGAGATTGCTTGCCTTATGGGAGTATATGCTATAAACTGGTTACGATGCTGACCTTGCTTAGAATAATTCAACTGTAATCCTTTTTGGCAGCCATTAGAAAGGAGGCTCTGTCATTCATTGGCACCGTTCCTTTTTTTTTTAGGGTAAGTTATCTAACGCTTTACGTGAATTCAAATTTCAAAAAGATTCCTTTGGTGGAATAAAAAGGCTACTTGCTGTTTAGTTTATTTCTGAGTTGCAAAGATTATTTCCCCCTTCCTATGTTTTTAGAATTTCCTGTATTTCTCTATTTATTCTTGGCTGCCACAATGAGACAGACAGAAAGCATGAGGACTGTTTCCTTCTTGCATCTGTAGTGGAAACCTTAGCAGGAGAGACACCATTCCTGTGTGTGTGTGTGTGTGTGTGTGTGTTTGTGTGTGTGTGTGTGTGTGTGTGTGTGTGTGTGTGTGTGTGTGTGAGAATAAAAAAGTTTAAGGGAATTTTGTTGGGAGAAGAGATCATTTAAAAAAATGCTGTCAAATCATTAAGGATCCAGAGCACAAGACTGCTTACCATGCTGGAAATATCCCCTCCTGTGTCATACCTGACTGCTTCTTATACAAGCCCTGCATCTAAATAAGACTGGGTCAGTAGCTGCTTGTAAAGGTTGACTTTGCAGTGTGGCCACTAATGATTGTTGACTGCAAAGACCCAATTTAACAAACTTTAATAAGTGCCAATATGTGTACCACAGTTAGATTTTGCAGATTCAAAGATAAATAATCTTCTCTGTCTTGAGGGAGGTTTGGGGAGAGGTTTGGGAGAGGGAGAGGGAGAGATTGCAAGGCAATGTGTTAAGGGCAAACTATGAGGAATTCAGCAAATCTCTAGGGATGGTGACTTTTGAGTTGTTATTTTTTGAAAATTATTTTGCAATTTTCAGGCAGGCTGAAGGAGAATAAGAAATTTGAGGAACAGTGAGGGAAAGACGCAGAGGTGTGAAGCAGTTTGGGATGGCCTGATGGTCACATATTGAGGCATGAAGATGAGGCAGGGGGAGCAAGGAGAATCGGGATGAATTTGGATCTTGTGAGGGAGGAAATGTGATGTGGCAAAAAGTGTCAAACACGGGGGATGCTTCCACCTACTCATTTTCTAACCTAAGGCAAAATTAACTTTTAAACTTATTGTTACAATTTCCCATTCGTAAAATGGTAATCACAACACTAACACCCACGCTATCTTGTTGACTTTAAGTTAAGCTGAGATATAGCCTTATTTGTTATATAAATATATTTTTAAATATAAAATATATAAAAATATGTATTACATTTTGTTGAAAGAGTGATGCTAAATAAGCCTAGAAATTATCACCATCTTAGTGACCTGAAAATATGATATGTATCTTTAATCAGAAACATTATTTTATTTTACATAAATCTTAAAAGCACTGAAATTATTCCTTCAGTAAAGTAGAATTATGAATTTTAGAGAATAGCAGTAGCACTAGAAAAGTTATAAGGATTTAAGCTGAGTTATATAAGCTGCCCTGCCACTTAAATAAATAAAACATCTTCAATTTGATTTTTATGATTTTATAATTTGATCACTTGAAAATGGTTATGCATGAAATTTGGTCTTAAAATATTTAAACTCGTAAGAGAGAGGAAAATGTATAATGTGCTATTTTACTGCACATTTGCACTAGCGATGGTGTATTAGAATTAATAAAGAAAATTTTATCTAACCTTATGAAATAAGGAGGCATCTTAAACTTGATCTACTTGCCATGCCACTTTCTGAGGTAGATTCTTGGAGAATTTTAAGAGATGAGTACTTTAAAAAAAAATTTAAATTTAAAATTTGTTTGGAGAGATGAGTACTTTTGATGCTGTTATTGTTGGAAATCACTAACAGAAATTTAGAGAAAATTGTCAGTAAATAAACTGTAGTGTTACTTTTAATTATTTAGTTCTGGGTCTCTTTTGATGTCTAGACTGTAAGATTTCCCAAAGGCAAAAAAAAAAAGGGAGAAAAAGCATTAGCCATAATAATTTGTGGAGGTATTTGAGAAAAGGTAAAATACAGAAATTTTCCTGGTCCTCCCTGACTTCCACAGTTGAACTGACACCTGAAGTTGGAGGTTGAGTTGGGACAGATGTTCAAGGAGCACCACTCCCACTTCCTCATTTCCAGGCTCAGGGCTGCCTCTCTGCACGCCCAGTGAGGATGAGGAGGCTCATTGTTAAGAGCAGACTTATGGGTGCTTCATTTCTTTCTTTTTTTTTTTTTTTTACATGGGCAGGCACTGGGTATCGAACCCGGGTCCTCTGGCATGGCAGGCAGGCGTTCTTGCCTGCTGAGCCACCCTGGCCCGCCTTAGGTGCTTCATTTCTGAAAGGAGAAATTAGTGAAATTGATAGACCATGGTCTTCCATATGTATCCAAGGGAAACTTTTTAAGTGGAAATAAAGGAAAATCCAAGGTTTGAGTGGGTTATACTTTTTGACCACGCTCCAGGAGAAACATCATGATATCAGAGTATTTTGCTTTGATGATCAAATCACTAAATGTTGAAACTATAATTAAATGGTCTCTTGAGAACATAATTATGTTAGGAGTACTATTATTTACTGACTAATAAGAACTAAACATTTCAAGTAATAAAAGCAGGGAAAAGAGCCTTTGGACAGACATGTTTTCGATGGAATCCACATTTCCTTTTATGGAAATGATTTCTCAAAGCAAACCTCATTGTATATTTCCTATTGAGTGTTTTCTCTCCTCATTTTGTCTCATCTTGGAACCTATATTTTTGCCTCATCTTGGAACCTGTTTATTGTTTTATTATTTAATAAAATAATAATTATTTTATTGATTTTTTTTGATCCTTTCATCTTTCACTTCCCATTGCTTTTTTATCTGCTTCTTTTGGCCTTCCTGGACTTAACAGCTACCCCAGTTGTTGTACCTACTGCCTCCTACTTGAGTCAACAGTAGTCACAGATAAGACTTCTGCATTCTAAATAATAAGCACATTCAGGGGCATGTTTTCAATCTCATTTTTTTTTCAGATGTGACAGATTACTATCAGTTATATGCTTCTGACCATATGGCACTAACCTTTATTTAAAATGAAAATAGTGTAGCTACTTACTTAAAAGTTTTTTTTTGCATCTTTAGTACCTGATGTGGAATATAATTAAATAACTACATCGTTACTATTCTTATATAGGTACTTAAGCATCCATAATGATTTTGGAAACATTTTGAAGATAAATGACAGAAACCCTCAAGTTGCAAAGCAGTACACTAGCTTTCTTCAAAAACACATAGTTTTAGTTTCTAATAATATCACAAATAGTAGCAAAGGAAAACTTGTACACATTCTAGGCTAAAATATTTTGGTTTAATTATTATGTCACTGAATTTACAGGCCAAGTCAAGGGGGGAAATATTACATTTAAAAATGCCTGAAAATATTCACATGGTGAGTTATTTATTTAAATAAGGATAATTTAGTGTGTTGCCACTATATGTCATGAGTCACATTATAATGCCATAAAACAACTCATAAATCAGAAGAGGTACCAAGAATAAAGGAACAGTGGAGGAAGTCTTAAGAGACATTGTAATAGCATAATTGGCAGTACAGATTGTTGGAATACTGAACAGACCAGAATGATGCAGTTTTTGCCAACAATAACAGGGAGGAAAAATACTTTCCACAGTAAATCCAAGTACAGGGAGAGTGTGGCTGTATAGCTATTAAGCAGCTCATGGAGGCAAATGAAAAGAAAGCATGCCTTATACCTCATATTATAAGAGGTCCTTTACAAACATTCACATTTATGTGAAAATGACTTGAATGAATTTCAAACTTTCAGGTGTATGACACTGATTAATGTAATTTATTTTAAATTTATATACCTCAAGGAAATACGCAAAGCAACATTTTCAAAGACCTTAAACTTTTAAACACTTTGTCTTCTGAAGGTGGTGCATTGGTCAAGCTTTTGCCATGGCTTACAAGAACAAACATTTGTTTCTAACTCATGGCTGGAATTGGCTAGGTTATGCTCCATATATCTTCCTATTCCAGGACCCAGGCTGAAGGAGCAGTCCCTATCTGGGTCATGTAATTCTCGTGGCAAAGGACAGAGCATAAGGGCAGCAGATTGTAACCATGCAAGCACAATGTATGTTTTTGCTAGAAGGTGGCAAAAATCATGTCTGCTTACATCGTGTTGACCAAAACAAGTCATATGGCCAACTCCAGAGTCAGTGGGGTTGGAAGTAAATTCCTTCTATGGAGAAGTGTGGCAAAGATGGAGAGTGAACAAGCAATTGAGAATAAGTATGCAGTTGACCATGTTGGTAAAAGGCAGGTCTTTGATAGTTTTTGGAGGGTTTCTATAGTAAAAATCTTCTTTCAAACTTCATTTATATTTTGTTTATAGGTATAATCTATAGTCTATTCTTAGTTCTCATTGTCTTTCCCTTCCCTGAATTATTTGATGACTGTTGATAGTCTCCTTCTTGAAGCTTTCTCCTCTGTTTTGTTTCCCTGGTACTTTTCCTGGTTCTCTCGTTGTCCATTTGAAGACCTCTATATGCCTTTTTTTAAAATTCTCTTTCTTCCTGTGGTTCTGGAAATAAGGCTTTATAGATGGGATTTTCATTGGTGTTTATTGCTAAGCATTCCTAATTCCAACCACTCCATGATTTTAATGATCTCTTCAATGTCCAAAATGAACTTCTTCGGTCCTCACCTTTGGATTTGCACTGCATTCTGAATCCTCCGTATGAAAGCTTTTTGGCAACTTGAACTCAATATTGGCATGGGAAAGTTGTCTTCTTTCCAGATATGCCCATTTTTCTGATTTCCCTATCCCTAATGGCTGCATAATTCTTTAGGTCATTCAGACTCAAACCTATTGACCCCTCCATCCTTCCAACATCCAATCAATTAATGCTAAGTGATAGGACAGTCCATCATCACAACTTTTCCTATAACTATCTACATATTTATTTCAGTCACCACCATTCTGATTTACATCTTTATTCTGTCCCAACCATTTAAAGTAAGTTTCCTTCATTGTTCTACCACTCCTAGCTTCTTATTTATCCCCATTTTTCTCAGATTTGAATTCATAGAACTTCCTACTTATGCTCTATATCTAAATAAGTTGCAAATATACTGTGATTCATAAGACTGTCATCATATGTCTCTATGGTAGATTGACTCATGTTCCAGACAAAGAATAGGTTCACGTTCTTACCCCTGGTTCTGCAGAGATGCGTATGAACTTATTTGTAAATAGAATCTTTGAAAATGTTAAGGCCAGAATGAATCATGGAAGGTCCTAGTCCAAAATGATTGGAGACCTTGTAAGCAGAAGAAAGCAGACAAAATAATAGCAGAAACCATAGGAGGAGACGGAAAGTGGAAGATCACCATGTGATAGAGGCAGAGATTGATTCCCAGCAAGCCACAACCAGAATGCTATATACTTTGGAGAAAATATGGCCAGCTGATACCTTGATTTTAGACTTCTAGCCTCTAAAACTCTGTGATAATATATTCCAGTTGTTTAAAGTCAGTCAGTTTGTGGTATTTGTCATAGCAGACTTGGCAAACTAATAAAGTTTCCAGCCTAACCTTGAGTTTATCTTTTAAAAGTTAATGTTGTCCACAGAAAAGTACATAACGTGCTAAAAGAAATCAAGAAGCTCTAAGTATGTGGAAAGACATTCCCTGCTCATAATCTACAGACTCATCTCAATACCAATCAAAATTCCAATAACCTGCTCTGAAGACTTGGAAAAGCTAGTTATCAGATTCATTTGGAAGAGAAAGAGACCTTGAATAGCTAAAAATGTCCTAAAAAAAGAATGAAGTGGAAGGATTAACACTTCCTGATTTCAAAGCTTTTTATAAAGCCACCGTGGTCAAAACAGCATGGTACTGGCACAAAGACAGAAGTATTGACCAATGGAATCAAATCAAGAGCAAGGAAATAGACCACCAAATCTATGATCAACTGATCTTTGACAAGTCCCCCAGATCCACTGAACTGAGACAAAATAGTCTTTTTGATGAATGGGCATGGGAGAACTGGATATCAGTAGTCAAAAAATGAAAGAGGATCTTTACCTTACAGCCTATACAAAAGTTAACTCAAAGTGGATCAAAGACCTAAATATAGGAACAAGTACTATAAAACTCCTAGAAGAAAATTTAGGGAAACATCTGAAAACATAGTAATAGGAGGCAGCTTCCTAAACTTTACACCTTTGCAAAGTACAAGCAATGAAAGAAAAAATAGATAAATGGGAATCCCTCAAAATCAAATACTTTTGTGCCTCAAAAGGCTTTGTCAAAAAGGTGAAGAGACAGCCAACTCACTGGGAGAAAATATTTGGAAATCATGTATCAGATAAAGGTTGATATCCTATATACATGTATCAGATAAATGTTGATATCCTAAATCACACAACTCAATCACAAAAGAGCGAACAACCCAATTATAAAATTGGCTAAAGATATGAATAGGCATTTTTCCAAAGAGTAAATACAGACAACACCTTCTTGACCAAAAGTGGGGAAAGGATTGTAACAAAATATCAGTGGCTGAGAGACTTCACCAAGAGTCCAGAGGCCACTCTGGAGGCTGCTCTTATGCAAGCTTCAGCTAGATAGTGCTACTTACCATGGTCTGCCAAACTCCAACCCAAATCATTCCTGCCAACCCTAAAGGACACCTAGGTCTCTATCTGAGATTCTGAAAAGGTCCCATACACTGTGATTACTTTCCAGAAACCTATAACCTCCAGATAGGTTCCTAGGCCAAATAAGTCCTGAAACCAAGAAGGGCCATCCTCTCCAGAACATTAACTAGTTCTATCCCCCATCCCATATTATAGACAACCCTTTTCAACTTGGAAAGTTAGAATGTGCATATACCCTTAAATACCCTTAAATATCAGGAGAAAGATAAAAGAAGGTGAAGTTATATCAGAGAAAACAGGTGTGCCAGTTTAAAAATACTACATACCCCAGAAAAGCCATGTTTTAACCCTGATTCAACTTTGTAGAGGCAGCTGTTTCTTTTAATCCTAATATAATACTGTAGGGCAGTAACTTTCGATTAGGTTATCTCCACAGATGTGACATGCCCAATTGTGGATGTGACCTTTTCATAACATGGAGATGTGACTCTATCCGTTCCAGGTGGGTCTTGGTCAGTTTACCGCAATCCTTTAAAAGAGGAAACATTTTGGGGAGAGTCAGAAATGACCGAAATGACTAAGCTGACAGAGAGAACCAACAGGAACTTCAGAGCAGATAGAGAGGGCAGACACACGTTTATTTCAAGATGCTTGGAGACCAGCTGACATTGTTGTGTGCCTTCCCATGAAGTATTAAGCAAACCAAAACCTGGAGAGATCCAAGGGAAGCCAAGAGATAAAAGCCAGCCCCAGGGAAGCAAAGTGAGGAACCCCCACAGGAACAGAGGCTAAAAGCGAAGGAGCCCAGGAGTAAGGGACCAGAGATGCTAGCCACGCGACTTTCCAGCTGACAGCTGTTCCAGACCCATCAGCCTTTCTTGAATTAAGATGTCTCCCTGGATGCCCCAGTTTGGACAGTTTTATAGGCTTAGAACTGTAAACTTGTAACTCATTAAATTCCCCTTTTTAAAAGCCGTTCCAGTTCTGGTACATCACGTTCTGACAGTTTGCAAACTAACACAATAGGATTTAACAAATGAGTATGATTGCTGAATCATTATATTGATATTTCCTTTAGTCTCCAGTGTCTTGAAGCAGCTAAAAATGAAAACTTAAAATTGTGGAATTGTAACTCAAACCAAACTCTGAAATCTGTTCTACAACTAATAGTTGTGGTGTGCTTTGAGATTTATTGCTTTTTTGTATATATGTTTATTTTTCACAATAAAAAAAAGTTAATGTCAACAGAAGTGCTTGTGAAATAGGTAACTTGACATTAATTTAGCACATCCAAAATTTCACATTTAACTTGTCTTTTCTTCTGCCATTTTTTTCTGTCTGCAATATACTCCTGGCCCTAACTTCTATTCAGATGCTACCAATGCTTTAATTCAGTCTAAAAAATGCCTCTTCTAAAATGATTATCCAATAGCACTTGGTTTGTGTCTCTCTTATGCATAGATTTGTGATGTGTTCTAGTGATCTGAAAATTATTTCTTCAATGAGGCCACAATCTTTTTTGGGAAGAAAGAGTGGACTTTACTTGTATTTGTAATTTCCTGCGTCTAATCCAGAGCTTTGCATGTAGTAAATTTACAATATTGTTTTTTAAGAGCTTGAACTCAGTTGTCAAACTGTATGGCAAACACAGTAAATGTTCATTATAATTATTTTTCTTTTTAATAAATGCTATTAGAACATGGTCACATTTACTTGAAAGCACTTTCACATTATTTCCTACCTTGTTTATAAAGTGATTAGCAAAAGAGAACAAACAAGTTCTATTTTCTGCACAGGGACCATTGAGAAATGATTTATTTTCCTATTTACAATAGGCATCCATTATAAGGACATTTGGCGGGGGGCAAGTACATTCCTTTCTTGGAAGTACATCAATTTCTCTGTAGGGTTTTTAGGCTTAGCCTATGTAGCATAGAACTTCCTTGACATAAATTCTCTTGGCATTCTGCAAAGGATGATCAAAATAGCCATTAATCTCCTTGGAAGATAAATATAAAAAGCAATAGACTACTTTTTACTACTTGATCAACAGCTCAAGTGACCTTGGTTAGTATTGTGTAAATGGTTACCTACCACATTGTTTTGCTCCCTGTGAATGTAGAGAGATATTCAGAGGTTAAGGAGAGAGTGAGCTGATCCACTATCAATTTCAGTTTTTAAAGTATAGACTTTAAATTCTCAATAATGATTAATCTGACATGGTTTTTTGGAGATGCTGATTTCTCAGGGCTAACAACACAATTGGGGTATAGTAAGTAAAATAGTATGGTGTCAGAATATATATGTAGTGAATATGTGGTCTTCAAGATTCTGTAATTGTTAGAGGCCAGTGTGTGTCATTACATTCCAATATTTTGGGGGAAGAAGTATAAACATTTTTGAAAAGTCCACTGAAATTTCTTGCTATTAAACTTCCAAAATATTTTTGTGGTTAAAATCAATAATAGCAGTCAAACTTTGGTTCCCTCTCTTCCTCCTTTTGTGTTTGGAGATTGCTACAAAGAAATGAAAGATTACATTGTATTGTCCTTCCTCTAATCCCTAAATAATACTTACTTAAATTTAATATGTAAATATCTTTGCCATGTAATGTAATCTTAAACTATCTCAAGGACAGAAATCTTGCCTTATTCTTAAAACAATTCATGAGACAAATACATGAATTAGTTAATTGAAACAGGGATGACATAAGTGATTAAAAGATTATATATTTAAAATAGCTCATCTTTAGTTCATTTAAAAAGAAATAAAACTTCAGCTGTTAGGAACCAAATATTTTTGCTTGTTCAAGGCAAAGAAATGTAAATTTTAAATCACTAGTATAGGTATAAAATATGTAAGTATAGGTGATACTTTAGCTTCTCTTAATGACAGGCATTTGACTCTAGGGAAAAGTCACTTAGGGTCTTGACTTTCTTATTTGTAAATGAAAGGTGAGGATTAGATGGTCTTTTAGGTTCTAAATCCTAAATTCAATGATCATATGATTTCGTTATTGAAAAACAAACAAAACAAACAAAATAGGTCTAATACATCCATAAATAACACTTTAAACACAACCACCAAGATAATGGCAGCATTTTAATGTGAGACTGCAAATTTAGATTCAGATGAACAAAACAGCTCAAAAGAAAAGCAAAGAAATACAAAGCATTGAGCTTTTTCTAGATTTCTTTAAACTCCAAACCAAAATTGTATGAATACGGCTCATAGATGGCAGTAGCATAATAAGAACAATGAAAAGAAAAATGATGTCTTTTTGAACTTGCATGATTAAGTAAGAACATAAAATTAAAACATAAAATTAAAACTTATGGGGTTTCAAATGGATTGAGGGAAACAGAGAAAACAGCCATCAACATAGTTACTTAATTTTTTTGTTATGTACCATGAGATTCTTGTTATAGGAGATAAGGACTGGAGAAAAATTAAGGTAAATTCTGCCTATTTCCATACAAGCAATGCATTGAAAAGCAAGGGATTATGAAATTTATAAAGAAATAATTAGAGAGGCCAGTGCTGGTGCAAAAAATTGGATTTTGTAAAAGTTACTAGAAAAAAAATGCATCTACTGAATCTAAAGTGAAAATAAAATCTAAACTTAAATGATATTCAACAGTGCAGTAAAGGCAGTAAAAGTTTCCTAAAGTAAATTTTAGGAAAAATTGCAGATAAAAACATTAGGAAAAATTGCAGATGAGTCTGATCTAAAAAAATCTGCATTGTAGGATGTTTTGAAATAAATGTTCCTTTACTTTTCTTTTTTTAAACTTTTTTTATTAATTAAAAAAATTAACAAACAAAACATTTAGATATAATTCCATTCTACATATACAATCAGTAATTCTTAATATCATCACAGAGTTGCATATTCATCATTTCTTAGTGCATTTGCATCGATTTGGAAAAAGAAATAAAAAGACAACAAAAAAAGAAATAAAATGATAATAGAGAAAAAAAAAGACTATACATACCATTCCCCTTACCTCTCGCTTTCATTTACCACTAGCATTTCAAACTGAATTTATTTTAACATTTGTTCCCCCTATTATTTATTTTTATTCCATATGTTCTACTCTTCTGTTGATATAGTAGCTAAAAGGAGCATCAGACACAAGGTTTTCACATTCACAGAGTCTCATTGTGAAAGCTATATCATTGTTCAATCACATCAAGAAACATGGCTACTGGAACACAGCACTACATTTTCAGGCAATTCCCTCCAGCCTCTCCACTGCATCTTGAACAACAAGGTGATATTTTAATGCGTAAGAATCATCTCCAGGATAACCTCTCAACTCTGTTTGGAATCTCTCAGCCATTGACACTTTGTCTCATTTTACTCTTCCCCCCTTTGGGTCTAGAAGTTTCTCTCAATCCCTTGATGTTAATTCTCAGCTCATTCTAGGGTTTTTCTCAGTCCCTTGATGCTGAGTCTCAGCTCATTCCAGGATCTCTGTCCCACGTTGCCAGGAAGGTCCACACCCCTGGGAGTCATGTCCCACGCAGAGAGGGGGAGGGTGGTGAGACTGCTCATCATGTTGGCTGGAGAGAAGGGCCACATCTGAGCAACAAAAGAGGCTCTCTTGGGGGTGACTCTTAGGCCTAAATTTTAAGTAGACTTGACCAATCCTTTGTGGGGTTAAGTTTCATGTGAACAAACCCAAAGCCTGGGGACTCAGCCTATAGCTTTGGTTGTCCACCCTGCTTGTGAGAATATCAAGAATTCAACTTGGGGAAGTTGAATTTCTCCCCACTCTCACCATTCCCTGAAGGGGGCTTGCAAATACTTTTCCAGTCGCTGATCAAATCATTCTGGGATTCATCGGGGCATCACTCTGGACAAACCAACAAAATCTCATGTGCTGCCTGAGATTCCAAGTACTTATGACATTCAATCAAACTATCTACATGAGTTATATTAGGAAATGCTGTAGTCAAAATCTAAATTTTGTAACAAGTAAACATTTTTTGCTTTAGTCTCACACATAAGGTGACATTTTAAAGTATTAATTATCATCTATTTCCAGCACCCTGCAATAATGACATTCCTTTGTTCTTCCTCATGCAAAAACATTTCTAAACTTTGTACATTGTACATTTCACTATTATTATACACTCTAGGCATTCTTAGATTATACCATCTCGATCTTTAACATCTATCTTTCTTTCTGATTTCATTTATGTTCCCAGCCCTCCTCCCTCTATCATTCTCACATGCAGCTTCATTCAGTGTTCTAATATAATTACATTACAGTTAGGTAGTATTCTGCTGTCCATTTCTGAGTTTTTGTATCCAGTCCTGTTGCACAGTCTGTATCCCTTCAGCTCCAATTACCCACTATCTTACCCTATTTCTATCTCCTGATGGTCTCTGTTACCAACGACATATTCCAAGTTTATTCACTAATATCAGCTCATATCAGTGAGACCATACAGTATTTGTCATTTAGTTTTTGGCTAGTCTCACTCAGCATAATGTTCTCAATTCCATCCATGTTGTTACATACTTCATAAGTTTATTCTGTCTTAGAGCTGCATAATATTCCATCGTATGTATATACCACAGTTTGTTTAGCCACTCATCTGTTGATGGACGTTTTGGCTGTTTCCATCTCCTTGCAATTGTAAATAATGCTGCTATAAACATTGGTGTGCAAATGTCAGTTTGTGTCTTTGCCCTTAAGTCCTCTGAGTATATACCTAGCAATGGTATTGCTGGGTCATATGGCAATTCTATATTCATCGTTTTGAGGGACCGCCAAACTGCCTTCCACAGTGGTTGCACCATTTGACATTCCGACCAAGAGTGAATAAGTGTGCCTCTTTCTCCACATCCTTTCCAGCACTTGTCATTTTCTGTTTGGTTGATAATGGCCATTCTGGTGGGTGTGAGATGATATTTCATTGTAGTTTTGATTTGTATTTCTCTAATGGCCAGGGACATTGAGCATCTCTTCATGTGCCTTTTGGCCACTTGTATTTCCTCTTCTGAGAAGTGTCTGTTCAAGTCTTTTTCCCATTTTGTAATTGGATTGGCTGTCTTTTGGTTGTTGAGTTGAACAATCTCTTTATAAATTCTGGATACTAAACCTTTATCTGATATATCGTTTCCAAATATTGTCTCCCATTGTGTAGGCTGTCTTTTTACTTTCCTGATGAAGTTCTTTGATGCACAAAAGCGCTTAATTTTGAGGCGCTCCCATTTCTTTCTTTCTTTCTTCAGTGATCTTGCTTTAGGTGTAAGGTCCATAAAACCACCTCCAATTATAAGATTCATAAGATATCTCCCTACATTTTCCTCTGTTTTATGGTCTTAGACCTAATGTTTAGATCTTTGATCCATTTTGAGTTAACTTTTGTATAGGGTGTGAGATACGGGTCTTCTTTCATTCTTTTGCATATGGATATCCAGTTCTCTAGGCACCATTTATTGAAGAGACTGTTCTATCCCAAATGAGTTGGCTTGACTGCCTTATCAAAGATCAAATGTCCATAGATGAGAGGGTCTATATCTGAGCACTCTATTCGATTCCATTGGTCAATATATCTATCTTCATGCCAGTACCATGCTGTTTTGACCACTGTGGCTTCATAATATGCCTTAAAGTCAGGCAGCGTGAGACCTGCAGCTTCGTTTTTTTTCCTCAAGATACTCTTAGCAATTCGGGGCACCCTACCCTTCCAGATAAATTTGCTTATTGGTTTTTCTATTTCTGAAAAATAAGTTGTTGGGATTTTGATTGGTATTGCATTGAATCTATAAATCAATTTAGGTAGAATTGACATCTTAACTATATTTAGTCTTCCAATCCATGAACACGGTATGCCCTTCCATCTATTTAGGTCTTCTGTGATTTCTTTTAACAGTTTCTTGTAGTTTTCTTTGTATAGGTTTTTTGTCTCTTTAGTTAAATTTATTCCTAAGTATTTTATTCTTTTAGTTGCAATTGTACATGGAATTCATTTCTTGATTTCCCCCTCAGCTTGTTCATTGCTAGTGAATAGAAACACTACAGATTTTTGAATTTTGATCTTGTAACCTGCCACTTTGCTGTACTCGTTTATTAGCTCTAGTAGTTTTGCTGTGGATTTTTCAGGGTTTTCTACGTATAGTATCATATCATCTGCAAACAGTGATAGTTTTACTTCTTCCTTTCCAATTTTGATGCCTTGTATTTCTTTTTCTTGTCTAATTGCTCTGGCTAGAACCTCCAACACAATGTTGAATAATAGTGGTGATAGTGGACATCCTTGTCTTGTTCCTGATCTTAGGGGGAAAGTTTTCAATTTTTCCCCATTGAGGATGATATTAGCTGTGGGTTTTTCATATATTCCCTCTATCATTTTAAGGAAGTTCCCTTGTATTCCTATCTTTTGAAGTGTTTTCAGCAGGAAAGGATGTTGAATCTTGTCAAATGCCTTCTCTGCATCAATTGAGATGATCATGTGATTTTTCTGCTTTGATTTGTTGATATGGTGTATTACATTAGTTGATTTTCTTATGTTGAACCGTCCTTGCATACGTGGGATGAATCCTACTTGGTCATGATGTATAATTCTTTTAATGTGTTGTTGGATTCGATTTGCTAGAATTTTGTTGAGGATTTTTGCATCATATTCATTAGAGAGATTGGTCTGTAGTTTTCTTTTTTTGTAATATCTTTGCCTGGTTTTGGTATGAGGGTGATGTTGGCTTCATAGAATGAATTAGGTAGCTTTCCCTCCACTTCAATTTTTTTGAAGAGTTTGAGCAGGGGTGGTACTAATTCTTTCTGGAATGTTTGGTAGAATTCACATGTGAAGCTGTCTGGTCCTGGACTTTTCTTTTTGGGAAGCTTTTTAATGACCGATTCAATTTCTTTACTTGTGATTGGTTTGTTGAGGTCATCTATTTCTTCTTGAGTCAAAGTTAGTTGTGCATGCCTTTCTAGGAACTTGTGCATTTCATCTACATTGTTGTACTTATTAGCATAAAATTGTTCATAGTATCCTGTTATTACCTCCTTTATTTCTGTGAGGTCAGTGGTTATGTCTCCTCTTCCATTTCTGATCTTATTTATTTGCGTCCTCTCTCTTCTTCTTTTTGTCAGTCTTGCTAAGGGCCCATCAATCTTATTGATTTTCTCCTAGAACCAACTTCTGGTCTTATTGATTTTCTCTATTGTTTTCATGTTCTCAATTTCATTTATTTCTGCTCTAATCTTTGTTATTTCTTTCCTTTTGCTTGCTTTGGGGTCAGTTTGCTGTTCTTTCTCCAGTTCTTCCAAGTGGACAGTTAATTCTCAAATTTTTGCCCTTTCTTCTTTTTTGATACAGGCATTTAGGGCAATAAATTTCCCTCTTAGCACTGCCTTTGCTGCATCCCATAAGTTTTGATATGTTGTGTTTTCATTTTCATTCGTCTCGAGATATTTACTGATTTCTCTTGTAATTTCTTCCTTGACCCACTCGTTGTTTAAGAGTGTGTTGTTGAGCCTCCACGTATTTGTGAATTTTCTGGCACTCTGCCTATTATTGATTTCCAACTTCATTCCTTTATGATCTGAGAAAGTGTTGTGTATGATTTCAATCTTTTTAAATTTGTTGAGACTTGCTTTGTGACCCAGCATATGGTCTATCTTTGAGAATGATCCATGAGCACTTGAGAAAAAGGTGTATCCTGCTGTTGTGGGGTGTAATGTCCTATAAATGTCTGTTAAGTCTAGCTCATTTATTGTAGTATTCAAATTCTCTGTTTCTTTATTGATCCTCTGTCTAGATGTTCTGTCCATTGATGAGAGTGGGGAATTGAAGTCTCCAACTATTATGGTAGATGTGTCTATTTCCCTTTTCAATGTTTGCAGTGTATTTCTCACGTATTTTGGGGCATTCTGGTTAGGTGCATAAATATTTATGATTGTTATGTCTTCTTGTTGAATTGTTCCTTTTATTAGTACATAGTGTCCTTCTTTTTTTTTTTTTACATTTTTTATTAATTAAAAAATTTAACTAACACAACATTTAGAAATCATTCCATTCTACATATGCAATCAGTAATTCTTAATATCATCACATAGATGTATGATCATCATTTCTTAGTACATATGCATCAATTTAGAAAAAGAAATAGCAAGACAACAGAAAAAGAAATAAAATGATTATCATTTTATTATATAGAGAAAAAATAAAAATAAAAAATACAAAAATATATAAGAAAAAAACTATAGCACAGATGCAGCTTCATTCAGTGTTTTAACGTAATTACATTACAATTAGGTAGTATTGTGCTGTCCATTTTTTTTTTTTAGAAATCATACCATTCTACATATGCAATCAGTAATTCTTAACATCATTACATAGATGCATGATCATTGTTTCTTAGTACATTTGCATCGGTTTAGAAGAACTAGCATACAACCAAAAAAGATATAGAATGTTAATATAGAGAAAAAAAAAGTAATAATAGTAAGAACAAAACAAAACAAAACAAAACAAAAACCTATAGCTCAGATGCAGCTTCATTCAGTGTTTTAACATGATTACTTTTCAATTAGGTATTATTGTGCTGTCCATTTTTAAGTTTTTGTATCTAATCCTATTGCACAGTCTGTATCCCATCAGCTCCAATTACCCATTATCTTACCCTGTTTCTAACTCCTGCTGAACTCTGTTACCAATGACATATTCCAAGTTTATTCTCGAGTGTTGATTCACATTATTGGGACCATACAGTATTTGTCTTTCAGTTTTTGGCTAGACTCACTCAGCATAATGTTCTCTAGGTCTATCCATGTTGTTACATGTTTCATAAGTTTATCCTGCCTTAAAGCTGCATAATATTCCATCGTATGTATATGCCACAGTTTGTTTAGCCACTCGTCTATTGACGGACATTTTGGCTGTTTCCATCTCTTTGCAATTGTAAATAATGCTGCTATAAACATTGGTGTGCAAATGTCCATTTGAGTTTTTGCCCTTAATTCCTTTGAGTAGATTCCCAGCAATGGTATTCTGGGTCGTATGGCAATTCTATATTCAGCTTTTTGAGGAACCGCCAAACTGCCTTCCACAGTGGTTGCACCATTTGACATTCCCACCAACAGTGGATAAGTGTGCCTCTTTCTCCGCATCCTCTCCAGCACTTGTCTTTTTCTGTTTTGTTGATAATGGCCATTCTGGTGGGTGTGAGATGATATCTCATTGTGGTTTTGATTTGCATTTCTCTAATGGCCAGGGACATTGAGCATCTCTTCATGTGCCTTTTGACCATTTGTATTTCCTCCTCTGAGAGGTGTCTATTCAAGTCTTTTTCCCATTTTGCAATTGGGTTGGCTGTCTTTTTGTTGTTGAGTTGAACAATCTCTTTATAAATTCTGGATACTAGACCTTTATCTGATATGTCATTTCCAAATATTGTTTCCCATTGTGTAGGCTGTCTTTCTACTTTCTTGATGAAGTTCTTTTATGTACAAAAGTGTTTAATTTTGAGGAGTTCCCATTTATTTATTTCCTTCTTCAGTGCTCTTGCTTTAGGTTTAAGGTCCATAAAACTGCCTCCAATTGTAAGATTCATAAGATATCTCTCTACATTTTCCTTTAACTGTTTTATGGTCTTAGACCTAACGTTTAGATCTTTGATCCATTTTGAGTTAACTTTTGTGTAGGGTGTGAGAACTGGGTCTTCTTTCATTCTTTTGCATATGGATATCCAGTTCTCTAGGCACCATTTATTGAAGAGACTGTTCTGTCCCAGGTGAGTTGGCTTGACTGCCTTATCAAAGATCAAATGTCCATAGATGAGTGGGTCTATATCTGAGCACTCTATTCGATTCCATTGGTTGATATATCTATCTTATGCCAATACCATGCTGTTTTGACCACTGTGGCTTCATAATATGCCTTAAAGTCAGGCAGTGCAAGACCTCCAGCTTCGTTTTTTTCCCTCAAGATGTTTTTAGCAATTTGGGGCACCCTACCCTTCCAGATAAATTTGCTTATTGGTTTTTCTATTTCTGAAAAATAAGTTGTTGGGATTTTGATTGATATTGCATTGAATCTGTAAATCAATTTAGGTAGGATTGACATCTTAACTATATTTAGTCTTCCAATCCATGAACACGGTATGCCCTTCCATCTATTTAGGTCTTCTGTGATTTCTTTTAGCAGTTTTTTGTAGTTTTCTTTATATAGGTTTTTTGTCTCTTTAGTTAAATTTATTCCTAGGCATTTTATTCTTTTAGTTGCAATTGTAAATGGGATTCGTTTCTTGATTTCCCCCTCCGCTTGTTCATTGCTATTGTATAGAAATGCTACAGATTTTTGAATGTTGATCTTGTAACCTGCTACTTTGCTGTACTCATTTATTAGCTCTAGTAGTTTTGTTGTGGGTTTTTCCGGGTTTTCGACGTATAGTATCATATCGTCTGCAAACAGTGATATTTTTACTTCTTCCTTTCCAATTTTGATACCTTGTATTTCTTTTTCTTGTCTAATTGCTCTGGCTAGAACCTCCAACACAGTGTTGAATAATAGTGGTGATAGTGGACATCCTTGTCTTGTTCCTGATCTTAGGGGGAAAGTTTTCAATTTTTCCCCATTGAGGATGATATTAGTTGTGGGTTTTTCATATATTCCCTCTATCATTTTAAGGAAGTTCCCTTGTATTCCTATCCTTTGAAGTGTTTTCAACAGGAAAGGATGTTGAATCTTGTCAAATGCCTTCTCTGCATCAATTGAGATGATCATGTGATTTTTCTGCTTTGATTTGTTGATATGGTGTATTACATTAATTGATTTTCTTATGTTGAACCATCCTTGCATACCTGGGATGAATCCTACTTGGTCATGGTGTATAATTCTTTTTATGTATTGTTGGATACGATTTGCTAGAATTTTATTGAGGATTTTTGCATCTATATTCATTAGAGAGATTGGCCTGTAGTTTTCTTTTTTTGTAATATCTTTGCCTGGTTTTGGTATGAGGGTGATGTTGGCTTCATAGAATGAATTAGGTAGTTTTCCCTCTGCTTCGATTTTTTTGAAGAGTTTGAGGAGAGCTGGTACTAAGTCTTTCTGGAATGTTTGATAGAATTCAAATGTGAAGCCGTCTGGTCCTGGACTTTTCTTTTTAGGAAGCTTTTGAATGACTGCTTCAATTTCTTGTGATTGGTTTGTTGAGGTCATCTATTTCTTCTTGAGTCAAAGTTGGTTGTTCATGTCTTTCCAGGAACAAGTCCATTTCCTCTAAATTGTTGTATTTATTAGCATAAAGTTGTTCATAGTATCCTGTTATTACCTCCTTTATTTCTGTGAGGTCAGTAGTTATGTCTCCTCTTCCATTTCTGATCTTATTTATTTGCATCCTCTCTCTTCTTCTTCTTGTCAATCTTGCTAAGGGCCCATCAATCTTCTTGATTTTCTCATAGAACCAACTTCTGGTCTTATTGATTTTCTCTATTGTTTTCAATTTCGTTTATTTCTATTCTAATCTTTATTATTTCTTTCCTTTTGCTTGCTTATGGATTAGTTTGCTGTTCTTTCTCCAGTTCTTCCAAGTGGACAGTTAATTCCTGCATTTTTGCCTTTTCTTCTTTTCTGATATAGGCATTTAGGGCAATAAATTTCCCTCTTAGCACTGCCTTTGCTGCGTCCCATGAGTTTTGATATGTTGTGTTTTCATTTTCATTCGCCTCGAGGTATTTGCTAATTTCTCTAGCAATTTCTTCTTTGACCCACTCATTGTTTAGGAGTGTGTTGTTGAGCCTCCACATATTTGTGAATTTTCTGGCACTCCGCCTATTGTTGATTTCCAACTTCATTCCTTTATGATCTGAGAAAGTGTTGTGTATGATTTCAATCTTTTTAAATTTGTTAAGACTTGCTTTGTGACCCAGCATATGGTCTATCTTTGAGAATGATCCATGAGCACTTGAGAAAAAGGTGTATCCTGCTGTTGTGGGATGTAATGTCCTATAAATGTCTGTTAAGTCTAGCTCATTTATAGTAATATTCAGATTCTCTCTTTATTGATCCTCTGTCTAGGTGTTCTGTCCATTGATGAGAGTGGGGAATTGAAGTCTCCAACTATTATGGTATATGGGTCTATTTCCCTTTTCAGTGTTTGCAGTGTATTCCTCACTTATTTTGGGGCATTCTGGTTTGGTGCGTAAATATTTATGATTGTTATGTCTTCTTGTTTAATTGTTCCTTTTATTAGTATATAGTGTCCTTCTTTGTCTCTTTTAACAGGTGTACATTTGAAGTCTAATTTGTTGGATATTAGTATAGCCACTCCTGCTATTTCCTGGTTGTTATTTGCATGAAATATCTTTTCCCAACCTTTCACTTTCAACCTATGTTTATCTTTGGGTCTAAGATGGGTTTCCTGTACACAGCATATAGAAGGATCCTGTTTTTTAATCCATTCTGCCAATCTATGTCTTTTGATTGGGGAATTCAGTCCATTGACATTTAGTGTTATTACTGTTTGGATAATATTTTCCTCTAACATTTTGCCTTTTGTATTATATATATCATATCTGATTTTCCTTCTTTCTACACTCTTCTCCACACCTCTCTCTTCTGTCTTTTTGTATCTGACTCTAGTGCTCCCTTTAGCATTTCTTGCAGAGCTGGTCTCTTGGTCACAATTTCTCTCAGTGACTTTTTTTCTGAGAATGTTTTAATTTCTCCCTCATTTTTGAAGGATGATTTTGCTGGATATAGGAGTCTTGGTTGGCAGTTTTTCTCTTTTAGTAATTTAAATATATCATCCCACTGTCTTCTAGCTTCCATGGTTTCTGCTGAGAAATCTACACATAGTCTTATTGGGTTTCCCTTGTATGTGATGGATTGTTTTTCTCTTGCGGCTTTCAAGATCCTCTCTTTCTCTTTGACCTCTGACATTCTAACTAGTAAGTGTCTTGGAGAACGCCTATTTGGGTCTAATCTCTTTTGGGTGCACTGCACTTCTTGGATCTGTAATTTTAGGTCTTTCATAAGAGTTGGGAAATTTTCAGTGATAATTTCTTCCATTAGTTTTTCTCCTCCTTTTCCCTTCTCTTCTCCTTCTGGGACACCCACAACACGTATATTTGTGCGGTTCATATTGTCCTTGAGTTCCCTGATACCCTGTTCAAATTTTTCCATTCTTTTCCCGATAGTTTCTGTTTCTTTTTGGAATTCAGATGTTCCATCCTCCAAATCACTAATTCTATCTTCTGTCTCTTTAAATCTATCATTGTAGGTATCCATTGTTTTTTCCATCTTTTCTACTTTATCCTTCACTTCCATAAGTTCTGTGATTTGTTTTTTCTGTTTTTCTATTTCTTCTTTATGTTCAGCCCATGTCCTCTTCATGTCCTCCCTCAATTTATCGATTTCATTTTGAAGAGGTTTTCCATTTCTGTTCGTATATTCAGCATTAGTTGTCTCAGCTCTTGTATCTCATTTGAACTATTGGTTTGTTCCTTTGACTGGGCCAAATTGTCAATCTTCTGAGCGTGGAACGTTATCTTCTGCTGCTGGCGTCTCGGCATTTAGTCAGATTTCCCTGGGTGTCGGACCCAACACTGTTGTAAGATTTTTCTATGAAATCTCTGAGTTCTGTTTTTCTTATCCTGCCCAGTAGGTGGCGCTCATGGCACTCGTTTGTCTCACGTGTTTGGAATGGATCCCCCCTGTCACCGATCTCTGCAGCCTGGGGATTTCCGATCCAATTCTCTCCGTTGGTTCAGGGGCCGCGCATGGTGGGGGCGTCAGCTGTCGCGGCTTGAGGGGACCCTGTGGCTGGTCGCTGGCCACAGTGGGCCCGAGGAATTCGCCACCGGACCAGGAAGTCACCCAAGGGGCGTCGGTCACCGGCCGCCGTGGCCTGGGGAATTCCCCACCGGACCAGGAAGCCGCCTGCGGGGGGGGGGGCCCACCGTGTCTTGGATAGCCCTCTGATCTGAGACTCGTAGCCGCAGACTCGAAGCCGAGACTCGAAGCCGCCCGCAAAAGTGGGGTGCCGGCCGCCTCAGCTTGGGAAACTTGCCTCTCCAAGACTCTCAGCCGGCCTGGGAAGGAGGGAGGGAGTAGCTCCGGCCTCCGCAGCTGCCGCTGCTCGGGAAATTGCGCGCCGCTCGGGGATCTCACTGCAGCCGAGTCTCGCAGTCAGACTAGCCAGTCCAGACTGGGGTACGCTGTGTGTCCATTCCCTGCTGTAGCCCCGGGAGCTGTTCTGCACTGTTTCAGTTCACCTAGTAGTTGCTTTGGAGGAGGAAGAACTAAGATGCACGTACCTTACTAAGCTGCCGTCTTTCTTTTTTCGATAGTGTCCTTCTTTGTCTATTTTAACTGTTTTACATTTGAAGTCTGATTTGTTGAATATTAGTATAGCTACTCCTGCTCTTTTCTGGTTGTTATTTGCATGAAATATCTTTTCCCAACCTTTCACTTTCAACCTATGTTTATCTTTGGGTCTAAGATGTGTTTCCTGTAGACAGCATATAGAAGGATCCTGTTTTTTGATCCATTCTGCCAGTCTATGTCTTTTGATTGGGAAGTTAAGTCCATCAACATTTAGTGTTATTACTGTTTGGGTAGTACTTTCCTCTACCATTTTGCCTTTTGTATTTTATATGTCATATCTAAATTTCCCTTCTTTCTACACTCTTCTCCACACCTCTCTCTTCTGTCTTTTCATATCTATCTCTAGTGCTCCCTTTAGTATTTCTTGCAGAGCTGGTCTCTTTGTCACAAATTCTCTCGGTGACTTTTTGTCTGAAAATGTTTTAATTTCTCCCTCATTTTTCAAGAACAATTTTGCTGGGTATAGAATTCTTGGTTGGCAGTTTTTCTCTTTTGTTAATTTAAATATATCATCCCACTGTCTTCTCGCCTCCATGGTTTCTGCTGAGAAATCTACACATAGTCTTATTGGGTTTCCCTTGTATGTGATGGATTGCTTTTCTCTTGCTGCTTTCAAGCTCCTCTCTTTCTCTTTGACCTCTGACATTCTGACTAGTAAGTGTCTTGGAGAACGTCTATTTGGATCTATTCTCTTTGGGGTGCGCTGCACTTCTTGGATCTGTAATTTTAGGTCTTTCATAAAAGTTGGGAAAATTTCAGTGATAATTTCTTCCATTAGTTTTTCTCCTTCTTTTCCCTTCTGTTCTCCTTCCGGGACACCCACAACACATATATTTGTGTGCTTCATATTATCATTCAATTCCCTGAGTCCCTTCTCATATTTTTCCATTCTTTTCCGTATAGTTTCTGTTTCTTTTTGGATTTCGGATGTTCCATCCTCCAGTTCACTAATCCTAACCTCTGTCTCTTTAGATCTACCATTGTAGGTTTCCATTTTTTTTCACCTCTTCTACTGTATCTTTCATTCCCATAAATTCTGTGATTTGTTTTTTCAGACTTTCCATTTCTTCTTTTTGTTCATTCCTTGCCTTCTTCATTTCCTCCCTCAATTCATTGATTTGGTTTTTGTTGAAATTTTCCATTTCTGTTCGTATATTCAGAATTAGTTTTTTCAGCTCCTGTATCTCATTTGAACTATTGGTTTGTCCCTTTGACTGGGCCATATCTTCAATTTTCCTGGTATGATTTGTTATTTTTCGCTGGTGTCTAGACATTTAATTACCTTAATTAGTTTGTTCTGGAGATTGCTTTCACTTATCTTACCTAGGGTTTTCTTGCTAGATGAGTTTGTTGTCTATGTGTTCTTTGACCTTTGGTTCAGCTTTTTCTGGGCCTCTAGCTTAAGTTTTGTTTAACTGAGGGTAATTTTTCAGTTCTTTTTTTCTTGTTTCTTGTCCTGCTTGTAAGGTGCCTTTTCCTTACCCACCCTTAGGAGGGTCTACATAGGTATTGCAGACTCTAGCCATGTTTTCCCAGACTAAACTGGCCTCCTATCAGGGGAAAGGAGTCACCTGTGTCAGTTTTCCCTGATGGTGAGGCCCAACATGTTGAAAGACTTTCCTGTGAAGTCTCTGGGCTCTGTTTTTCTTATCCTGCCCAGTGTGTGGTGCTTGTCTGTCTGCAGGTCCCACCAGCAAAAGATGTTGTGGCTCCTTTAACTTCGGAAGGCTCTCCCTGCTGGGGGCATGGTGGAGACAGAGGAGAGGTTGTAGGCTGGTTTTAATGGCTTCAAATTTCCAAGCCCTGGGTCCTGAATTCCTTGAGATTGGGATTCCACCTAAGTTGGTCTTTGCCCCTCCCCTGGGGAAGGCACAAGTGGGAGATAGCCCTGAAAGCAGTCTGTTTCTGCCTATTCCTGGGGCAGTTGCAGCCCGAGTAGTCCCACTGCTGAATCCAAAGGCAGCCAAGCCTCCGTAGAAACAGCCACAAAAACCTGTTTCATCCCCTTTCCTCTTTTTCAGTTAGCCCAGTAAGCGACCTCTGCCTTGAACAGTTTCGCCTGAGCTGGGGGCCTATTTTTAGTAGTCAGAATTTGTTTATTAATGCCACAATTGGTGTTTGGTTGGGCTCAGTCCCTGCTACTGTTAGAGTCTCTTTCCTTTCCCTCCGGCAAGCCGCCTGTGGGGGAGGGGTGCCAGGCACCGGCCACCATGGCTTGGGGAACTCACGGTTCCGGAGACTCGCAGCCGGTCCAGCTCATCCAGACTGGGGTACGCTGTGTGTCCGGTCACTATCATGGCTCCAGGAGCTGTTCTGTACTGTTTCTGGTTATTTAGTAGTTGTTCTGGAGGATGAACTAAATTGTGCACATTGCTAAGCCGCCATCTTGGACCCCTGTTCCTTTACTTTTAAATATTGTAAAGTCATTTAGCCTAGGCTAACAAAATATTTTCTCTGGAGCAGGAAAGCTGTGTTTTGCTTTAACAAAATGATGGGAATTGTCTGTGTACCAGTTTCCATATTTGTTGTAGGCTGAGTTTAGGGAGATTGAAGACAGAGATATAATCTGTGAAGAATGGGCTTCCCAAATAAAGTCACAGTTTGACCCACTTTTCCAAATTATTGGACTTGAAATTAACAAAATTAAAATGTCATTAAGATTCAAATTCTTGGGAGCTATATTTGAATGTGCTATCAATATATGACAAGGTATATAAAATCAAGATGTGAAATATGTAAAATCAGGATAAGTTTTTCTTTTTCAACATACTTTATGAAGAACCTCCCCTCATTGTAAAATTATCATCACCATAATGAAACTGGAAAAATGGAAGAAGAAATATGGAGTTATTCCCAAAGCTTACAACTCAAATATTTGGTACTACTGGTTGTAGAAGTTGGCTAATGTTCTTCACTATGAGATACATCTAGGTGCTATGGAAACAAGGCGGAACTCCATTCAACCTTACAAAACATGGGTGATGTTATGATGTGAGAAAATAATTCACGTATATCAACAATTAGAGATATAAAGGAAAGAACTACTGTATTATGCATGCGGATTATATGTGTGATCATTAAAACATGGGTGTTGAGGTCTAAAACACCTCTAATTTATACACTCAGTGGAGATTCTTTCAGGACAAGCTGTTCCTATATGTTGGGAAAGATGTGAAAATTTTATGTAGGATAGTATCATTGCCCTCCAATGGCTTATAGTCTCTTTTCACAGGTATATATGAATACTTTGAAGTGACTGAACCCTACAAATGACAGACTACAGAGAAATAAATAGAGTGGGATGTAACACAACAACCAGAGTAGAACTGGGAAGGGTCCTGGAGGTAAAGAATTCTGGGCATTACATGCAATGGAAGAGAAATGAGAATAGGAGTCTAGAGGGGATGAAGGGGCAGAGGCCAGGTATCCCTCATTTAAAAACACGGAGTGACGCGTCTTGGCTCCCTCCCAACATGACCTTGGGAGTGAGCAACTTAAAAAGCTTTATGCCTTGTAATTCATTGCTTGCTCCATCCCACCCTTTCCCTGTTGCTGGGCATTGCTAGGGGTCGGGTTCTTATTCTCTGATAGCTGCTTTGGTGTGGCTACTTAGACCTCACTTTTACCCCAGTCTTGCCATTCACCTCCCCAACCCAAGCCCCCAGCTCCTCAATCTGACAGTTAGGAGGCAAGCATAATATGTGTGTGAGAGAGGTTGAGGGAGAGGGAGAAATAAAAAAAGATTTGCTTCATTAAGATAGCATCACTAAAGTCAGTCAGAGTTATGAGGGGAGTGGAAAACCGGCTACTCAGATCCTTAAAGGACAGGAAAGACCATCTGGATTTGGTAGGATAGAGAACAGGTAGTTGCTGAAAGATGTTGAGCTGAAAAACGATATAATGAAATTATTTAATCGCAATGTCTGTTATTTGGAAGCAGCACTCTGGATACCAACCCTTACCTTTTGGATCAGAAGGTAAACTCTGAAGACAAGCTTCTCCCTCATACACTCAGTGATCTCTTAGAATGTCTTAAGTTCCCAAATACACAGTAAACATTTACTGAGAGTGAAGTAGTTCTCAAATCATCTACTTTGGAATAATTTTGTCCCTTATGAAATATTTCACATTAGCTTTCCCATTTTAATTTCCAGTCTGTCTCTGTAAGAAATTGAAAGAGTGAGTAACTTCTGACAAAAAATGAAGCAGAACTCACCTAATGCTTTTTCTCTGTGTATCCTATTAATTTTTAAAAATTATAATTAATTAGCCATATACTCCTTCTATTTGAGGTAGGCTTTTTCTGTATAACTGTTATAAAGTATTACTCCCTTCAAAAATTTTTCCTTTTTCACACCATTATTTTGTATCTTCTGTCTCCTGAATAGCAATAATTGCTGGCTTCCCCAACACATTTTAATACACATTGGAGCACTCCAGTTCCAACTGGGGAAGAAAGCTGTGCATGAGATTGCATTTACCTATTTTAAATCATGCATGTAAAATAAATAAAATGTCTTGACTTTCACAAATACAAACATAATAAAGAAAACACTATAATCAAGAGCAAAAAGTAAAAAATCTCACATTAAATTTTTGCAAATGACTCTGTTGGGTGTTTTTGTTTTGTTTTGTTTTATAAGAAGCTTGCCAATTTAAAGAAAACATCAACAATGGCATGTTTTGATTTGGGCATGTTAAAGTATTCTTTCACTTTACCTTAAAGTGTTACTCTGACCTTGGAAAAGCTTGTCTACTGTCAAATAATAGCTGTTACAGAGTTTTGAGTTCCACTTCCATTTTCCTCTGAATTATTAATTTTTATTATAATTTATGTTTAAATACTCCCATACAAATTCAAAGACTACCACAAAATTAGTTAAGATAGAAGTGGTTTAAAAATACTTCAACTTTACCTTTGGATGCTTATTCTTTGGTACCATGCCTATATCAATGTTAAAAATAATTGCAGAGAATTTTCCTGTGTTTCTGTATTTTGAAAAATCAGAGGTCTGTTAAAGTGACTTATCTTAAAGACACTCTGTTGATTTAGACTAGGATTATGATTTAGCTAACATTCTATCATTAGGGACTCTTTAGGGGTATTTGGGCTATGCCTATTCTAACTTTTTCATGTTGAAAGGGGCTATCGATAATATAGGGTAGGGGGATGAAACTAGTTGACATTCTGGAGAGGCTGGCCTCTCTAGGTTTCAGGACTTATCTGGGTCAGGTACCCATCTGGAGGTTGCAGGTTTCTGGAAAGTTACCTAATGCATGGGACCTTTGCAGAGTCTTATATATTGCCCTAGGTGTTCTTTAGGATTGGCTGGAATGGTTTTCATTGTGGTTTGGCAAGTTATGACAGGTAGCAATGTCTAACTGAAGTTTGCATAATAGTGACCTCCAGAGTAGCCTCTCAACTCTATTTGAACTCTCTCAGGCACTGATACCTTATTTTTTACACTTCTTCTCCCCCTTTTGGTCAGAATAGCATTGTTGATCCCATGGTGCCAGGGCCAGGCTCATCCTTGGGGGTCATCTCCCATGCCACCAAGGAGATTTTCACCCCAATGTTATGTCCCACGTAGTGGGGAGAGCAATGATTTCACTTGCAGAGTTGGGCTTAGAGAGGTGAGGCCACATCTGAGCAACAAAATTAACTCTTAGGCATACCTAAAGTAGGCTAAGCTTCTCCACTACAAACATAAGCTTCACAAGAGCAAGCCTCAAGATCAAGAGCTTGGCCTATTGATTTGGGTGTCCCTAATGTTTGACACAGTATCTGGGGTTTCCCTGGTGGTAAAGTGTAATAGTTCCATATTTTTTTCTCCCATCCTTCAAGGGACTTAGCCAATTCTTGTTCATTATCTGCTTAATGTATTCTGGGATGTATCTAGGCATTACATTAAGCTATACAGGATTAATGGCTCTCAATCTTATTCTGGGCTCCCTGTGTCTGGGTCCTTTAAATGAGCTATCCAGACAGGTGAGTTAAATTATGTGCTACAGAAAATTTAGGTACTGGACAAAATAAACAGTTTTTCCTTTGGTCTCAAAGAACAGATGAAGTTCTAAAATATAGACAATGTCTTCCTTACCCTTGTATTCTGAATTACCTTAATCCTGACCTGGTTGGCTTCATTCTGGTCACTAAATACCAGTTTATACACATATAAAACAGCCTTTCAAAATCCAGAAATAATAATTACCACTCCGGACTAAATGTGACTGCTATAAGACCTTACAGTCTAGGCCCCTGTTTTCCTATAAGCGTACAATAATTTCTCTTTTGTTTCTGGTTTATTTTGCCCCACCAAATGTCTCACAGGTTCATTCACAGTGTTATATGCCTTACAACTGTGTTCCTTTTTGTAGCATAACAATATTCAGTCATACGTATATACCATTATTCACCAATCTACTTCTCAGTCAATGCATCCTTCAGCCATCTCCATTTATTAGGCATCGTGTATAATTTCCAAAGTCAACAGTTTGACACTCTCAATTTTAGATAATTCATGGTTCCCAGGAGAAAGATAACCAGAAAACACACCCTCACCAAACAGAAAATCTAAACCTCCCCTTAACTCTAGTCTCTTCCCTCATTATTTACCCCTGGTTTTGCTGTCGTACTGTTGATGTTTTCCTATTAAATATAGCCCATAGCATGCAATAGCAGTTTTCCTCCTATACCCCCAAATTATAAACTCTTTGTACAAGAGTCATACCTTCGAAGTAGTTCATATAAGAACTTATTTATATTAATGGGGTTAATCAGTGGGACACATGGGTCTATACAACCCCTTTCAATCATGTTCACCTTCTATATAAGTTAACCTATTATATAAGTATAGTATTACTTATAGACCCATTAGTAAACTACCTATACTTCTATTTATTACCTTACATTTGAGTTCAACCTCTGTAGCTAACTGCTCACCTATCTCTAGCTTCCATGTATCTCTAGGTCCCCTATATTCTTTATTATAAGCCTCTTATTTTACCTTTACCATGGTCATAAAAGTGGAGTATTACAGTAACTGTCCTGTTGTGTCTGGCTTATTTCACTCACCATTATGTCCTCAAGGCTCATCCAACTTGTCTTGTGCTTCAGGAGTCATTTTGTCTTACTGCTGCATAATATTCCATCCTATGTATATACCACATTTTGTTAATCCTCTCATCTGTTGATGGGCACTTGGATTGTTTCCATCTTTTGGCAATTATAAATAATGCTGCTATGAATATCTGTGTGTAAATCTCTGTTTGTCACTGCTTTCATCTCTTCTGGCTATATACCGAGTAGTGGTATTGCTGAGTCATAGGGCAACTCAATATTTAGTTTCCTAAGGAACCGCCAAACTGTCTTTCACAGTAGCTGTACCATTATACATTCTCACCAGCAGTACATAACTGTCCCAATTTCTCCACATCCTCTCCAACATTTATAGTTTACTGTTTGTTTAACAGCAGCCATTCTTATAGGTGTGAAGTGGTATCTCATTGTAGTCTTGATCTGCATTTCCCTTATAGCTAGTGAAAATGAGCATCTCTTCATGTGATTTTTTTTAATAGTTTTTTTTATTAATTAAAAAAAGAATTAACAAAACAATTAGAAATCATTCCATTCTACATGTACAATCAGTAATTCTTAATAACATCACATAGTTGCATATTCATCATTTCTTAGTACATTTGCATCGATTTAGAAAAAGAAATAAAAAGACAACAGAATAAGAATTAAAACATTAATAGAAAGAAAAAAAAAACCCTATACCTCACATGCAGCTTCATTCAGTGTTTTAACATAATTGCATTACAATTGGGTAGTATTGTGCTGTCCATTTCTGAGTTTTTATATCCAGTCCCGTTGTACAGTCTGTATCCCTTCAGCTCCAATGATCCCTTCTCTCTCTCTTTTTTTTTTTAATTAACGGAAAAAAAGAAATTAACCCAACATTTAGAAATCATACCATTCTACATATGCAATCAGTAATTCTTAACATCATCACATAGATGCATGATCATCAATTCTTAGTACATTTGCATCGGTTTAGAAGAACTAGCAACATAACCGAAAAAGATATAGAATGTTAATATAGCGACAAAAATAAAAGTAATAATAGTAAAGTCAAAACAAAACAAAACAAAACAAAAACCAATAGCTCAGATGCAGCTTCATTCAGTGTTTTAACAAGATTACTTTACAATTAGGTATTATTGTGCTGTCCATTTTTGAGTTTTTGTATCTAGTCCTGTTGCACAGTCTGTATTCCTTCAACTCCAATTGCCCATTATCTTACCCTGTTTCTACCTCCTGCTGGACTCTGTTACCAATGACATATTCCAAATTTATTCTCGAATGTCTGTTCACATCAGTGGGACCATACAGTATTTGTCCTTTAGTTTTTGGCTAGACTCACTCAGCATAATGTTCTCTAGGTCCATCCATGTTATTATATGCTTCATAAGTTTATCCTGTCTTAAAGCTGCATAGTATTCCATCGTATGTATATACCACAGTTTGTTTAGCCACTCTTCTGTTGATGGAGATTTCGGCTGTTTCCATCTCTTTGCAATTGTAAATAACGCTGCTATAAACATTGGTGTGCAAATGTCCATTTGTGTCTTTGCCCTTAAGTCCTTTGAGTATATTCCCAGCAATGGTATTCTGGGTCGTATGGCAATTCTATATTCAGCTTTTTGAGGAACCGCCAAACTGCCTTCCACAGTGGTTGCACCATTTGACATTCCCACCAACAGTGGATAAGTATGCCTCTTTCTCCGCATCCTCTCCAGCACTTGTCATTTTCTGTTTTGTTGATAATGGCCATTCTGGTGGGTGTGAGATGATATCTCATTGTGGTTTTGATTTGCATTTCTCTAATGGCCAGGGACATTGAGCATCTCTTCATGTGCCTTTTGGCCATTTGTATTTCCTCTTCTGATAGGTGTCTGTTCAAGTCTTTTTCCCATTTTGTAATTGGGTTGACTGTCTTTTTGTTGTTGAGATGAACAATCTCTTTATAAATTCTGGATACTAGACCTTTATCTGATATATCATTTCCAAATATTGTTTCCCATTGTGTAGGCTGTCTTTCTACTTTCTTGATGAAGTTCTTTGATGCACAAAAGTGTTTAATTTTGAGGAGCTCCCATTTATTTATTTCCTTCTTCAGTGTTCTTGCTTTAGGTTTAAGGTCCATAAAACCTCCTCCAGTTGTAAGATCCATAAGATATCTCCCAACATTTTCCTCTAACTGTTTTATGGTCTTAGACCTAATGTTTAGATATTTGATCCATTTTGAGTTAACTTTTGTTCTTCATGTGACTTTGAGCCATTCATAATTTGCTTTTCAGAAAAATGTCTAATCATATCTTTAGCCCATTTTATAATTAGGTTGTTTGTTCTTTTGTTGTTGAATTGTATGATTTCTTTGTATATACAGGAAATCAACCCTTTGTCTGATATGTCATTTCCAAATATTTTCTCCCATTGAGTTGGCTGCCTCTTCACCTTTTTGACAAAGTCTTTTGAGTGCAGAAGCATTTGATTTTGAGGCATTCCCATTTATTTAGTTTTTCTTTTGTTGCTTGTGCTTTGGGTGTAAAGTTTAGGAAGCTACCTCCTATTACTAGGTCTTGAAGATGCTTTCCTACATTTTCTTCTAGGAGCTTTATGGTACTGGTTCTTATATTTATGTCTTTGGTCTACTTTGAGTTAATTTTTATATAAGGTGTAAGGTAAGAGTATCCTTTCATTCTTTTGGCTATTGATATCCAGTTCTCTCATGCCCACTTACAGAAAGGACTATTTAGTGGATTTAGGGGCCTTGTCATAAATCAGTTGACCATAGATTTGGTGTTCTATTTCTGTGCTCTTGATTTGATTCCATTGGTCAATGCTTCCATCTTTGTGCCCGTACCATACTGTTTTAACCACTGTGGCTTTATAATAAGTTTTAAAATTAAGAAGTGTTAATCCTCCCACTTTGTTCTTCATTTTTAGGGTGCTTTTAGTTCTCCAGGGTTTCTTTCCATTCCAGATGAATTTGGTAACTAGCTATTTCAAGTCTTCAAAGTAGATTGTTGGAATTTTGATTGGTGCTGCATTGAATCTGTACACCAATTTTGGCAAAATTGACATCTTAACTATATTTAACCTTCCTATCCATAAGCAGGGGTATCTTTCCACCTATTTAGATCTTCTTTGATTTCTTTTATAAGGTTATATAGTTCTCTGTGTACAAGTCCTTTATGTCCCTAGTTAACACCATTCTGAGTTACTTGATTCTTTCAGTTGCTATTTTGAATGAAGTTTTTTCTTAACTGACTCCTCAGTTAGATCATTGCTTGTGTATAGAAACATTGCTGATTTTTGCACATTCATATCTCCTGCTGAAATAACTTTGCTGTAGATTTCTCAGGATTTTCCAAGTATAGTATCAAGTCATCTGCAAATAATGAAAGTTTTACTTCTTCCTTTTCAATTTGGATGCCTTTTATTTCTTTTTCCTGCCTAACTGCTCTACAAAGAACTTCTAGTACAATGTTGAATAATGATGGTGACAGAGGGTATCCTTCTCTTCTTCTCAATCCTAGGGGAAAAGTTTTCAGTCTTTCTTCATTGAGTATGATGCTGGTTTTTGGTTTATCATGCATACCCTTTATTGTATTGAGGGAGTTACCTTTGATTCCTATCTTTTGAAAAGTTTTTATGAGAAAAGGATGTTGAATTTTGTCGAATGCTTTTTCAGCATGTGATTTTTTCCCTTTTGTATTGTTAATTTGTCATATTACATTAATTGATTTTCTTGTGTTGAACCATCCTTGCATTCCTGGTATAAACTCCACTTGGTTGTTCTGTATAATTCTTTTAATTTGTTGTTGGATTCTGTTTGCTAGCATTTTGTTGAGAATTTTTGCATCTATATTCATTAGGGATAATGGCCTATAGTTTTCCTTTTTATAGCATTTTCCCCAGTTTTGGTACTAAAGTGATGTTAACTTCATAAAATGAGTTACATAGTGTTCCTTTTTCCTCAATTGTTTGGAAAAGTTTGAACAACAGTGGTGTTGGTTCCTTTTGGAATGTTTGAGAAAATTCCCTGATGAAACCATCTGGCCCTGGGCTTTTCTTTGTGGGAATTTTTTTGATGACTATTTGAATCTCTTTACTTGTGATTGGTTTGTTGCAATCTTCTATTTATTCCTGAGTCAGTGCAGATTTTCGTGTGTTTCCAGGAATTTGTCCATTTCATCTAAGTTGTCTAGTTTGTTGGTGTATAGTTGTTCATAGTATCCTCTTACAATTTCTCTTATTTCTTCAGGGTCTGTGGTAATGAAGCCCCTCTCATTTCTGATTTGGTTTATTTGCATCCTCTCTCTTTTTTTCTTTGTCAGCTTTGCCAGTGGTCCATCAATTTATTGATTTTCTGAAAGAACTAACCTTTGGTATTATGGATTCTTTCATTGTTCTTTTGTTCTCCCATTCATTTAACTCTGCTTTTATCTTCATTATTTCTCTTCTTCTATTTGCTTTGGGGTAGTTTGCTGTTCTTTCTGAAGCTCCTCTATGTGAGCAGTTAAGTCCTCGATTTTCACTCTTTCTTCTTTTTTATATAGGCATTTAGGGCAATAAATTTCCCTTTCAGCACAGCTTTTGCTACATCCCATAAGTTCTGATATGCTGTATTCTAATTTTAATTTATTTTCAGAATGCTACCAATTTCTCTAGCAATTTCTTCTTTGACCCACTGATTGTTTAAGAGTGGTGTTATTTAATCTCCATTATTTGCGAAAAATTCTTGTTCTTTGGTGGTTATTGATATCCAGCTTCATTCACTATGATCAGAGAAAGCTCTTTGAATAATTTCCATGTTTTAAAATTTATAAACAGTTGTTTTTGTTCCAGCATATGTTCTATCCTGGAGAATGTTCCATGAGCACTAGAGAAGAATGTATATCTTGGTGTTCTGGGCTGTAATGACCTATATATATATCTGTTAGGTCTAATTCATTTATCAAATTGTTTAAATTCTCTATTTCCTTGCTGATCCTCTGCCTGGTTTTTCTATCTATAGAGGAGAGCAGTGTATTGAAGTCTCCTACTATTGTTGAAACATCTGTTGTTCCCTTTAGTTTTGCCAATGTCTATCTCATGTACTTTGGAGCTCCTTGATTGGGAGCATAACATTTGTGAGTGTTATTTCTTCTTGGTTAATTGTCCCTTTCATTAATATATAGTGTCCTTCTTTGTCTCTTATGATGTCTTTATATTTAAAGTCTATTTTGTATGATATCAGTATAGCTACTCATGCTTTCTTTAGTTACAACTTGTATGGAACATCTTTTTCCATCCTTTCACTTTAATCTATTTGTATCCTTGTATCTAAGATGAGTCTCCTGTAAGCAGCATATAACTGGATTGATTTCTTAATCCATTCTGCCAATCTGTATCTTTTAATTGGTATGTTTAGTCTGTTAACATTCAAAGTTGTTACTGTAAAGGTGTTTCTTGAGGCCTCCATGTTATCCTTTGAATTTTATTTGTCAAATCTATATATTCTTTTCCCACTTTCTCTTTCTATCCTTTAAGTTACTCTTATTGGTACTCTTCAGTTCTGTGCCCTCTTCCAAATCTCTCTCTCATGTCTTTTTTTTTTTCCCCAGTGGCAGAACTTCCCTTAGTATTTCCTGTAGAGCTGATCACTTATTGATAAATTCTTTCAGCATTTGTTTGTCTGTGAAAATTTTAATCTCTCCCTCAGTTTTGAAGGACAGTTTGGATGGGTAGAGACTTCTTGGCTGGAAGTCTTTCTCTTTCAGGATCTTAAATATATCATTACACTGCCTTCTCACCTTCATAGTGCCAGATGAATACTCTGAACTCAACCTTATGTGAGTTTCCTTGGATGTAGTAATTTGCTTGTTCTTTGGGTTAGTTTGCTTTCAGGATTTTCTGCTTCTCCTCCACATTTGACAGACTGATTAGTATGTGTCTTGGGGTTGGCCTATTTGGATTTATTCTATTTGGAGTTCATTGGACTTCTTTTATGTGCATATTTATGTCCTTTATAAGGGTTATAAAGGACATTATCCCCCATTATATTCTCAACTAATCTTTCTATCCCATTAATCTTTCTTTTCCTTCTGGGACACTGATAATTCTTATATTTGTGCCCTTTGTTTTATCCATCATTCCCCTGAGATCCAATTCAAAATTTTCCATCTTATTTGCCTTTGCTGTTTTGAGTCTTTTAAATAAATTGTCTTCTCTCCTTTAGGTTGCTTATTCTTTCTTCTTTCTCTTCAATATGCTACTGTGTGTCTTTAGTATATTTTTTATTTGGTCTGCAGCATCTTTAATCTCTGTGATATCTGCTTTTTTCTATTTATTCTTTCAAATTCCTGTTTATGCTCTTCTAGTGCCTTCTTAATCTCCTTTATGTCACTAGCCATCCCACTGATTTTATTTAGTAGAGTTGTATGAACATCTTTCATTAGTTGTTCCAAAGTCTGTGTCTCCTCCAGTGTTTTAATGTGGTCATTAGGCTGGGATGTATCTGTCTGCATCTTGAGAGGCATGGGACAGATTCTTTCTTACAGATTTCAAAAGATGCCTGGCCCTGCCAACATTTTGATTTCAGACTTCTAGCCTCCATAACTGTAAGACAATGGATTTCTGTTGTTTTAAGGCACTTAGTTCATGGTATTTTATACAGCAGCCATAGAAAATTAAGACAGTGTGCCAGAGGGCTAGGTTAGGAAACTACATCCATCATCTGTTTTTGTAAATATAGTTTTATTGGAAAACAGTAATGCCTGTTCATTTGTTCATCATCTATACCTGCTTTCACACTATAAGGGTAGAGTTGAGAAATTTTGACCAAGTCTGTATGGCCCACAAAGTTGAAAATATTTACCATCTGGTCCTTTACAGAAAAGTTTGCTGATCTTTGCCATGGAGCTCTATATATTTGCACAGGTTGGGCTCCGAATTTGCTTCTAGTTGCTAAGGCAGAGTTCTCAACATGGCTATTCATGACAGTATCAATTTCTATAGATAAAATCAATTCAAATTTTCAGGTGAAAATTATCATGAATGAACCTTGATAACATGTTGAGTGAAATAAGCCAGACACAAAAATACTACTATTTTATGATCTTGCTCAATTGAAATTATTAGAATGAGCAAATTCATAGAGTCAGAACTAGAAGATAGCTGTCCCTCATGCTAGGGGCTGGTATGGGGATAGGCAATGGGGAGTTCATGTTTAAATTGTACAGAGTTTCTGTTTAAGTTGATAGGACAAGTTTCGATCATGAATGGTGGTGGGGGTAACAAAAGATGGTGACCATAATTAATGGCACTGAATTGTATGTGAATGTGGTTAAAAGGGAGAATTTTAGGTTGTATAAATGGTATTAGAAAAAAAATTAAAGAACAAAACAAAACATAGGACTGACTGTAGAACACATATACCCTATTGTAAACAATGGACTATAGATAATTACATAGTTATAAAAATGTTCTTTCAAGATTGTAACAAATATACCACTGTGCTGGTTTGATAGGAAGTATGCCCCCTAGAAAAGCCATGTTTTAATCAAAATCCCATTTCATAAAGGTAGAATAATCCCTATTTAATACTGTATGTTTGAAACTGTAATCAGATCATCTCCCTGAGTAATGTGATTTAGTCAAGAGTGATTGTTAAACTGGATTAAGTGATGACATGTCTCCACCCATTTGGGTGGGTCTTGATTGATTTATTGGAGTCCTATAAAAGAGGAAACATTTTGGAGACTGGGAGATTCAGAGAGAGCAGCAGCACAAAGCAGAGAGTCCACGAGCCAGTGACCTTTGGAGATGAAGAAAGAAAACGCCTTCTGGGGAGCTTCATGAAACCAGAAGCCAGGAGAGAAAGCTAGCAGATAATGCTGTGTTCACCATGTACCCTTCCAGCTGAGAGAGAAACTGACTGTGTTCACCATGTGCCCTTCCATTTGAGAAAGAAACCATGAACTTCACTGGCCTTCTTGAACCAAGGTATCTTTCCCTGGATGCCTGTGATTGGACATTTCTATAGACTTGTTTTCATTGGGACATTTTCTTGGCCTTAGAACTGTAAACTAGCAACTCATTAAATTCCCCTTTTTAAAAGCCATTCTATTTCTGGTATATTGCATTCCGGCAGCTAGCAAACTGGAACAACCACCTTAATGCAAAGTGTTAGTAATAGGATGGTATGTGCATTTAATGCATGATTTTTTTGTAAACCTACCATGTCTCTAAAAAGAAAAAAAGAAAGAAAAGAAAAGAAAGAACTATTATTCCTAACACTGAAGACCAGAAATAAATTTCTGCTGAGGATCCGTGTAAGAAAAACCTTGAATAATGAACTAGATAATATCCTTTGTAAGATTCTCAGATTAAGGCTAATGAAGGGTGACTTCTATTTGGATAGTTCTTAAAATTTCATGTCACTTTATATAGGCTGATCATACCATACCAAATTCCAGATCCCTAAATGTAGGAAATATTGAAGGAGTGCCATGGCATGTTCTACATTCAGTCTTCAAGACTATTCCTTTTGATTCTTCTGTCATCTTCAGTCTTTTATTACCATTTCATTAACTTAAATTTTTTCTGGCCTTCAGAAAATTACTTCAGCTTTCTTTCATCTGTTTGGAAAGCACTGAAGGGTGTGACACATGTGGGGATTATTTAAAATTTGGTTATGTATATTAGTAAATGGCATGAAATGAGGTTGGTGGCAACATATATTAGGGTCAGGCTGTAAAGGATCATACTAAATAATTTGGGCTTTATCAGCTGGCAATGGGGTACCCTGTCAGAGTTTTCCAAAATCATTTTAGCTTTACTTCCTTTAGCTCTACACTGAAAAAAATACAGATATTTAAAAGACAAAGAATGATACCACTGTGTTTCTGTCTTCCCCTAAAGCAACCCAAAACAGATGCTGCTGCCTACCATGGTGTGATATAATGGGTCTAAGGAATTACTTCTAGTAGGTTCCTCAGCATTCCACTGCCCTTAGCCTTTTGTTCTACCTCCTTTAGAGCTTGTAGCTGCCTTGTTGCAAGGTCAAGGCCTTTCTAATGCCTACCAGTTCCCATTTCCTGTAGTGTATTTAGCCCCTACACATGATTTGCTCATCAGGCACAGTGTAAAAATGACTTTGCTAGAAGGCGTGGAGATTTCTGGGCACAAACCAGACATGGAACAAGCATTACAAGCAGATGGCCTCATTACTCAATCCAGCACAAGCCACATAGAAACCATGATGGGCTTTTACGGGCTGAGCCTTTTACAGTCCTCTCATCTGCCAGGTCTGTCCTGAAGTCTCAGCCCACTCCTTAAATTCAGTTGGTTTGAACTCCAGTTCATATTTTTCTCACTGAGATTCTACTCAGCATGATAAAATATAAAGAAAATCTCTCCTTTAGAGTGCTTTCTCTATGCCTGGACAGTTTTATTTACTGGTATTTTACACTCTGATCTGCCCAAATTTCCTTAAATTCTCTCTTTGTTCTTCAATCTCAGTCAGTCAGCCTGATTTTCAGTTTTCTTAAGTGTCTTTGTTTCGTCACCATCCCTGGATAGCATTCCCATCATGTGATCATTTCTCAGACTCACTTTCTCTTGCCTGTCAAGCTGTTCTAAAATTAGCATGCCATACTTGTTTTTTCTATAGAAAAGGCTGATTTTAAGACAATTAATGATAAAACCAGAGTAGAGTGAGGGTAACAATAATTTACCACATTAGTATTCAAGAATATGAGCCTATAGGTAGAGAGATGAAAAAAAATTGAGTCAAAGAAAGCCAGAATACCCTACTTTCTCAAATTCAAGCAGCTGGGCAAGTTCTTCTACTTGTTTCATTGGAAAGAAGTGACAAACTCTTCTGTCTTGTTTTCTTGACTTCCTATAATGCTGGGAAAAATAGGAGAAGTTCGTTTCTCAATTTTCTTCATTTACTTGAGTATTATTCCTATAGTTATTATGATATCTTCTCAAATATATTTTAAGCTTATTTTAATTAGGGCCATGCATTTTCTGTGTTGTATCTCCTACAACATTCTGTAGAAAATAATGGACATCTCCTGTTTTTGTTTCTCTTCATGCTGAGTTCATCTTTAAATTCTCAGTAGGGATAAACTGGTTGACAATTGATCCACTTTTACACCTTCCCAAGTTCAAATGCAATGAAAAAGAGAGCATTTCCCTCAATAATTCAAAGAAAGTAGCTGAGCCTGCCATTCACCTTAATTGAGTCATTTCTCTCCCTGAAGAGTTACTGTGGCCAGAATGATGGAGTAGCCCAGTTGGCTGGGGAAAGGATGCTAGGCCTGGAGTAAGAGTCACCTCCACTCGACGCACACCATGCCAGTGGGAGAAGGGTAATTCTTCAACAGGAAAATTGACTAAAAGATGGGGAAAGGATGTTTAACACATAATATTCTCTGTAATGTTCTTATTAAGAATGATAATAAGGCTAGGGGCCATGTACTATGCTAATGTAGCCCCATGAACCTCAAGGAACAGATACTACATGACTCTTTGGTAGTTAGAAGTTTCCTGAGAATGGCCCCGACCAGAAATTATGGAAATTTGGAAGCCAGGGGAGGCATTGTGAAGGCAACAAGAAATTGCTAAAAAATACAATCTCCTGAGGATTACAGGAGACTATTTATTACTTACGGGATAAATACAAAGACTTAGCATTACACAAGCTCTTTCACAGCCTTACCCTAATTTACTTCTGTAAGTTTTGACTATACTTTCTTCAATCCAGCTCAACACATTTTCTTATCTGTCCCTAAACACATCATGCTGTTTCATGCCTCAGTGATTTTTTTTTAATCTTCGTCCTGTTTTAAAAGAAAAATGAACTTTAAATTAAATAACACATAAAGAAAAGGGCTCAATTCCATGACTTCTTAAAAGTATTGTTTTTCATTCTTGGAATGTTCTTTCATGCCCTTTCAAGTTGTACACTTCTATTTATTCATTAGGATCAGGGTCAAATGTTACTACTTGTGTAACTGTCTCCGAATTAGTCACCTTCTGGTTTGAATGATTGGATGGTGGATGGTGATAAATTAAGCTAAGTAGGGTTAAAGGAGAGGTTACAGAAGGAGGAACTAGATTGGCTAGGGGGAGATGAGAATAATGAGCCCCATTTTTGACAGAAAAGTCTGAAGCGCCAGTGTAGGGATCCCTGGCTGGCACTGGATCTAGATACTTAGGAGACCAGTCTGGAATGAAGCACCCAAGGGGTGGGTGAGGTTTCTTAGTGAGAAAACTATCAAGGGAGGAACTTTGGAGGGCATAAGACATAAGAGGAGGGTGGAGGCAGAATCATCAGCAGTGGAGAGGGAGGAGAATGAGTGGAGAGGGAGCAGGAGACCAGCTCATGAGAGTCTTAGGAGTTAATGACCATGAAGATGGAATTTTGAAAAAGGGAGTGATCAGTGTCAAATGGTGGAAGCAATTTCAGTATGATAAAGATAAGTGATCAGTGCAATCAATTTATTTGGTCAATAGGAAGGCATGGGTGATTTGGGGAGATATTTTAATAGAAACATTAAAGCTATAGAAGGGGACTATGAAAAAGGGATCTCCTGTTGGGTAAAATTTTGTGAAAGGCAGCCATCCTGTGCATTTAGTGATGGGAAATAGGTATACAAAATTCTTTCCAGCTATACATAAGAGAATTGGAATTGTAACCTTAGCTTCCATCCTAAATTTGGTGAAGGACATTTATTACAGCATCATAATGGATTTCTTTCCAGCATAGTTCCTTTGAAGAGAGCACTTCTTTATGTGAACACAATAATGGAAAAATAAAAGTTCTTAAAATCCACATCAATAACTCTTTTGGGAAAAAAGCTGACCAAATACATCATTACATCCTACCACATAGTACAAAATAATGAAGTCCACTGATCTGGGTGGAAAGGAGCAGTGATTACCTTGTTTCCTTTAAACAAATATAATTCTTTATTATATCCTCAGGACCTCTATTTTTTCAAAGGAAAACAAGTTTATTTTATAGTGATGAAATTGCTCACTGCTGGTTCTCTGGTGAGAAAAAAGTAGTAAATGTGTAAGGATAAGAAGTACCAGAGTATGTGAACTTTTATGATTTTTCAGTGCTGGCATAGTCAAATGTTCAGATTAAACTTGTGGTAACGGGGAGCCATGGGGTTTTGGGATGTGGTTAATGGTCAGAAAAGATCTCAAAGACATCAAGAGGTTTATTTTGTTCTTGTGTTTCTGGGTCCAGTCTTCCAGTCCTGTAGGTCTAGAATTTCTATCAATAACTTACTCATGGGAACCCAAACCTTGAGAAAAATATATAAAAACATCTATTTCAAAACTATTAAATTGATCTTTAGCAAAAGTAATAATTGATGTTAGGTCATACATCTTCCCAAAAGCTAATGTCAAAAATTAAGGCAAAAAATCAAAAAGTTTCTGGATGAGTATATGGAATCAGAGTTATATTTAAGTACTCTGTTTTCTCATCTATAGTCTCTGGTCTGATGAAGGAGACATATTGCCCTTTTCCCCCTATTAACTTTGGTTTAGGCCTCTGTGAGTATCTGATTAAAGTTGTGGAGTTTTCTTTTCAGTCAAGAGCACATACACCTAAGCTTTTCTATATATGTATCAGTGGTTCCAAAAATTCCCAGAAATCCAGCCTTGAAATCCCAGGTCAAAGGACCCCAGTTTAGGGATGCATAGTCAGTGCTTAAGCTGGTCTTTTCAGTTAGTGCATTAACATTTAGATTAATCAGCCCTTGTTTGCTTCATGACAAGAAATTCTAGCACCTTGTGGCTGATGACCAAATTGCCTCAAACAAGAAGGCTGGTAAACAGGTGTCTCCGTCTTCCTTAGCCTGGATGATAGAAGACCCATAGTTGGAGAATTGCATTTTTGGTAAAATCAACAGAAATTCTTCCCACCTCCTTTTTTTCGGAAACAAGATAATTTAAATAGAATTAATCTCCAGATAACTTAAATGATAGTATTAAAGTTAGTGTGCTTCTTTTGTGAGGTGACATAATTCCTTTTATGTAATTCCCTTTCAGGTTTCCCTTAATTCTAGTCCATGCCTTGAAGTATGGGCAGTTGAAGACGCAGTGTGTCATGAATATTTTCCTCTAATTATGGATGGCAATAGTAGGTCACTAGTTCAGTCCTATGTGAGTTAGATCTGTTAGAATCATTCTTATGCAAAACTTACCAAGGCAATAATAGAATTGTTTAGATGTTTGGTTCACACACCGTACAATTGTACACTGTACAATTGAATGATTGTACACTATCATTTGAGTGTACAATCAATGGCTCTTGGTATAACCACAAAGTTGTGCATTCATCACCACAATCTATTTGAGAACATTCTCATTGCTCCAAAAAGAAAAATTCTATATTCCTAATAACTCCCTATTATTGATACCCACCATTGGTATAGGACCTTTGCTACAATTTATAAAAGAATATTATAATTTTATCATTAATTTATAGACCATAATTTGCATTAGTTGTATTTTTTCCTATATAAATAAATATTTATATATAAATAAAATAGTACCATTATTAACACTTATAATAGTGATGTATATTTGTTTTAGTTCATGGAAGGACATTCTTATATATGTACAACTAACCACAGTCATCATCTACAACAGGGTTCACGTTGCTATCCAGTCCCATATTTTATCCTCTAGCTTTCCTTCTAGTGTCATACACAACACTAAAATTCCTCTTTCAACCATAATCACACCCATAATTCAGCAATATTAATTACACTCACAGTAATGTGCTACCATCACCTCTATCCATTTCCAAACACTTACAATCAACCTGATTAAAAATTTTGTACAATTTGAGTATCAGCTTCCTATTCTCTACCCTCATTCTATCTCCTGGTAGCCTATACTCTAGATTTTAACTTCAAGAGTTTGCTCATTATAATTAGTTCATATTAGTGACACCATGGAATATTTGACCTTCTGTGTGTGGCTTATTTGACTCAACACAATGTCTTCAAGTTTCATCCATGTTGTTGCATGCATCAGGACTTCACTCCTTACTGATGAATAATATTCCATCATATGTACATACCACATTTTGTTTGTCCATTCATCAGTTGATGGACATATGGTTTGTTTTATCTTTTGGCAATTGTGAATAATGCTGCTATGAACATAGTGTGGAAATGTATGTTTGCATCCCTGCTTTCAGATCTTCTGAGTTTATACCTAGTAGGGGGATTGCTGAATCTTATGGTAAGCTTCCTGAGGAACTGCCAAACTGCTTTCCACAGGGGCTGCACAATTTTACATCCCTACCAGCAGTGAATAACTGTTCCTATTTCTCCACATGCTGTTCAGCACTTGCGGTTTTCTGTTTTTTTTTTATAGTGGCCATTCTAGTAGGTGTGAAATGATATCACATTGTGACTTTTATTTGCATTTCCCTAATAGTGAAGTTGAGCATCTTTTCACTTGCTTTTTAACAATTTGTATTTCCTCTTTGGAAAAGTGTCTATTCAAGTCTTTGCACTTTTTAAAATTGGGTTCTCCTTTTGTTGTTGAGTTGTAGGATTTCTCTTTATATTCTGGATATTAAACCCTTATTGGATATGTGGTTTCCAAATGATTTTCTTCCATTAAGTAGTCTGCCTGTTCACTTTTTTGACACAATCTTTTGAAGCAGAAAAGTATTTAATTTTGAGGAGTTCCTGTTTATTTATATCTTCTTTCATTGCTTGCTTGTGCTTTGGGTATAAAGTCTAAGAAACCATCTCTTACCACAAGATCTTGAGACCTGGAAGATATTTTCCTCTAGTAGTTCTAAGGTCCTAGATATTATATTTTATTCTTTCATCCATTTTAATTTTTTGTATGGTGTGAGATAGGGGTTCTCTTTCATTCTTTTGGACATGGATATCCAGTTCTCCCAGCACCATTTGTTGAAGAGACTGTTCTGTCTCAACTGAGTGGATTTGGCAGCCTTGTTAAAAATCAGTTGAGAACAGTGTGATGGTGGCTCAGTGGCAGATTTCTCACTCGCATGCTGGAGACCTGGGTTCAGTTCCCAGTCCTGCCCATATGAAAAAAAAATCATTTGACCATATCATGGAGGTCTACTTTTGAATTCTCAATTCGATGCCATTGATCAATATATCTATCTCTATACCAGTACCAAGTAATGAAACTTTTATCATCCCTGAATCCTACATCCCCTCACTAATTTCAAGTTTTTAATTGTTAAGAGAAATATAGTGTATTAGTTAGGGTTCTCTAGAGAAAAAGAATCAACAAGAAACCCTCGCAAAAATAGAATTTATAAAAGTGTCTCATGTAACCGTGGGGATGAAGAGTCCAAAATCCGCAGGGCAGGCTCTGAAGCTGATGATTCCGATGGAGGGTCTGGACGAACTCCACAGGAGAGGCTCACCGCTCAAAGCAGGAAGAGAGCCTGTCTCTTCTGAAATCTCCTTAAAAGGCTCCCAGTGATTAGATTAAACATCACTTATTGCAAAAGACACTACCCTTGGCTGATTACAAATGGAATCAGCTGTGCATGCAGCTGACATGATCATGATTTAATTCTATGAAATGCCCTCATCGTAACAGACAGGCCAGCATTTGCCCAACCAGACAAATAGGTACCACCACTTGGCCAAGTTGACCCATGAACCTGAGCATGACAGTCCACCCCTTGTCAGCTTGGCAGCTATACTTATTACCTTAAACCATACCTAATTTCTAAATAAAAAACAATAAAACACACTTTTTTCTTTCACCTAACAATACACCACTGTCCTGCATATAACTGGGAACACATTAAATCTCTCCAGAATAGGGTACAAGTCCTTGGGTAATATTCACTCTTAAACTTGATATCTTACAACTTAAATAGTATAACTTGAGCAAAGCAGCACTACAGTCCTCATTTCTGTAACTGATCACGTGGTTGTAGTTCATATTAATCACTATCTTCTTCCTCTACCCATTCCATGTTCCCTTTTACCCTCAGCAAGCACTTCAGCTCGCCGTGGTTCTTTGCCTGGTGGAGTGACCCAAACCTTCATTCCTGAAGTTTCAGAGCCATTGGTAGCCCTGCCTGGGTTGGGTTATTGCAGTTTTCCATTGATTTTAATCACAGGGCATGGTAGTACTAAGAGATGCCCTACGGGATCTCCAATATTCCAAGGAAACTCTTCTTTACCTCCATTGTGTAGTTGCCGTCCTATTTTCCCCTGAGAGTCAGGGTCAATCATCCCAGGCAATAATGTAATCCCCTTCTTGGCTTGTTGATCCAGGGGTATGAGTAGCTCAAAATGACCAGGTGGCAGTCTTAGATTCCAGTTCAATGGAATCATTGTTGTTTCTCTTGGTGGAAGCACTCCCCCTTTTGGAACTAAAACCTGTAGACCAGCAGAGTTCAGGGTCACAGGGACAGAAGCAAAAATTTTCCTAGTGGATCACTAGGGGTAACAGTGAGTGGTACCACTCCCATTTCCACCCCTTGGTTCCTGGACCCATGGATCCTGGCTATGGGAGAAACAGCACCATATAGTGGATGCTGATTCAGAGCATACACAGCTTCCTGGAAAACATTACCCCAGCCCTTCAAGGTATTGCCACCTAGTTGGCACCGTAATTGAGTTTTCAAAAGGCCATTCCACCACTCTATCAATCCAGCTGCTTTTGGATGATGGGGAATATGGTAAGACCAGAGAATTCCATGAGCATGTACCCATTCCTGCACTTCATTTACTGTGAAGTGTTTTCCTTGATCAGAAGGAATGCTGTGTGGAATACCATGATGATGGATAAGTCATTCTGTAAGGCCATAATGGTAGTTTTGGAAAGGAAACCCATATCCAGAGTATGTGTCTATTCCAGTTAGAACAAATCATTGCCCCTTCCATGAAGGGAGTGGTCCAATGTAATCAACCTGCCACCATGTAGCTGGCTGGTCACCTTGGGGAATTGTGCCATAGTAGGGGCTGAGTGTGGGTCTCTGCTGCTGGCAGATTGGGCACTCAGCAGTGGCTGTAGCCAAGTCAGCCTTGGTGAGTGGAAGTCCATGTTGCTGAGTCCATGCATAACCTCCATCCCTACCACCATGACCACTTTGTTCATGAGCCCATTGGGCAATGACAGGAGTTGCTGGGGGAAGAAGCTGACTTGTATCCACAGAACGGTCATCTTATCCACTTGATTATTAAAACCTTACTCTGCTGAAGTCACCCTCTGGTGTGCATTCACATGGGACACAAATATGTTCATGTTTTTAGCCCACTCAGAAAAGTCTATCCACATATTTCTTCCCCAGACCTCTTTGTCACCAATTTTTCAATTATGGTGTTTCCAAGTCCCTGACCATCCAGCCAAACCATTAGCAACAGCCCGTGAGTCAGTATATAAATGCCCCTCTGGCCAGTTCTTCTTCTAAGTAAAATGAACAACCAGGTGCACTGCTCAAAGTTCTGCCCACTGGGAGGATTTCCCCTCACCACTGTCCTTCAAGGACACCCCAGATAGGGGTTGTAATGCTGCAGCTGTCCACTTTTGGGTGGTACCTACATATCGTGTTGCACCATCTGTAAACCAGGCCTGAGTTTTGTCTTCCTCAGTCAATTCACTGTAAGGAACTCCCCAAGAGGCCATAGCTCTGGTCTGGGAAAGAGAAGGCAATGTGGCAGAAGTGGAGACCATGGGTATTTGTGTTACTTCCTCGTGTAACTTACTTGTGCCTTCAGGACCTGCTCTGGCCCTATCTCTTATATAGCATTTTCATTTTACAAAAGAGTGCTGCTGCGCATGCACAACTTTATGACTTGGTAGGTCAGACAACACCCAGCTCATGATAGGCAACTCAGGTCTCATGGTAACTTGGTGGCCCATGGTTAAGTGTTCAGTCTCTACTAAGGCCCAGTAGCAGGCCAAAAGCTGTTTCTCAAAAAGAGAGTAGTTATCTGCAGCAGATGGTAAGGCTTTGCTTCAAAATCCTAAGGGTCTGCATTGTGATTCTCCTATAGGGGCCTGCCAAAGGCTCCAGACAGCATCTCTATTTGTCACTGACACTTCCAGCACCATTGGATCTGCTGGATCATATGGCCCAAGTGGCAGAGCAGCTTGTACAGCAGCCTGAACCTGTCGCAGAGCCTCCTCTTGTTCAGGTCCCCACTCAAAATTAGCAGCTTTTCTGGTCACTTGACAAATGGGCTGGAGTAGCACACCCAAATGAGGAATATGTTGTCGCCAAAATCCAAAGAGACCAACTAGGCATTTTGCCTCTATTTTGGTCGGAGGGACCAGATGCAGCAACTTCTCCTTCACCTTAGAAGGGATATCTTGATATGCCCCATACCACTGGACACTTGGAAATTTCACTGAGGTGGAAGGCCCCTGTATTTTTGTTGGATTTGTCTCCCATCCTCTGACATGCAAATGCCTTACCAGCAAGTCTAGAGTAGTTGCTACTCCTTGCTCACTAGGTCCAATCAACATGATATCATCAATATAATGGACCAGTATGATGTGCTGTGGGAAGGAGAAACAATCACGGTCCCTGCAGACAAGGTTAGGACATAGGGCTGGAGAGTTGATATACTCCTGAGGTAGGACAGTGAAAGTTATTGCTGACCTTGCCAGCTGAAAGCAAACTGTTTCTGGTGGTCATTACTAACAGCTATTGAGAAAAAAGTATTTGCCAGATCAATAGCTGCATACCAGGTACCAGGGGATGTATTGATTTGCTCAAGCAATGATACCACATCTGGAACAGCAGCTGCAATTGGAGTTACCAGCTGGTTGAGCTTACGATAATCCACTGTTATCCCCCAAGACCCCTCTGTTTTCTGCACAGGCCAAATAGGAGAGTTGAATGGGGATGTGGTGGGAATCACCACCCCTGCATCCTTCAAGTCCTTAAGAGTGGCAGTAATCTCTGCAATCCCTCCAGGAATCTGCTATTGCTTCTGATTTACTATTTTGCTAGGTAGGGGCAGTTATAGTGGCTTCCGCTTGGCCTTTCCCACAATAATAGCCCTCACTGCATGAATTAGAGAGCCAATGTGCAGATTCTGCCAGTTGCTCAAGTAAGTCTATTCCAATTATACATTCTGGAACTGGGAGATAACTACAGAATGGGTCCAGGGGCCCACTGGACCCACTGTGAGACGGGCCTGAGCTAAAACTCCATTGGTCACCTGGCCTCCATAAGCCCCCACTCTGACTGGTGGACCAGAGTGATGTTTTGGGTCCCCTGGAATTAATGTCACTTCTGAAGCAGTGTCTGATAATCCTCCAAATATCTAATCATTTCCTTTTCCCCAGTGCACAGTTACCCTGGTAAAAGGCCGTCGGTCTCCTTGGGGAAGGCTTGGAGGAAGATTAACAGTATAAATTTGTGGCAGTGTAACAGGGTTCTCCCCCAAAGGGACCTGACCTTCCCTTCATTCAAGGGGCTTTGGGTCTCTAAACTTTCTCAAGTCTGGAAATTGATTAAGGGCCTGTGACTCTGTGTTTTTGTAATTCAGGTTAGATTTCTGTTCACTTGACCTAGAACTCTTTTGTTTATACAGCTCAAACAAGAATTTAGTAGACTGCCTTTGTAGTGTATTTCTAGGTACCCCATGAATTTACTAGCCAATGCTACAAATCTCTGTGAGTCATATAATTTTGACTCCTGCTTTGAGTTTGCTGTCTATTATATTAGCCACATCTACCCTTTCTTTGGCGATTAAGTGCTGCCACCTGGTTTCTGCCAACTCGGGATCTGGTCATCACCATTGTGTTTGAGGATTTCAGCTCAGTGATAGCAGTTCCTATAGTATTATCTGACCTATAGTGAAGTGCTACTACTGAGTTCTTGAGGGATGATGGCACTAGTCTCAAAATTTTTTTTCTCACTGTTCTGGTAAAAGGTGCATCCTTTGGACATTCCTGGGGTGTAAGAGCGGGCTTTGCATGATAAATCCACACTAACATTCCAATCTCTCTAAGCCTCTGGATTCCCTCATCTACATTATACCAGGGCAGTTCTGGCATTTCAACCTCAGGTAATGTCAGCCACCTTTTGATCCATGTTTCAACCAACCATCCAAACAAACGTTAATACCTTTTCTAAGCCCTCAAGCTATAACATTGAATGCAGAATCTCTGCTTAGTGGGCCCATATCAATAAATTCAGCCTGATCCAGTCTTACATTCCTCCCACTATTATCCCACACCCTCAAAATCCATTGCTACACATATTCCCCTGGTTTCTGTCTATATAAATTAGAAAACTCATACAGTTCTTTTGGAGTATAACGTGCCTCCCCACGTGTGATCCTTTGTACCTCTCCTTTAGGGGCCTGTTAGGACTTTAGTCTACTTATAGGTCTGGAAGAAATGAGGGGTTGTTGAGATGGGACATGAAAAGAATTGGAAATATCTTCCAAGTCATTTGCTTCAGGGCATTCATTTGCAGTTTCATCTGGTGAAACAGGATTAACCTCTCTAGGGCTCATCCCTTCAGGAGGAAATTGGGAGGCCAACTCCTCAAGGCAGGCTGGAGGTGGTGGGGCAGCTATGTCCTCAGGGCAGACTATTACAGGGTTCTCTAGAGAAGACTGAACATGACTTAGGGTTTCAACCTCACCCCCGACATCATTATCAATCCTTATGTCACCATCCCATTTTTCAGGGTCCCACTCCTTTCCAATCAACGCCCTCACTTTAACAGCAGACACCATGCAAGATTGAGATTTCAGTTTATGTTGTAAAGTTGCTACTCTAACAATAAGATTGTGAGACTGATTTTCAAAGATCTCAAATCTACAGCTACAGGAAATAAGGTTTTCCCTCAGGATACTCATAGAAACTTATATATCTGTCAGACGGCACTTAAGTTTCTCGTTTGAAGCCTTGATTCCATCCTTTTCACTCCTTAATGTATCCAGTGTATCTAACAACAACCAGCGAACATCTCTATACCTCTTATTTCCACAAAACTCTGTAAAGGTGTCAAAGACATTATCCCACAGTACCTGGCTTCGTAGAAGCGAAGCATTAGGAGAATCGAATGGTGATATTTTGACTCTTTTGCCAACTCACTCCATGGATTGGGAGTGTTATTCTGATTATGGGAATCAGAGTCCTTAGTGCCTTTGAGTCCAGTCAGAGTAGAAAGCCATTAATAAAAACCCATTTTTAAGATTCTGTTTCTTAAGAACCACTCTTGGTACCAAGTTATATTAGTTAGGGTTCTCTAGAGAAACAGAATCAACAGGAAACACTCAAATATAAGATTTATAAAAGTGTCTCACGTAACCGTGGGAATACAGAGTCCAACATCTTCAGGGCAGGCTGTGAAGCCGATGATTCTGATGGAGGGTCTGGATGAA